>NW_022651054.1:4697874-5332874 GCF_004027225.2 Strigops habroptila | reverse complement strand
CCATCTTCATTATAGTCACACATGGCCCGTGTGATGAGCAAGCGAGATCAGAACCACAAGCAGCAACCATGCTCTTGTTCTAGTTTGCTTAAATGCTCACACAGCACATACTGGAAGCAACACTGCAGCTACTGAAAATAACTTCCTGTGTACATTCTTAAATCACAGATGTCTTAGTCTCCCACCTTTCCTCATAAAACACAGTATTTTTCTGTTTCCAGTAAAAAAATGCATGCTCCATGATGCTACAATCAACTTACAACATGGGCTTGCACTAAAGAGGATGACTGTGAAAGCGAACTCACCCGTCAGCACGACATTGCCAGTCCCTCCACACGCAGCCTCCTTTATCTTCCCAATCTTGAATGGCAAATGCCTGGGAACATTCACCTGTGTGAGGTTGCAAGAGACTTGTTACAGACAACGTAAATTGCAAACTAGACACACATTTTAAACTTGTTCTCTAGTTCTGCTTAGAGGTTATATTCACTGAATTGCTGATACAGACAAACTATTGCCTGAATTACAGAATAAATCCAAGTCTGGTGATTAAAAAAACCTACCTGAAATGCATTAAGGCTGACAGCGAGGACAAAGTGGAAGAAGTTACCCACTGGAAAGCTTATATGCATGGCAACAAAGATGGGAATGCTTAACATCTGCTTATATCCCTGCCTCTCTGAGGCAGACCCAATGGGAAAGCATATGAGCACATTTGCAAGTTTTCACAAAATTGGACCATGGTGGCATTTTTGAACAGACTAGGAAAAATCACTTGAAGAAAATTGCTCTTATTTGGTGCAGTTCAGCACAACAGAAACATACACAGCCTGACACATGTAAACAGTGACCTTGGATTTCCCAGCTAACATCCAGCTCTGCTATTCCACAATTTGGCCTTTATCTATATTGTCCCTAAAATTCCCGCTTTGACAAACATGCCATTCATCCATTTCAGACCCTCGTGACCTCCACTGAGCACCCAGCCAGGAAACTACTACACTGCTTAACCTGGTCACTGTCTTTGGGCCTTACAAGTCTCATTAATTAGCCTTACAAGGACAGGCATGGGAAACAGAAGTACCTATTTTACCAAAGTCATACTAATTCAACTGTCTGTTCTTAGTCTTCTGCTAAGAATAGCTTGAGTATTAATTAATTCCCTGACTCCATTTCCTACTCTCACTGTAGGAGGAAACCATCTGCCTAATTACCTAGGTACTACAATGCTTAGCGTCAAGTCAGCACTGTATCTTTGCCCCACACAAGTTTGCTCCAAAAACTTATCTGTGAGACACTGGGATTTGTTGAGGACTCAGCTATAAAGCTACTAAGGTTGTTCATGAAAAATCACCAATATACAAGTTGACTGGAAGGGACTTCCAAAAGTCCTATGGACCAGCACCGTGCTCAAAGCAGGACCACTCCAAAGTCTAGATTAGCCAGCCAAGAGACTAAATCCTGTCCTGAAAACAACACAGGCACTCGAGCTGCATGTAAATTTGATGCAGAGTCCACGGGATATGGAAAGAACACGGGGTGCACTCTTCCTTTGTAACAGACAAACTGGGGTGAGGTGACAGAAGCTTTTGCACATCAATAGCTGGGAAACATACTGCCCTAAAGCTATACAAACATTTCAGACAGACTGGTTTTGTAAACATAGGTAAAACCAGTCTGCTAGTGGTGTGAGTTTATATTGATTTACACTGCTGTCTGAGGAACCCAGAGCAGGGAGAGGTGTGTAATTTTTAAACCTGAACATAGCAGCTGAACTGAAACATGTGAAAACATGCCCTCAGGCCAACTGACCTGTGTGGTTTCTGTGACAGATGCCAACTGCAAGTATTCTGAATTTCCCCAACCAAAGACATCTCCTTCATCTGAAACAGCCAGGCAACAGTCCCCATAGGAAGAGACCTGGATAATGTTTACTCCAGCAATGTCACCACGTAGCTTAGTAGGAACACTGGTGATGTTGTAGTGTCCAAGACCTGAAAGGGAAAAAAAAAAAAAAAGGTAGAGAGATTATGAAGAATTTTTTCCAGACATACTTTTAATGCATACATAGGACCATTTTGTCATGTTAGAACCCAATCACCCTTCCTCCAAAAGAAATCTTTCTGTCCATCTCTCTTAACTACCAGTTTGAAAGGACAAGCAGCCACAAACACCAGTTCTACTAGTCTCTCTAGAGTACAAAACAACTTTATACAATCACACCTGGAAAACAGTCTCCTCCCTCATCTGCATGGACCAAAGTGTTTGAGAAAGCAGTAACCAAGCCAGGCAGACATCCCAACAGAGGTGAAGATTCACAAACTGGCTGTATCCTGCCTTCTGCAAGGAAAGCCATGAGTGACAGCACACTGCAATCAGTTTAGACAACAGCAGGTGAAGTGGCAGAAGAGGCTGGGAAGGAAACACATTACATAGCAAAGGGCTGCCTGGAAAAGAGGACAGAAAGGGTTGCCAGATGACAGAAACAAGAATGGCCTACAATATGTCCACACAAGGCAACCATGGGAAGCACCCAGCTTCAAGAGCAGCAGAAGGAATGGTAGGAAGGACTGTGAGGAAGTTCTTTGACAGCAGAAGCCACCAGAAAAAGGGCCTGGCAAAAGATCCCATGCTAAGACAGCAGCAGCTGCCAAAGCCTTCTGTCAGTTCAAAAGACACAAGAAACAAAACAGACCCTGAAATAAGAATTGGGAAGGCAAACCCTGCCCAGAACAAGGAGCTAACCTTCCCATGCTACTTCCACATCCCCTCACAAGCTTTAAACAGCAGGCACGTTCTCCTCAGACTGCATGCTTGGATTGCCAGCGTGACATCCTAAAGCTGTTCTAAAAATGAACTGGTTTGTCTCAGTTTGGTTACACAAGAGTATTCAGAACATCTGCACACAGCTGGAAACATCCCAGCCCTTTTCCGTCCACACATGCGTGACAAACATACATCAGAAGCTCTGAATTAGGGACAGCTTGCTATGTTCATCAATTCACTGAAATGCAAGCTGAACTGAGGTCCTACCTGTTTGTCCATCAGCTCCCCATCCACATGCATAGACTGTACCTTTCTTGGTCCTAAACAGGCTGTGGTCCTGTCCACAGACAACCTGCACACAAACAGAAAAAGTCAGAGCTGGTCAGTAAAATTCATGTGTTGAGAATCGATTTAATGAAGTATTACTGGCAAACAAACTAAGCAATGAACCTCTACAGTGCCCATCAGCTCAGATTTTCCACCTTTCTGTCCCCATCAAACAGCTCTACAGACAGGGAAGGCACAATACAAAAACCAGCAGAATCTTCCTTGTGGAAGGTGTTGCTGCAGTTGATTTGTTCCAAGATCCAAAGCAAGGCCTAGTTAACAGAAAGCTCAATCCAGCAGTATAACACAATAAAACAGCAAAAAGTAAGAGATGTCCCTTCCCAGAGTGCTACCACATGGCTCTTGATGCCAGCTACAAACTGCTATTGATTCCTTGCCACGTAAGCGCTCAAACTGACATTTATGTTGAACTAGCAACCATGTCTGCCATTGGCTTGACATGAACTAAAACCAAGACCTTCAAAAGCAGACCTTAAAAATCAGTCAAAGATTAAAGGGATTTAATCCACAAATTAAGAGAGTGGAGGCATCAGAACAACCTCCCTGCCATGTAGGTGTTACCTACAAGTTGAGCAAATGCATGCAAGTGATCACATTCTTCAGTGAGTTCAGACCCCCTGCTGCAGGTTACAACTGCTCTGTGGAGGCATGGAGCAAAACGCCACCTCCTGTAACCATGCAGTAGATCACCATGTCAAAGAACTTCAACTGAATGATCTGCATACTGATTTTATCTTTTTCATTGCAGAACTGCAGACTGGTTGAGAAGGAACCTCAGAAAGCCATCTGGTCCAACCCCCTGCTCAAGCAGGGATACCTACTGCCCAGGACCATGTCCAGGTGGTTTTTTAGTATCTCCAAGGAGGGAGACTCCACAACCTCTCTATGCACCCTGTATCAGTGCTCAGTCACAGTAAAAGAGTCTTTCCCCACGTTCAGAGGGCACCTCCTGTGTCCCCGTTTGCGCCCATTGCCTCTTCTGCTGTCACTGGGCACCACTGAAAAGAGCCTGGTTCCATCCTCTTTGCACTCTCCCTTCAAATACTTATACATTTATACCTGGCAGTATTTATACTGCCAAGACACCCCCCCAGTCTTCCCTTTTCCAGGCTAAACAGTTCTGCTTCTCTCAGCATTTCCTCACAGGAGAGATGCTCAGCCCCTTCACCACCTTAGCGTCCCTTCGCTGGACTCTCCCAGCATGTCCATGTCTCTCTTCTACTGGGAAGCCCAGAAGTGGACACAGCACTCCAACTGTGGCCTCACCAGTGCTGATTAGAAGGGAAAGATACCTCCCTGGATCTGCTGGCAACACCCCTAATGCAGCCCAGAATATCATTTCCTTCTCTACAGCACGGGCACACTGCTGGCTCACAGCCAACTTGGTGTCCACCAGGACCCCCAGGGCCTTTTCTGCTGAGCTGCTTCCCAGCCAGTCAGCCCCCAGCATGTAGTGGTGTCTGGGGCTGCTCCTCCCCAGGTACAGGACTTTGCCCCTCCCCTTGCTGAACTTCCCCATGTTCACACCAGCCCATTTCTCCAGCCTCTGGACAGCAGCACCACCCTCTGGTCTATCTGCCACTCCTCCCAGTTTTATGACATTTACAAACTTGGTGTGGGTACACTCTGCCCCATCATCCAGGTCATTAGTGAAAATGTTAAACAGAATTGGACCCAGCACTGACCCCTGGGACACAGGTCTAGTCATTGGCATTCAACTAGTCCCCATGCCAATGATTAGCTCCCTCTGAGCATGGCTGTTCGGACAGTTTTCAAACCACCTTCAGAATTCAGTTCAGATGATCCTCTTACCTGGACAACTCTGCTGTCAAAGTCCTTCAGCTGATGAATTACATGGCTTTCACTGGACACCACCAACCAACCACCGAGAAGAGAAAAGGCAACACAGAGGACTTCAGAGGACTGCAACCACAAAACATGAAGGTAGACCTGCCTTTACTGAAAGCCCCTTTGCTATTACACAGAGATTTTCACATGTTCTCTTACATATTCAAAGATCATAGTTCCACTGTAAAACTACTGCACAAAGAAGGAAAGTAATTTTGCATTCTCCTATTTCCGAAGTTAAGACCTGTCACTTTTTAAATACAAACTCTCATGGGAATTAGGGGTGGGAGCAACCCTCAAATTCCCTAGTCTAGAATCATCACAGACACTTGATAATACTGCAGTACCTATATAAATACTACACCTCACTAGAGACTCACCAGATATCACAGAGCACAGTGTAGTATTAACATCCATGTTGTTCTTTCACAAAACCAGGAATTCTGCTCTGTTTTGAACAACCTAATTACTAACTTCCAGTATCAAGGTGAGAGCAATGAGCAAGATCTCTTCTAGGCCCTGCCAGCAAATCAGTGACTTTCAACAATTCCCACTATCCATTTACATCAATACTATCTGAGAGAGCATTTTGAGAATATGCTTTGGTGTGGCCCACAAAAACCCTGTAAAGGCAAAGCACTACAGATTTAAAAGCAGTTACAGCAAAGAGATTCAACAAAAGGATGTTTCTCTCATTTACTGGCATTTCTTAACACCTTCAGAAATAGCACATGCACTCCGAGAGGCTACAGGGAGAAAGATTTACTACTAACACCAACTACCACAAGCAATTTATGAAGGTTGAGTTTTCTCACTATGACCTGTGAAATCTGTCACATGCTGACATCTTTCTGTCCTTTGTCAATGTGGTCAGAAGGGTGCTAGAGCCCAGGCTGGGTTTAAAGCTAGACCGTTTACAGGATGCCTGCAGAATAAAAGCCTATTCTTGGACTCCTCAATCTTAAACAGCATCCTTATACTACCAGATTTTTCCCACCTCCAGGCTTTCCTGTAGGGTTGTTTTCATGCAATTATGTTTTTAACATTAAGGAAGTTCAGGATCTTTGGAGTCTCACCTGTACGTTTCATCTTCAACAACCTTCCGGCCACACTGTCCATAAGAATTATTCCCCATTGTGAAAACTGAAAAACAATGATAAAATACACTGGGTTTATCACTGTCCAACTCCCTGAAAGCCTCTTGGCAGGTACACAAAATACTTTCATGCGGTCCTCTGTATGAAAGGTAGAATACAGTGCTGTAAAAATCGGCATAAGCTTTCTTCAAACCAAGTCCACTTAAATTCAAGTGACTGAATCCATTTTCGTCAACAATATCCCAACAATATTACTGCAGGCACCTGGAGCCCATTGGCTGTTTTTAGTAACATCCTGCCGTTGCCAAGGAGACTAAGAAATAGATCAGCACTCCCACAGGAGCGTTAAATCAACCCACGAACCAGCTCACCCACTGATAAGCAGCACTGGATCACTAGGCCCAGCACTGAAGCCGCCTCACCAGAGAATTCCCAGAGACATGGAAAGCCAATTCACAAACAGGATCTTCTGCGTAAAGGCCTGTTAATGAATTGCTTTCATAAGCGTAGAACTCTGCGGCTTCAAGGCGAAAGTAACACAGGAGTATTGGCATAGCCATCCAAAACTGAATTCAAAACCACGTTACTCTTGTTCAGCCAGACAGGCTACGCTTCAACAAGGCCCAAGGCTAGATAAACAATCCATATTTTGCAACACTTGTAGTAAAAAAGCTTCCAACACATTTATAGCTTGAGCCAAGCAGAGCTCAGTGCAGTTATCAGCTCAGGGCTCTCCCTCCCAGCAGCAATCCCACAAAGGCCGACAGCTACCTGCATCCCATTTACAGTGCAAACAGCCCGTCTGGGGTCTAGTTCTGAGAGACAGAGACAATCTTTCTCAGAGCTTTTAATAAAAGCACAGTGCTGGTGACAATGGACGCCTGACAAGCAATGCTATACCTCCTTCACTATCTGTCAGGATCAGGGAATGGGCTCTCCCACAGGACACCTGCAAGACTCGAGTCTGCTGCGGCTTCTCCAGTGGTAATGGAACTGGAGAGGGTTCCAAGACATATTCATAGCCCTTAGCTTAAGGAAGAGAGAGAAATTTTAAAAGTCAGTAGCTTCCACAAAGCAAATTCATCATTTAATAGCCCATCCTGTTGTACATAACACACTCACTTCTATTTTGCTACAAAAGCAGACATATTTTAGAAAGCCAAGATACTAACCAAAGTAAAAGGCTGACTGGGATTCTTCGTGGGAGGAAGAAGTTAAAAGCCATAGGGACGGTTGAAGCCAATAATCACTGGCTGAAGCCAAAAATCCACCACATATAGAGGCTGAATGTCATTAAGGTTTCAGGTGGCCAGGATTGAGAAACTAAGGCTTTCAGCCACATGTTCAACCACTCTGGTGAACAAGGCTGGATTACTGGAGAGCTTAACACCACGCACAAACTAAGCACTCTGTGCAACCAGGAATACTGCAACCAAGGTACAGTAGCAGTAATCACTAAAAGACAGCACGAAAGGTGAACAAAAAATATCTTAGGGCTTCATATTTAAAGAACAGTGGATTAAAGGCCCTTTCAGAAAAAAGGAAGGCAGGAAACATTAGCTAGCCTGGCTCCCCAGGGGACAAAAGATCCAACGTTTATGAAAGAAACTGACAGGCTGTACTAGAAAGAAGATTTAGTAACCTGAAGACTATGTAACCAGTTATGGTCAACTGGGAAACAAAATAAAAATGGAAAAAAGAAGAACAGCAAAACATAAATCAGTACTAGGGAAAAGGTTAAGGGGAGATAAAAAGCTTTGATATCAAAGCTACAGTAACAACTGAAACAAAATCCTGGAGGACCCAAAGCAGTATTCTGCTCACATGCAGCAGTGCTTTAAGTAGTTCTTCACTTAAAAAATACCCAGAAAATCTAGATATCCTTTTACAGGAAAACACTACTTGATGTGACAGGCATCATAACTGGCTGTTTGCAAATGGTGGGAGCCTGCCATGCAATGTAGCAGGAACTGAAATGCGACATTTGTGTCTGTCTAGAGACATGGAAGTCACAAAGCAAAAAACCTTTTCCTCTCTCACTGTTCCTAGCAGCAGAGCAACACAAGCTGCTGGGATCTGTGGTAATCATCACTGAAATCAAAGGGATTCTGGAGGAAAGAGGCAATGAGGTGACTAAGGAAGAGGAGGACAAGAGTAAAATGTAAGTAGTTTAGGTTAGAAACAGCTGAAGTTAGAGCATGAAATAAAACAACTCAGAAGGTTGCAGATGCCCCTGGAAACAAAGCATCTACAGGGACACTATGTTGGGACTAGCAGGTATCAAAGTAAGTTTGTAAAACCGAGTAATGAGCTCAGTTTTACAACAGGAAGCTCATCTGTGGGAAGTTAAACATGGAGCAGGAGCAATCCCATTGATCTGCACTGCACTGTCAGCAGATCCTACCACACACTGAACACACTCTTCCTTAGAAGAGCCTGAACTGCAAAACCATTTAACTTATTTCTGGATTCTCTGGCAAAAATAATCAGCAGGTCACATGAAAAACAATTACAAGATACTCCTGAGACTTCAGCACATACAGAACTAAGAGCTGAAGCCAGTTAGAGACAGCCATTCTACAGGAGAAGTCTGTAGTTTTCGTATCTGTCTTAGGTGAAAGGTGGCAATGTTCTGCACTGAAATTATCACTTTAAATGCGTTTGAGAGTCTGGTATAAGACAGAATGACTGAATAACACGTTTCTCTTTCAAAATGCAATTGGTATTAAAATAAAAAACCTCTACGGGCTCACAAAAAATACCACAGCCTGTATAAAAAGATCTCTGTGGGAAAGCAAATTAGTTTATAGGTGCAAAAGCATCTTGCCAAAACTGTTTTATTAACTAGTCCACTACAGTGTCTACTACCAAACTAGAGAGATTCAAAGCAACACCTTGACCACACACACCCCCTTTTGCAGAACAAACTGTGATATTTTAGTTACATCCAGGCAAGAATGTAAGCACAGTGCACAGAATGGATGCATACTGTGACCAATTACAAGGCACACAAAAACACAGCTAAGTTCCCAAAAACACCCTCTTAAAAAACAACCAAACACACACAAGCACAGCCCTGCACTCTTCATCAAAGCCCCCTGCACATTTTTCATGCCTTCTAGTGTGAAGTTGCTCACATCATATGTATCCTGTAGTGCTGCCCTGCAAGCCTATAAAGCTCTTCAATCCTTACTTCGGTCTCTTCTGCTCCTCTGGAATCCAAGCTGGGAATCCTTGTTCAGCCCCATTCCCCACACCTTGGTGATGTCCGTGGTATGAGAGGACAGCAGAGTGAATCCATAACCGCAGGCAGCAGAGGATATCTTTGAGGAAAAACACAAACCACACCATTCAATTACAAACTAGGGCTTAGAAGAACAAGTTTCACCGTATTGTGCTATTTGCTTATCAGCATTCAGCCTTCCTTAAGCTGTATCCAAACATGGCCCAGACTCACAGTATGCATGGTCTTTACAAAACTGACTGGACACACCCTTCAGTGTAAAAAGTAGTGTAAACTCAAGTCCAACATTACTGCCTTAGAGTTTTATTATCATGTGCATACACACACAGAATCATTAGGGTTGGAAAGGGCCTCTGGAGACCATCTGGTCCAACCCCCCTGCTAAGGCAGGGCCGCGTAGAGCAAGTTACACAGTTTTGCATAATTTTGGACCCATTCAAACACAACAGGAGGAGCTACTTGCTGACCTGCAGCAGTAGCTAAAACAAACCAAAGGAAATTATGAAAGTAATTCCCGTTTTATTCCTTTTGCCAAAGGAAAGCCCAGTATAAAAGCTCTGGCCCTCTCTGACTTGGACAGCACTGTAACAACTGAAACATGCAGGAAAAACGATTTGCAACATAAGGTTCCAACTTCATGGAGGTGAGAGTACATGAAAGCCACTGAAGAGGAAGCCTGCTTTCTCTGCTAAACGTTGTTCACACTCTTGCTCTTTCATACCTTCGACTAAAGAATACCGATTTCTTTTCCAAGCTGTATGCTACTGCAGTTATACCAACAACCCCCCTGGTCAGTGCCTCTGTATCTGTAAAATAAACGAATCACGGCAAGGTCTGTAAACCAGGCTCCGTAACGCCCGTCCCTGCTGACCGACGCCGCCTGCCCAGGCCGGCTGGCACGGCCGCAGGACCCGCACCGGGCCCCGGCACACCTTCTCCTCCGTCTCCAGCCGGTAGGGAGTGGCTTGGATCCGCCGCGGCTTCTTCCAGCCCGCGTCCGGCTTCACGAAGCTGGGGATGCCCAGAGCGCCCGAGTAGCAGAAGCCCCACACGAACACGCGGTCTTTCCGCCTGGCCGCCTTCCCCGCGTACTGGAACACCGGGGCGGCCTCCTCGGCGTCCCGCAGCTGGCGGGTGCTCTGCGGCGCCGCCGGCTTGGCCAGGCCCCTGCGGGGGGCGGGCGGCGGCCGCGCTGCCCCCAGCGCTCCCCTCAGCGCGCCCCACATCGCGCCCTCAGGCCGCCATCTTGCCGACCTCTCACCCGCCACCCCGCGCTGCGCCGGCGCCCGCTCACTGCCCTCTGTGCGCATGCGCTCGGCCGCGGCGCCGCGAGTCTTTCTTAAAGGGGCTACGGCACCAGGGTGGGCCCGACTCAACACGGACCCGCGCCTGGATCTAGGTCTAAACCCAGCCCCAAACCCTAAACCCAGACCCCGGCATACACCCAGATCCGATTCCAAACCTACACCTGGTGTCGAAATTAAAAGCTACAAGGTGAGCGACGGCGCAGGTCTGTGTTGAAACCATGGAACGTGTCTAACCATGAAGAACATCATGGACAGCGCCAGGATAAGACAGGCTGGCTGTTGCTTTGTGGTCCTATGGTTGCTGATTAGACAGGTACATGTGCAGGAATTAGAACAAAAGTTCAGATAGGAGTGAATCCTTGACTAACCCTGCATAATTCCAATACTAAAATACACACCCCTTTGTGGCTAATGAGCAAGCTAATTAGAGGACCTCCCTAATTGTTTTAAACATGAAGCTAAACGTATAAACATGAAAATAAGTAATCATGGGTGGTAAAGCAAACTGTTACTCGCCAATCAGTTACACCTTGCTACTATAAATATCAGAAGATTTGAAACAAGGGTATTCTGGCTGGATATATCAGAGGCCAAGCACCTGAATCTTCAGAATTGAAATAAAACGAAATATCTTGACCCTGTGTGTTGACTTGCTCATTGCACATCAGGTGGAGAATCCTCATTTTTGGGAGAACACACCCAGACCCAAATCCAAACCCAGACCCAAACCTAGTCTTGTACCCAGAACTAGACCCAGCCCTAGTCCCAGACCCTAACCTGGACCTAGATGCAGTTCCAGACCCAGACTCAGACATAATTTTAAACCAAGACCAAAACCCAAACCTACACCTAGGCCCAGACCCAGGCTCCATCACAAATCCAGATGCAGACCCAAACCCAAATCCAAACCTGCATGGCATGGCAGTGGCAGGGCTGGATGCGGCAGCACCCAAACACAGCCCTCGCACCATGCTCCCTGTTGAGCAGCAGCCCTGTTCCAGAGGCAGTGGCCGTGCTGTGATGGCCCCTGGCCTCCTGACATGCTGGAGGCCACCACTGCTGCACCTTTGCAGCTATGTGGGACTCCTGCTCGCACATCCCAGCCTTCACTTTCCTCCAGAGGGAGTGAAGCAGGCACCTTCCAGGAGGAACCTGCCATCCTTTTGCTTCCCTAGGCAAATTTCCTCCCCGACAGCATCTTTAGC
Organism: Strigops habroptila; assembly: GCF_004027225.2. Lineage (NCBI taxonomy): Eukaryota > Metazoa > Chordata > Aves > Psittaciformes > Psittacidae > Strigops > Strigops habroptila. The sequence continues at coordinate 5,321,059 of NW_022651054.1, read as the reverse complement.
AAAAGGCCCTTGCCCAATCCTCTCAGCATCATGCCACCAGACTTCTCCCTGGTACCTGCACTGACCAGCTGCCCAGGCAGATGTTAAAACATGTCTATAAAGTGTCTCTCCTTTATTGGTGAAAAATGCAAAATCATCCAAAATGCAAATGGGGAGTAAAAGGGAGTCTAGTGGTGAGGCTGCGGGGGCCTCAGCTCCCAAGGAGCTGGTGGAGCGGGACTGGGTCCCTCTTCATGGTGTCATTAGGACATCTTGGGCTCGTCATGATGGTGGGTGGAGATCTTTCTGCGGGTGCTCTCAGTGCAGCGGTTCAGGATGAGGTCTTTGCTGGGACGGGGAGGAACAGCAGGTTGAGCCTTGGGCTTGTTCTCCTCTGGCTCGTTTTTCTCAACTGTGGGTAAAGCAGATGTACAGATGGGTCAGAGCTCTCCACCACCCAACACCTTTATGTCAACATTCAAAAGCTTCCTATGTAATGGCCACCAAAGCTCCTGCCTCTCCTCCTGTCTCAGGTGCATGTGATGGTCTTCCTGGAGGTCAGGGTGGTGGGATGAGCCCACCAGTGCCCAGCTGGGAGCTCTGCACAGTTGGAAGCCCAGCCCTAGGTCTGCACAAGGAGCTGCTCTCCCTTGGGAAGTTTGTGGGTCCTGTATGGGGATTACCAGATCTAAAGCAACAACAGCAGCCTCCTTCTTCATGCAACACTTCCCTCTAGGTGCTTTGCTGGCAGCTAATGTACATGATAATGGTAATGGTAACAGCAGCACAGGTGACATTAGGTGCACAGAGCAAAGGTCCTTAATGTGGGCTGACCTCCCACCAGGACCATATTCTGCTCCTTCTCTGTCAGACCTATAACCAAAGGCAAGAAACCTCACTGAAAAGAAACACCTCCCTGCACATGCTTTCGCTGTAGGAAAAGGGTGGTCAGACAAGTCGTGGCCTCCGTGTGTTGCCCTACTCCAGCAACCAGCATGGGAAAGTATGGGCCATGCCTGTGAGACTTCAGCCCCTGCCCAGGGCAAAGGCCCTGTTGAGACTCACTGATGACATTGGCTTTGTTCTGGAAATTCTCCTTCATGTTTCTCCTGCTCTGGATGTACTTTCTGCTGTTCCTCCTGTAGGTTTCCTGGCTGATCTGCTTCCGTCTCTGCTTGTGGATGCTCTTCGCGTTCCGGATGGTGGATCTGCAGTGAGTTAGAAACAAAACTTTCAGTTTCCATGCCAGCAGTCTCGCACTGTGCACTTCCTTGCTGAGCATTTCTCCCCATACACATTTCCTCCTCTGCCTCACCCAAACCACAACATCTGCTGTTTGGGTTTTGACCAGTGGAAAGCAGCAAGTGGAAGCCAGCACTTGGGGGCAGCTGTAGGTGAGATGTGATGTACAGCATGTTAGGAGGCAGCTGGAGTGGTACTTTGGAAGCATATATTGAATGGTGAAGCCTCAGCACAAGTCTGGAAAGTAATGATGGAGATGACAAGGTAGATTGGGCACAAGGCTGGAAGGATGAAATGGGCGTGAGGTTTATCCAATAAAGCCCTGGAAGTGATCTATAACTCTTTGATGAATAGATATACAGCATCTATACTGGCTGCAACACTGAGATCCCTGATGTGGGGTTTGGCTTGGCTCCCTGATGCCCAAGGATCAGGCCCTGGGCCATGAGAACAGTATGTGGGGTATGTGTCAATGTGCACCTGGATGTGCAGCGTTGAACCCACAGCAGAGGAACTGCTGAGAGAAGTGAAAGGCTGAGCAGCAGTCCCCAGAGGGAGGCCACCACTTTGTCTTCGCTACTAGGGCATGAGCGAGGTGGCTTCTGATACCCATCCCATGGCATTGCCCTCCTGCTCTGCTTAAGGCAATGTGCACCCTCCCTGCTCTGAGCACACGCTCCATTTCATCCCAGAGCTCTTACCCACGGCAGCAGGTCACCACCTTTGCAACAGGGCTCAGCCTGGCTGCTATCACAAGAGCCATAGAGACAACGTTCACCCTTGGGAGCAGGTCGCTGTCCTTGACACAGGCCACCACCCTACCTTAAGGGCTTCAGTAAGCATCACTGCACTCAAATAGGTGGATTTGGGCCATTTCACACTGTTTCACACTCAATCCGTGCTCCAGCAGAGCTGGATTTTGAAGGATTTTATAGCATGTTTTCTTGTAGGGAAGATAGCAGCAAGCTCTGCCCTTCCCAGCAGTTTTCTTTGCATCAGAATTAATGAGTTATTACTGATTTTTATCTTTTTTTCCAATCAAAATAAAATCCCTTCCATTAGCTCAAATTCTCCCATCAGATTAGGCCATGTGGCAGCTCTGATTAGTCAAATCTCTCCTCGCTTCTCAAAGATTCAGTGGATGCACTTAGGAAATAAGAAAAAGGCCAATTTGAAAATTAAACTTGATTAGCCCAGAAAAGAAACTTTGCAGAAGGACAAGGAGAAATATGCCTGGCTGGAGGACCTGCTGGAGCAAGGATCATGCAGCCCTAACCAGGAATGCTGGGATGCCTCTCTGCCTGCAGAAGTTGGAGAGCACAGAGCTATTTTTGCTGCAGGGGGTCTGCCCCCGGTCTGTCTTTGCCCTGCTTACATCTCTCCCAGGCAGCTCCTCATTGCCAGGGAAGCAAGGGACACCACAAATCCCTGTCTGGTTTAATTTCACCCCACTCAAAGAAGAGCTTTAGTCCTCCCTGCCCCCCAGAGCTTCTCCTACCTCCGTGGAGGAGCACTCCGGTTCCTCAGCTCACTCTTCACAAAGGTGTTCACCTCCCCGGCTTTCTGCAGGTACATGGAGGGGTAGTAACCCGTCGTTTCATCCTTCCTGCAGAGCAACACAAAGCAACATAGAATCATAGAATCATAGAATAGTTAGGGTTGGAAAGGACCCTAAAATCATCTAGTTCCAACCCCCCCGCCATAGGCAGGGACACTTCGCACTAAACTATGTCACCCAAGGCTCTGTCCAACCTGGCCTTGAACACTGCCAGGGATGGAGCATTCACAACTTCCTTGGGCAACCCATTCCAGTGCCTCACCACCATCACTTGCAGTCGTGGCTCTGCAACTTCCACCTCCTCATGCCTGTCCGCAGCTGCTGCTGGGTGGGTTATTTCTCCTGTTGCTTGCAGTGAGGGGGGCTTTGACTGTCCCCGCACCTTGTGTGCCTGTGGCTCTCCATGAAAGTGTGGCTTGAGTCCCAGAAGCAAGTAGGGAGCAGAAAGAGCAATGGCTCACAGCTTTCAGGGTCTCACCAGCTCATACTATCTCCCCTGGGGGATTCTCTGGGCTCTTGAAGCATCACTCAGGACCTCCTGCGAGATACCCTGCTGCTGTGTGCTCCAGAAATGCTTCCTGGTCCCTTGGCCCATGTCCCCATCCAGCCCAGCACATCTGCAAACACCAGGAGATCCTCCCGGTGCCACGTGCCCAGACACAGGCTGGCGCAGGGGGATCCCCAGGGTTTGCAGCTACACCATGTCCTTCTGCGAATGCACAGTGTGTGACTCTCCAGAGCATAAAAGCAGCTGGGATTCCCCTTGGGAAAGCCCAAGCATGCAGGGCAGGCTGGGATCAAAGCTGAGGTTTTGTAAAGGAAGATGTGCTGGAATACTTAGAGGCAAAATAACAGGGTTTTTTCTACCTGCCTCCTTCTTGGATATTTCGTAAGCCCCAGCAGAGGAAGCGCCAGCTGCAACATTTAACATCTGGCAAAGTCACAGGCTACTAGAAGCAGCCCTGCAAGAGAAAGTGCTGGGCAGCAGCATCCACAGCCCCAATGCAGAGAGCTAGTGGTTCATCCCTTCCCTCTGCCCGAATCATGTTTGCTTGGTTCGTTCTTGGCATCTCTCACCTGATGACCCACCAGCCATCAAGGAGCTTGTGGATGACTTCGATGGTATCACCCTCCTTGAGCGTCAGCTCATCCGCCTCCATGGCTGTGTAGCTTTTCAGGACAATGTACGGCTCACCTGCACACAAAATCGGGTCAGCAGGTTGTGTGCTACCTCCCTAGGGATGGGGTTCAGCCTCTCCGGCACTGAGGAGAAGAAGCACCAGAGCATCTACCATACATTTTAGGCAAGACCCAGGTCTCCAAGTCTGGATTCAGACTTCCTAGAGCCTTGACAGTGCCTGCAGCTCATCCCAGCCCTTCCAGCCCCTCTCCAGGAGAAAGCTGGTGAGTGCAAGCAGTGGAAGCACATCTATCTCTGCTGAAGAGCGTGTTTATAATTTGGGTGATTAAAAGAGGAAGAAGGAAGTGCTGTGCTAATAGAGTCTGCTGCAGTGTTTTGAAAACCACAAAGACGAAGCTGGGAGAGCAACCAGCATGAGCCTGCAGGATCTTCCCTCTGCTCTGTGCAATAAACTGCTGTCATAGAGGGCTGATGAGGACAGTGCAGGAGCCAAGCACTGGGAAAAGCCTGCACCTAGGTTCGGATACTGCACCATGCTCCTTTGCTAACCCAGCAACTGAGCATTCACCCAGATAGCCCAGGATGGCCATTGGATGAAGCTCTGCGTCTGTGATCAGCCAAAACAAGCATCTAATGCTGAGCTGCAGGACATGGGAAGCTGCTGAGGTTCCAAGCTTGCTGAAGCACCAAGCCATCAGATTTATCCCTCCTGGCAGTCCTACAGCAACATCTCCCTGCCCAGCATTCCTGCTCCACATGGACTGCCCAGCTGGGGCTGTTGAATGACCCACTCCAGCGGGAAGCTGTGGCAGGCTCTGCCCTGCTGCACACCCTGGTTACCCCAACATTTCACCTGCGTAGTTGGGCTCCTGCTCTTCAGACTCATCAGGACCATCCATCGGCTCCAGATAGGATGCTGGCACCCAGCCCCGTTTATTCTTCAACTGGCAAAACCACCAGCCTGCAAGGAAAGCAGACATGAGCAAGAGCAGAGAGTGCTGTGGGGACACCAGCACGAGGGTGCAGGCATCCACGTGGCCTGGACGGAAGGAACAGCGCCAGGGCTGGTCTCTGTTTACATGGTGCAACCAAGGAGGTTGGCCAGTTCATCCTGCTTCCTCCTGGGCAGGAAACCAGGCTGAGGCATGTGAGAAGGTTGCAGGGATTGCCCCTCACCCTCCCTGGCCAAAACTGACTGTCATGTGGCTCCATCTGAATGTGAAACATGTCCCAAGCGGGTGGGAAGTGCCGAGAGGCCAGTTACATTTGCTCTGAGCCTCTCCTCTCCATCAGGAGACTCTGATACAAGCACCTACCCTTTAACCCATGCACCGGCATAACTAACTCATGTTTGGACACAAGATGCATGGGCAGTCCCCATCCCTGCTGAAATGGTGGCCAGGACAGGGCTGGCCCTCGGGGGCTCTCTGGAGAGATGGACACATACCGTTCTCGCTCTTCTCCACAACGTCCACCATGTCCCCAGCTTCTAGAGCCATCTCGGTTTTAGAGCTCTTCTCGTAGTCAGCAATAGCTCGGTACGTCTGCAGGACAATGGGGCCCGTGATGTCTGTATGGGAGAAGTAAGAGATGTTCCCCACTTCAGGCAAGCCAAAAGCAGTCCCGGGACAGCCCAAAGTGCTCTCCCAGCCTCTTCTGGTCCTAAACCAACTGGATCCCAGGACAGAGACTCATTCCCCCGAGGCTGTGGTTTCAGCTCTGGCACAGAGACCGTGCTCTTCGTCAGAGCCATGGACAGCTGCCCGTCTCCCTGCCAGGCTTTGCTGCTGCTGAGGCAGCCGCTTGCACCCCTCCAAGGCCTCTTACCAGTGGAGTTTTTCTTGGCATCTTTCGGCAGGAGGAAGACCTCCGGCTTCTTGATCCTAGATGGGTCAGAGCAAAGGCAGCTCAGTGCCAACCACCCCTCACTGCTGGCACTAGGCTGGGAACAGAGGATTTCTCCCCAAATGGCAGGCAGCTGGACTCACTGGCTGTCTGTGACGGGGTTCATGTCATCGTGACGGACCTTGAAGAAGTTGACCACGTGCAGGCAGCGGGAGATCTTGTGAGGCAGGTTGACCAGCGTGTAGCAGTACTCGGCCAGCGTGCCCTGCCTGTTCTGGGTCGAGCGCTGCCCATCAAACCACTTCGGGGCTGGGGGAGAGGGCACAAGACTCAGGAAAGTCAGACAGAGTGCCCTGTTTTGATTACTTTCCCAAGCAGGCTGCTCTGAATCATTAATTTTGCCCTGAAAACAAGTGGATTTGGCCCCAGGGTGCTCCATGGCTGCATGGTGCCCATAAGGTGAAGCTCTGTGGGAGCGTGGCTCTGTCTCCTCCCTCTCTGCTCCAGCCTTGGCAGGCACAAGGGGGACATGCCCAGTGCGCAAAAACCTGGGGAGAAGCTGGGTGCAGGGCCACGACTGTTTTGCAGCTGCGCTGCAGCCGCGGGTTCCTCGTGTCAGCAGTGCAGCTGGGGAGCTGAGCCTGGTGCAGTGCCCAGCCCAGGGACCATGGGTGGCATGGAGAAGAGCTCTATGCAGTTGGACTTATCCCCTGCAGCCCACGGACTCTTGCATGGCTGGTGCAAGCCCAGAAAGGAACCTGCCTGACCCCATTACAGTTTCAGGGTAACTCCTACACCCTTGATGTAGGATACCCACTACATCCTAAGCCCAGATGCAACAGGACACAAGGAGGGGCTCAGGAGCTGCTTATGGCCATGGAAGGTATGCACACTTCATCCCACTGGCCATGGCACATGTCCTGCAGCAGCCACCCTTGGCCCGGGGGCTCCAAAGTGCTGCTCGCAGCAGAGTTGAGCCCCATGTCAGGGTGCATGTGTGTGGCTGGTGGCACGGTGGCACCCCACACGCTCCACACCAGTCCAATGCCTGCCTTGTCGCTGGTGCTTTCAGGTCCCCAAAGGAGACAAAGATGCTCCAAACAGCCCCAGCATGGTGGTGACAGCACACAGGAAGGGTCCTGTCATGGCAGTTAGTCCAGCCCTGAGGGGAGACCCCCCTAAATGTCGCACCCGCACTGCTGCAGGGTGCAGGTTTATTCCTTCTCAAGAGGTGTCAACCACAACCTGCAGCTATTTCTCATGCTCCTCCCTGCCTCCTTTTAAAGCAGGAAATTAAATAAAGGGGGAATTTTGCTGACCTGCACCTTGCTTGGGGACAAACCATCAGCTCTTTGCATCAGTTCATTTCCTGTCGTCGAAGACGTATTGCATTGCCTCCTCTTACAACATATGTGTTGCCATAAGGGCACTAAAACCAAACCCAAGTGACAGTGTCACTGAAGGAGGACTCAGCTCAGGCTCCCCAAAGCCAGACCCTTTTCACCATCCAGGGGTTCCCACAGCCAGTGCTGTGGATGTGTCTCCAGGGTGCCCAGGGAGGAAGGACAGGGTCTGCTTGGGATAAACTGCTTGGGATAAACTGCTGCTGCTGCTGCTGTTCAGACCTTTCTGGGGGTTTGGTTTCTTTCAAGCCCAGTGGGCAGGAACAGAAATGGCACCAAGCACCTGCACAGGAGGAAGCCATCAGAGCTCGGCCCACTGGGGAATTTCCCAACCAACTGCAATTTCTGTTTCACGCCCCAGCCCCAGCGCCTGTCCCTCACCTGGTAAGTGCGGGATGATCCGTTTCTCCGTATTGATGTCCCCGGATTCAATGGGGAACATCTCCTTCAGTGCTTTCTGTGGAGCAGAGCCAGGCACGGCCATGAGGATGGCATGAGGAGACCCCCTTGGAGCAACCCCTTCCTCGCGCTCACCCCACTGCTACCAGAACATGCTGACTGGACCCTGGGACATTGGGAGAAATCTGCCTGGGGAGCACAGAGATGATGGCTCCCCCTTACTAGGGGCTAAGAACATTGATGCACTAGCACCTATGAGCTTCTTCAAAGTCAGGTTTATTTTGGGGCAATTTCAGCTTGAATTCACTCTCTTTTTCTACAACCCGAGCCCTGGAGCACTGGGCTGAGGGCTGGCGCCCACCCTGGGACAACTTACATGGAACTCGTATATCTCAGTAAACCGGCGGTAGACAAGCTTTTCGGAGAGGTCGTTCCACTTCACCAGGAACATGTAGACCTAAGGGGCAAAGCAGAGGAGCTGCAACTCTGCAGGCTGAAGCCCTATGGGTGCTTCCATTTCAAATAAGTTGGTTTTCTTCCACCACCCCACTGCGAGTAGCTCTGCCCAGGTAGCCAGTGAGCTGGGCACTAGGGAAGTTCAGCAAGGACAGAGAGGAGGCAGAAACATGCAGACAAGTGGGAATCAAAGAGAGTAAAGCCCTTTCCAAGCCTGCAAAGTAACCAATGGCTTGCAAAGGAGGTGCCCCAAAACTTGTGTGTTCAGGACATTTTAGCCTTTGGCTCCATCCAGCTCACACCATCGGCCATGACCCGCCCCCCCCCCCCAAAAAAAAAAAAGGCTGCTCTTAGGCCCTTGGTCATATTTATCTAAAGAGATTTACTGTCCAGGCTGTTTACATATCCAGTCCTCACTACTCAGCTTGTCAGAAGGTGGTTGCATACTCACATAGTGCTGGCTGGGGAAGAACCTTTTCTCATAGCCCAGCAGCTCGATGTGCCGGATGAAGACATCCCCCATGACTGCTCTAGCCGCGACGTCCCACTCCGGCCCCTGCTCCTGCCTCCCCGGGCGTCCTCTCCTCCCGTCTGCCTTCGCACAGCTCCGCTCCGACGTTAAAGCTCCCGGGGAAAGCAGAAGTCCGGCTGCAATCGCGGCGGTAACTGTTAACACTCCCTCCCCCGCTCCCTCCCGGGCAGTGCCCGGCCCTCGCACGGACACCTGCCTCCCTCCGCTGCGGCAGCCCCGAGCGCACCCGACCGTCCGCCCGTGTGGAGCGGCGCTGGGCGCGGGGGGTGCCTGGTGTGCGCTGCGGTCCCGCCCACCCGCCAGGCGCCCTCCGGCCCGGCGCCCTCCCGGACGGTTCCTGCCCCCCTGGCGCCCTCCGCGACGGCTCCTGCCCCCCTATAAACCCAGCCTCATTGCGCGGTTCCCATCGCCATGGTCCCAGGCCGGCCGGCGCCCGAACGGCAGAAGGGCCAGTTACGGCGGCCCGGCCGCAGGTGTCAGCCGCAGTGTCAGCAGCCTGTCCCGCGGCAACTGCCTCGGGTGAGCGCGGGGGGAGGATGTGTGTGGGATAAGGACACGGGTGTCAGAGGGACACTGGTGGGATAAGGACACGAGTGTCACAGGGGCACTGGTGGGATAAGGACATGGGTGTCACAGGGACACTGGTTGTCAGGGATGCAGGTGGCAGAGGCACACAGGTGGGATAAGGACATAGGTGGCATAATGAGGGCGGTGCTGGACCCGTACCACTGCCCGTGGCGCTGCCCTGTCTGGTGCTTCAGGGATCACTGCTGAGTGCAGGGGGGCCTGGTGTGTGATGTGGTCCTGCCAGCCTGCATGGCTCCTGCCGCCATGTTGCCCGCATGGCATAACGGCTACTAAGGGCAGCCCAGCCTAACGTGCCATCCATGCTGAGAGCACCCATCCCACTGCTACTGCCTCAGCTGAGCTTGGAGAGAGGATGGGATTGGATACTCCTGCCACTAATGGTGGTGCTGACTGTTGTGTACCCACAGAGCCCCGCCGCAGACCATGTGCCGCCAGGACCTACTGCTGCTGGACCAGAGCCCTGAGACCATTTTCCCACCGGTACTCTGGGACACTCAGATGCCCAAAGACTTGCCGTGGGCCTGCCGCACAGCCATGCTCTGCAGCCCACAGCCCAGTGCGGAGCTCTTTCCCCCTCCCCACTCTGCCCTGGCCAGTCTGCTGGGGGGATACAGCCAGGGGAAAGGGAACGACAAAATCTCTTTGCTGTGCTGACACCTTTTCAGCTGGAGGCAGCAGCACGTGTGGGAGGCCTGTGTTCCCACTTTGACGCAGGTCTCCACAGCAGCTGCTGGGCTGGAATAACACTGCTCACATCCCGGGCTGGGCTTGCAGATGTGAGAGTGGGATGTAGTTGTGGCTCTGTGGCAGTCAGAGCTCTGCGTCTGTGCAGGGAAAGGTTTTTGCAGGATGGATCGATAGGGAAGGGATTGTTCTGGCTGGGCCGGCAGCATCCACCCTCCCCATCACCTCGGCCAGGAAAGAGCCTGGAGGCCAATTGCTCCCAGAGTGGATTCAGTTTGGGGTACTCAGACCTTGCCCTCCACAGACATTGCGGAGGGGAGCTGAGCAGTGTTTGAAACAAAAGAGGCTCTGGGCTCGGTAGCCAGCACCTGGGAGATGGGATTTATTCTGTGGTGAGCAGGAGAACAGGAGGCTGTGCTTCCCCAAAACAAAGTAGTTACTCCTGGTCTCTTTCTGCGTTCCAGGAGAAGAGGAGGTGTGTTAGGGTGTCACCACACCCCTCCACAGGATCCTGCTGCGAGGTGCCGGAGTGGAAAGGAAGGTAACATACTGCTCATCCAGCGACTGCCCACTTAACGATGGCAGCTGGGAAGAAAGCAGTCATCTTCCCAGCTGTCCCGGTGCTCAAGTCCTGCTCTCCACCAGGGACAGGACACTCCAGGCCCCTGAGGCATGGCTGCTGGGTCAGCTAGCTGTGGGGAAGCCCTGTTGTTGTGTCCATCTGCATCCCTGCAGCCTTGTTCCAGCTGCCCTGCTCACAGAGTGGGTCCAAGCCAGGGCCCTGCGAGGGGCAGCGCCTCCCACCCGGGATCCCCGGCTGCTGCCCTCAGGTAGGGGATGGGAGCAGCTCCTCTGCCTGGAGCCATGAGCCTGGAGCCGTGTGGCCTGGAGCCACGAGCAGCCACAGGCTGCTGCTGTGACTCAAGGCTCTTGCCCTGAGCTCAGCTGTTTGGCAAAGACGGCAAAGAAACACAGCAGGGACGCTTGTGGGAGTCCTTGGAGTGTTGGGTCTCGTCCTGCTCCCGGGGTAGGGGGCCAAGCCTGGGGCTGACCCTAACTGGCTCTCTCCCACTTGCGCAGGGAACAGGAGGTGCTGCGACCAGGGAACTCCACGCCAGGAACAGTGAACAAGGCTGTGCAGACCAAGGAAAGTGAGTGTAGATGGGGCCCAGCTCTGTGCTGGGCTTGGTGCGGGCCAGCAGCAGGACAGGAGGTAGCTCAGGTCTGCAGGTGGGATCAGCTTGAGGTGTCCCCTGGAAACTAGGAACGTGCTGGTCCTGAGGCAGTGGCGTTTGTGCTGGCCTCAGTGACTGCCCTAAAGGGATTTCCTGGTGCTAATTGAGGGGCGCTGACAGATGCCTGGGAGCTGGTCTGCAAGGGGGAACACCAGCCTCCATGCCAGCATGGGTCCAGGTGTATAGCCCTAGAGCAAGATCTGCTGCAGTACAAGTAGCACCCTGCTCAACTTCCAGGCTGAGCTCATTCCAGTGCTTCCTCAGCTAAAAGAGAGAGGAAATCCCATGTGCCCATCGCAGAGAGGGTCCCGTGGCACAGTGCTAGATGTGGCCCACGTGTGGCAGTTTGTGTGGTTTGTGGTTCGGGTGGGCAGCATGCAAGGACAGTCTGTGGAGGTGGGAAGGGGCCGCTGGCCCGTGGAGCCCCAGCAGGCTCTTGTGACAGCTTCCCCACGGATCCCTTGTGGCCAGCTGCTGCCCCAGGGCATCGCAGCCTTGTCCGTGGCTTAAGGCCGTGTCCCTGGCTCTGCCCTCCAAGATGGTCATCCAGAGAGGAGTGAGAAGGGACAAGCCCCTTGGTACAGGACAAACGCCTCTGCTGGGAGCTGCTCCTGACTTGTCTCCTCCTGTAGCTGTCGAGAGGCCTGAGGAGAAGCTGCAGGAGTCCCCGAGCCCACCGCCATCGCCAGGAAATGGAAGGCCACGGAAGAGGAGCATCTGCCTGCTGGTGCCTTGCGAGACCCACCCACTGGTGCAGGTACGTCGCTGTCTCGCAGCCTCTTTTGGCCTCCTGTGGGCATAGAATGTGCTCAGTGCAATTCCTGCAGGGCTGGGGGCAGGCTGACCTGCCTGCCTTGGGGCAGGAGGTCTCGTCCTTGGCTGAGTGGGAAGTGACGCTCTCTCCTGCCCCAGTGTGTGCTGGGCTGTGCGTGACCGTGCTGCCCGCTGCTGAGGCAGCTACCGGCCCTAGCTGGTAGCTGTGGCAGAACCACGGGCTTCACGGGTCTGGCGTCAGCCAGCTTTGCCAGCTTTCCTGAGAAGGAACTAAGCTACTGCTCTCTATTTGCAGCCCCCTGCACCTGACCTGGGCTACCCCATCACAGAGGAGATCATCGAGGAGGAGAGGGAGGCAGCGCGGCAGTGACTACACCGGCTCTTGGGGCATAAGGCTGGTAAGGGCAGACTGGGAACGCGAAGGGCACGGCAAGGAGCAGAAAGCCAGGGCCCGGGCTGGCAGGGCAGTGGGGTGTCTGCGTAGCGCAGGCTGAGGAAGCTCCTGGGCCAGTGTTGCCTGCTCCTCGGGTCTGAAGCTCTTCGAGACTTTTGAAGACTCGGGTGGGAGACCTCGTGCCCCGGAGTCCTGGGGGTGATGGCCGAGGTTCCCCAGGGCCGGAGCTGTGAGCTGTTCATGCTGGGAGGCTCTGCTCAGGGGTAGTCCTATACAGCAAGTTGAGGGTCCTGATTTCTTGCTGCCTCCCAGCAGATGAAGTCCCCAGCACCAGTGAGGAAGATGTGTCCCTGGGCACAGCCATCGCCCAGGGCTCCTCTGGCACCAGCTACAGACAGGAGACCACATCATTGGATGTTTCTGGGCTGGCCGCTTCCACCACCACTGGCCATACTCACAGCACCCAGCCCAGAAGCAGGAGCGCGCCTGTGTTGGGAGGTGAGTCGGGGCGCACAGAGCTTCTCCAGGGGTGAAGGGCAGGGCTGGATTGAGGCAGCAGCTTTCCTGCCAGACCTGGCTGAGCTGCCCAGGCTTGGGCTGTGCAGAGCCTTGCCATGAGGAGGGAAGGTGCTCCCATCAATTGCTGCCTCAGTCCCCAGCCCTGGGGGCTGAAGGGGAACCTGAAATGCCGCTCTTTGTCCCCTCTGGATGCACTGGATGCATCGGCTCCTGCAGGTACTGCCAGCTCCCTAAAGCCAGGCTTTTCCTCCTTTGCTGACCCCTGCTCACAGACTTGTGTTGCTTTGCAGGAACTCCTGTACCCTTCTGTGGCCAGCGCCCCTCAGGCCTTGGAAGAGTCGTCGCTTCTTCTGGTAGAGAGGGAGTTGGTGCTTCAGCCTTGAGGAGCTGACGGGTCGTGTTGTCCCCTTGGGCTGGGGGATGGTGGAAGGGCCAGGCTGTGCTGTAGGAGCCAGCTCGGGTGGTACCTGCTGGGAGCTGGGGATGTGAAACCTTCCATTCCCCCCGGGATAGGGATTGTGGTAGCCCCTGTGCCAGCTCGGAGCGTGGCTGCAGACACCTGATCAACCTTTGTGCTTCCAGGTTCGTCCACTCCCGCCTCGTCCACCCAGCCAAGAACAAGGACCCAGGGAACCCGCAAGCGGCAAAAGGCACGCATCCAGCATTCCCGTAATAAGTAACAGCCAGTGCTGCTGGCCCCCCAGCTGCAGGGGCTCTGGTCCAGAGCAGCCCCGAGGCGGGACTGGAGTGATGGGGCCAGGCCCATCCCTGCTGCCGGCAAGAGACTGTGCTGGGTGGCAGCGCCCAGGGTGGGACGGGGTGAACCGAACTCTTGCTTCTGGAACAGTTGCACAGCCAAGGCTGGATGAACCTCTGTGTATCTCTGCAGCGTTTCCTGCCTGGCTTTATTTTGCCATGTTTCCTAAGCTGTAAACTTTTGCTCCAGCCCTGGCAGTCTCCCCTCCCTTCTTCTCTCTGCTGGTGTCCCCTCCCCATGTCGGGGTGCTCTGGAGCCACTAGCAGAGTCCAGAGCGGATGCGGGTCCTCCCCCTCCCCAAATCCAAATCATTTCTCATTTGTGGTTCATCCCTACCCGTTTGGGGTTTACCAGCTCCCAGGAGCTGCGGTGCTGTCTCCCCTGGTGCTGATCAGTGGGAGCGGGTCAGAGGCTGCTGGAGCCAGGGCTCACCCAAGAGCTGCTGCCCCCTGCCTGCGGGGTCCCCACCACCCTCAGGAGGGCTTCGCTGCTGGGTCTTTAACCCTCTGAGCTCTCTGTGTGTGTGTGTCGGGTGGAGTCTAAATTACGGAAAAAACCACAAATATTGCAATGCTCTTTAATGGAATCACACTTTACTTTTGTAGTTGAGCTGTTACAGCATCTCCTTCCTTCTAAAACGTGATGTACAGGGATGTGACTAAACCTGTTCTGTTTGGTTTTTTGTTCTTCCCCAAGGAGGAGGACTGCTCGGACGTCAAGTGGCCTTTCGGACCGCCAGCGGCCAAACGTTGACGCTTTTGATGTTTATTGAAGATTTTTATTGTTCTACGTTTGTTTTACACTTGTTCTAATATTCTTGTTATACTGTTGTTCTTTTGTTGTTATAGCTTAGTTCTTTTGTTGTTTTGTTGTTATAATGTTCTACTATTGTTGTTAAAACTTTGTTCTACTGTTGTTCTTTTATCGTTATACTGTAGATCTTTTGTTGTTTTACTGTTATAAGGTTATTAAACCTTTGTTCTAATTTTGTTTTTACTATCATTTTAGTATCATTTTAGCATTTAGTAACTGTCAAGATGGGATTCCCACCCCTCCAGCACATCCCCCCATCCCCTCTTTTTACGTCCCCCACTTAAAATAAACAGACTGTGTTCACATCTGCCTTCCCCATGTTTGATTCCTGGGCCAGGGCACTGGGTGCCGCTTTCCAGCACCCTCTGCTTGTGGCTGCTTGCTTCCCCTGTTCAAACACAGCTGTGTGGCTGAACAACAGTTAGTATTACTACTACTCTTTATTATTATTATTTCACTAGTTTTCCTCCACTTTGCCTCTGCTTCGAGCAGTGGCAATTTCGGGCCAAGACTGCACAAACGTGCTGGAAAGGACAGTGAAGAGACAGAAATCTGCTCTGGGTCATCCCTACAGTAAAACTAAAAGGATGGTACCTCCAGGGCTGTTTGGATTCTGCTCTATGTCCAAATAGCTGCTTCTTGCACAGAGCCACCAACTCTTTTGTCATGGAGGCTAATTTCATGATCACAATTGTACTATATGAAAACTGCTTCACAGACAGTGCCTTGCTGGAAACCACTTAGTTCACATGTTTCTTCCTGCTTCCCCATTCCTCATCTTGTGATGGGAGAAATGAAATGGAGCTTCTAGACCCAGCTGCTGGTGCTGTGTTAGTTCAACGAGACCAACCTGTAAGTGGGTACGAAGCACTGCTGTGTGTTTCCACCAACCGTCCCATGGTTACTAGGTGTCAAGAAGCTTAATTTCAAAACAAAAGTTCAAGGAGGAGCAATGACGCATCTGATAACCAAGCTGAGTTGATGGAGATCGGGAGCAGATTCATGTTTTGTCTTCTGAACGCAGGACCTAATTTTTGAGAGCTAGAGACATTCTGGTAGCTCTCGGATGGACACGCTGTGGTTTGTATTGAGTCCATGTTTCCCGTGGGGAGTCTCCAGCCCAGTCCACCAAGCCCAGGGGCAGGCAGCAGGGAGCCCTTGGGGATGCTCTGGAGGCACCTCTGAGATCAGAGGACAGTGAACAGCCGGGACCAGGTCTGCTGCTGCATCACCAAGTGCCCCCTCTGACTGCATCTGCTGCTCATGGTGCTGCAGCACCTGGTTTGTGGAGGGTCAGGGACAGACCTTTGGCAACGTTAACCAGAGGAGTCTTTATGCTCTCAAGCAGAGGTGGATGGTCTGAAGGAAGCACCTGTGGTGCTCCCCAAGCCCAGGGATGGCAGCAGCATCCTCTGTATGGCTGGGAGAGGGCAGACAGGGAAGCTGGGGGCAAGGTGCAGGCAGGATGGATGGGGCAGCCACAGGCTGCACGTGCCAGAGCTTCTGCCCTTGCATCGCTGTTTCCTTTCAGTCACCTGCAGCTCCCCCGGAATCTGCCCCCAAAAGGCTTCCTTGAGCAGGCCCCCAAGGACCCGAGCCAGCCCCAGTGCTACAGCCGTGCACACTGCATGGCAGCACTGGCCATAGAGAATGGGAAAACCATTAACGGTGGCGCTGACCGTTGCGCCCCCGCAGAGCCCCGCTGAAGACCATGCACCGCCAGGACCCGCTGCCGCCGCACCGGAGCCCTGGAATGGTTTTCCCGCCAGTACGCTGGGACACTCACATGCCCAGGGGCTCGCCATGGGCCCGCCTCCCAGCCCCACTCCACAGCCTGCAGCCCAGCACAGAGCTCTTTTCCTCTCCCCACTCTGCCGTGGCCAGTCTGCTGGGGGGATACAGCCAGGGGAAAGGGAAAGACAAAATCTCTTTGCTGTGCTGACACCTTTTCAGCTGGAGGCAACAGCACGTCTGGGAGGCCTGTGTTCCTACTCTGACGCGGGTCTCCTCAGCAGTTGCTGAGCTGGAATAAAACACTGCTCACATCCTGGGCTGGGCTTGCAGATGTAACAGCGGGACGTAGTCGTGGCTAATGGAGCTCTGCATCTGTGCAGGGAAAGATTTTCTGCAGGATGGATCAGTAGGGAAGGGTTTGCTCTGGCTGGGCCAGCAGCGTCCTCCCTCCCTGTCTCCTCGGCCATAAAGAGCCTGGAAGCAGCTTGCTCCCAGAGTGGATTCAGTTTGGGGTGATCAGACTTTGACCTCCATGGTTGTTCTGGAGGGGAGTTGAGCAGTGTTGAAGCAAGAGAGGCTCTGGGCTCGGTAGCCAACACCTGGGAGATGGGATTTACTCTGCAGTGAGCAGGAGAATGGAGGCTGTGCTTCCCTGAACCAAAGTAGTTACTACTGGTCTCTTTCTGCGTTCCAGAAGAGGACGTGTGTGAGGACATCCCCACAGCCCATCACAGAATCCTGCTATGAGGTGCCACTTTGGAAAGGAAGGTAATGTACAGCTCATCCAGCAAGTGCCCACTTGTCAATGCCAGCCGGGAAGAAAGCAGTCGCCTTCCCAGCAGTCCCAGTGCCCAAGTCCTGCTCTCCACCGAAGCCAGGGCACTCCAGGCCCCAAAGGCATGGCTGCTGGGTCACCCAGCATTAGGGAAGCCCTGTTGTTGTGTCCATCAGCATCCCTGCTGCCTTGTTCCACCATGGTCCTGGCAGCAGTGCTGACCTGCACCATCCCTGCCCTGCTCCCAGGCCGGCTTAGAGCTTGAAGGCCTCAGATTGCTGCAGCGGTGACATTGCCATGTGGCACTGGCATGTCCTGGCTCTGCTGGTTACCAAAATGCTGTAAAGAGACAGCCCCCGTTTTTTTCCATCTCCTCAAAAGCAATTCATGGGAGCTCCAGTAGGGCTGTAATGTAGCACCCGCCTGGGCGCGCAGGCCCTTGTTCTCCTCTCTGCTGGCTCAGAGAAGGACCTGAGCTTGTCCTGAGTAAAAGCAACAGAGCTGCTGCTCTGCTGACAGGCTGGGTCCAAGCCAGGCAGCGGCTCCCACCCGGGATCCCCGGCTGCTGCCCTGAGGCTGCCTGATCCTCGAAAAAATTTTTGAACCATAACATCAGCCGTTTCTGGGCTAGCTGCTTTTACCACCACGGGCGTTGCTCACACCACCCAGCCCAGAAGCAGGAGCGTGCCCGTGTTGCGACGTGAGTCAGGGCAGACGGGTCTTCTCCAAGGGTGAAGCGCAGGGCTAGACCTGGGCAGCAGCTTTCCTGGCGGATCTGGCTGAGCTGCCCGGTCTCAGCAGCCCTGAGGGGCTGGTGCTTGGGCTGTGCAGAGCCTTGTCGTGCGAACGGAATGTTCTTATGGCAAATATGAGTAGTTTGCATTGTCTTTGGTGTTCTTCAGGCCCGGATTCAGGAAGCATGTGGTCCTGCCCGCCCGCCAGGCGCTCTCCCGCACGGTTCCTGCCCCCACGGCGCCCTCCCCGACGGCTCCTGCCCCCCAACAGGCCGAGCCTGATAGCCCGCTTCCCATTCCCATGGCTCCAGGCTGGCCGGTGCCCGAACAGCAAAAGGGCCGGTAACGGCGGCCTGGCCACAGCCATCGGCCACAGTGAGAGCAGCCTGTCCCACACCAACTGCTTCGGGTGAGTGCGGGGGTAGGATGTGTGTGGGACAAGGACACTGGTGGCACAGGGACACATGTTGGGATGCAGGTGGCACAGAGACACGGGTGGAACAAGGACATGGGTGGCACAGCAATGGCGGTGCTGGGCCCGTAGAGCTGCCCTTGGCGCTGCCCTGCTTGGTGCTTCAGGGATCACTGCTGGGCGCAGGGGGGCCTGGTGTGCAATGCGGTCCCACCAGTGTGCACGGCTCCTGCCTCCATGTCGCTTGCATGGCACAGCGGCAGCTAAGGGCAGCCTGGCCACAGGCGCCATCCATACTCAGAGCACCTGTCCTGCCGCTGCTGCCTTGAGTGAGTGTGGGGAGAGGACGGGATCGGATCCTCCCGCAACCAATGGTGGTGCTGACCGTTGTGCCCCCGCAGAGCCCCGCCGCAGACCATGTGCTGCCAGGACCCGCTGCCGCCAGATCAGAGCCCTGGGACTGTTTTCCCACCGGTACGCTGGGACAGTCAGATGCCCAGGGGCTCAACATGGGCCCGCCTCCCAGCCCCGCTCCTCAGCCGAGAGCGGAGCTCTTCTCCCCTCCCCACTCTGCTGTGGCCAGTCTGCTGGGGGGATACAGCCAGAGGAAAGGGAAAGACAAAATCTCTTTGCTGTGCTGACACCTTTTCAGCTGGAGGCAGCAGCACGTGTGGGAGGCCTGTGTTCCCACTTTGACGTGCATCTCCTCAGCAGTTGCTGAGTTGGAATAAAACACTGCTCACATCCTGGGCTGGGATGCAGATGTGAGAGTGGGATGTAGTCGTGGCTAATGGAGCTCTGCATCTGTGCAGGGAAAGGTTTTCTGCAGGTGGATCAGTAGAGAAGGGTTTGCTCTGCCTGGGCCAGCAGCGTTCTCCCTCCCTGTCGCCTCGGCCAGTAAAGAGCCTGGAGGCCACTTGCTTCCAGAGTGGATTCAGTTTGAGGTGCTCAGACTTTGCCCTCCACAGACATTGTGGAGGGGAGTTGAGCAGTGGTGAAGCAAGAGAGGCTCTGGGCTCGGTAGCCAGCACCTGGGAGATGGGATTCACTCTGCAGTGAGCAGGGGAATGGAGGCTGTGCTCCCCTGAACCAAATTAGTTACTACTGGTGTCTTTCTGCCTTCCAGAAGAGGAGGAGTGTGAGGGCGTCGCCACGCTCCACCCCAGGATCCTGTTGCGACGTGCCGGAGTGGAAAGGAAGATAATGTACTGCTCATGCAGCGAGTGCCCGCTTGTCAATGCAAGCTGGAAAGAAAGCAGTCGCCTTCCCAGCAGTCCCAGTGCCCAAGTCCTGCTCTCCACCGGAGACGAGACAATCCAGGCCCGTGGACATGGCTGCCGGGTCAGCCAGCAGTGGGGAAGCCCTGTTGTTGTGTCCATCAGCATCCCTGCAGCCTTGTTCCAGCTGCCCTGCTGACAGGGGGGGTCCAAGCCAGGGCCATGCAAGGGGCAGCGGCTCCCACCTGGGATCCCTGGCTGCTGCCCTAAGGCTGCCCGAGGCAGGGCCCTGGGGAGGGGAGCGGAGCAGCTCCTCTGCCTGGAGCCACGGTCAGGCTGCTGCAGTGACTCAAGGCTGTTGCTCACCTGAGCTCAGCTGTTTAGCAAAGATGGCAAAGAAACACAGCAGGGATGCTTGTGGGAGTCCTTGGAGTGTTGGGTCTCGTCCTGCTCCCAGGGGAGGGGGCCAAGCCTGGGGCTGACCCTAACTGGCTCTCTCCCACTTGCGCAGGGAATGGGAAGTGCGGTGACCAGTGAATTGCACGCCAGGAACAGTGAACAAGGCTGTGCAGACCAAGGAAAGTGAGTGTAGATGGGGCCCAGCTCTGTGCCGGGCTTGGTGCGGGCCAGCAGCAGGACAGGAGGTAGCTCAGGTCTGCAGGTGGGATCAGCTTGAGGTGTCCCCTCGAAACTAGGAACGTGCTGGTCTTGAGGCAGTGGCATTTGTGCTGGCCTCAGTGACTGCCCTAAAGGGATTTCCTGGTGCTAATTGAGGAGCGCTGACAGATGCCTGGGAGCTGGTCTGCAAGGGGGAACACCAGCCTCCATGCCAGCATGGGTCCAGGTGTCAGCCCTAGAGCAAGATCTGCTGCGGTACAGGTAGCACCCTGCTCAACTTCCAGGCTGAGCTCATTCCAGTGCTTCCTCAGCTAAAAGAGAGAGGAAATCCCATGTGCCCATCGCAGAGAGGGTCCCGTGGCACAGTGCTAGATGTGGCCCACGTGTGGCAGTTTGTGTGGTTTGTGGTTTGGGTGGGCAGCATGCAAGGACAGTCTGTGGAGGTGGGAAGGGGCCGCTGGCCCGTTTAGCCCCAGCAGGCTCTTGTGACAGCTTCCCCACGGATCCCTTGTGGCCAGCTGCTGCCCCAGGGCATCGCAGCCTTGTCCTCGGCTTAAGGCGGTGTCTCTGGCACTGCCCTCCAAGATGGTCATCCAGAGAGGAGTGAGAAGGGGAAACCCCCTTGGTACAGGACGAATGCCTCTGCTGGGAGCTGCTGCTGACTTGTCTCCTCCCGTAGCTGTCGAGAGGCCTGAGGAGAAGCGGCGGCAGTCCCCGAGCCCATCACCGTCGCCGGGGAACGGAAGGCTGCGCAGGAGGAGCATCTGCCTGCTGATGCCTTGCGAGACCCACCCACTGGTGCAGGTACGTCGCTGTCTCGCAGCCTCTTTTGGCCTCCTGTGGGCATAGAATGTGCTCAGTGCAATTCCTGCAGGGCTGGGGGCAGGCTGACCTGCCTGCCTTGGGGCAGGGGGTCTCGTCCTTGGCTGAGTGGGAAGTGACGCTCTCTCCTGCCCCAATGTGTGCTGGGCTGTGCGTGACTGTGCTGCCCGCTGCTGGAGCAGCGACTGGCCCGGGCAAGGCTGCTGTGCCCTCAGCGCCAAGCTGGGGGCCAAAACAAATGGGGACCGGAGCTTCGCGGTGGCTGTGGCGGAACCACGGGCTTCATGAGTCTGGCGCCGACCTTCTTTATCTCCTTCAGAGCGGCTCTGCCAGCTTCCCTGAGAAGAAACTAAGCTACTGCTCTCTCTTGGCAGCCCCCTGACCTGGACCTGGGCGATAACATCATAGCCAGGATCCAGGAGGAGGAGAGGGAGGCAGCGTGGCAGCGCTCATGCTGGCCCTTGGGGCCCAAGGCTGGTAAGGGCAGACTGGGAACGCGAAGGGCACGGCAAGGAGGAGAAAGGCAGGGCCCAGGCTGGCAGGGCAGTGGGGTCTCTGTTTAGCGCAGCCTGAGGAAGCTGCTGGCAGCTTCTCGGGTCTGAAGCTCTTCGAGACTTGTGAAGGCTCGGGCGGGAGACCTCATGCTCCGCAGTGCCCAGGGTGATGGGGAGGTTCCCCAGGGCCGGAGCTGTGAGCTGTTCATGCTGGGAGGCTCTGCTAGGGGGTAGTCCCATACGGCAAGTTGCGGGTCCTGATTTCTTGCTCCCTCCCAGCAGATGCGGTCCCCAGCACCAGTGGGGAAGGTATGTCCCTGGGCACAGTCATCGCCCGGGGCTCCTCAGGCACCAACTGCACACGGGCAGCGTTTGCAGCCACAACATCAGTCGATTCTGGGCTGGCCGCTTTTACCACCACCGGCCTTACTCACACCAGCCAGCCCAGAAGCAGGAGCGTGCCCGTGCTGGGAGGTGAGTCAGGGCAGATGGGCCTTCTGCGGGGGTGAAGAGCAGGGCTAGATCTAGGCAGCAGCTTTCCTGCCGGACCTGGCTGAGCTTCCCAGGCTCAGCAGCCCTGAGGGGCTGGTGCTCGGGCTGTGCAGAGCCTTGCCGTGCGAAGGGAAGGTGCTTCCGTCACTCTCTGCCCCAGTCCCCAGCCCTGGGGGGTGGAGGGGAATCTGAAATGCCGCTCCTTGTCCCCTCTGGATGCAACGGATGCGTCGGTTCCTGTGCGTGCTGCCAGCTCCCTAAAGCCAGGCTCTTCCTCCTTTGCTGACCCCGGCTCACAGTGGTGTGTTGCTTTCCAGGAACTCCTGCGCCCTTCTGTGGCCAGCGCCCCTCAGGCCTTGGAGGAGATGGCGCTTCCTCTGGTAGAGAGGGAGTTTATGCTTCAGCCTGGAGGAGCTGATGGGACGTGCTGGGGGATGGCAGAAGGGCCAGGCTGTGCTGTAGGAGCCGGCTCGGGTGGTAGCTGCTGGGTTCTGGGGATGCAAAGCCTTCCATTCCCCCCGGGATAGGGATTGTGGTAGCCCCTGTGCCAGCTCGGACTGTGGCTGCAGACACCTGATCAACCTTTGTGCTTCCAGGTTCGTCCACCCCCACCTCTTCCACCCGGGCAGGATCCAGGATCCAGGGAACTCGCAAGCGGCTAAAGGCACGGATCCATCATTCTCGTAATAAGTAATGGCCAGTTCTGCTGGCCACCCACCCGCGCGGGTCTGGTCCAGAGCAGCTCCGAGGCGGGACCAGAGTGATGGGGCAAGGCCCATCTCTGCTGACGGCAAGAAACCGTGCTGGGTGGCAGCGCCCAAGGTGGGACGGGGTGAACCGAACTCTTCCTCCTGGAACAGTTCCACAGCCAAGGCTGGATGAACCTCTTGTATCTCTGCAGCATTTCCTTCCTGGCTTTATTTTGCCACGTTTCCTAAGCTGTAAACTTTTGCTCCAGCGCTGGCAGTCTCCCCTCCCTTCTTCTCTCTGCCGCTGCCCCTTCCCCATGTTGGGGTGCTCTGGAGCCACTGGGGGAGTCCAGAGCAGATGGAGGTCCTCTCCACAAATCGTTTCTCATTTGTGGCTCATCCCCACCCGTTTGGGGTTTACCAGCTCCCAGGAGCTGCGGTGCTGTCTCCCATGGTGCCGTTCAGTGGGAGCAGGGCAGAGGCTGCTGGAGCCAGGGCTCACCCGAGAGCTGCTCCCCCCCCGCCTGTGGGGTCCCCACCACTCCCAGGGGGGCTTTGCTGCCGGGTCTTTCACTCTGTGAGCTGTGTGAGTGTGGGTGTCGGGTGGAGTCTAAATTAGAGAAATACCCACAAATATTGAAATGTTCTTTAATGAAATAACACTTTATTTTCATATTTAAGCTGTTAGAGCATCTCCTGCCTTCTAAAATGTGATGTTCTTGGATGTGACTACACCTGTTATGTTTGGTTTTTTGTTCTTCTCCAAGGAGGAGGATCGCAGAGATGCCAAGTGGCCATTTCAGCCGCCAGCGGCGAAACGGCGACGCTGCTGATATTTATTCAAGATTTTATTGTTCTATTGTTGTTCTAGTTTTGTTCTTGTATCGTTGTTCTATTGTAGTTTTATTGTTTTTTTTTTTGTTTTTTAGTTGTTCTACTGTTGTTCTACTATTCTTGTTATACCATTGTTCTACCACAGTAGTTATGCTGTTGTTCTACTGTTGTTTTTACTATCTTTTTACTATCATTTTACTGTAAATATACAATTTCACACTCCACCCCCAACCCTCCCCCCTGCTTTTTATGTCCCCCATTTAAAATAAACAAACTGTGTACCCAACTCATTTTAAGGCTTCAAAATTTTCCTTGCAGATAGAACAACCTCACCTACCCAGAGGTGGATTTCTGTTTAAAGGCATGACTGGAACATCATTCGTTGGCATGAATAACTGCCACAGCATGTTCTGCTTGCCTGCAGAATAACTGCTAGAGTTTGTTGTAAAATTGTAAATGTATTCTGCATGGACAGTCATGAAAACCATCAGAAAGGTCTTTATTTCTTAGTCAGGGCATAAGATTTACCATTTGTGCGTAATGCAGTCATCCCAAACTCATGCCAATTAAAAAAAAAAACAAACCCCACAACAAAAAATCTTTACAATAATCTGCATCTTCTCCATAGAGATTATAATACAGTCAGAACTTTACATCTCTTACGGTTTGTGAAACTTAAATGCGTACATGAGTCTCTTACATGATACGGGGTGTCACCAGGACTACAAGGGACTTCTCCTTTGACATAGTGGGACTTACGGAAGTTTGGAGCACACGTTTCTGTAACTCGTTCTAGAGAACAGAAGGGCATCCCCAGAGCCTTCAGGAGAAACGCTCTCACACGCGTCCACATGGGCTTTTCCTGCATTAGGGCTGCGAGACCAGACCCATCATATATAAACCATGTGATATTCTGAGAAAACATGCACTTACTACTTTGAGTTAATGGAACAAACTCTAACAGGGTTTAATTTAAATGGGTTCCGAATCCACACACCGAAATACTGACCATTTCACAGTCCACCTCATTAATGCATACTAAAGGTCAAGTGAACCAGTCGATCTTTTATTTATGAAAAACATATGAATTGTAATAGGTATCATAGGAAAAAATAGTTCAAATATACAGATACTATTGTCCAATCAGCCATTAAAGCAGTCAGAACCAAAAATTAATGTTTGTTGGTATTTTTTTTTTCCCCAAAGTAAAACTGAAACCGAACTACTTGCAGGAATTTTTCTTCATGACAAAAGCCAAGATGCATTAGGTGAGGTGAAATTCAGCTTTACTGGGAAACGCAAACAGCCTCTGTTAAGTCCCTGTTGATTTTAATCCCTGTCATCTCCCCAGCATTGCTGCATCAAATTTAGTCCTTATAATATATTCCAAAATAAAACCAGCCCTTCCAAATCTACAGTCATTCTTTCCTTTAAGTGAATTCACAGAACTGCTGAAAAAGTAGACATTTCTATCTAAAAGTACAAAAAGGGGTTGTATAGAAGGTACTTCTCTTATACAGTTATATTACACAGCTCCAGACAGTCCCAGCAGGCTCTTCTCAGAACTGGATCTTCTGACTAGATAAGAGAAATTACAAAAGTCAGTTAATTTAATGCAGCTCTGGATCTTATGACAAATATGAGTAGTTTGCATTGTCTTTGGAGTTCTTTAGGCATAGATTTGGGAAGTGTGCAGAAG
Source organism: Strigops habroptila (assembly GCF_004027225.2). Taxonomy (NCBI): domain Eukaryota; kingdom Metazoa; phylum Chordata; class Aves; order Psittaciformes; family Psittacidae; genus Strigops; species Strigops habroptila. Next base: position 5,296,220 of record NW_022651054.1, on the reverse strand, counting down.
GTGAATATGGCTCTCAACAAACGTGAGATTAAATGTGTGCTTGAGTGGTCTCTGTAAGAATTTAGATGAAATATTTGCTTTAAGTTCAGTGGATGGCCTAAAGCATCCAAAAATCCAAAGCACTGCAGCACCAAACTGGGCAGCCATTGCTCAAACAAAATTTCCATGACCTTTAATGGCCAAGCGAGATGGGCTTTTATACCTCCACTGGGTGAAGTGCTTCCCACGCCAAATCAGAAGTTTTTCTTTAATATATTTTCTCCTGTCCTGTTCAATTTTGTGAAGAATATTTCCAAAGCAGAATTCACCACTTCATTAGGAATTCCGCTGCTTTATGTACAGTCCTCAGGGCACAGACAGTTGGTGCTGCTGTTTCAGCCTCTGCCAGTTCCTGCCAAACCATATCTGGATTTGTCCCTTCAGCCCCTCATCCTGTCTCCTGCATGGACAAAGGGCCATGGCCAAGAGTGTGCTCGTCTTCCAAACTTGCATGGTGCCAGGAGTCGAACCTGCAGGCTCCAGCTCCCCCAGCCACTGCCTCATGTGAGGGGCCAACCCCATTATTTCTGCTGGTCTGAACAGCTGAGATTGATAAACGTCCAGAGCCTGGTTTTGTGGGTGGCCTGTCTGAGCCCTCAGAACTGTTACCGTTCCCAGATGTTCTCTTCTCCAAGAGGAATACCATATCCTTTTCTTACTAAACTGTACAGGTTTCAGCTCAAGTGTACTAAAAAAATGCAGGCAACTTGGTATCAATCACATCAAATTGCTGAAGTATCAAACACTACTCAATGAGGAAAATATATGGTTTGGAATATTATCTAAAAACTGAGAAGGGAGAAAGCACAACAGAGTTGTGATAGCTTAAAATTGCCATTTTCTCTGAATGAAGCAGAGACTCACAACCACGTGGGTCAGCCTCTTCCATTTGGTGATGTGCCAGCATCGCTAGCGCTGCTCTCCACCTCCACCAAAACGTTGTTTTTAGGAATAACTGAAGTTAAAATTAGTATAAGAGAAAGATTTGGACATTTCTGCATTGTAAATTAAACTAAGCTTTTCATAAAAGTTAATGGAAAAGAAAAAAACCTTTTAAAGAAGCTGGTTTGTCATCACAACTAACAGCTTTACCAAGTGTCCGAAGCTTAGACAATATTGCAATCAGAGTGAGGATTTTCTCTTTCCTGTTCAGTTACAGTTTGGAAATACATAGGCTTTACCAACAATAATAATGCTCTTTCACACAACTGTGACAGAGCTCTTCATAAACACTAATTCCCTAAGCCTTCATTTATTCTGCCTCTGAGTGATGTAATTACCATCACCCATTTTTATTTATAGGCCACATTTTGCTAGGGCTGCCTGCCTCCCAAATCTGAGCACAGTGTGTTTTACATTGCTTTTGGGTAAGGTACTGAAAACATCCTCCATTTTACAGCTGAGAACTGAGACAAATGACATAATTCACACAGATTGGCACCTTCTGGCATTCAGTCCTGTATCTCAGTGCTCTTCTGATACCCCAAATGACAAAAAATATTCTACCTTAACAGGTGTTGACTTCAAGAAACACTAAATTCTTTTACCCAGTATGGATGAGGTCTACCACGTTGGGTCTGGCTCTTGCTTTATTTGAGAATTTTCTTCTGTTTCTGTAATATCTGTTGAGAAAAGTAGTAATGAATAAAGAAAAAAGGAAACTTCCCAACCAACTCTGTTGTTACTGTTGTACTTAAGTAAAAAAACTATGAAAGTATGAAAAGCATTGATTTATCTTTTTAAACTATTGAGACTAAATGAAAATGCATTCACAACAATCTGATTCTGTGGAAATTACAATATTCATTTCAATGTAAAGCAACCTGGGATCTTGGAGAACTCTAGTTTTTAAAGAACTAAAATTAAAATCAGTGTTAGAAGTGTATGAAACTGGAAAAGTACTTAATAAAAGGAAACAACACATGACCAGTGGGGAAAAAGTCAGATATATCACTGGTTTGGTCTGCATCCTGCTCTTCAGTCATTCCCCCTTCTCTCTGTCAATCCCCACCACTATTCCTTCCTTCTTTCCTTCTGACACCTCACTGTATATGTGATGCTGGGAGAAGCTTTTCAAACACTTACAGGTGAGTCTGTAGCCCACGACTTCAAATACATCAGGCACAAGCACCATTTCATGTTATTTAAGATGCTGTTTTCCAGAGCTAGCTCACAACATCGGCTCCTACTTGAGCTCAAGTCATGCCTTCTGGGTTATTACATTAACATTCCCAGCACAAACTCCTGTTTTCACAGCACTATTTCCCACACTTCTTTTTCATCTGTAGGACTCCTTCTCAACTAGACACAGATTTTGCATTACTGTATTTCAATCTGTCCAAAACAATTTTTGACCCTAGCTAACTTTTCTTCTTCATTGCACGGTATCACATATCGCATTATGATATGTTTAAAAAAAACAAAGAGAGAAGGAAACTTTAACTTGTTGGCTAAAGTATTCATCATCTTTTGATAAATTTTTTCCATTTTCATGAGGCTTCATTACAAAATCTTTGCTTTTTCTTGTTCACAGGATGCTTAGAGGTAAATCAAAGAAATCTCGTGCAGGTACAGCACTGCCTGTATGACCTGGGGCCTGATTTTGTTCTTTTTATAAACAGAGAATATGATGTGGGAAGGAAATTGGTTTTCCACTGAAGTTGTTTGGAAGGTTTGGGGCTAGGGTAATTCATCACTACAAAGCCAAGCCATTTCACCACATGATCATTTTATACCTTCCAGCCTAGTTCTGAAGTGATTTTGAGTTCTTTAGCAACTGGATACTTTTTCTCGAGATCACTCCTCTAGTTACTGGGTCTGAATCCAGTTTTGGATGAGAAATTCAAAACCTGCTTATCTATTTCTCCAAAACCATCACTTTGATGGTCCATAGCTAGATTTCCTCCACATGAAGGTATTCAGGGTATTCCCTTCTTCATCTAACAATTTCAATAACCCCACATAGTTTTGGCATTATAAAGATGTCTGATGTTCCAACTGTGAGGTTAAAATCTGCAGCTCAGCTCTTCTGTGACTCCAACTTTTTGTCTCGATTGCTGCAATAAGACTGATCTATACTCTGAGAAAGATGCACTCGTAACACTTGGAGTGAACCTGGAGCTGAGTGTGTGACAGTACTGGTTGTGCTTGTTGGATTTTTTCAGAGCTTAAGTTCTAGAACAACAACAATACTCCCCCTCCCCAACACAGTATATTCAAGGCCAACATGACATTCAAAGTTCCTGATGATGGCAATCATTCACTTGCACAAATTGTGGGAACTACTGTGCTGAATAACTAGATGCATTGCTCAGGATATGAGCAATCCTTCAAAGCTTATATATAGTCATGACGCACCAACCAAGAACAACAATTCATAAAACTCCTCTGTAAAATTACATGAATAATAACTTCTGCTGCAGAGTACTTTTCACAGGATGCAGCAGGATATTAAAACAGATGAAAAAATGTCCTAGGAACCGATAAAAGTAATTTTTCTGTTTTAATTGACCTGTCTCCTTTAAAAAAAAAGATACAACTTAGTTCAAGATTACTTGAAATATTTGTCAATAATAACTGAAGACAAACACTTACCTCCTACAGATACTTCCATTTGGCTTGGGTCAGCTGGCTCTTAAATGAAAAACAAAAAATGCAGTCAGATGAACACAAATATAGTTAACACAACATGAATCAGATAAATATCTTAGAAATTAGGTTTTCCCTAAAGAAAGTGCCTCATTTTTTCTCTTTTGATCTGACTTAAACACCTCTGTCTGAGATAAATGTGTTTTAATTTCATAATAATTTTTCCATTATCTGTGTTGGCGGATTACAGATGGGCAGGTGATGGGAAAGCCATTTAACCTTTTTATCACTGTGGGTGTGTTAATGACAGATAGACTACAGCAAGTCCACTGACCATTAGCAGTTGTTTTCATCCCTTCCATCACCTCCAAATGTAAAGAAGGGAGCTAGCAGTTTCCTTCATAATTCTTTTCACCATACCAGTGTCCCTTACTCTTAAAATGTTTACTGAATGCTTGCTTTCAGCTTCCCAGTTTCTTTGAGTGACGCTTTATTCAGTCAATTGCAAAAGTCTTTCATGCACTACACCAATTGCAATAGACATTTTTAAAAGGTCTGTGAACATTTAGAAACTATACTGGGTCAATAGGAAGTTGCTCAATCACATTTACTCTAGCTATTCATAGCACAAAGCTAAGTTCTCCATTCACACTAGGATACATGATGTGTGTGCAGTCGAGACACAGTCTAACAGGGGTTACAGAGCTGCACAGTGGGCAGAAATTCCATCAAAACCCCCTTCGAGGTTCTTACGTGTTACATGAGCAAATCTCACTTGGCTGAACTATCTGGTGCAGACGCATACACACACTTTAGTTAAGCAGACGTCAATAAATGGATACTGAAATGGCTTTATAAATGGCCCATACTAATCCTTTTCAGCTCACTCATCATCTGCAAAAATCAAATCAAGGAACACGCCAATGATACAGCCTGAAGGAAGCAAAGGCTCTTTCTGTTAAGTTATTAATATTTAATAGCTATAAAAGTCACCATTGCACACCATCTGTCAAAATGAAATGGCTCATCACAAGCAGCGCATAGCCAGGACATGACTACTAATGTCATCTGTCAATAAGATCCAGAACTCCATACCCTACCCCTCCTGCAAGGACATGCATCACGCTCTGCATCACCTTGTAGTACTGGCGCTGCTGGTGGTGCTGTTGGTGGTGCTTCTGCTTCAGCTTTTTCCATCAGCTCTAAGATTAGATACGATCACTGTTTAACTTCACAATGAAAACGGGCCACATGTAACACAAGGGCAATCTTACTTCTTGAATATGCAAATCCTGAAACTTGTCGCATGAACAGGTTACTAACACTTGTGATTGAGCTGCAGGTCAATAGCTTTTGTTACACAAAAACCATTACCTATCTTGCCTGCAAGCACCAAAAATTTCTTCGAAGTTCCCACATGTTCTTCTTCAGAAGAAAAAAGCATCATACCTATAAGCAGTAGGCTCAGAGCCTTTCAATCATTCACCTTGGCATCCTTCAATATCAGTTCATTTTGATCATCATTCATGAACATGGATAATGCACAAACCCACGTGTTCAATGACCAATCTGCTTCTCTAGTGATGGAAGGTGATCAGTTATCTATGTTGTTCTGACTCAGAGTATTAGCTACTTCAGTCCCAACACAAGTTGACAGTTATGCTGAACAGACAACAGTTTAATAGATTCTTTCCTTTCCAATTCAGTTCTCTGGAAATGCTATTACACAATAATCTGCCTGGAAGGTTCCCTCTGACAAAGGGATCTCTTTTCCACCTAAGAAGGTGTGCCTAGGACTGGCGAGCAGGTCAGTGTGAGTTAGTAGCTATAGTATCCTCCTGAGAACACTTCATACTTGCAGTTCATAGACCTCAGCACGTTAACTGGAATATACTGGTGGCTGAATGCAAATGACTGAACGCTGGGTCACTAAGGCTCAGGCTGGCTAAGGCCAAATTAATGACAGTAGGTTATTTAGCCTCTGTATTTCAAAGCTGCCATTGGCTCAGAAAGAACATGACACAAGGGACACTAATGATAGTGTTTCCCAGCTTGGTTTTTTTTTTCCGTAAATAAAATCTAAAAACTATGGTCACAATCATTTTAGGCAACTGAAAATACCAAAATCTTTTGATTTTTGAAGCCCCCAAACAATTTCATTAACAGGGCCAAACTGGCCATGACACTTCAGGTAATTACGCCCTGCCCCTCTAAACTGCTGCAGTTTCAGCAGAATGCAGTTTTTCACTGGAACACAGTTGTGCAGCTACTGGAAAGTTCTTGCTTATTAACTGCTACTGTAATGGATCCAAACCTAAAATGCAGGCACTCCCCTGTAAGTCTGTTGCTCAGTCAGGGCCCTAAATCTCTTTGGGACTCTGCAGCTGAAAAATACGAAGTCAGTGTCTTGCATTTTCACATGCATACAGCACATTATGCTGTTCTGTAAATTTAGCACACTGCTCTCAAATTAATTGCACATGCAGGTTTAGTCAGGGAATCTTAATGAGACAGACACAGACAAGAGTTATACATGGAACTTAACCACTAAGCCAAGATGTAGAAAACAAATCTCAGTAAGTTACAAAAATACATTTGCCATCAGTGTCTCAAATACTTACGATTGTTAATCACAAGTCCTGGAAATGGTCTGTAAAAACAGAAAAATAACGAAAAAAATATTACTGATTCTAAAATACACTACATGGGGTCTCCCTGCCAAAGCAACCTCACCTTCTGTAAAAGAGGTCATGCTGAAAATGAACAGGAAGTCAAACAAACCAGAGGGAACCATCTCAGCAGCTCTTGGGCACCATGGTTTGTTCACCAGCATTTACTCAATTAGACATAGGTATCAAGCAAGCGTCCTTTCAGTTGGAATGCTTCATGATCAAGGGTTGAGAATTCAGACCCCTTAGTAAAACACACTGAAGAAATGCCAATCTCTCTACACAGAAACTGAAACTTTCAGACTCCTGTGAAGCAGTCTGTGATTTGAGAAGTTACATAAACTGATAAATTTTTAATTTCAATTCCTGAACTTCTTCTTAGTATCATTCCAAAGTTTCATCTATTCTGCTTCATGCATACAAATATACTTTGTATATATATGTGTATATGTGTCTATGAAAATATACACAGACAAATAAAATTAATTTATACTGTAATTGGGTAATATTGTATTTTTAAATATTGTAGATAAACTCATTTGGTAGGGAAAAATATTTATCAAAGGGCTTATTTTAACTCAGGATTCTTAACTGAAATATTTAAAAAATAATAATGGTAATACTGCTACAAGCATACTATTTACTGTTGAGAGCCAACAAGCTCTGGACTTGTCTCAAAACTTGATCTTACAAATGGGAGAGCAAGGCCCACAGCACTTTAGGACTCCTATAATATATATAATATAAATAGATTTCAACTCAAAAGACAGTTTGCTGTAATAGGCAGTATTAATAATATGCCCTTTGTTATACTAAATTGGATGTGTCCTCCAAAGAGTTACCAGCTTCATTCACGCAATGAATACCTGGACTTCATTTGACCTGATACATTGCTATCCAAAAGAGCCAACATCTTCCACTATTTCAAGTCACACTGCAACTTCTATTCTTTCAAATCTCAATTTATTCAAGCTAAACTGAATAAATTTACTTAATTGAACTGGGCTGTTCTTGCAACATGTGAACAATCTCATCGATGGCAACTACATACCGAATAACAGTAAATTTGATAAACTCTGCTGATTCCAAAATCTTCCTCATGGAGCTGATTTCCAGGTAACTGGGAGCTTTAAATGCCACGCCAGGAGGCATCCCATCCACCACCACACAGCCAGGGTTGATGGTGATTTTTCTGTATGGGACTTTCACAGGAAAATTCATACCAATGGCTTCACCTGCATAAGAAAGGTCATGTTTATTTTCAAGTCTACACATTAATAATTACATTGAAGGAAAAATCCGCAGACAATTAAGAACCTAAATGCAAACCCAAGCCTTCTATCAGATCACAAACTATGAAAATTCACATGACAGTGAATCACTCGGATTACACTCACGAGCATGACCATGAAAGCATTAGTTACAACCCAACTCTGACAGCTCACCACATAGAGAACGCAGATGCTGCTTTTACTAAAAAAAGGTATAGAACAGGATACGCAAAGCAATAGTTACATGAAGGAAAGCAAAGCGTTTCCTGCCACAAAAAGCAATTTAACACAGTACTAGTGAAGGAATTTCAGATGAAGAAATCCAGGTCATTATTGCTCTACAACGCAAATACAAAAACTATACACAGCAAAAAGATTATGCTGCATTTTTAAAATTACTGCAGTCCCAAGTATTAAGAGGTCACGATGATGAAGCCCTAAGAAAACTCATGGATTGCCAGCAAAATAATATTTCATCTATGTTTACACAGAAACAAGCAGGAAAAGAAGGGGAGGAACAGAAAGAAATCCATACTCTTAGGATTGCTTGTTTAAACCACCAAACAATATACGTCACTTACAAAAGGTTCTTTTTGAAGTCAAAGCAAAACATTCATATACAGTTCTCAAATTTGTTAATTTTAATGATCAGGTATTTCATCCACTGTGATGATTCAGTAACTTCAACATGAACAACATTAATTGTATTTACACCTACATAAAAATGGAGACTAAGAAGTAATTACCAAATTTCCGGCTAAAAAGATCATTGACTTGCTCTCTCAATTGTCTGGCCTTTTCCACTTTTGACAGTCGCTCACTTTCATCATCTGAAAGAAATTGTTAGAATAGCATCAGAATTAAGCAGATTTTATTTTTCCCCTGAAGTTTGTTTACCACTGCATGTTTACTCAAAGCAGATTTACCCAAGTGCTTCAAAACAGCCACTGACTTTCTTCCTAGTTTTAGCAGAAACACAGAATTGTAGAAATACACAAAAATAGGTGGCTGATAAGAAATCACAGACTGGTTTGGTTTGGAAGGGACCTTAAAATCCATCCAGTTCGAAGCCCTCCTGCCACAGGCAGGGACACCTTCCACTAGACCAGGTTCCCGAAAGCCCCATCCAACCTGGCCTTAAATGCTGCCAGGGATGAATGTAGATTTGCTGTCTAGAGATGATTTTGTAAACTTAATCTATACCTACAGATTATATTTTATTTTCTTAGAATACATATAATGGCGGGGAAAGGTAAAAGCAAAGTGACTATTCAGTAGATGGTCACAGCATGCAATGTTCCTCACTGTCTCTAATGAATGGGATATATGCCTGAGAAAGCAGCAATCAGTGTTAAGACAAAGCAGTTGAGCCTGCATGGTTATTCAATTCAGTCTGAGTACTGATCACTTGAAGTTGCCAAGAAAACTGCAAATCCATATTTAATTTATTCCATGAAAAAAAAGGGAAAAATGTGGATACTTCTTAACTAGGGGCTGGACCAAGAATATTCTAGAGATGTCAGGGAATAGATATTCATGAGTATTAACATCTCAGAAAAAACAGAATGCTAGATTGTGCTCATTGTTGACTGTATTTGTATTTCAGTGAACCAGCCTGACTGTAGGAAAACTCCATCAGACTAAACAAGTGTTATGAAGAATATAAGCACTAAGTATGATGTGAGACCAGTCAGTATACACACCTGGTATAGTTACTTGAATGATGTTAAGATCTTCTACACCTGCAGCTGTGTTCACCACTGTGTTTGTTGTGGTGCTTGCTGAATTGGCTGTATTAGATGAATTAATTTTTCCTAAGAGAATTAATGTAAAAAAACATTTGTAGAGAGCCCAAAATCTTGAATGTCAGCTGTAAAGAAAATATTGCAAAATGACAGATATTTGTGAAGTTTTCAAAGTGGACCCACTTCTATTTTCAAAATGGGAGCAGCTTCCAATGAGACATACTTATTGAAGGTACAAACACTACTCTGTCTTTCCAACCCAGGAAGAAAAAGAGCTAGGTTAGCTGGTTTTCTAAAAAGACTGTTAAGGAAAAGAAGAGTATGTGGAGCATGTATTTTGGTATTAACAGAAAAATCACAGCACTTGCAGTTAATTCAGTAACACCTACTGACCCATGTGTTCATTGCGTGCATTCACGAGAGAAATCCCTTACAGTTATGTTTGTAAGCCCCACTGTTCAGTGGCACAAACCAGCATAGCTCAAGTAACTCAGCAGAGTTTTGACAACCCATAATAACAGATAACAACAGGACCCAAAACATTTAAGCCATGACCTCCCTGACACAATTTTCTACTGGCTATCTGCATGCCTATTTGTGGAGCACTTGTCATTTAGATGACCTACATATTAGAAGCAAATAATTTATCTCTAGACCTGAATTACTTCTGTGGATCACACATTACTTGTTACATTTTGAAAAAAGGGAGTAAAGAATATATTAGAGGCATGATTATTGCAAGTAACTTCAAAAAGTGTGACACTCCCTTGCTAAAGCTTTATTTAAACTGTAACTGGTGCTTTTCCATCTTAAAAACAAACAAGGAAACAAAAAAAAACCAAACCCAAACCCACAATGTAGAATGAATCTTTCAGGAATTTGTTAACACCATGCAGCTCTCCTGATTCATAGTTAATCCTTGAAAAAGACAGTTATCTAGAACGTTAAGCAGTTGCAGAACTCACTTTGGGGGCTTCTAGCAGAACTTTCCTTAACAGCTGCCTCAAACATCTCAGGCCTGCAAACAGATTGAACATTTCATGCAGAAGAATACAATTACATTCATCAACATTAAAGAAAACGCAACTTTCTAATAGTAAATTATTAAAGACAGGAACTAAGTGATATCCTCTCAGCCAAACAGCCAAGAATGCAATGGCTGAAGGCTCCACAACTTCTCTTGCCACTGTTTCTACACTGGCACATCTAAACCTATTCTAGACAAGAAAAGTAAATTATTACAACCCCCAATATATGAATCTGTACTTCTCAGCTCATAAAAACTGCCAGCAAGTTTTATGAGTAACCCATAACTGCTCCACACAGGAGGAACTAAAGCAGTGACGTGATAACTGAAATGGGCCAAGGAATCTGGCTTTGCTCTTCCTTCTCAAAACAGGTTGTGAGTGTCTTTCAGAACAAAGAACTTACTGTATCTTGCTCCACCTCTACAAGAGCTTTCTGACCATTTCCTCATTTACTAAAAATATCTCAGTGTGTATTTTATAGAGTAATTTAGCAACTCAGCAACACAATTTCATTTTTCGGTCTACATTTCAATTCTCATAGAATAGACTACCAAAGACATATGGGAGTCTTACTTTTTAATAATGAATTTTATCTTAGATTTGTTTCTCAGTATCTTCTCTAGTCTTGGAATTCCAAAAGTAGAAGGTCGGCGGAATGGCACCCCCTCGGGTAGTCCTTCCACATAGAAAACCTCCGGGAAGGACTCAAATAATGCAAACGGCACCTTCACTGGTTCAGTCAGCCCCAAAGCTTCCCCTGAAATACAAGAGCAGTAAGTGACCAGTGAGATAACTGATGTGTATACAAAAAGGAGAACCTCAGATACAAACAGTATGTAATAGTTGGCACATACATGACAGATTATGCCTTTTTTGGTGACAGCTATGAGTAGGCAGGAATAAAATTAACAGTCTTAAACATAACTCATTCTGTTGCAGTAAATCTGATCAGAATTTGCAGTTGAAAATGAATTATTTGCACCCAGCTCATGCCACTGGCTTGGTCTGTATACAGGACTATGCTATTTGTACTCCACTTTGTTAAGGGCAATGCATTGTCTCCATCTCTTCTAGAGAATAGCACCAAGGCCAGGTGAGATTAGTGCTCTTGTCCTAAAAACCCCACTCAGAATAATAATGAAAGGTCAATACTTCCAAAAGTGATTAGCTTTCAAACAGCTTGTACTAGAAGCACCACTGGGATATGCTGGAGCATGTCCCTCCAGATACCATCCATAAAGTATCGAGTCATGCTGAAGCTGAAGTCATACAAAGCCCCCACTCATAAGCAGAATGAAGAAAGCTTAAAAAGATGTTCCAGGATGTGGAGTCGCTATGTCTCTGGATGATTAAAGAAGTAGTAATCCAACTACTACAAATTCTCCATTTCCAAACCCAAATACAGTAAGTAGTGGAAATGTTACACAGAATTGCAAGCAACCTACATGAGAATGAACTTAGGTAAGAAATTGCCTACAGTACGCAAAGATTGCAGGACCTTTGGAATAAACATGTGAACATCTCTCTCATACATCTAACTGCCTGTTCATAAGAAAGACATCTCAGTAAAAAGGAATCAATAAACTTACCACATTTTTCATTAAAAAGATTTTCGACTTTCTGCTTTAAGTCAGTAATTTTGGCATTCCACGCCTCTGCCAGGAGGAAATTGGAAGAATTAAATCAACACAAACACAATGCATTGGTCCTTGAAGAACATTTTAATAAATGTTTAATAAATTTTTATGCTTGATAACCTATTTACTATGACAGTAAAATGTGCAAAGTGGCTTTTATTCTGCAAACGACACAAACATTCTGCTGCAGTCTAAACCTATACCCACATCAATCCTCATTTTCCTGAAGCTTTGAAAGATACTGCTACTAGATAAAGCAAAGGTGACAAAAAAATTGAAATTAATCCAAGGGTGACCCAAATTTACAGTATCAGGCAGCATAAAATTTATTCCTCTGAACCAGCACCCAAAATAGTGGCAGAAAGTTCTTCACATGCTCAGTGACACAGCCCAGAAACATGCCTCTCTCTTGAGAAGTACAAACTCTAGCATAGTTTCACCTCGAGTGGGTAAGATTAAGTGTCCATCTAGCTACACATTTTGTTTCTGATAGCAATCAGCAGCAATTCCTAAACCAGTTTACTTGTGGCTGCAATAAATGGTCTGTAGCTGATCTACAAAACGAAAAACTCACCTGAAAGTTTAAATAGTTGCAGACTTCTTGTTTTTCAAAAGCCTATTTCTAACAATAACAAGCAAGTCTAAGAAAACTGTACATAACTCTGAATACGAATACTGCCCATGCCAAAAGGAGGAGTCGCACCAAATCAGTGTCTTACATTCATTCTAAACTCCTACTCAGTAGGAGTAAAGAATTCCTTTGATTCATGTTTTACGACCATGGGGCTAAAAAAAGCATGCAGACAAATACAATAAATCAAATACAACAAACTCCTATATAGGTATGAACACAACTATATGACTTCCACTCCTGTCTGGCTTTTCCTATACTGATTTTCCAGAATTGGAGAGGCCTATAATGGTGATGGTACAAAATCAGCTTATTAAGTTCATGCACAATATCAGATCTCAGCTGGGTTTACGTGCTCTGGTGGTACTATGCACCAGAAAAGTCCTCCAAGGATCTGCAGCACTGAAATAACAGAGCAGAAGCAGAAAGGGACTGATTCTGAACCTATATTAGTAAGAGCTAATGGACTAGCACTTCATTTGTACAGCATTCTCCACACACTATCCAGGATTTCTCCGATGCAGATTATTCTACATGATGAAGACATGAATTTACATGAAAACAAGAACTTCAGTCATAAACTAACTGTAGAACAAAACATGAATTCAAAATCTCTCTCATAGGTAATCACCAGAAAGTTCAATACCAACATTAATAGAATGCATGTGTGCTAATTCCCACAATATTTACCGAAAGAAAACTCTCTTCCTCGTGGCTTGAAAGTCATATTGGACCCATTGGTTTGAGAATTGGTTCGAACATCTGTTGTTTGTGGTTTATTAGGACCTGTAAAAAGACATTACAGATATTTATGCAGAGAGCAGAAGCAAGCCATCATATGAAAAGAACAACACATCAAACTTGATTACTAGAGAAAACTTCTGAATCAAGAATAGAATAAACAACCCCTTAAAAAGTTATTCTAAGGTTGTATTTAAGCATTTGACACTACTGATCATGTCTGTCATTTCTTTGCTTAGGATTACATCAGTCCCACATCTCTGCTTGGAATAAAAGGCCCAAGCAAGCTGTCAAACTCCAACATTTTACATAACTATCATCTACACAATTATTCAGAAATGAAAAATAAAATTGTTTCTATATTAAAATGTATCTGGAGCCATGAAATAAAACTGCATTTGCTATATGAGGTGCATATTTACTTTCATTATGGGCTTTGAAAACTGAGAACAACAGAAAACATTAGAAGAATAGAAGAACATTAGAAGAATATTTAATGATACTTCTTCCATACCTTCATCAACAGTAACTTCGATCTCTGGAATGGTTGAGTTGAGTCCTGCAGGACTTTGTGATCTCTTTGAACTCTTTGGACTCATTGCTGGAAAACAACATAATATAAGGTGTAATGTACAAATCTTCTATAACATATATCCTGCAACACTAATGAAAAAGCAGCTGGATTCTGCAAACTCCAGCAGACTGAAGAATCACTTGTGCCTTCTGCACAAGTACAATCTGCATTGTAAATTCTGAACACCACAGAGACACTCACAGCCTTAAAAACGAAACTTAGTACTCTTGAAAAAGGCAGGTATCACACCTCAACTTTCACTCCACTAACTCAGAACAGGAGACTTCGATGTTTCTAAGTGTGAGGGACAGCTTTGGAGCTTTTTATTATCTAAATAACAGAACTGTTAACTTCTGAATCTTTTATGGACAACTTAAAGGAGTTTCTTTTTTCTTCTTACAAAACTTCATTGTTATTTACTTCAGTTCACAGCTCTAAATTACATATGGTTTAGGCCATTAACAGCAAAATGAAAGTTGTTGAAATTGAGTAAATTCCATTTTCTGTATTGGAATAGTCTTAACTAAAAAAAGTAGATTAAATTTGTTTTGCATTACTTTTTAAATAAGAGCAGGTTTAGAGGCTACTATGTTAGATCATCTTAAATAATGCCTTTTGTTTGCAACACCTCTATTTTTCAAAGACCTCTCAGTCTGCTAAGGAAGAGGAAAATAAGTTATTCTGAATTGATAGCAGCAAATAATACTTAATTGTTTACCTTTAGTGTTTATTTTACTAGCCAGTCCTGGAGGCAAATAGGAGCTGACAAGCTCAGGCCTAAAAGTTGAACAGAACATGATCCAATCAATTAGAGATGCACGAAAAATCATACAGCAAAATACTACATATTTCTTGGAATTCAGCTGAGCTCCAATTTACGTAACATCAGCTCTCTAAAATGAAATTCTGCTAGAAGCATGGGTGAATCTCCATCTACTATAACCACAAAAAGTTTGATAACATAAAGCTACATTTTATACCCTGTAATTTTCTTCTGGGTTTATTTGAAGGAAAAATAAAAAAGAAAGAAAGAAAAAAAAAAAGGGAGGGAAAAAAGCTTCCAGGAACAAGGCCATTTGCTCCCTAGATCCTTCCTGCATGAATTTTGCAATTTATACATCTACATAAATTTATTAAGGACAGTATATCCTTTCATGAGGTAAATTACGTGCAAAATGTTCTTTCTGTTTCATGGAAACAGAATTTCGGTAACATTTAAAGCCTAAAGTTGCTGGGAAGCGAATCAAATAACTTCAAAATCAGGAGTAAAAATAACTGAATTACAAACATACTTTTTAACAACAAATTTGATTTTGCCACTCCCACGGACAATTCTTTCAAGGCGTGGAATTCCAAACCATGTGGGACTCCGGAAGGGGATTCCTTCTGGCAAGCCTTCGACGTACAAGTACTCAGGGTTTGATTCAAATACAGGATAGGGAACTTTCACTGCCTCTGAAAGCCCCAGAGCTTGGGCTGAAAATAGAGATTTAATGAGAGTTTACACACTCAAATGGGTGGTATTCTATCTCAAGTGATTTTAAGAAGCTTGGCTTACAGAAGCTCTGCTACTCAGATAATAAAAACAAACCCAACAGAAATATTTAATCAGATTTTCTGTTATTTTCTGTAGAATATCTGCAAATGGGGACTTGGTTCATCTTGTTACAGGTAACACCTAAGCCTGCAGTGCCTAATATTTTCTTCTCAGAACTTTCTTAGGCCTAGGATGTTGTAATAAAGTCATTTATGTCAGTTTTAGGGAAGAGTCAGTAAAAAATAGCTAAGAGGAGTCAAGAGTTCCATATCTGTCCTAGTACATTTCTGATGTTTAAATAAGTACAGTAAAATTTAAAACTCTTTTTACAGAAGAGTTTTAAAATGCAGCAGAATTATAAAACAGTTCATTTAACATTTAACTTACCAAACTTCGTATTAAATATCTCTTCTACTTGCTTTCTTAGCTTTGTGATCCTGATGTTCCAATCTTCTTTCACTGAAAACCAGATACATGTCAGAATATTACCCAGTTCTAGATAAAGAGATACATTCAAACACATTTCTTTTAACACAATAACTTGTAAAACTATCAACACAATCAGTCAACAAGGCCACAACAATGAAGTATGATTATTAATGACAGCTTAAACGATACACGTAATCCCCTCTACATAATGGAAAATCTGTTTAAATGTAGTTACGTATTTCAAACATTGGCCCAAGCAGGAGAACTTGTTCTTCAGAGCCTTTAAATGCAGGAAGAAATTATTCTAGTGGCTCTTACAAAGCTGGAATTAATTCATCATAGTGCATAAGAATAACACTCTTTAGAACAGAAGATGAGGATTTAAGGAGTGCTTTGCTAAACATTTTGATTAGCATTAAAAAAAATCATCTTCACTCCTGTTCTCTGTTGCAAATAAAAGCCAAGTATAGGAGCGCTAACCAGAGAAGAAAGCAAAGGACACTAGCAGCATTAAAAAGCACTTCTTCTCTGACAAACAGCATCATAGTTCATTACTTTTTCATCATAACCCACAAATAACAATTATCTGCTCCTGAGGTAAAACCAGAGTTGTGGAAAGCATGCATGAAGGAAGCTATACAGGATTTTTTTTGTTTCCAAATCATATGTTGGACTAACAAATTACCTGACCTAGTTTATTTCTAGCTTCTAGGATTTTCAAGGCAAGATGCAATAATATTTTTTGCAATCTGGCCTACTCGTGACAGATTTCACAGCTGCTTAACACCTGCACATGTGTTTATACTATTCACACGTTGTGGTTTTACCGGCAAAGGAATTAGACTAATGTACTTTAAAAAATTAAAATGTTGTTCACACACTATCTATCGAGGGCACAGGATTACGACTTTGCAACAGAATAATATTTTGATTTAAAAAAGGTCTAATATTCTTTAGCAACATGAAGTTTGCATCTGCAATAAGATCCTCAGCCTTTGCCTGGGAAAATGGTTTTCACTGGGCTCTAAGCCCAGGAGAACGTTTGCTGTGTTTGCCTGGACCCTGGTAAGCTTTGTGGGCATTGGTAACACCAGACTCACTGAGAAGTTAGTAAAAAATACAGAGAAATAACTAGTACAGAAAGAAACATTATTCTGAACATGTAAACAGTCTGAGTTTTAAGAATCATGATCCTTGTACGTCAGTTTTTTCAGAAAGAGGATTCTATTAGCTGTTTTTTTTACTGCTATCATTAACACATGGTGTTATTAATTCATTGTCAAATCTGATGACAATCAGGATTTTGGCAACAAAACCAACCAACAAACCCCACAAAAAAAACCCCAAACCAACCCAATGCTGCCTTCTCCTTCTGCTCCACATTTGTGGCAAAAAGCCATCCATGCTCATCATGATCAGTTTATTCTTTTCAGACCTCATGAAGAGCATGTCAGCACACTCATCAAGGAAGGGTTACTTCTTGAAAACTGTTGCATTGATCCAAATGTGTTCCCCACCAAAACCTTCCCTTCCCACTTGGAGACAGCACCTATCTTACCTGGGGTGTTCGACCTGGGTTGAATAACTTCAGTTGAAGTGACAGTTAGAAGCTCTGGCCTGCAACCAGAAAATAAATAATCTGCCCATTCTTGACGTAAATTAAGTACCACTACCTATCCTGAAAAGAATGGAAAAGTTTGGATTTTTCTATTACGTATTTTACACTTCCGAACATGCTACAAATATATTTTGGAAGACTTGCCCAGATTGCATATATCCACTTTATAAGGCAGAATATTTAATCTGCCTGTTTGGTAACTAGAAACTGAATGCTTTATGACTTAATGAAGCCAAGTGCTTGATGACAAAAAGGAAGTTTTGCTTGGCCTCTTTGTTAAAATAAAAATCCAAACAACCAAAACAGAACAACCCCAACCACAAACATGTTCAGGCATTAAAACAAACACGTACCTTTTGATCACAAATTTTATTCTGTTGCCCACTTGAATTATTTTTTCTAGGCGAGGGATTCCATACCAGGAGGGACTCCTAAAGGGGATGTTCTCTGGCAGTCCTTCGACATAGAGGTCAGTAGGATGGGCCTCGAATTTCTGGTATGGAACAGCTTTAGGCTCAGTGCTCCCCAAGGCCTCGGCTGTTAGAACAAAATACATCAATAATTGGACAGTTTGGCCATCAACCTTTACTAAAAGCTGGCTAAGCTACTGATTCTTCAGGCTGTTGTAATCATTACCTCAGAACCTGGGACAATGCACGATATCTAAACCCAACAGAGCCCAAATCTCAGCACATCAAAGCCGTAAAAATCTACCCTATTGTATCATGTTGCTATTGGGCAGTCCCAATGCTAACTGAAGATTACTGGGTTCTTCACTGGGGCATAAAGCAATGGTATTATCTGAACATTTTAATCTATTATAAAGCATCATGCAACATTTTATTCTAGCTCTTCTGAAGTTGACTATTTTTTTTATATTGGAGAGAACATGAAAATTCACCCAGAAGTTTTCTAATACTAATGGATATAAATAAGCAAATGGTTGTTTTATTCCCCATCAAACGAACAAAACAGGAAGGAATTGAGAGCAATTAGAAGAGCTGTACATATAAGACATACTTTTTTAAACTATGAATTTACCTGGTTGCATAAGCAGTAAAGAAATACATTGCTCTTCACTCAACTGCCAGGATTGTAAATATTTGAAAAAACTGATCAAAGGTCTCTTTCATGCAGATGGTCAAAGGAAATAATGAAAGCAACCTTCAAGAAATACAAAGCCACAAAAGAAAATAATAATAATACTGAACTCACCAAACTTTTTACAGAAGAGTTGGTCTACCATCTTTCTCAGTTTGGTGATTCTGGCATACCACTCCTCTTTCACTGTATTTGAGAGTGACACAGAACAAAACCCAACATTCCCTATCATTTTGGTTGTATCTTCAGTCATTCAGCTTATAGCATGCACAACCACCCTGCATTTCCAGGTGACACAGAAAATACTATGTGGAAGAAGTATGGATTCAACTTGGAACTAGGAAAACCTAGCTTATGCTTCTCCCGCCATTCCTGAACCAAACCATTACTGCTTGACTGGTTTGTCTTGGAGCCAGTATCGGTCTTCTCAGGGCTTCAGGGCTGAGGCCATTTTATAAAATCTTCCTGACAAGCCTATTTCCCACAGGTATGCAAATCGTCTTTCTTCTGCCAACCAAAACACAGCTTCTCTACTCATCCCATTCCTCTCCTTCTCAGGACACAAGCTAGCAGGGGCTACGGACAGAGCAGGATGTTGGACATGAAGCCGCAAAGAGCTGAGAGCAGGGGCTGGTGCTCCATAGCTCTCCCCTGAGATGGCAGCAGACACAAGGAGCAGCAGAGCTACTGGGAAAGAGGGAATCCAAACAGGGAGAAAACAAAACTGAGGAAAAGAGGCTCAGACAGCTCCTGTCGTCTGATCCCTATGATAGGATCAACAGCTTTCACAGATGTTCTCTCAGAAATAACGCAGAGGTCACACATGAATATACTATCATTACAAGCTAGTGAAGACAAGCAACATAGAGTGACTCTTCATAATACTGTGCCATAAAAATGAGTTACGACAAGTTCTCTTAGCTACAGGGGCTTTATGGGATATGTAGTGTACCTGCTTTGTCTTCGTAATCGGTATAACCATATTAAATACAACAAAAACAACAGAGAAAAGGGCTAATTTTAAAACCTACATAAGAGTACAGTTAGGTTTATGACTCAGTCATCAGCCTACCTACTATTTTTGTAGTCAAATTTGGTGCTCGAAGGAACAGTAGGTTATTAAGACTCAAGATACTAGGTTAACTTAGACTGCAGGAAAAGTTTAATTCCTACACACGTGTTAAAGTGACACCCTCATGACATAATTTAGATCTTTAATGTTCACTTTAAGTACAGTCTTTGATACACTTTTTACAACAGAAGACTATGAATATATAACAGAATATAATGGTGCTGCAGTAGTGCAGATACTACCATTTACATGGTTGTGTCCTTGCCTGAACTCAGAATTTCTCTGGTACTCGTAAAAATTCACAGTTCAAGCAGGCTGAGGTTGCCAGTTAGCATTTTGGGGTTGGGAGCAATTTGTTTGCTACCATTGGTTCAGGCACAGAAGCTTTCAACACTTGGTTTAATTGGACAATTAAAGAACCACCCTGAAGCCCAAGAGACAGTTAAGAACAAACTGAAGAAAAAAAACAAGCCCAGAAAAGGAATTTACTAACTAGTGCCCATGCAAAGGGCACAATTCTTTCAAAACTTGATTTTTTTCTTTCTATGCTGAACTTTTTTCTCCCAACTTGAAGGGAAATGAGTTCATGGGTGCTACTCTAGAGCATGCATCTGCTGCAAAACTGGTTAGAATGCATTTTCTTTGCATTACTGTGTGAAAATGGAAAAATAAAAAGTCCCATGATCCAAGCAAGTCAGATTCTACAATAATAAATGTCACTGTAGCCACTATGTTCATTACTGCATTTCAGTTAAATCTAATTTTGGTAAGTACCTTATATAAGCAACTATTCCATCATACAGTTTCCTACCCAGTAAACTCTATCAACTTTGCATTTTCTCTATATCTCAACAGACTAACACTTAGCTCATTGTTCTTCCTTCTGGCCAGCTGAATCAAATCAGTTGATAAAAGTGTTAGCAACACTGGCTTGGACAGTCAGGGGAAAATTGTTGTCACTTGGTAGCTAAAAAGATGCAAAACAAGAGGAACTATTTGCAATGTGTTATTAGCAAAAGTAAATGGTAGCCACTACTATGATGGCGACCACTATAGACAGCACTATGAAGATGAGTAATAGGAAATCACACTGTACGTTTACAACTCACACATACCTCCTGCAACTGGTTTGTCCAATGGCACATCTTCTCGTGTTGAATTCAAAAGCTCATGCCTAAAAGATGAAAGATACATGCTTCAGCCAGCGACATACACTTTGATAAACCAGAAGTTACAGCCTCAAGTTACCACTGAAGGATCAGAAAACCAAAACAAAACGGGGACATCAAGATTCCCAACATTAAATTCCAGTTAATACCAAAGTATTCTAGAGCTGGTTGAAACCCTACTGATAAAAACATTTTTCATGCCCATTGCCATTTTCACCTGAGTCATAACATTTCATGTTAACATACAGATGACATTAAAACTCTCTTAAGCCTGAGATGCACTTCATTAGAAACAAAGATTCAAATCAAAAATTTAACCTTTAAAAATGAAAATCTCAAAGCAGACATTTCTGTTTCCCAAATACATCAAGTTTTACCTATATGAAACCCACAAAAATCTAAAAATTCTGACATTTCTCACTGAGCTGAACTGTTTTTTGAGCTGCTCTGGTTACCACAACATTACAAAAACCATGAACAGTATAAATTACTGTTAACAATTAAGACAAATTTGACAAGAGCAAGTGCACACACTGCATAAATATAAAAAAACTACACATAATGTCCAATTTTAAGTGAGACAAAAAGTAGATCTACTCTCCTTCATCTCTTCTGGTTATCTGTAGGCATTAGGATGACATATAGATGAACATACACATCTAAGTTTGAGAAGCTAGCATCTGTGGTAGAGACAGAATGCACAGAGACATGAGCCTGACCATGCAATCAGCACATTGCCATCCACTTCAAAAACACTTGGCTACACCACTGAACAATAGTACAATGTCAGCTGTTAGTCACAGAAGCTTCATTTAAGCTGCAAATGAAGCTTCTGTGGTGTGAAACATCACATCTGTCTGAAGTGAAGCACAAAACTGTCAAAGGTAAATATCCACCCACTACCAAAGCTGCATATCAGTCTGCCACAGTCATTCCCGCAGTACTGGGTCTCAAAGCGCTCTGCAGCTCCAAGATCCAGCACTCAGCATCTACAGGTGCTGGCAGCTCTCCCTGCATATCCTGAATTCAGGCTCGGTCCAGGCTCCCTTCCAATCCCACCTGCCTTTGCAGAAAGTCATGTCAGGGTTCTTTTAGGAAAGACACCAAGGGAAGAAAGTAGGAAAAGGGGAAGAAAGGAGGAAAAGGGGAAGAAAGGAGGAAAAGGGGAAGAAAGGAGGAAAAGGGGAAGGAAGGAGGAAAAGGGGAAGGAAGGAGGAAAAGGGGAAGAAAGGAGGAAAAGAGGAAGAAAGGAGGAAAAGGGGAAGAAAGGTGCCCAGAGCATTTCATGTCCTCACTTTCAAGGCAGACGATACCCTGCCAGGCTTGCTATGGCAGGCAGTGGAGCCCTCAAGCAGTTTCTACATACATCTAAGGTCTCCTCCCTTCACGTACACTATCTGATCTACCTCCAGACACATAAGGATATGGATCCAACTAAATCACAGGAAGCAGTAGCTATTTTGTCCTCAAGCCAGTCCTGGGAGGTGCTATATACAGATACAGCCATAGACACCTTGATACAGCATTCCAGCAAGAAAAAAATAAAAGCACAAGCTGAAATTTAGGCCAGGATCCTCGGATAGCATAAAATATCCCCAAGTCAATGGCTTTCGACATGTAACAGAGATTAAAATAGTACAAAGAGATCTGTTTATGACAAGAAGTCCGTATTATTGAAGAGACCTGTCTAGATCTCTTTGAAGTTTGAAAGTTCTGGAAAACAAAACAAAGCAGAGTAGATCCAGCAGAAAACTATGAGTAATATAGGGACATGAATACAAAATTCCTTACTTTTTAATCACAAACCGGATCCGCTCCTTTGCTAGAAGTATCCTCTCAAGACGGGGAATGCCGTAGGTGGATGGCCGCCTGAAGGGAATTCCTTCTGGCAGCCCTTCCACGTATAAGTCTTCCACATGTGACTGGAAGAGTGGGTATGGGATAGACACTGGACCTTTTGCTTTTATAGCTTGTGCTTCAAGAAAAAAGGAGAATAAAATCATTAGACTAGCTTGTGGCTCTACTCAAATTCTCTCTTTGATATCACTCTGAAAAACATTAAAACCAGCAACAGGCAATAACCCCCTCAACACATTTAAACATGCAAGCATTCACTGAAGGGGGCTTTTGTTTTATAGCAAAATTAGTCTAATTCACAGTAAACAAGCTGCAGACCTACTTACATATGCAGATTTGCTTTTCCCTTTACCCTGTAAACATTTAATAACAGCGACTGCACCTGCTATAGCGAAGTTTCGCAGTATTTTGGTTTTGTTTAACAGCACATTTTGAAAGATGAAGTTATCTGGACTTAATTATAAACCAACCATGTTTCAGTTCATTAGCTCTGATTATTACTATTCATTACTACTACTGGGTTACAAGAGTCATTAATGCCTTGGAGGAGGGGCACACATCCCTTCTTTTGAGTGAATTCCTAAAGCTTTGGTGTATTTTACAAAGCCAAGGAATCACTAATGAAATAAACAGTATACTTCTAAAGCATGGCCCTACTAATGAAATCTCTGAAGTAAACGAAACACAAATCAGATTCGCCCACAGCTGGAAAATAACTTCAGTGTATTTCTTCAGGTTATAAGGACTGTGTTCACATCAACACACCTATAAGGCTGGCAAACACAGGCATCATGGCTTGCAAATACCAAGAGGGCTGATTTCTTTACGCTCACAGGGGTATGTTAATTCTGCAGGCCATACAACAAGAACTCTCTATTACCATCTGACTGGTCTGCAGAGTTTGGTACATTCTGTTGTTTTGCTCCAGAAATTAGATGCAAGAAACTATTTGAGGAAAGAAGAGCGAAGCTAAGGCCAATTTAAGAGTACAGTGATGTTGTGGCATTTCTGAAAGCAAAACTACCCACAGGGCACCTTTTCAAGCAATTTAAGGTAACGTGAAAGCAGCCTGTGGTTCTGACAGTGGTATATACAAAATGCTTACATTAACTCACAAATTCTTAAAAGCAATAAGACACTTTGGGTTTTAAAGGCATTTGAGTAACGTACTCTTTCAACCACTTGGAAGCAGAACAGTTCCTAGGCATGTTTATCACAAAACAGGGAAGCTTTGAAAATACTGCATGCATCTAAGTCTTATATTCTGATAATACTCTAAGAGGTCTGTAAAGACTCTAAGAACTGTGTTTCAACTAGACTTAGTTTCAACTGCCAAATATAAGACGGCCAAAACTGGAGAGAGTATCCATACATACAGAGATGGACATGAACCTGAAGATGACTCTTAGCAAATAGACTGAAGAAACCCTGTTCAAACCAGTGCCAAAGGAGCCGCAAAACAATCACTGAAAGAGCTGTTGTGTATCAGTGTATCACACCAGTCCTTCATTAGATTAGATTTTTATTGCAGTCATATTCCTCTTCCAAAAAATGGGGAAAAAATGTTATTTTCAGCCCTGGAGGCTGTTGTGTCAAGTGGTGAGAAGCATAACAAGTTCAGCAGACAAGCCTCAGATGGAAACGATAGTTTGTGAACCACAGCCACAGGAAAAAAGATCAAGGACATCTAGATCACTACACAGCATCAAGTAAGAACAGCTTCAGAGTAACAAAAATCCTGTTTGTTTAAGTAAGCGACTACGTTTTTACAAGTGAAAATCTTTATTTCTCTTCAATCAGTAAATGTGTTAGCAAATACTCTTCAGACAGCCTAAGAACATGACCAGCATTGCAGTGAGGCCTCTTAGATTTGGAACCTTACATGTTTTAGAATATAAATCCTCTTGAATATAGCTTTCGTTTTCATAAATTAGACTATATTTGTGAGCCACACTAAAAAGTAATCCCATTTAGTTTACATCTAAACACAAAACTAAATCTATTTTCAGACATGTCACTTGCAATGGATGACAGTGACTGACACTGCTAGAACTGGAGCTACAGAAGCCATCAAATCTGAGCAGCATTCTAGGAATGCTGGATGTCCATAACTCATTTCAGTAAATGAGAAATTGCATGTCCATACAGATAGAAAGAATCTGATATGGAATTGGTTTGCGAATCAATGAAATGTTGTCATCTACGGGGAAAAAGGGGATAATGTAAGACCATATGGCCTGTTATGGAAAGTCAGGAATAGCTCTGTATTCAACAGACTCCACAGGAGATTTTCAGGCTGGTTATGTGTGAACACCAAAACCCAAATTAAAGCAATTTACCCAGAATGATGCTCAAAGGAGCAATTAAAATACTGTCAATCAGATTCTAAGCTGTTTTTACTTGTTGTGAGTTGCTTTCAGTGGGCTGTTTACATATCAGATGCTAGTCACACCCAAAACATGTAGTAACTCCAAATCACAAAGTCCATTCTGAAAGCAATTCCACTTTTCACAGCAGAGGAGCACCACTATTTGTTTTGAAAGTTTTGATGATACAGTTTTAGGCTGTGATATGCGGACACAAAATACATCTAAGTGCAGCATCTACAGACAAATTCCAAAGTCTAAGACGTGTGCTTGTTTTTCTCTCCAAGATCCATTAACATATGATTGTTGCTTCACTGCAGATCAATCATAACCAGAGAGAAAAGTCAATCAGTAGTAATCTCTCCCCAGAGCCATTTTAAAAGATCATTTCACTGAAGAACTTGGTGTAAATACAAAAAAAAGGGCAGCTCTCTCAAATGTGGGTGCCCAAGACATGAGCATGCTGGAGCTCCAGGAAACCCAGCACAACTGAAAGATAAAATAAAATTTCTCACTTAGATGCCAATTTTGAAATTACTCTGCTCATTGAAAAAGCTTCTTTCCCCAGATTTAAGTCTTCTGACAATATTTAACCCTTTGGTGCTGTCAGTACCGGCGCATTCCTGAACCAACAAAAGACGCATGTGATCTAGGTGTCAAAGGAGTAGAAGCAATTGCTTGGAAAGGAGTGTAACACATACCATATTTTTTCTCAAACAGTTCTTCAACTTGCTTTCTCAACTCTGTAATTCGTGCATTCCATTTCTCTGCAAGGAAAAGAAGAGGACATGTCAGACTACAAACCAAACTGAGAATCTCCTGTAAAATCTATGTTACTGCCAACTGAAATAAGCAGTGTGCTTTTACTACTCACTTGCACACAGGTGCCTGTGAGGGTGCTGAGGTGCTGGCACAGGGTGCCCAGAGAAGCTGTGGCTGCTCCACCCCTGGCAGTGTCCAAGGCCAGGTTGGACACAGGGGCTTGGAGCAACCTGCTCTAGTGGAAGGTTGGAACTCAGTGAGCTTCTAACCCAAACCATTCTGTGATTCTATGAGTATACTATAGGCTATACCTTAAATTATATGGATACATTCAGAAAGAAAAAGCATAGAATAAAATCTTCAAGATTAATTCCTAAACCTCTGCAGATGTGAAATCAAGTCTAAAAAAACCCCACAAACCAGGCTAAAGTAACTTCCAAAAATGGTTTCTCTTTGAAAGCTCGGTCAGCAGCTCTCACTACTGCCAGGGTAAAGCCAGCTTGCAGCTGCTGTTGATAATTATCTAAATCTGGGTGCTGAAAAGCCTAATTAGTGAAGCTTGATAAAGCTTAGAGACAGTACATGAAGTTGTTTTGGCGCAAATCTGTACAACTGTCTGGGTCAGGAGGCATTATGCCATCCTCTACCTTAATCCAGTATTTCTCTAAGTCCTGATGTTGCAAAACATCCCCATAAATCCTATTTCTGAAAGCAGTTACAGGCTGCAAAGCAGAAGCTATCCAAATCCAATCGCGTGTTCCATGGAAAGCTGGATTAAACAAGAGAATTTTAACATCTAATTTTCTGCCTGTGACAGAGAGCACATGTTTTCAGAGCCTTCTGTACTGCCTCAATGCTTTTAGGAAAGTGCCACAACTCTTTTGTAGATGGTACCAGATGCTCGCTGGCCTTTGAAGAATGAGTTAATAAGCGAGTGTACTTACACCTTATTTCTTACACCAAACACTTGAATCTAACTAACTACAGATGTCAAAAAAATTCTGCAATTCAAGCTGTTACGCTTCCAGTTGTCGAAAAATTCTTATATCAGACAACACAGAGAATTGAATTTCAAGTCCGTATCGAAAGGGGTTTAAATATTCATTCTCAGACCAACACAGACATCTTTGGTTTCCATGTTTAAGCTTATGTTTTTCTAATGTAATTTCATGGATATCATGAAACAGGACAGCATGCTTCAGATGTGGTTAAGGATAAGACCTTGTTTAGAGGGGAAAGGGTGATTTGGCATGCTGCCTTGCATCCACACATAAACTCTTCATTCTAGTCACCTGGCATATCACCTACATCAATTCATCTGGTTATATTTTGAAATAACATCCTTGTAGATAAATCGCTTTAATTGCTTCTGCCACCCTTTTTTACTGCTATTCTGCAGTGCACGGCTTCTTAGCTTATAAAAACATCTTGAGCTCAATATTTTCTATTCCTGTGTCATTTCAACCTTGTGATATTTCCCCTTTCTTTGACTACAGATGCATAGCCAGATGAAGCTCTTCCTGATTGCAGCACAACCTCTGACAGCATGTTCTGTTGACCAATGGATTTGAACATGGATTAACACCAGCTTTACCAGTAAGAGTCTGGAAAATATGAGTCAGAATTTAGTGGCCTAAAGCGGAAACCCCGCTTTACTGAACAGAGCTGGCGAACACACATGGACAGCCCGGGGTCAAGGGTTTTGAAGGGCACTTGTGTGATGATAGATTGTAACCTGTCACAGAGTTGAGATCCCTTCAGTTCATCAAACTCCAAGGCAAACTCAGCAAACCATCTCCTCTACCTTTTGATCAGGCATTGGAACAGGCTGCCCAGGGCAGTGGTGGAGTCACCGTCGCTGGAAGTGTTCACAAACCGTGTAGATGAGGCCCCTAGTGACATGGGTTAGTGGTGGCCTTGGCAGTGCTGGGGGAACGGTTGGACTTGATGATCTTAAAGGTCTGTTCCAACCTAGTTGATTCTATGAAATGTCAGGCTGGTTTTCGTCAGAGGGAGCACTGCCAAAAGCATGTCATACCATATTACAAAGCAACCATATAAAAGTATATAAATAATACTGTTCTGAATAGTTGTTGCTGCAGTTTTAGGAGAAGCTGCTCCCACACAGCCTGGTCTCCCTCTGCTTGTTAGCATGCTCACAAGAGTGTTCCTACATGAGCCATTAAGTTGTCAAGGCTTCATTTTTCTCAATTACCAAACCCCACAATCACTGGCCAAATATTCCATGTGGCTCTTTTCAAGCTACTACTTCCATGCTGCTCTCCCTTCTAATGGCAACACTACAGGGATTAAAAATCAAATATATCACAACACAGGCATGTTTATTTGAAATGGTGGACACATAGAAAAATGCTATTAAAAAAAATCATAAACTGAATCACGTTTTGATCAGCACACTAGTTTGGGGGGGTTTTAGCTACTTTTGTATTTCATGAGTAAATTGTCAAGGTAGACTACAGGGAAATTTCAATACTCAGAGGAGTTATCAAGTAACTGGCATGATTTAGATCGGATTCTCAGCATTATTAACTCCTTGGATTCAGACCAATTACTGTAAAGACATTCTTTTGTCACACTGTGTTCACATAGCAAAGTTGAAGACCTACCCCAAAGCTAAGCTGATACTCTGTTTTGGTAACCACTCTGCAAAGCAATTCAGTTTTCCCACAAGCACCAAGATGAAGTCGTGGCTTCCTTCAATTCCTATATATACACCTTCCGGTACATGGGAAACACCATCTGCATTAAATAACAATCCTGAAAACTTCCCTAGGCTGTCCACAGTCTCTTCAATTTACCCCATTCTGTATTCCCTGGGGACATGCTCCTGATAACATTCACTACAGTAGGGACAACTGTACAGCACACACGAAATGATGCTCAGGTACTAAGCACATTCCCATTACCATCAATATGCCATACAGTACTCTGTGGGGGAAATAAAATGGAAAACATACAGCAATTCTAAGCATGCTGCAGCTGGCAAAACCTGTGTTCAGTGGTGTGTCAAAATGGGGAAAAACTATGCACACTTGCCATCACTGTCACCGTGAGACAACAGCTAAGGGGACTTTTTTTCCACTAAAATGGTATGACACGACAGGTTGGGTGGAGAAGCGACTCAGAGCAGCCCTATGGAGAACAACTTGGGGGTGCTGGTCGATGAGAAACTGAACATGACTTCAATGTGTGCTTGCAGCCCAGAAACCACCCATGTGCTGGGCTGCATCAAAAGCAGCGTGACCAGCAGGTCGAAGGAGGTGATCCTGCCCTTCTATTCTGCTCTCATGGGACCCCACCTGGAGTACTGTGTGCAGTTCTGGTGTCCTCAATGTAAGAAGGACATGGAGCTGCTGGAGCAAGTCCAGAGGAGGCCATGAGGATGATCGGGGGCTGAAGCACTTCCTGTACAAAGACAGGCTGAAAAAGTTGGGGCTGTTCAGCCTGGAGAAGAGAAGCTGCGTGGAGACCTCATAGCAGCTTCCAGTATCTGAAGGGGGCTACAAGGACGCTGGAGAGGGATTCTTCATTAGGGACTGTAGTGATAGGGGTGTAGGGGTAACGGGTTCAAACTTAAACAGGGGAAGTTCAGGTTGGATATAAGGAAGTTCCTTACTGTGAGGGTGGTGAGGCACTGGCACAGGTTGCCCAAAGAAGTGGTAAATGCTCCATCCCTGGCAGTGTTCAAGGCCAGGTTGGACAGAGCCTTGAGCAACATGGTCTAGGGTGAGGTGTCCCTGCCCATGGCAGGGGGTTTGGAACTAGATGACCTTAAGGCCCTTTCCAACCCAAACCATTCTATGATTCTATGATTCTATAACTGCAAGACACAACAAAGCTTCCGAGCTTTCAATAAAATGTCTAAGAAAGCAAAAACCATTGTGGGAAGAGATTTTTACTGACAAAGTCAGTTCCTTTCAGCAAAGATATTTTTAACCTTAAATAGTTGGTTCAGAAATATTTTGGAAATCCCCTCCCAAAGATGATGAATTTCTATCAAGCATTTCACCAGACACTTTTCATTCCTCCCCTTGGTTACAATAATTTAGTTTTCCACTTTGTTCTCCTGTTTCCACGAAACAAAGAGCACTGCACATTTTTCACAGTTTCTGAGGCCACGTGGGGTACCTGATCTCTGACTCAACCAAGACATACAGGAAGTGTCTCCAACTCACAGCTATCGAACATCTAGATCTCATCAATGTTATGTAAAATACTGCAAGTCCTTATCAGATGAGACAGATTTATCTCTCAAGCCTCCATACCTTCTTTTTTAGTCTTCTGGATGCATGTGCCTTTGTCATTTTACAGCTATTCATGACAGAATTAAACACCTCCTTTCTCCTGTCTAATTATCCAATACTAGACTTCATTAGACAAATGTGTGGAGTCTTATGAAATGTCCAAACAGCAACACTGCAATTACCAACAGTTGCTCTTTTTTTACTTTACAGCAAATGAAGTCTGTTTCTCCATAGCTTCTCAAATTCATTTTGTTTTAACCAGAACTTTCAACACCATTAGGAAATACCACTTTCTGTAGGTGAACTCCAACAGTGATGAGGGGCAATAACCTCAATACAATTTAGGAAGTTCAGGATGTCTGAAAATCCTGTGAACTACAAAACAACTGTGATCTGACAGCACAGCAGGTGGCTAAGAGCAAAGTTTTCCTGAGAACAGCCCAGAGAGGTTATCTACATCAACTGAGAAGTAACAGGGAGCGGGTAAGTTGTGAGATGTTCTTTAACTGGAGTCTCAACGTTGCAAGCTCAACACAAATTTTTATCATCTTAATAATAATTACCTTTGCACTCCATGTCTCTCTTTGCTCTCCACTTCACTGTTTATTCCCTTCAAGCTGGCCTGCCAAGCTTAGATGCTGTTTCCTACTAAGGGAAAATAGTCTTGCAAAAGCTTCTGCAGTATTAACTGCTCAAGCTTCTCTACTAATGTTGCCATTATGTTCTTCTGACCCAACCAAAACTAACTAATGCTATATGTGGAATTGCCTATTACTAGTAATGATCATTAGAGAATAGAGCTCTGAACAATGTTTTCATTTCATGTATTTTTCATGAATTTAGCATGAAATAACATGTTTCACACAAAACAGATGTCAGAAAGTTCCATGGGGATTTTTCAACTGAAGTCAAATCCCAGCATTCCTAATAAACATCTCAAACACTGTGCCAAAAGGACATGTCCCTCATTGTGCAGAACCTTGCAGAAGTACACAGATTCATGGGCTATCTGCCAGAAAACCAAACAAAACAAGAAACAAATAAAAAAAAGGAGAGGTATATGCTGCAACAAATCCCATGGGAAATGTCTTTAACCAGAATAACTATGGTGTGTGGATGCATTTCTGCAGTGAGAACTTTAGAAAAGCTATCATGAAAGAACACTACCAGAAAGACCCCAACTTTGTGTGTGTCCACAGGGATCAAGGCAGGCTACTTGCCATACCAGAGTCATTTGATTAGCTTCCCAAATCTGGCTCCCTCAGCACATCTTGTTCACAGCATGTATTAAAGAGCAGAGAGGCAGGTTCCTGACCTCTGGTATGTCTTGATTCAGTGCACTAGTGAATTCAGTCTTATCTTTTTGTCCAAGAAATCAGCAGACAAAAATAAAGACTTATTTTTATTTTATTAAATTACTTGCGGTGCCTGTTTAGATGGTTACTTTGAACAATGAGAAACAACAGAGGTAGCCGAGGATGATGATGATACTACTGCAATATATCTGCAAAGAACCTTGGGGTCTTAAATGAGTATTGGCACTGGTGTGTCTCACTCCTGCAGTATGAAATTGTCTAATAAACATAAAAAAAAAATTGTCTTTTCATAAAATAGAGAGACAAAAAAATCTTTAATTCTTATCTTACCAAAATTGAACTCTCTCACTTTTCTTCTCCCAGTATTGGCAGCTTCATTAGGTGACTCAGTGTTCTTCGGTCTCTTGTTAGGGGGCAAGTAGTCATCATCATCTTAAACAAACATAAAAATATCATTGTTTTAATGTCCAGAGAACTCATGTGCAATGTTGGAACTGCTTTGAATTTCAGAGCTCTAATGCAAGTAATGAACTGTACTTTATCAGGGCATCAAACTTTGCAATGAATTACTCATCTGAGTAATTTTAGGAAGCTACTGGACTGAGTAGGAACAACTTGACTAAGAGAGCCAGCACAAAGCATAGAATAGCAAAAAGCAAAGCTGCTTCTGTACATCCAAGGAAAGACAATATGGTGTTCTGAAACACGACTGGACATCTCATGATCATAAAATGACCACACAACAGCAAACAACATCAGTAAATAAATTATGTAGACAGAGACTAAGTTTTTTACCTAGTTGGAAGTATCCTTCCATTATTAAGTCTTGACAGTAGCCAGGTTTTATCTTGAAGAGCTCAAATATGTTAAAACTGGTTTCAATCCAATGTAAAAAACTGATGGAGATAACTAAAATTTATTTAACAGGTCAACCCTACCTCAATCACATATAGACAGAGGGGGGAAAACTGCAAACCCCAGGTATTTTTCAGTGAGCTGCTACTTAGCCAGTCACTTCCCAATCCAAAACACGAACTTCCCTACCAGTTAATGAGTTTTTAAGACTGTCCAATTACCAACACCTGCAACCTTAGAGAAAAGAAATGGTTAAAGCAGATAAAGAAAATTAATTTCACATATAGAATAACATCTGCCCAGGTCATAGGATATAGTTCGCTTAGGACAAATAGTATTACATATTGACATCTCTTGCACCCATGCAGTTGTATCATATTCTGTTAGAGAAAACCTTTTCAGAGCATTTTTACTTTTGTGGTAAAAGCCTTTACATATACACAGCACTTCATGACTGTTCTCTTACCACCTTTTCTGTTGAGAGTAAAATAATTTAAGAATTAGTTTACTGCTGAATTACAAAAAGGTGAAAGTAATGCCAAAGTGTCAACTTTGTCCTAAAATGCATTGCCTAATTTCTAAATTGCTAATTTGTCGGTCTTAATCTTACCCATTCCAGAAGCAAGCATTGCAAAAGCCAATCTCAGAAGTGTTTTAAAGCAGTTACAGGACATGTAATTCACAAACACAAGAAATACAGCTGACTTTCAACCAACATCCTAGCATGAAAACAACATGGACACTGGTTAGTGGCTTTAGTGCTATTTAGATGAGAAAGGGAGGTAGTAAGGATAAAGGGGTTTATCTTATATTTATCAATATTAGACAAATAAATTGAAGCTTCTCTTACACCACTTGTAACACCATTTCTAGTTTGGTACAATTCTTCCCAAAAGCTAGTGTTAACTAGAAATTTTGCATAAGCACAGTGTGCTTATAAAGCAACATGTTCTTCAGAATGAATGCTGTAACATCTTTTTAAAATCTAAATTAATGGATGTTAAATAATGAGTAGTCTTCATTACCAGTGCTTGAAATGTATGTGCAAGATGCAAATCTCTGTCACGCATTTCAAAACCAGCCCAGTAAGTCCAATATGCTTCAGTATACTGTGGTTTTATAAAACTTCTGGACTGGATAAGTTTACCAAGCATTGCACGATCCAAACTGCAGTCAACACTGGCACATAATCCTGTTTATACAGTGCCAAGTAATGTAGGCATTTTAAAACATTTTTTGGACATAAAAATACTCAATGGACTGAAATCAATGAACTGGAGAACTAACCTTCAATGGTGACCTCGACCTCAGGATCCTCACTTGTTTCTGAAGGGACATGCTGGGAGGAATCTGAAGGGGGGAAAAACCAGGACGACTGAATGATGGACACAGAAAAGATTTTTAACCAAACCCTCCATGATTTTGTATTTAAACTAGCACTTGTCAAAGAAGCCCCTGGCATTCACAGCATGCAACAAAACCAGGAGCAAAGATATCCTACCACAAGCATTTAAGCAATTCTAGACAAGGGTAAATACTTGCTAAATTGTGTGTGCAGCAATGCAGAGTTGGTGTTAACGACAGTAGGAAATTCCTTATTCTTGGCTTAATAGGATTAATATGATTATAAATATTTTTCTCTTTGTTATCAAGGATTACTGAAAATATAAACAAAGGCTGCATGCCGTTACAGATGATATATTTCTCTTCCATTTATCGTAATGAGTAATTGTTGCACTATAATGATTTCCATAACAGGCTGCAAGGCCAACAGTGAAAAATGAGAGGGAAATTCATGATCACAATGTGTTCATTGGGGTGGTCTGCACCAACGTAATAAATAAGATTAGGCCTATCAATGCTCCGTGGGAGAAAGAGCAATTTGCACTTAACAGTAGTAAAGTTTGAAAAAATGAAGCTAATTGTACTGGAAACTATTTCACAACTAAGTAGCAGTGTATGAAGGTATATGTTTAAATTACCCTGGCAGAGTGATGCTGTGTTTGTGCATTTTGAAGAAAATCTTCTTTCAGATCTCTGTAAGCTGGAAGTACGATACCGCTTTGGGGGCAAGTCTGAAGGAATCTCTGTTTCAAAGGCTCTTATACATGATGTTGTATATATTAGAGATTCAGCAGTATCTACAAATATAACTGGAGTATATTTGCACTATGTCTAATATAACATCTAGTTCATGGAAAACACAGTGTGATGTTTTGATCTAACTCAGAGTGAGTACAGGGTAGATAACTAGCAAATGAGAAGCACAACAAAAGGAAAGAATTAGGAAGCAATGGTCTTTTAGTAGATATGAACAGAAAGTATGGTCATAAAAATGACTATCACATCAACTGATTACTTAGAACCATTTTTGAGAGCATCAGTAAAGTATAAAAAAAACACCTGAAGAAATACAACTTCTGGAAATTCAGGAACAGCCACAAAGACTGGCAAATGAAATTTTCATTTCTATGAAATGGTCCATCTAGTCCAGTAAGAAATCCCTGAGAAATAGTCATAATTAAGAGAAATGTGTAATTATATCAAAGCAGATGGCAACAAAGTTCTGGAAGAAAACTCCCAGATGGGACATTTCTTCTGAAGTCATACTAAACCAACTGGTTTAAACACTAAAGCGAGGTGTTTGTTTTTTAAACGAAGTATTATCATCACTAGGTATTTTTTTGCTGCTCTTAAGCAGCAGCTGCCTTCACAGTTCTAAATGTTGCCATTCATTGGCATTGCCTCCAGTTTCTTAAATGTGATTTCATTCAGTTTAAACCAATTTATTTTGATGCACATAACCTGATTGCTGAATTTCAGTCACACCATGCTCCCCACTCATTCGATGTCACTGAGATCTCAGACACCTTCATCAGTGACCACTAATCTGGGGGATTCCAGGCACTCGTTAGTTTTGCCACTTCTTTTTTCACCATCTTGTCAAGGTTACTGGAGGGGAAAAACAGTGAAAACCCCCAGTGATATACACCAAAAGATATGTTCATAAATCCCTCTATTGTTTTCCTTTGCAGAAAATCATCTCTGCAAATCTTCTGCATCACAGGCTGCAGCTTTCAGGCAAACTTTTGGAGGAACTTTAAATGCTTATTATATGTGCTTCTTTAATAACAGTTAGAAGGATGGGAGACGTGGTCTAGGGTGAGGCATCCCTGCCCATGGTGGGGGGGGGTGGGTTTGGAACTAGATGATCTTAAGGTCCTTTCCAGCCCTTACTATTCTATGATATACACCAAAGACTTCATAAAATCCAAACACTGTCATTGATTTTCCTTTCTCACTCATTTTTGTGAGGATCAGCAACAAATAATTTCATTTTACAGAACCCAGACAAGACTTTCTATGCTGTATGCCTATTTAAACAACAAATGAAATTTAAGTTAGACTGTTACCTGCAATTTTTAGTCACTGCCTATAGACTTTTTCATAAATACTAACCTTCATGAACAACAGGTTTATTCTATTCAGCAAAACCAGTGCAACTTTCAGCACATCTCTTACAGAAACTTGCAAAGAAAAACAGATTTGAGAAAGGGGTGTGTAACAAAACTATATTCTGACACTCAGAATCTGTAGCTGTAAAGTTCTACATAGTCAAAATCAAATCAAAGTCCAGCGTCTTGGCCATTTCGTAAGACACCTCCCTTTCCTCAGGCTCTCTTCACAGTCAGGCATAAAGCTCAATGGCATTGTGCTTAGAAAAACAAAGTACCTAGATTATTTTTTCTCAAATAAGTCGAGTTCGCAGTGCAGTCAGCAAGAGAAATGCTTTTAAATTTCATGTAATGGTACCCTTAACTATGGTGATATTTACCTTCAAAGCAAAACTAATGGGATTTGCAAGAATGAGTATTGCTGCTAGCATAACTTGGCCTTAAATACTCATGACTCAGGTTTGAAAGTCAGGTGCTTAGAATGAAACTAACTACAGAATGATGTCCTTTTAACATCACGTCAAAACATTAAATGCTGGGTGACAAGCACCTCACAATTTATGATTTAAAAGAATGACAACTCCCATCACAACTTGTTTATAGTAAGCTGCAGAGTGGCATGATTTCAGAGGTTAAAAGCAAAACAAAACAAAAAACCCCAAAGCCAACCTTGTGGAATGGGGAAGAGAATATTTGGGGATGTACAACTTTAAGGTGCCATCTTTTCAAATATTTCTGTAAAAAAGCATCCAATGATGTTACTTTATTCTCATGAAAAAACATTTTGTATCTCTAACC
Source organism: Strigops habroptila (assembly GCF_004027225.2). Lineage (NCBI taxonomy): Eukaryota > Metazoa > Chordata > Aves > Psittaciformes > Psittacidae > Strigops > Strigops habroptila. The sequence continues at coordinate 5,259,697 of NW_022651054.1, read as the reverse complement.
TTCTACTGGTATTTCCACATCTGTTCCTTCTCTGCAATCGGAACCCTGGTGGCTTCCTTTAGACAAATATAAAGTAGAAAACATACCATAATAAAAATAGAAAAGGAACTTTTAACATCGACTACTGAAAGTAAGGATTTTCATAAGCAAAAAATCCAGAACTATAATGTCCACATGAATAAAATAGAGAAGGCTCAATTTCTGAATCTTAAAACTTTTTAAGAGCAGGAGCACTCTGACTTCATAAAGACATTCATAGGCTGAAATACAAATTAGTATTTTCTAGTGTTTGCAAACGGGCAAACTAGTATTTTTTATGCAAACTGTAAGAAGCTAAAATAAATGCACAATTTGGAGGAAAATTTATTTAAGCTACTGTTCAGATTCAGCAAGGAACTCCTTCCACTAAATACAGACTTTCCATGTACTTTTTTCTCCATGTGCCTGTTCACCTCACACACAGTTGAATGAAATGATCAAGCTGTATTCATAATACATAAGCAGAGGTTTATTAAACCTTCTAATCAATTATGAAACTGGCTGAATTTCTTGATAAACATATCATTCCACACAAATTACTAATACTTTAGACTGATTGACCTGATGTTCCTTTTCCAATTTAAAAAGGAAAGACATGAGATTCCCTTTCTGTATGTCTCTTTACTGGGACACCTGAAAATTAAGGCAACTTAAATTTCCTTTCTGTTGAAGTTTAAGTTCCAATACCCTAACTCTTACTTCAAATAGAGGAAGGAAAGCCCTGGAAAGTGAAATTCACACATTCAATTTCCAATATAGATGTGAGAAAAATACAATTAAAAGATCTACCTGTATAACTTTTTGCAAGAGCAATTTTTTCATCCATCTCTGATGTTTCGGAAGGGCCTGCTTGGGAACAAAGAGAACATCTCACATCAAACACACTTTTCCAGTCCATAGAGGAATTTGCCAAATAACTCTGAATATATCACATACTTGTTTCATACTTTCTGTAATGTTGAACTTTGGAAAGACTGTGTGAAATATTAAAAGTCTATAAATCCTTACTTATACAGTTCAACAAAATAAACATCTTGAGGAGGTAATGGCAGGGGTGTGCATTTCTTGACTACTGAACAGTCAGAAACTCATGCAGCACAGCAGGTTTTCAATTTTTTTTGGTGTTAATAAACTTATTTAGAAAATGAAATGTTGATGGTTCTGCCCTTTCCCAATGATTTTTAATCAGCTAAATCTTTATCCTGTTTGTAAAAATTTGTACTCCTAGGGAGTCCTTTTTGACTCTAAAATTTCTACCTACATTAAATAGACAAATCCAGAGAGGTTAAAATCATTTCAGACACTTCAAGGCTGTTTGCTTTTCATCACAGTAGCTCTTTTGAAGGCTATATACCAACTGCTTTAAAGAGGCTGTTGCAGAAAGCAGCATGCAAACAACACTTAAAAGATTAAATTAACACCCCTAAAATCCTACTGCTTAATGATGTGGCACTCCTGAAGTTACACTGAAAGAGTGAATGGCTTACAGCACAAATAGCTTCACACTGAGCAGAGGATCATTCTACACCACAAAAATAGCACAGGTATATAAAACTAACCTGTGTGTGGCACATGGGAATGTCATATTAGGACTAGCTGGAACTGAAGGGACAAGTTTGTTCTCTGTAAATCAGATAATTTCTGTGTTCATTTGCAAAAGCAATCTGCAGATCATGTAGATCCCCAGAAATTACAGCTCTTCAGAGGTCGATTTGTAAGTGTATCAGCAATGAATAGCTTCACAATAGAAAAGCTACTGTTAACTAATAAGGCAAGTGAAATATTTTACACTCCATTTCATATGCACAGTAACCAAGAAAACACTGTCACAATCAGACTTCATAAGGATTTCAACCAACTGAAGACATACACAATACTATGAGTTATTCAAGAAAATGAGCATTTAGGGATTAAAGAAATCAGGACTATTAGGTGGTTACAATAATACTGGTTTGAGATAGTCCTGCCTAATTTGATTACTCAGATTTCAAAGGGATTTTGAATTAACAGGATTTCAAGTGAGTAACCTATACTAGAATAGGTTCCATTCATTTCTTTCAGTAAGTGCTGCTTTAATCTGGTCCTGCCCCTTTTTCCTTGCTGAGGGGTGCCTGGATTTTTGTCCTATCTGTCTGTTCAATTCAGAGAAGCAACCTGATTTGGTTCAAAACATTGCTCCAGGAAGAGTGGTACGGGCACAGGTAAGACCATAGTCCAAAGATGGGGAAAAGCAGGAGGAGGAAAAGGAGCAGGGCAGAAGGCAGAGGCACTGGTGGTGCTCTAGACTGCACGAGAAGAAATTCTTATCCAAATAGTGGTGACCTGCAATAGTTTATGGGCAGTGGAATAGAAAGAGCATACCTGAGTGTGCTGGAAAACATCCCTGTGGACTCAGTTTGCTTTTATTTAAATAAGCATGTTCAGTGTATGCAGCCAGCTGGGTATGTCATTTCCTACGAACTCTTCTGAACATGCTACTATTATAATTCATAACACGTTGACACACAGAAACATGCATTCCATTATAAGCACGTATCTTATAAACACATATTTTTGTATCTATTCCTTAATTCTGAAATCCTGCCAGGGTTGGTTTACCTACGTATTCTGCAGTATTCTCTATATTGTATTATCTTCATGCCTAATACGTGCTGTGACACAAATAAAGGAAAAATAGGAGTCTCTGACACATTCAAACTTAAAGGTTTCTCTAGTTAAGGATACACTTACGAGGCTTGCAGCCCTTGGGATTAAGCACAGAGAATTCAACATCTTCCTCTTTAATGTCAAGAAAACTACAGTACATATAGTAAATCCATCAGATTTTTTTGAAAGTGATCCACATGAATTATTTGATGAAACTTGAATTTTTTTTTTTTCACGTTATGAAGCTTTGACAGAGGAAAAACCAGTATGAAAAAATTGTTTCAGAAATTAAATAGTGTAAACGAATATAGTCTGCTACCTTCATTTAGTAAAGTCTAGAAAATTCAATTTAAAAGAACTCTGATATTCCTACCACTGGGAGATATTAACAAAAGCAGATACATTTCCACTTCACTGCATTCACGCACATAACAGGCAGATACACATACATCACATAATTAAGAAAAGCAAAAACCAATTACAGTGGTAACCAGATCAAAAGAAGTTCCATCTAGGAATAAAAGTATGAGTAAGTCACCAAAAAAAAAAAAAAAGAGAGAGAAAAAAAAAAGATAAAAACTCAAGAAAGAAGAACTTAATTCCACTGCAGTAGGTAGGATGGACACAAAGGAAGGAGATTTAATTACTAAAACCACAGGACACACTAGAAGTAAAATCTTGCAGTATGGTTACATCTTGGAGTTTGAACTTAAGATCGGTAGGCAGAGCTAAGCAATATCCCCTTGCATCAGTAAAAGTACCCAGTACACACTTCTGCTAACAGCCAACTTCACCACACAACACACACACCAAGAAAGTCTGTAACACTCACACTAAAACTTGGTCATTCATGAGCACATAAATACCGAACAGACCACTGCACCTAAATCCTGCAGCTGGGCTGGGATTCTGCACTGCAGTGAAACCTTTGTAAAAGATAGTCATTCCCAGAAATCGTAAACTTCTGAAATGCCTGTTACAAACATGTCATTTTCCAAATTCTAACAATTCCCTTAAAAACAAGAGAAGATGCCATTCCCTTGACAGTCTCAGCTATTCCTTCTGCTTACCCACCACAAACCATTTACTTACATTGAGTTCCAATCTCTCAGCCTCAGTTTCTAATGGACTATGTCCACACAGCCAAACCTGTGCCACTCGGCAGAAGGAATCTGGGTTTATAATCTCATGGATTAGCAATGCTCACTTTTTGGGTCTTTGTTTTTGGCTACACAGATGGTAACATTATGAACAATATGTAATCACCAGGTAATATCAGAACACCTTTAAGAAGCACAACATTGTGCTTTCTTGTCATCTTGATATATTCTCTGGAATTTTTTAGTTTTAAGATAGTATCTACATGCTGAGTTTTACACTATGGTGGTTAGAGTACTGCCAGACTAGCTTTACAGTTTTAGACCCATTAAAATGGATAGTACTTCTAGTATTCTGGGAGATCTCTAAAGGAGAAGTATTTTGTTGTTAGAGACATACTAAAAGACATTCATGACACTCAACGTTCCAGAGAGAGAATAAAAACACAGTTTACATTCCCATTCTGGGCTTTTTTCCCAGCAGAAGATATTTCCAATCTCATTTGGTTTTGGATGAATGTCCTAGATTTTAACTGCCTCACTAACATTTCCAGAAATTCCAAAACCAAGTGCACGGTTCAACCACATGGTGTCTTAAAGAGATGTTAGGCAGTTTTTACTCACTTCTAAATTGTTTATAAGCTAAATCAGCCAGCTGATTAGACTGTGGTTTATAAACTGAACCAGCCAATTCACAGGACGCACTGCTTACAGCCTTTTCCTTCCGCTTCCTGTTCTCTTGGATTTAACTTCAAGGCATCAGTGGTAATTGAAGACTTGCATCCACAAAACTCACAGGATAACATGCCTCTTTCAGGAAATGTTTGGTCCTTAGTCAGCATATTACTCAGTTCTATTTGGGCTCTGTCTTCAAAAAGCCTTCCTTTACTCTGTGCTGATGAAGAGGATTGAAGGTGGTACATATCCCCAAGACATTTTCTTAATGTATTCCTGCTACTTTGTAAAGTGTGTGTGTGTGTGGGGAGAAATAAATATAGCTCTTAATTCTATTCTGTTAATTGATTCAGAGCTGTTCTCCTTCTGGCACTGGTATTTTGACCTCATTTTTTTTCCATCAAAACTCTTCCAAGATAGCCTGGGTCTTATGGACAGCCTTTTAATAAGAAGCCAAAATTCGTATCTGTAACTGTCCAATCCATTTATGCATCAGCTGAACAGCCCCCTGACTGCACGGAAGCTGGTAGACAAGCCAGGAGGATTTATAGGCACGAGGATGTACTTGCATTAACCAGTACAGAACACATGCCCTGTACTTGGCTTTGGGATCAGGCCTTGAAGACACCCAGCTGGTCTGGAACTATGGCAAAACACATCAATGCTATCCCTCTGCAACAGCCATGGAAACAGATCTATTCCTACAGCATAGTAATATGCTTAATCTAAGAGTACAAACCACAGTTCAAGGACTAAAACACATTTCAAAAACTAATCTAAGAAACAGCATTTTAACTAATGTTTCTTTCCATAAAAGCTATAACTGGTACTTACAGATAAGGTATATGCAGGAGTATTAACTGTGATAGCTGGAATGCTCTAGTATCCATTATTTAGTCCTGCAGATCTCTGCTCAGTCCTTTTCCTCATGTAGTCAACAGTCAAAATCTGGGCCTTTCTTCTAGAACAGGCTGTCTTTGGTGTCAGACAAAGTATTTAACGCTGCAGTGACCTTCACATTTGCCCAGGATAGAAAAAACCACCCACTGGCACTACTAGTGGTAGTGCCCACTAGTGGAAAACTGCCCTAATACTCTGTCAAAACACCCACATAAAGTTTTTGATGGCTAAAGTCCCTATTTCTCAGTCTTCTTATTGTGTACTACTAAAACATTTCTAAACTTAGTAATTCAGTATTAACTCATGGCGACATCTGAATGGTGCAACCTACTATGAGATAATAAGAGCTTAAAAGAACGTCCACCTACAGGTATAATTTTCCCCCTGTTTGATTAACAGGAGAATTCTGTGTGCCACCCAGGCAGAGAGTACTTTGGTCAGCATTTCAGATTTGTGAGAGGAAGCAAACGCTCAGAGAAAAACAATAACTGTGAAATTTCATCAGTAGATCATTTTGTCCTGGAAGCCCCAAGCAGATTGCTGCTCTCTAACAGTTAAGTTGTTTCTTCTCATAAATCGATAAGCACAGCTATTGCTGGAGGGTATTTTTAGTAAGAACTATGACCCTAGCCATTTTCTCTATTTTGTAGCACGTCTCTACAATGTCAATGCTTGGGCAGACTTGCGTCATTTCCAAGGATAACTGTACTTTTCTAACGTTCACTTCTCTGCACAGCACCATTGTGCACACACAAACCCCTCTTTGCTCTTGAATTTATAGCTGTACAACCTTTAGTTTGAATCTGAGTGGTAGCAACTTGAAGAAATGAAGCGGAAGCTGCTTTACTCCAGCGAAGGCAGCTTGACTTGACATAACATCTCTTTTTAGCTCACAGCGCCCCATTACTTTTACCAATACACTCAGTTTCGTCTCATTTTTAAATGCAAGTTTGGAGGACTACACTGGGAGGAAGAAAGGGGGAGTTAGCAAGAGAGCAGCATTTTATTTGAAAGAGATTCACCAATGAGCAGATTTAAATTTAGAGTTCTGCAAAAGACAAGAGAAATACCCCTCCTCCCCCCCAAATTCTCATTGCTTAAGACTTCACTATGGAAGTATGTTGTATAAATGGGATTTTTTTAGCTCAGACAAACATGCTGCAGTACGAGCGGTCACTATTTTGTAAGGAAGTGATTTCAGGACAGACTCTTTTCAAATGGCATTGGATTACACTTTGGGCTATTGGCCAAACTCTGACATTGTTTTTATGCATGAAACAGAAAGCCACAAGAGGCTGAAAAGCAAAAAGATGACAGGACTTGGCTTTGGAAGGAACAACGTTTAGGTTGTCTCCAAAAAGATACCTATTTTTACTACCTTGTGTCATGCCTGTAAACACCCCCATCCCCTGAGCCTAGACAAGAAGAGAAGATAATCTTAATGCCAGAGAATTCACCTTCTGTTTCTGAACTTGAGTGGTGACATTTTGCTGTGCTGTATGAAGATCTCCCTGAACAGTGCTTGTACACTACTTGAGATGTGCCAGTATGAGAATACTGATTCTACAGTCCTGTAGTTAGTTATCAAAGCACATTAGGAAATAGTTTCAAGAATCTTTGTGTCTAAACATGCACAAAAACGTTATCTCAATAATACAGAATATTACAAAATGAAAGGATGTGCAGTTTTGCACTTCACTGCTGAACATGCAGCTATCCTTCAGAGATGCGTGGCAGCTTGCCTGTGTTCCTTTGCATTGCTTAATTAACCTAATGACAACTGCAAATAGGCTGAAATAATAAACTTAGGGTTCTAGTTATTTTATATTGACATTTATAATCACGACTTCTTAATTAGTGTTCATGTCAACCTACAGAAATAATGATTTTTTTCCCACTCCTACTTGAGGTTACCATACAGTATTAACTGGGTATGTACAGATGAAGCAAAGCAACTAAGAGACACCTTAAAGCATACGCAGAGCCCCCAGTCATGGGCCTCAGGAATGTTGTTATGCTTTGCCTAGATAAATAAACCTTTCAATAATTGTAACACATATTGGTCATTCCATTCATTCAAGAAAACACTATGAAAGTTACCGAAATTTTAAGAATAAATACAAGATTCAATCAGTGCTCTACACAGCATTGTTATTACGGTTTATTTCCTATTTAAAGAGGTTACTGAAAATCCACAAGCAGTTCAATAGACTCCTGGAGCTTCTTCAGAGCAAGCACACACATATGGATATGCTCTTATACTTCAGCTTTTTTGGTATTCTTCAGAATAGCTTAAATGATAGCCAGCATGGAAATGTTGGATCCTAACAAAGTAACTGCATGTTTAATGACCAAGAATAAATAAAAAGAGAGGCACAGAGAAAGCAATAGTTAAGCAATCAACACTTTCATGAGATAAACACATTTGAAAGCTAGTATCGTTACCTGGAATATTATATTGATAGTAATCAGGATCGTCTGATTCCTCCTTCACTGTTACTGTTGACATTTCCAGAGAAATTCCTGTAGAAGCAACACAGGAATCAAATATGGAAACTAGTAACAACCAGATTCTTAAAAAACAAACAAAACACCCACCAAGATCCTAGCTGGTCTCTATTCAAAAAAAGAAAAGAAAAATAAAGATCGGGTTCTGAGACACCACACAACTGTTGAGATAAAACAATGGTGACAAAGTGACCTGCTGGTTTATTATGTTTCAGTTTGGTCACTGTCAGAAGGGATTCAGGATTAAATACTTCCCTACAAAGTAGGCATCCTTGCAAATGCTATCTGTAATCAAATATATTTTATCACTTGCGCTAACATACTTGTAGACCTACTCCTGCTCACTCCTCTGCACAGCCAAGTTGGAATACATTCTGCATCAAACTGTGCTGCTGATGGAGCAACACCAAAAGTGCTCAACTGCTCTTGGCTTCCTTCAAGGGAAACATCCCCTCCATAAGCCTTCACAGCATTCCCTAAAAAGCTTTCAAAACATTCCGACAAAAGGAGAATTACTTAAAATGCCTAGAAAGCAGCACTGGAAAGAGTCTGGGACTGACTTGACAAAAAGCTCCAGTTAACTCTGCGTTGAACTAAATGTTAACCATGAAGGGTTCCCAAACCACAAGTTTAAAGTTGTGAAGCACAAAGAACTCCAGCAAAGAAATGGACTAAATATAAAAACTTCGTTCCTATACAAAATGCTGAGCACTATAGCTCGACCCAACAAAAGGAAAAGTCACCAGCTTATCTCTAAGCACACCTGTGTCTCATTGGCTTTAATGGGATTATTCACGCCTTTACCTCAAAGCAGACACTTGAGCATTGCTCCACTGTGGATGACAGTGCCTGCAGGATCAAGTCTTACCTGCAGGAAATTTAGGAATGCTTGGGCTTTGTTTAAGAATAAATAACCTGTTTTGCTATCTCTTATTTACCTGTTCATTTCCATTTTAGCTAGAAAAAGGAAATTCTGTAATTTTCAATGTTTAGTAATATTAACAAATAAACCAAGTTTTTATCTCCCCATTAGAGACAAAGTAATCTTGAATTAGAACAAAATAAAGCTTATGATTTTCTTCTTCTCCACTTAAAACTAAACTATTTACAAAGATAAATTGTTTTAGTTCACAAGATTTTACAGATCTCCCCCTTCTAGAAATGGAAACATTTGGCCAAGGCTCAATACTTGATAAAACTCCAACTGAAAAGTGGACAGTTTTAAGGGAAGAAAAGTTTTTCCTTCTCACAAAGGATGGCTCTTTGCTGCTTTTTTCTTAAAGCTTCCTATATTTGCTTAACTTCAGCCTTCTGAACAGAACCTGACAATTTTCAGAAAATAAGGGCAAAATGTTGAACATACCAGAATCCTCGTTTGGTTCCGTTTTCACTTTAACAGGAGTACAACTAAAAAATACACAAAGCAAGCACACTGACATTATAAAAACCAAGTATCACGCTTCTGGAAAGTTCCTCAAGCTTTATAGGCTGTCAAGTAAAATCAATCTCCCAGTATTTTTTTCCAACTAGGAACACAAAAGTAAAAAATCTTGCATTTTGGCTTATCTGATTTATCTCAAGGGAATTGCCAGGAATGTCCTATCCCTGCATTTCTGGGACATATACCATATTCAAAGCATATTTACCATTTAACACGAAGCAAACTCAGAAGCACAGCAAACTGATCCCTGTTTTCACGTTAACCAATTTTTGATTTATTTCAGACATAATCTCATTTAGCACCAAAAAAAAATTATTTTAGGGTTTTTTTAATTGAGGAAGGGGAAGGAAGCAACATTACATCTTTTCCCCATTGCTGCCATATCATAAAACACAACAAACTTATCCAGACTGACAGAGTGTGAATTAAGAACACTCACTGGGCTAACTAAACCAAAGGGAAACTTTGCCATCTGTTTAATTTGTAACAGTTTCCCCACAAATAATGGTCAAAAGAAAGAGAAAATTCAGATTCATGCTTTTTATAATCCCAGGCAAGCAGAAGTTATCCAAAGGTCAGCTGGACAGAAAAAGCACATTAAAAGAAAGATAAACTGTATGAAAATACATAGCTGATACAAAAAACCTCCATGATTTTAAATTCACCTTCCACCTGGAGGTATAATTGATTGTGAAGGATCTGTCATAGGAGCTCCTGAAAGTTAAAAGACAATCTTTGAATTTCCTGCACTCCATTTACCTTAAATACAAATTGAAAATGTAACACTGATTTCATGAAGTGAAAACCTGTTTACATTTCACAAGCATATGTGCTTCTTTTCTGTATTCACAGATATGAGGGAAGGATCTTGTTAAACTGCTTTATTAATCTATAAAGCAACACCCATATAAAGTTACTTCAAACGTACATTTCATCATGCTTTTCACTGCTCCTTTTCATGATGGTAGGTGAAAATTTGGGGAAAAAAGGTAAACAAATCTTTCACCTAAACTGTGCTAAAACAGGTAGTTTCATAGAGATTCTGCTTAGTCCTAAATTACAGCTAGACACAAATAGCTCATGCTTGTAGAATGTCACCTAACCCACTGAAAACCTGTCCTGCATTTTTAATAGAAATATATTATTACCAGAATCCCAGTGATTACCCACTCTCTATTCTTTTTACTGGGCACAGGCAACACATTTCTAATTTTACTAAGCCAGCATCAACTTCTGGTTGTGTCCCCTGAGACAGTGAAACTTTTCTTTTTTGACTACATTCCTATAGAGACTCCTTCATCCTCTTCATAAAACAAATCCTCACATATACAAATTTTGCAAGTAAACAACATGATCCCATGAAAGGAACAGGGATTTCTTCTAAGCTAGAAGCGAATCTTTGGGTAATTTTAAAACACTCACTCTAGCTCAGTTTTTCTCATCTATAGAGGCTCTCATAGGAACTACACCACCTCGCCACTTCGGAATATCAGATCAATGTTTAAAATGAGATATAAATGCCAAAATCAGCTCTGTATAGGAACACGGAGCACTGCAAAGTCTTGGCATCTTCTAAAAATGCAATACAGCCCTTCATCAGTTCACTTCTCCTTTCCCTAGGACACTATCCAATTCACATTAAATTCAAATTCAGTAAAAGAATGAAGAATGCAATAGAACAAAGTTTATCTCTAATTAATTGCTCCTGGCAAAACGCATAAAGGAAAAGGTTATAGTTCCATAAGGAAGGCAACTCACATTCTAGGAATTTCTGCACAGCTTGCCACTTTATCCACACAACTAAATCTTGTATCTATATTGCTATCTAAACTAAAATTCCAATTTCTATTTAGTCTGAGTAAGTAGGAACTTACCTAGGTGTTTCTTTGGCTCTAGGAAAGGCCTGTGTGGAAATACAGAGACAAAACCCCACAGTTTTAGCAAAGACATCACAACTTACTTGGTAGTGTAACATTAAAGAGAGAGCACTCCTGTTTAAGAAAAACAAGCTGCAATGTTATTTCATTAAAAACTAAAATTAACTGGACTTAAGTACAAAACCAGAACAGATAGACTAGCACAAGAGAGAGCAAATAACCTTTTAATGATAAATGAGATCCCTGACTTGTTTTCCAAAATCCATTTGAGGGTTGAAACATCATAATTTCCTGGATGTTTAAATGCAAGTCCTTCAGGCAGGCCCTGCACTACCACAGCAGACTGGTCCCTCTGAATCTTCTCATATGGCACAGGCACCACCGTTGACTTTCCTAAAGCTTTACCTAGAGAACAAAATTAAAAAGAGATTGTTCTGAGGTCAAGAGGGTTCAAATTAGGAAAAAGATAAGACCCCTTTTTACTTGGAGAGATCTGGAGAGAAAGCAATGTGCAGATGCAAATCTCTACAGGAAACAGAGTACTGCTCACATTAACGTGCACCGGAACCGACTATGATAGAGGCTTTCCTGAAACGAAACTAAATGGGCTGTGCAATACCCTCACATCACACCCCACAAACCACATCAAGAAGAAAACTACGCAATATGTCTGTATGTTTTAGAATCAGCTACTAAAAGTTAAAATTACCACCTTAACAGCAGTGTAGTTGGAAGGCTAAGATCATGCAGTACTTTCCTCCCAACTGGAATAAAAGTTAGAAATCCAGGACATCTGTTTAGAAGACTTTGAAGCACACACACCATAGCAAAAGCAGAAAAAGTCCTCCACAGACTTCCTGAGAGCTTCCAGTTCCACAATATCCACTGTCAGTCTATTTATAGGTGGTATAGTCTTTGTTTTCTGCAGTTCTCCAGCCCTCTCCTCTTCTGTAACACCTGGCAGTTAGTTATAAAAATAAGACAAAAATAAAATAAGTTATTAAACCTCCCAGTACCCAGTCCCTCCAGTTTAGACTACAGACGCTAGGGAAGGATTCCTGCCAGAAAACCGTAAGAATTCACTTGCCTGAGAAGCAAATGCACTTATATCTGTACATGAGCAATGAGTAAATTTAAATTTACACCAAAATTATTACATCCTTCTTACAGCCTTCAGAAATATCACCCTCTGAGGTGTAAGAATTATGAATGAAGAGACACATCTAAGCAGGGATTTTTTTGGGCATGAAGAGATAGAAAACTATTAATTTCAGTAGAAATAAAATGCAAAGCTGCCAAGAAAAGTAGGACCATCACAGTCACCAGGGAAAAGGTTAAAAAGCCTGCGTAGAGGGTCCCATAGCTCTCCAGTGCTATGCATGATGCCTTATGCAGCAGTTATGTTACATCCTGTTTTGTTTATGCTGTATGGGCTTAGCTGAGAAAGGATCTGACTTGCCACAACAGCTCCTATCTTTCAAAAGACATTTTAAATACACATCTCATTAGTGAATAGGAGAAGTTGCAAATAAGACACCAGCACACAGAACAGAAAAGATTTCAGCCCTAGACCTTGTTGTAGTCTCTGAGCAAAAGTCATTGCCAAAAGAGCGACGGAATAACAACACTTTCAGTATTCAAAAGCAAATGGAAGCGATTGTTTTGGGTGGCAGCCTTCCTTTCTTACCACTCAGTTCTTGCCAAGATTTACTGAGAATCACCCAGCAAAAATGGGGGAAATCAACAGACATTCTGTATATGAAAGAAAAAGCATGGGAGATCTGTGTTCCTATGTGCAAGAGGATGATCGGTGTTGAAGCTGTGTCATGACTTCATCTTGAGCAATCACAGCAATAAGGCTGAAACACTGTGATTTGCACTGTCAGTACTGCTGGCATTGTCATTCTACACTAACACAAGAAAACAAACATCTGTTTAAATAACTTATTATAAATGAGTTGTGAAATGAGCTGTAACACCACTGCTTTTACTAAAAACATTTATAATCTTAAAAACTCGTATTTTTGCTTAAAAGAGAATCTCTCTCTCCCTCTACAAATCACATGTCTTCTTCGTGTCCTGGAATCCCACCTCCACACAACATTCAGTTCTCCAGCTCTTCAGGCCTGACACTTTTGCTTCCTTTGCAATATGACAGGGCCTACCGTAACACAAACAATACTGCAAAACTGGAATGTTATTATATACCTATAATACAGGTGCTTAATGATAGCTTGTAAAGTTTGCCTGCAGACTTGGGGATAAGAGACATCAGTTTCCATTCATAGCTACATGCAATGTTGCTTTTTGGGTGGGTTTTTTTCCACCTACGAGACTGATTCATTGAAAACGCCTTTACTGACAGTAGCTTCTCAAAAGTGTACCCACACTTTCTAAAAATAATAAGCAAAACAAAAATGATGACACTGCTCACTTCCCATTAAAATGAGAACCAGACAAAAAGACATAGAAATTTTCCTTCTTAACTCTTATCGTTGGGTTTCATTACATGTTTTGAATCCATTTTCTTAAGCTCAACGTCATGCATCCACCTCCCTAATCTCTCCCACATTTGACAGAATTTCTGACAAACAAGATCACGTCTCAAACACAGTAAGATTTATAAGAGCTCTGCAAAACTGATCAGACTCAGTAGCCATTGGCAGCATCCTGTGACAGCACTGACGGACACATCTCCACTTGCTGGAGGTCACAAAGCCTACAGGTTCTGACCAAGCCCTTGCCACAACTACTAGAGCACCCGGCAGGATTCAGGCTATGTTTGGGAGGGAATGCCTAGGACTAGTGCAACAAGACCTAGCAGGAAAGAGGGATGGGTGCTGTATTTACAGGGTAAATAGCTCAGGAAGGGTGAGGAATGGTTATATGGTAAAATAATTACATTCTACACAGTTGAGAGCATACTGAAGGATTAGTCCAGTTACTCTGCAAAAGCTGTTCCAGATTCAGCATGGTTAAAAATGACCCAGCTCCTAAAAACAATCCTCACTTGGCACTCAAGAGGCCATATATGGTTGAGGGCCTCTTACCTTCTTGTACCATCCAGGTGTTTTGGTTATTCAGAACACCCTTCCCTCTTACCTGTCCCAATCAGCAGACTGGGTTTGGCAGCCCAGCCTACCAATTGGCTAGAAAAGGAATCTCCCAGCTGTCACCATTCTTATAAAATGGATATACTATAAAATAAATAGGCTGCTTTAAAGTAAAAAAGCCGTTTTACAAAAATTCTTATAACTGAACAAAAAGTGAAATACCTGAAATGATCAAATTTTAACTTGGCAATTTTTTCCTATTGTATGGCAGCAATTAGATAGCTACACCCTGACCTCTGTATGGGCAGACACTATAGCTTCCTGCTTTAAATAGATGCTGTTATGCTTATAAAATGATAAAGAGTGTTACAGCTCAGCAGTGTTATACAACATGTATTCTGAAAGTCCACTAAAGCATGGTCGAAATGCTATTCTAGCAGACTAAAATAGGCCTTAAAGCACATCTGTATTCAAAGCACCCAACCCAGAAGTGAGAGGAAAGCTGCTGCATGGAGGAGACAGACAATTGACAAAATCAGCACTGTCCGCATGTCACCAAAGAGTAAGACACAAAAATCAAGCTTTAGCAGAGAAACAGTTTACTTAAGTGAAATTTCCTCCAAAATGTCACTTGAAGGAGATGCTCCACAAACAACAACAGAGAAAAGCTGGTAGGATTCAGTTTCTGAATCTGATGGAGCTCAACACTCCTCTAGCAAAAGAGCTGTCAGTGCCACGGTATGTAAGGCATGTTAAAACATCAGAAGGTTTTTAATCAGGTGGTTTGGTTTTTAATCCCCCAGGTAGAAAAAGCCACAAAGTGATAAGAGTATGAATGTCACCCCTGCACAGACACTCTGAGAGGCAACTTAAGGGCAACAATTATTTTGTGACAACATTCATGTACCTACATATTACCATTTGTGCTTAAGGAAAATTACTCTACGAAAATAACTATGAGCGATGAAAGAGAGAAGGTAAATGTGTGTGTGGCTAAAAGCTGTTTGCTTTGTTTTGTAATGCATCCACCCAGTTCATCTGTGAGCTTTTTAAGGCCATCCAGGTTTACAGTTCAGGAAATTGGACAATAACCTCAAATTAAAGAGAAATCATTTTAGGATTATCAAAGGATCACTTAAACCACAAGAAAAGCAAATCACCTGAGGCAGAATTTAGAAGCCGGGGAATTTCAAACAGATCAGCTATCTACTGTAATTCTGTTTGTTTTCGACTCGGATGGAACGAGATGGGTGGTCTCCACTGAAATGTAACTGAACTTACTGAGAAAGTTTTTTGCACTAGCTCTTAGCAGAATGGAAGCAAAGGAAGCATCCCTGAGGAAGAGAGGCACAAAGCAATCTTCTAAAACCCTGTAAAAATAACCTGTGTCTAACCGTGTAACAGAGGTTTTGAAAACCGCACGACATCCTCGTCTCTAAATTGGAGAGACATCAATTTGACAGATGGACTACTCGGTGGATAAAGAACTGGCTCAATGGCTGCACACACAGAGTTGTGGTAAACGGCTCGATGTCCAGTTGGAAAACAGTAACGAGTGGTGTCCCTCAGGGATCGGTGTTGGGACCGGTCCTGTTCAACATATTTGTCAGCAACACGACAGTGGGATTGAGCACGCCCTCAGCAAGTTTGCCGACGACACCAAGCTGTGTGGTTCGGTTGATACGCTGGAGGGAAGGGATGCCATCCAGAGGGACCTTGACACGCTTGTGAGGTGGGCTGATGCCAACCTTATGAAGTTTAACCAAGGCAAGTGCAAGGTCCTACACCTGGGTCGAGGC
The DNA here is from genome assembly GCF_004027225.2 of Strigops habroptila. Taxonomy (NCBI): domain Eukaryota; kingdom Metazoa; phylum Chordata; class Aves; order Psittaciformes; family Psittacidae; genus Strigops; species Strigops habroptila. The sequence goes on along the minus strand of NW_022651054.1, from coordinate 5,243,662 downwards.
AATCCCAGGCACTGCTACAGGTTGGGCGGAGAAGAGATTCAGAGCAGCCCTGCGGAGAAGGACTTGAGGGTGTTGGTTGATGAGAAGCTTAACATGAGCCGGCAGCATGCGCTTGCAGAAAGCCAACCGTATCCTGGGCTGCATCAAAAGCAGCATGACCAGCAGGTCAAAGCAGGTGATCCTGCCCCTCTACTCTGCTCTTGTGAGACCTCACTTGGAGTATTGTGTACAGTTCTGGTGTCCTCAACATAAAAAAGACATGGAGCTGTTGGAGCAAGTCCAGAGGAGGGCCATGAGGATGACAAGAGGGCTGGAGCACCTCCTGTATGAAGACAGGCTGAGAAAGCTGGGGCTGTTCAGCCTGGAGAAGAGAAGCTGCGTGGAGACCTCATAGCAGGCTTCCAGTATCTGAAGGGGGTCTACAAGGATGCTGGGGAGGGACTCTTTGTTAGGGACTGTAGCGGTAGGACAAGGGGTAATGGCTTCAAACTTTAACAGGGAAAGTTTAGATTGGATACAAGGAAGAAGTTCTTTACAGTGAGGGTGGTGAGGCACTGGAATGGGTTGCCCAAGGAAGTTGTGAATGCTCATCCCTGGCGGTGTTCGAGGCCAGGTTGGGCCATGGCAGGAGGGTTGGAACTAGATGATCTTAAGGTCCTTTCCAACCCTAACTATTCTAGGATTCTATGATTCTAAAACACATCTTTCTTTTCCTCTTGAGAACTTGGGAAAAGAAGAACAGTAGTAGAAAAGCAAAGGAAGAGTAGAGCAGGCCACAAGGTAAAGCTGAAAGACATTTCCATGTCTTTCATGAAGATCTAGGCTATTAATGTGGGGTTCAGCTAATGAACACTTTAATATGTGAGAAATATGCAACACGGGACAGCTCAAACCCCACATTATTTGCATTTCAAAAGGTCAGGCAGAAGGGGACTGGTGAGATGAACTTTTTAAATGAGCTCAAATGGAGATGGCAATGGCAAAAAAAAAAAGCAGCTCTTACAGTAAGACAGACAGGGATGCTTGCTTTGGGTTTTAGGTTTATTACTTGTAACTGCAACTGCTGGGCAAGTGCCAGGAATGTTATCTTTGAACTAATTCCTATGCGTGTGATTTATTAGGAATCAACTGATCAAGTCTTTAAGGATAGATGCTTTAACTCATAACTACATTCTGCAAATACAAAATAGAAAGTATGGAAACCAAAATGTTAAATCAAAAAAGCTTTTGGCAACACCAAGAATAAATACAGTTCAGGTACTTTATCAAGCAGTTACACCACAACAGAAAAAGTCCCCCGAAAACTAGAGGTGGAGCAGAAACAGATGCAAAATATGAACTAGTGCTTCTGATAAACACAGTACAATGTAAATACTTTAAGAGACTGGGAAAGCAGAAGCCCAGAGTGCTGGGGGCAGTCATGATGTATGTAGCAAAGTGTCCTAGCTTTCCAGCAAGAACATCCTGAAGCGTCATGCTTTTTATTAAATAAACAAAGATATGCCATAAACTTTAGCAATTAGAATGCTCCAGACATCTTTGTAGCATCCTTGGAGATAGCGACCCCCAGAACCAACTCACAGTGCGAAGTTTTACAGTGGCACAGGGGTCTGGGCACAACAGCAGAAGACCATTTTGCACAGAGGGCTGCAGAACAGGACAGGAGATACACCAGAAGCCAGCAGTTGCCATGCCCACAACTCTCCCAAGCAAAAAGGTTATAAAATTGTTGCTTAACTAAGCCCAGGCAGAGCCAGCCAGGTTATCATTAACACCTCACTGAACAGGCATGATGCAACCTGGCTCACAGAATGCACTCACGTGACTCCTTCCACTAGCAGAGAGGCAAGGTCTTAACTCCCAAGTGACAGACACAGGAGTTAAGCCCTTGTTAAACATCATGTTTGCCAGCATAATTAGTCTGAGAAAGGGTGACGGGCTACAGTCAGCGTAGCCAGGAACAGTCATCTCTTCTGGTCTTGCAGTATGGAGAAGTACAAGCTATTCCAAGTCATCTGCTGCAAAAAGGGAGGTGAAAACTCAGGAACACAGCTGAGCAAGTTCCCATAAAGGTGACTGGTAAGAGCCTGTTCCAGCAGATACCGAAACAGAATTTAGCAGAGGTTGTTTTGAAGAGGCCACTCCCAAATAGCTCGAAGGAAATCTGGCATGAGAAAAGAGACCGAGAGTTACAGAGGTGTAAACCAGCTCTGGCTTGGCAACAGGAAAGCATCTGGACAGTCACAGCTTTAAAAAGCAACTATTCCAACATCTTCTTTTCCTGCTACACGCTCCGTAAAGTGTACCTGTTTTGAAGTGCACTGGAAGACCAAAGCTAAAGCAAGAATCATAGATACATCCCTCCATTTGCGTTTAAAATAGGTAACATTAGTGATGACAGACATGAAACTATATGAGTGCTTTGTCAGGATTCATCCTCCACCTGACTCTTATGGTTTTTCTTTAATTTACTGTTTAGGTCTAGAATTTAATGACTCCTTTCTCTTCCAAAATATTCTGTAGCTTCAGGAGCAGCAAAAGCCTGAGCTGGCCATGGGTTAGTTCAGGGCCAAAGAAGATGACTGTGGGAAACCAGTTTCCACACTGGCACATCATCATCAAAAAGAAGTGGTATTTTTAAACTAGCTGCATTTGTGTCAAGGGATTTGACACAAATGCCTTGTTTGCCTTTGCTGCCTTTGGGCAACATCAAAAAGGTGACAGCTAGTTACGGAATAGTATTTTCACTATAAAAGTATAGCAGATAATCAGAGACAAAGATGATGAAGACTGTTGTTTAGATATTATAATGAGGACAAACACAATCAGTAGCAGGTAGACCCACTAATGCCCTCTGTTATTAGAGTAAAACTGAAAAGGTATTAGGCTGCTTCCATACAGGTCACGGAATTCAGTCTACTCAATTTCAAGTCTGACATATTCTGCTTTAGAGCTGAAAAGCTAAACACCCCATTTAGATACTGCTTCTGAATTCCTACAGGCATGACAAGTAAAATATACAGAATACAAAGGTAACCACAATAGGAAGGAAGAAGCAGATCAAGTGTATTAATACTTTATTTCCATCATCACTGGAACATCCAAATAAAGTACCATAAAAACACTACATCCAGACCAGCAGTACAGCACAGACACTAACTAGCACACTGCAGTATCAGGGGCTATCTCAGCAGATTGCATCAAAGACATTTTTAAGCACAATTCTAAAATTAAACCAGAGCTACTGAGTTAATAAAAATAGTCACACTACTGTAGCTTGACTCCCACCCCTCACTTTCTAAACACACGATCTGCGCATGATGCTCTCAGGCCTGAAACATCACAGTCTGTTCAGCATTGCTTACAGTGAAAGCACACAGACGATACACAAACACGTAAACAGCTTCATCCCTTAGAAAAAATGAAAGAAAGCAGCAACATGCCAAACAGAGCTTCAGCATGTTGAAATTTATATTTATACCAATGTGCTACACACTTTACTGAGCTTTGGTTAAAAAAAATACTCAAGTCATCTATTTCTACACCATGGTTTTTTGATATTGTCACCTCCAAAGAAAACACAGTTCAAGACAAACCCACTGATTTAGGAGCTATTTAGATGCCTACAGGTAGATGTGATGGAGACTTTCAGAAGCCTTGCTCTAGATTTTTAGGTACCTAAGTTGCCTTAAGGATCTGGCCCTGTTGCTGGCATTACTTTTATTGCCAGTATTAGAACTAACTGCATCTGTAGCGATGCAATGGAGAACATTAACATTTTTTAAACCTCAATCACAAAAGAAGTATGGACTATTTTATTGCACAAAATTCTTCCAGTTTGAAAAAACATGCTAGACAATTTGGAGTGTATGTCAGGAAGAAACAGTGTAAGACAATGACAGGCAAACAAAAGAAGCTACTGCCTTCAAACAGTTGACTTTAGGGCTGCATTATCCACATGCACTTTTTCAGAGGGGACGACTCCAGCCAGTGCCACGAACTCCTCTGCAGGAAAGTCCTCATGCAGACAGCAACCACAGAGTTTGTATTTACTGCTGGTGAGATGTCTTTAAGTGGGCAAGGCCATCACTTCCAATGAAAGCATACTCAGTCCACTCAGATTGCCCTCCACCAGTCCAGGATCTCAGAGTGTGATAACATCGAACAGCCCCATGCCAGGAGAAGCACACTATGTTCCCTGACAGCACTTCTGCTGTGCTGCAGCATCAGAGCTAGAGATGCAAAACAGCCTCTTGGAACACCTGAGTAGCTTTGTCCCGTGTAGTCACAGTTTAAACATTAACATCTAATGTGAAGAAAAACTATTTCTGTCACTCAATGAACAGCAAGAGTATGATTTCATGAGGAGAATCCTTAGAAACAGCTCAAAATTCCACCACTGAAGGGAAAACAGACAGCAGAGACAGAAATTAATCATACCTCTTCGGCATAGCTGGAAAGATGCTGCCTGGAAGACAAGGTCTAGGCAGTTACTCTGCTTTAATCCCACACAGGCATCCTCCAAGCCTATAGGGATGAACAGCTAGGGATAAAGCAGACTGATGCTCTGCAAGCGTACGTGTGATGTACTCAGAATCCCATCTGCATGTCCTCAAAGACCAAAGGATTGCCCTATAGTCTTTTTGTGTATTTGAAGCCTTCATTCTCTACAGACAAGAGATCCTACACAGTGAACAGCAGCTTCTGTGGAAGCCAAAGCCTGAAGTGAGGACAGTCACTGCATAGCTGTAATTACAGCTATGGAGTAGGAAGGTGGCATCTACCATAGCAAAACCCTAGACATGGTATAGCTTCAGCCAGAGATGCTTAATTATCTCTAGACTATAGGGACAAACCCAGAAATGCCAAGTGCAGGTATTTGGACAGACATTACAGCAGGCCAAAGTAGTCAAACAGTTGCCAATCCAGTTAGGAACTTGCCAGTTTTGAGTTTGCTTTGTTTTTAAACCAGCCTTTCAGGTTTCTGGTTTTGTTTGCTTTTTCCACCCCCCTCTAAACTGCTGAAGCATTACATAAGTTACAGAGAAAGAGATAAGGGAGCACAATGTCAGAAGAAGAATTCCCCAGAAAACCCGATACTTCTATTTTCTCAAAGGCCAGAAGGATTCAATGAGACAGAAGCCTAGCCACAGATGTTCCAGCAGCCCAGTTTATGGGAAGAGTCATTTTACTTGCCTGCAGATGATGGAGGATATCCAAAGGGGAACAGTAATCCACGTAGCAAAGATACTGAGGAGCCAAAGCTGAACAATGTTTCCCAAAAGGCCTTTGGAGCATCGTGTGCTATTCATTCATCATGAGCAGGAGGAACAATTGCGCCAATTAAAACCACTTGGATTCTGAGCATTCCTGAAGCTACAAGGAGTTCTCGCAACCTGTGTCTGGACGGACATGGAGATACAGGTAAGAAGAGTGAAAGATGCTGGAACAAAGTCTCTAGCAGGACTTTAAGCCAAACTCTGGCCCATACCAGATGCACTGTTAACATCAGCGTGGAAACATGAGGCCACCAGAAGGAAAATGAAGGCTCCTAAGAACAAAGAACCTATCATCCCAGATGAACTATCTACAGATGCAAGATGGCCCCACCTCAGGCAAGTGAGCCCAGAACCCTGGCACCAAAGAAGGAAAAAGCAGCATGACCCAGAGAGCTGACACAAAGTTGCAGAACTTACAGGCTTATGTTTCTGTGAGACCTACATACCGATGGTGCAACAGCCTGGACCAGTGGAAATACTAGCAGAGGCAATGAGGACTCTTGGAGAACAACCAGCTCCTTGGCAGATGGTAGGAACACACATCTCAAAGTCCAGAGCAGATGACCAAAAAGGTGTTTGAGAGAGGAAGCTCTTCTGATATTCACTTGACAGTCAAATACAACCTGGGGATGATGAGGCCTCTCTTTGGTTGGGGTTTTTTTTGTGTTATAAACCACCTCCAGTTCCATTCAAATAAGGATGAATTCCACAGAGCTGACACCAAACCTTAACTGAAACTCAAGGGAAACTGCCAAGATGATGCAGATAAATACATGAAGGGAACAGTATTCTTGAGACACCCGCCAGAAATAAGTCTCCTGTTCAGTGTGGCTGATAACTCCACAGCAATCCAGAGGGCAAGGAGGCACTGCACCTTGCTGATGCCATCCAAGAGGACCACACAATACGCGTCAGCAGGGAACAGCAACTAAAACAAAGAGGCACTGGTAGAGCAAGACATGTATGATCTTGATTCCTTACAGGGCACAAGTTTCCATGCTGGTCCATATTCTGAATATGAGCAGGCACTGGAAGAATACACTTTTTTTTTATGTACAATACAAACTCACACAGGTTTAGAATAACTGACACTGTAGGTTACTTAAGCTACATGTTATACATACAAGCACAATGCAGTGCTACATTGATTGAAACATACTATTTCACTGTAACAGAGGGTTTACAGTCCTCTTCATTAAGCACAGTTCAGAAGAATCTATTATCTGCCCCAATTTTAAAAAATTAATGCCTGTTGACTGGTTCTTCACCACTCACTACACAACCCATGCTAACATTAAAAAAAACCCCACCAAACCCAAAACATTGCTATAATTTGTTTCTGATGCATTTTCTTAGGGTAACAAGGTACATGAGATATGCGCGGGGCTCCTCCTTCCCCTGCACTAAGCATTAGGGAACCCATGTGGGTGAAAGTCCTTATGAATGAAAGCCACAGGAAACCCAATCCCAGTGCTGCTTTCACTAAACTGCTGTTATTTTTATCTGCTCTATGCTACTAGAAAGCATAGATGCTACTTCCTTCATAAACCTCATGTGTACATTTCATCAATTTAGGCCACTAAATTATTACTAAAAGTAACAGCAAGCTTGAAGCCTGAGCCCCCAAATGCTGGAAAACTCTTCATATTTACTTCAACTACACACAAGAGCTGTGGGAAAAGTGGAAGTAAGGACTGGAGACACATGCTGGCTTGCCATAACAGTGAGACATAACCAGAGGAATGCTTAGTAGCTACACTTCTGTTTCCAGACTTACAGAGAAATGAAGAGACCCACACAAGTGGAGAGCAAATTCTCCATACTGTCAGCACCATGTGTTCCAGAGGCCAACATCACAGCTGAATTTTTAAAGGTTTCATTCTAACAGCTCTGTAAGAATCACTTGGAAGCCTTTATTCATCAGAAAGGAGCAAAAAGGGCCCAACTCTAACATATTAAAAACCCACAGAACTGTGGCCTTCCTGGGCATTTCCAAAGCACCTACTAAAATTGCAACTAACATTGTTTATTGCTAGCTTTCCTGTTTAACTGAAGACATGAGGTGCTAAGGGGAAGGAACAGTCGTCTTCACAGTTCTAAGTTTTAGATCAAAAGATATTACACTATAAATTTCGTCACGACTTCAAAGTTGTCAAAGGCAGTGATGGAACCAGCATCACCAGGAAGATGTAATGCTATTATTCCTAAAAATTCGTGTTCTGAAGTCAAGTTTTCTGGAATTATCAACATCTTTGTCAACAACAAGAGAAAACTACCTCCAGCACCGAAACTCCCCAGAAAAGTACAGGGGATACGCACTTAGTGAAACCGTGATAGCAATGACTGAGGTTAGTTGGCTTTATTCACACAGATCTACACCGTGATGTTCTGCAAGAAGCATAATGAAAACCCTATTTCCAAAGTGGGTATTGTTTAACCTCATCAGCCTAACAGTATAAAATCACTGCCCAAGAACCAGTATCTTGTAGCTGGAATAAAGCAAAGGATCAGGATTATCAGTTCTGATGTAAGATTTAAAGATTTAAACACGTGCACATGATACAGTCAAACGCAAGCATGGATGAGAAGCCAGTGCTTCCCTGACAGATCTAGCCAGGGAGAGCAAACACCAAATCCCAGTTATTTCAGACTCCTTACCAATGGATGTGCCCAGTATACAGTCTCCTGTATATCAGGGCCCATAATACCACTGTACTAGCAATAAAACAAACGTATCTAGGACCTCAGGGAAGTCCTTTAAGGAACAACAACAAAGCAAAAAGAGATCAGGTGAAAAACTGAACTCCCCCCATTATCCAGCTAAAAGTTCTCATAAACACCAGTATGGGAGCACTGCCTCAGTCAGGCTGTAATTCTGCATTTTGATATCACTTATCTGTTACAATGCAATATTGGGGTGACTTTCCTTAGAGTAAATATACTTTTGCACACGAAGTCATTGTCCAAGTGAGTAGGACAGAGGCAAAAAGCCAGAGCCTCACCATGAACAAACGGCCTCCAGACAAAACCTCCAGGAGAATTTTAGCTAACAACAAAAGCATTCTGAGAAGCAAATGTTTCTATTACAGATTAAACATAGTTGCTTTCCAAGCAGTTTTTAATTAGTCAAACCAGAATATTTTACAGCTGTTGCTCAAACTTCCCCCTCTCCCCTTCTGAGTCTTCTCTCATACCCTTTTCTTGAACCTGCATCTTCTTCTTTTCCCTACGCAGGTAGGAAAATTTTGTTATTGAGCAGCATCCATCAACACCGCTTTCCTAAATGAGGATATCAATTCTCCACAAAAGAGTCACTGAATCTTTGAAACCTATCTCCTAAAAATACTGTCTTGTACTCAACAGATAATGGTTTATGAAACCAAAAGTCCCACTGTTTTAATATAAAAATGAAATTAAACAAAAAGCACCCTCTAGATGTGTGCAATGCAGACGTAATTTTAAGTCATTATGACATAAATACATATTTCTGTCTAGTAAATAAGAGTAATATAAAAAAGCTACATAATATCTTGTCAAAAAAATGTGCATCTGCTTTAATAAGGTATGAAGGGATTTGAAGAACCAGGCCCATTTGAGCAGACAGAAGTAGTCCACTATCTGTTGAATGTCACACCCGGCCTTTGCAAGTGCAAGAGTTACAAAGAAAAATTAACATGCGCTAGGAAATGCAGGATGTGGTGTGAGGGTGGACAGTCTAATACTTTTCTGTACCAGTCTGTCACATTATGTAAGGAAAAAAAAAAATAAAAAAAATATATTTTTCAGCCACAGTTGAAATAACACTCTGAATGAGACCACTGTTACTGATCATTTTTATGTTCTTAAACAGCTGGTTTTGCTATAGTCAACACAATTATAGCATGTAGCCATGAAATACAGAACTTTGCTTCCAGATGTTATTAGTATTATGCAAAACACATAAAGCAGCTTGTGCAATATAAAAGTACAACATTGGAACTTACAGTATTTAACAAAATCCTTCTGAAAATCTTTCCTAGAATTGATAAAGGCTCTTCCTCTCTCAGTTCCAACTACAAACACATCTGTTTCATATACAGCAATACAGGCAACTTCTGCCTTGGACTTGGCAAGTTCTTTACACTATAAAAAGAAAAACAAAAGCTTTTATTACCATAGTTAAGAGTACAGTTAATAGAAATGTATGTGGTAGCACGTAAAACAGTTATTACTTCTGCTGCCAGCATCCACCCTTCAGAAGGTACCGCAAGTAAGAACATCAGTGATTAGCAAAGGATAATTTATACCTCTGAAGTGCTTTTCATCAGGAATCTTAAAAGCATTGTAGATGCATTAGGGAAATTAAGGTCTTGTGTAGACTCAGAGATTGCACTGTTTTTAATTAAAGTGATTTATGACATCAATCCATGTGAAATTATCACTTCCCTGTTAGATAATCATATCGAGTGTCTTACTGCAACTTTCAACAGAGCGTACAGGAGTCTGTTCAGTCACAGCAGGCTTATCGCACATTGTGTTTGTTCAGAAAGGTGTGGTTGTGAGCAGGAAAGCTGCCTGCAGTCTGCCTCGTCCTGCCTGCTGTGCTCGGGCTCAGGTGAATTCCTCCTGAGAGGAAGGAGTGCACCTTCCCTGTGAACACCTATGTGCGTTCTGCTGGGAGAAATTTCTGGCAAAGTAGTGAAGTAGGAAGCCTGCAGCACAAGGAGAGAGCAAAGATCCTAAGAAAATGAGTGAGATCATCAAGAAGTGATCACAAGAAGTCAATTTCTCCTAGGAACTCGGATCAGAGATTGTTGCAACCTATAAAAACACCAACAACTGCAGCACGAGAGGAAAAAGTGACACAAAACCCTTAGGAACTGAATATACCCATTGGAAAAAAAGGCTTGCAATCAATTATCTTATAACCATCCCATTCAAGTTTCTAAAAAGGAAATTTTTGTTCTTATCATTTAAAAAAATTATTTTAAAGAACCAAATCTTTGACAGTGCCCCAACTTTATGGAAATGGGACAGGCATTTCTACTCACAGCCCTGGCCAACCTTAAACCCCACAACATAATGATCAAATAACTTCTACAAAACAGGTGATAAGCCAACTTAATACAAAAGTCTTTTCTGAACAAGTTTTGTTGAATTGGTACAGCAGCTGAGGACAAGGCATTAGCCTCAAGACCATTTATTCACCCTGTATTACAGAAGACAAAGACCAGAACAGATTCTTGCCTTTCAACCACACTCTACCTGAGCAATCACTAATTATTTCCTGTTTATTTGACAAAAAAAATTTTTAAAATAACCACATCACAAAAAGAAACAAGATAACTGCTAAGAAGACTGTTAGCATGATTTTCCACAAGCAAAGAGACAGAGTTAACAGGAGGTTGGACAGCACACAATAAGGCAAAGATATGAAATTACACCTTTCCTGCTCCCCAGAGGAGGCAATGTGTTGGTGTAATCCTGCACATGCCAAAAGAGAGTAAAGATGCAGCTGCTTAACTTCTCTACTAACCATTGACTCAAGTGCTGACATGAGGAATGTAACCACCATTCTGCTTTCAGAGGAATCCTCATCATGGATGGATGTTGCTGGTGCAGTAGTTTGGGCCATTTTCTTCCTATAAAATGAAATAAAATAACCCTGTTCAGATACCCACAGCAGTGCAAAAAAACTAACACCTCTTACGCAAGCAAAGATCAAAAGCTATTCAAAACCCCAGAACACACCCCACCAAGCGAATATACAGATAAATCAACAGGAGGAAGTGCTTACTCTTCTATGCTTTCAGGCTTCCTGCTGTTTCATCCAAAGCTGGAGCTAAACATTCAACAGTTAAAATGCTGTGCCATGACTAGACCACAAACCCTTTGTGCTTAGAAAGCTGTACAGTAAATAAGCTAAATTTACATTGATTTTTCTTCCTAAGCATGTTTCCAACTCCAGCAGCCTAGATAAACACAGCAAAACCCACTGGCATCAATGTACAGAAAAGAAATGGCAAATTATAGTTATAAGTATTAGAACAATCCTCCCTGTAATTATTATGGCCTAGCTCAAAACAAACCGCCACCACCCTGCCCCAAAATCACAGCCTCAGAGACTGCAGTAACAGAACATGACATTTTTATTTGCATATTCTTTAGTTGTAGGATTAAGTCCAAAGCAAAGCAGTCCCAATTAAGGTGCTAAAATTACAAACTGAATTTCAGCAGTGACACAAAAAAAACGGGATTTAAACCTATTTTCTGTGTGTCATTCAGGAGACTTTCAACTTATTTAAGTAATAATTATTTAAGTAATAATCAAGAGTTGTTTATGCTTCTGATGGCAGAATCACCTCTACAAGAATGCATACAGCAGCTGGTAAGAGCACATTTTTCTATTGGAGTGTTGCAACTTGTTATGTTTATACATATCTAAAGCAATAACCTGACATGCCTGGAGGAAAACCAGTAGATTTAGGTGTTACTCCATGCACAAGTCTTGAGAAAAATCACCTTAAAAGTCAAGATAGCTCAGATAAATGAGACATTTCACAACAGCTCAATGAGACAGCTTGCTGCTCCTGTAGAACTTGGACACACAACACAGCTCAAGTTTTCAGAGGTGCAGCCTATTAGAAGTGCAGATAAGCCAAGGCAGCACAAATAACGACTACATGTGATAATACATTGGAATAAATGGCACCGTGTTGTTCCTCTGACAGGACTTAAAGCACTTCAGACTACAAATTGGAGGGGAAAGAAATAAAAGCTAACAAGACTGCAAGCTCACAACAGACATCCAGCAGCCTTCCAGCTCTCAAGGCACAGGCCAGCAAGGTTTAAACAGCTTTAAAACGGTGCTATGGATAAAGTGGCAGTGGCGCAGTCAGCAGCTGTTTGAGGATGCTGGTAACAAGAGGTTTGAACACCAGTGCCTGCTACATCTAGGGGTAGGCAAATAGGTCCTTCACCAGGTCTGGGAAAGGAGCTAAACTTCAAAAGTGAATTTATATCAATAACAACTGCTGAATGATGTTGATTGCTTCAGTGACCTATGAGAAGGCCAGCTGGGGATGGGGAGGCAGAGGCTGATGGGATTAGTCTCCAAAGGAAGAGGGGCATCTTATTGCTTATAGAATATCAGAGGGAAAGAGGAATTCTGACATGACATAAATCAGTCTTTACTGAGCCATGATTTTTGATACCTAATAGAGTTCTCAAGCTCATCTTTGGAACTCCTTTAGGGTTGGGATGCTGACAGTGATTTTAAACATGATAGCTTTTAGATTTTTTAAAATGATATCTTAATAATCTGGTATTAAAGATGAGAGAACATAACTACACATTTTCCCTTCCTCCCATGTCTCTATTCACTGTCTGATGCAGTTGTTCTGTACCAAGTTCAACATGTCCCAAGCTAGCAGTGGCACGAACATACACACCTATCCCATTCTAGGTGAAAAATCACACTGTGTAAAAAACGAGTAAACTTGCTTTCTATTTTGCAGAGGTATCTTATCCAGAAAACAGACCAAGGAAATCCTAGCAATCACTTGAGGGCTGAGGATGCACATCAGAGAAATGCCAGAATTTCTCCTATCCCCGGAAGTTGGTTTCTGATCCACAGGCAGGGAGCTTGTCCAGGGAACAGGGAAGAAAACTGCTCCACTGGACCGGGTCCTAGTTTGATTCACTGCACAGCCCTGCAGACAGCCACCCTGACTCAACGGAGAGGACAGCATATCCCAGGTTCCTTTACTGCTGCACAGGAGGCCACAGCTTTAGTATTTTGGAATAACATTTGGATCAGGAGTTGGGTTATCACTGGACTGCTTTTCTAATACCATTTGGAAGAGTCATTCCTAAAGCATAAAGTCATAGTGCCTTGTATTTTTAGGATACCCATTCTTTAATAGTTTGCATGGTGCCAGATCAGTGTTTAATGTAGATTCAAGAGACATCCTGTTGCACCATGGCACCACAAGAATATTTTTCCTACTCACTTGACAGCAAGTCAGACATGAAAGATTTCCCACACACATTTTGCCAGTTTCTCCATTTAAAACAGCAGTTTTCTCCACCATCACTATCTATACCACTGGAACAGTGTTTATTATTAGAAGGAATAAATGTAGATCTCAAAGAGTAGATCTTATGAACCTGGCTGCCTTTCCAAGATCCAGCACTTAGAAAGTGTGTGACACCACCACTGCCCAACGTGGTCACATCCTGATCCCATTTTGTTATCACACAAATCCGCACTGCAAAGCGTTGGGAAAAGCGTAACACCCATTACCAACATGCTACACAAAAAGGCCAATTTAAAAACCATCCTTCAAACAATTACAGATGGCTGCCAGAGTACCACTTACGATATATCTATTAATCACATATTGCTAAAAAAGAACTTCGAGATCAGTTAATATTAGTTATAATTACCTATAAATCCTTCAGCTTAACTGTGCCAAGATGAACCTTTGCCCATGTAAAGACTTGTAACAATGAACAAAGCTTTTCAAAACACTCTGGTAAAGTACCAAGGATGTAGCGTTTAGACATTTCTGGCTGTGTTTTAACTCCAGACAGCAACTAAGAACCACTCAGCAGCAGTAATAAGGAAAACATCCCTGAATTACAACACTGTTGCAAGCACAAATCCAAAACATAGCCCCATACCAGCTGCTACGAAGAAAATTATCCCAGACGAATCCAGCACACTGCCTGATGAGAAGGTCACCAGGATATATTGCTAGAAAACCCTCTGGGTTTTCCTTTTACAAGGAGAAAGCCAAAGACAAAATAACAAGTGGCTTTTCAGGAAGCCAAATCAAACCATCATGTATCTCACTCCACATGTTTCTTTCTGGCTTCTTCTTTTAAGAAGCAAAAAGTAGAAATACTCAAGGCAGGAGAGAGCAAAACCACAAGACAGAGTTTCTTTCCATCTGCCCTGTACTCATCCAGGGGCAGACATACCCAACTTGATAAACCCATCAGTAATGGATACTCTCTCTAGTAGTTGCTTGTCAGACACATAAGAAGGAAAAGCAAAAAAATAATTAAGCTTTATTAAGAAAACCTGTTACTTAAGCATATAGAGGACACATCGAAAATTAGGGGGGGATGAAGGAATAGGCATTTGTTAGAGAAGAGCCTTAATAAGCAATACCAACAACCCTTCACCAGATGCAGTGCAAGTGGGTATTCCCAAAATGATAAATCTATCCATTGCTTGTTACTGTCCAGAAAAGCATCTGCAGATGCCAAAGCATATTTCTCTCCACTAACCCCTCACCTTGCATTACTATACTAAATCAAATCCTGTCAACACAGATAGAAAAGAAGGTAACTTCCAAGAACCCCAAAATATGAGTTGATTCTATAAATCACTGCAGATTTGCTGCTCCTTAGGGGAAAGAAGCCCAGCTCCTGCGAGATCCCCAGGGGCCACTTTTGATATTTCCGGAAGGAAAGTTATTCTAGCAGAGTACAATGGCACACATGTCATTACAAAGCTGGAATGAAAAGGCACATAACAAAATATACCATTACAAAAAACCAAACCTAACAAAGCTAGACTGCTTCTTGGCTGCTGCAGCTTTCACCCCTGAGCTTCCCTGCCTTCTGGACACAATTTCAGCATACTTAACTCTGCCCAAACATTGGCCTTCTGACAAAGGCGAGAATTTGGTTCTTTCCAAACTGTACAGATTAATATGCACAAGCTGTTAAGTGCAAATGAATCTTCTTAAACAGCTCTTGGCTGAAAATCTGTGTTATTTTTCCTAAAATTTGGTTCAGTGATCTCTTGTTTCAGAGGGAGTTAAGGCTGATAGTTCTGACCTAATCTAGCAAAGAAACTCTGTTGGGATGCAAACCTGCCACCACTGGGTCTTCTGATTTTCCGTAACACATCCACCCTAGCCACAGTACACACAGGTTTGGGAGATTCTCACCTTCACTCTCCAACGTCCGGTCACAGCTGACCTACACAATCCTGTTAGAATGACCCATTTTCCTTCTTATGTCATGTCACCGATCATCTTAAAATAATACAAATAATCTATAAGGAACAATTTTCAGCTCCTCCCAGCCACTAGACTGCTCACGCATAGCAGAAACAAAACAAGCTTACAAGCAAGGGTGCTCAGACTGTGTGACAGCCCTACCTTCAGATACATGCAGCTGTTTTTTGAAAGGAAGTATTTTCACCAGCCATAGCCCAAGATATAGAAGCAAAGGATCTGGGAGTTCCTCCACAAAAACATTGCCAGTTCTTCACCATCTGCATCTGGTGCATATAGATTATGAATCAATTTGGATGAGCAACATTCATGTTACCTCTGTGGAGGACCAGTCTGTTCTGAAATACAAACACTGCTGGACCACACCAAACAAAAGCAGCTCCAGATGTTCAGAGGCAGCTCAATCCAAGGCAAAGAGGCAGAGGCAGGTCTGACAGATCTTAACTCTGCTTACAGCCCACACCAAAACCAAGAGGGTAAAGCTTCCTGACATCAGGAACAGGAAAGAGACAATACAGAGACAACAGAGGGCATTCAGTCAACTCAAACCCATCTGGGTTTCTCTTTTCTGGCTTATTGTCAGCTCCTTGTTTGTACCTTGGAGGTACAAACCTGGACTCATTGGCTACAGAAGTCAACATGTGCATATGCCTGGTCAGGTGTTAGCTAAGACAGAACCCAGGCTATTAACCCCACTCTAAAAATGAATAAAAATAACTCTGAAGGACAGCAGAGCAGCCCTGAAGAAGCCTTCATGTACCAGGGAGGCTCTGCCCCTCTCCGCCCTCACATACTCTCTGAAGTCTCTCTGTTGCCTTTTTTCCCAGCCTCTTATCTGGAGCAGCAGAGCGACTGATTCAGGAAAGGTGCACATCATGATTCAAGTCCATCTTCTTGCTCCTTTGCTCACTAAAAATACAGTGTATTTATCTCCCTAGTCTTCAGCTATATCACTTTCCAGTCTGAGACACCAGGAACACAGATGTGGCACTCATGGTCTCACCCGAGGAGCAGGTTCCCTGGGAAGCATACTCTTCCCATTCACACCCCACACCATTACAAGCACAGCAACAGTGACCCATTAAACACAGCAGTTAGGACATTTGCTGTCACCATTTCAATCCAACTCCCACCACATGAATTTAACTCACAGCAGCAACATCAAGATGCAGCACCAAGTGTTCTACATTAGGGCTTACCCCAACAAAACCCACCAGCAACCACTTACGACAGCACATCCCACTCCAGTTAATGAAAGGATTTGCAGAAGCATGCAACCCGGCAATATGATCTCGCTGTAAAGCGAAACACTGCCCCAGATCCCTACTGTAGCGCTCACTGATTTAAGCTGGCTTTATTTTTTTTACCTTCAAGGGCAGCCATGCAGAACATCAGCAACCAAAAGCCATGAGGAAAGAGAAGAAGGGCCCCTAACAAACAAAGCTCTGAGGGGAAACACCTAGTGCTCAACACACCAGAGAGCACTGAGACAGCACAAAGTCACACAGAACCAGCATCACTTTGCTGGGAGTGCTCATTACACAGCTCTGAGAGCCCCCCACCAAAACCAGTAACAATTCCCATTTTTCTAGGTAGTTTCATGATACTCAGCACCATATTGATGACTTTTACCAGCCCAGATGTAGCTCTGCTACTCTTCAGAGACACTAAAAAAGTAAAACATGATTCCAGCAACTCTTGTTTTAGAAGCACCTGATTTCTCTCATTCATAAGTCTGTATGTTTGCAAAGACATATTTAAATTTGATTTTCACTAAAGATTCCAATATAAACCAACATATAATGATGAAATTTGAGATAACTGAAAATGCAGTATTTAACTACGTACCTCACAGAAGTGAGCTTATTGCCCAGTTTGGAGCAGTTAAGAAACCATTAGTGTAAAACCATTGCTGCATTAAAGCCGGACTGACCTGGGGAACAAATCACTGAGTTTTGGAGTGTTTAAGTATGCAGTGTCCTACTGCAGCACCAAGGCATTCATAAATTACAGTGAAACCATGTAAACAAAACAAAATATTAATCACAGCTGTCCTGACCATCCAACAATTTGTCTTTACCAGTGTAATTACATTTACTTAGTCAACATGATGATCGTGTTGAATAACAATCATCTTAGTTCCTGTCCATCAATACTTACACATAATATCTGAGAAGTGAGTTAGTCTGAACTCCGTTAGTATTTATTTAAACATAACAAATTGGAGCTGACACATTTTCCAGAGTGAGAAATTGTCATCCTCGCTAGTGTGAGCTGGTCCTTTGGATCTCTATGTCATACTGCAATGGTCACAGGGATCAAAAGGGTCAAACTGATTTAAGGGCAACCCCTTTAATTCCTCTGGAGTTCCCACAAAGAGCTAAACTGACACTGAACACCCATTTGTGTTCAAACACCTTGAGAAAGAATCATCCAGATACCAGCTATATACTGACTGAAGCACACACCTTGACCAGTAGCTTCATGCAGTGAACCACCACCCTGTGCCCACGCTGGTGTGCTCCTGCCCAGCATAGCACGCATCAGACCACCCTGGGAAACCTGTGAAACTCATCACCCCATCCCTGTACAGCAGTAATCAGGCCCCTCTATTTGGTCACTTAATTCCCTCTGCATCTTCTCCCTTGTTCATACTACTGTATTTAACCAAATGAACCAGAACAGTGATTTTCATGGAATCAATTACACATGTTCTTCTAAGAATTAAAGCATTTATGTAAATTCTATTAGAAGTCTCTCTCCAGCCAGGATCCGAGACCAGAAATAAGAGTCAATTCCATAAGCAGGAGTTTGGGAATGCATCAGTAACTTTTTGTCAGAAAATTGCTGTCGTGGTTTAAGCCCGGCCGGCAACTAAGTACCACAGAACTGCTCACTCGCTTTCCCCCATTCCTCAGTGGGATGGGGAGGAGAATCAGAAAAAAATATAAAAACTGAGAAAAGAACAGTTTAATAACTGAAGATATAACTATAACAACAATAATAATTATAGAAAATAAAGAGAGAGAAAAGAAAGGAAGGAATAAACTCTGCCCTGCACAGTACAACTGCTCACCACCCGCTGACTGATGCCCAGCCTGTCCCCAAGAAGTGATCAGCCCTCCTGGCCAACTCCCCCCAGTTTATATACTGGGCATAATGTTCTATGGTATGGAATATCCCTTTGGCTAGTTCAGGTCAGGCATCCTGGCTGTGCTCCCTCCCACTTTCTTGTGTCCCTCCTCACTGGCAGGAGATGAGAGACTGGAAAGTCCTTGGTTAGGATAAGCACTGCGGAGCAACAATTAAACCATGGGTGTATTATCAGCATTGTTCTCAGACTAAAGCCAAAACACAGCACTTCACCAGCTTCTAGGAAGAAAATTAACACTATCCCAGCCAAAACCAGGACAATTACAAACTCAGACTTACAGAGGAACATGAGTTTCAATCAAACTTCTATGAAAAGGTTCTCAAGTGCTGATTGATAAGACAAAAAGCTGACTGTAGCCTCTTACCAGTCCATAGGGAGGACAAACTTTTATGCCATCTAGTTTACCTAATGGATTTATAAGCCTTTATTTTTGTTTATTCTTCAATATGTTTCATAGGGGTTTGTTATTTTAATTGCAGAGTTCAAGTTAGGCAAGCAGACAAAAAAATGAGGCATGTTTATAAACATAGTCTAAGAGTTGCTCCTTATTGCGAGCTATTAACCTAAAGATTCACATGCACTGACAACTCCTCAGCTACCCAATTAGCTTACAAGGGGGTGGTTGCACTCATTAAACAGTCACCACGCGGATGTTTCTCTCGAGCAACTTACACACTGAGCCTGCAATTAAAGAACTGGAAACACAACAAATGATACCCAAAACATCATGATAATTAAAAACTCTGTCATGAATCCAAGAGAGTCATATAATGTTACATATCCAGACACGTGTATGACTTTAAACTGACCTCCCTTAAACATCAGGTTGTCAGGCTTCTGTAACAACTCTTTGCTGCTGGGTATGGAAGTCCTTTGGAATGGACACATTGCTGCACACCTCAACTGAACTCCTGCCTCAAGGAGTCATTGTGGACAAGCACACTCCAGGACTCTCTGCTGAGCTCTCCTGCACTTTAGACTGGATATTAGGAAAAATGTCTTCACCAAAAGGGTGGTCAAACACTCAAACAGGCTGCCCAGAGCAGTGGTGAAATCGCCATCCCTGGAAGGGTTCACTAACCGTGTAGATGAGGCCCTTAACGACATGGTTTATTGGTGGCCTTGGCAGTGCTGGGGGAACGGTTGGACTTGATGATCTTAAAGGTCTTTTCCAACCCAGCTGATTCTATGAATCCCCCCAGGCAACCTGCTCCCCTTGACAGCACCTTCTGTGCAGAGCAGCCACCTGCGGGGTGAGACTCGGGTGCCTGGTATATTGAACGGGGAAAAAAACCCCTAAAGACCTCTAGAGTTCAAGAGAAAAGAATAAAACCCTCCTCACGGCTGCATGTGACCGCAGGAACTCCTCACTTGAGCTGCCCGGCGCCACCTCCCCAGCGCTTGGGCAGCGGCTCACACAGAGGAGAGGCTCGGTCCTCCTCCCTGCTGCCGGTCCCAGGCGCACATACTCCCCTCGTCCCTGGGGGGGGCCCGCCCCGCGGTGCGCAAGGTGCCGCTTCCCGGCCTGGGCGGGGCCGGGGTCCCGGCGCAGGCCCCGCCGCCTCCCCTCAGGAAGGTGTGAGGGAGGACCCACCGAGCCCTCTGCATACAGCGCCCCGCCCTTCCCCACCCGCACAGCCGGAGCCCCTCGGGGCCCGGGGGATGCGGCCCCAGCGCTGCGGGACGGAGAGACCTCCCTTCAGGGACCCGTGGGATAACGGTCCCGTTCCCCGCCCGCCTCATACCGGCAGGGCCCGGTCCCGCCCTCCCACTCACCCGCTCCGGGCTCCCGGTCCTGCTGGTTGGAGCGGGGGAGGCGGTTTCCCCGCGGCCTCTCAGCGGCACCGCGCGCGGCGATGGGCCCGGCCGCCACACGGCCCCGTTCTTCCCCTCACGGTCTTGGGCTGAGCCCAGCGCCGCTCCGGGGAGGGGAGCGGAGCGGAGCCGAAGGGGGAGGTTTTTGTTCGAGGAGCCACGGCAGCGCAGGCGCGTCCCGCGCGGGGCACGCCGGGAGCCGCAGTCCGCCGGCAGCGGCGGGACCGGGACGAGGGGCGGGAAGCGGACTGCAGCTCCCGGCATGCACCGCCGGGGCGCCGCTGGGTCTGGGCCGGGGGTGGCCGTGCTGGGGGGCCTCGGACTTGCATGGGCGGCAGTGGTTTGGGTTGGAAGGGACCTTAAAGCTCATCCAGTTCCAACCCCCTGCCACGGGCAGGGACACCTTCCACTAGAGCAGGTTGCTCCAAGCCCCTGTGTCCAACCTGGCCTTGAACACTGCCAGGGATGGGGCAGCCACAGCTTTTCTGGGCACCCTGTGCCAGCGCCTCAGCACCCTCAAATATTTATTAAATAATTACATTAATATAAGTTAGGTTATTTCTTTAACAAAGGTGCTCAGTATTGCGGATACCATCTACAAGACCTGTTTTCCTGGGTATAACCAGGCAAAGGTTTCAGCTGAATTCACTATTCCTTTGAATTTAAGTGCGATGTGGACAGATTACCATTAAAAGGGAAATGTTGCATTTCAAACCTTGTTCCAAAGCAAAAAAAAAAAAACCAAACAAACTAGTTTTTAAATCACACGATCATTTTCCTAAATCGAACGTTTTGTTTGTAGTGTTTGTAGCACTGTTAGGATGTATATAAAACTCTTAATGGCATTTTTGAAGTATTAACTGGGTTTAGAGCTTGTCAAGAGTAATCACCAAACACTATGGTTTCAAATAATTCTGATTTGTGAAGGAAACTGAAGAGTGCTTAGTTGAAAGCATTCAGCTTCCTCCTAGTTGAAATAAATAGTGATAAATTAAGCTGGGGAATAAAGCTCAGAAGCTGTCTGCTGGGAGAGGGCCCTGCAGGAGATGCTTTAGCCGTTCCCACGGCCGTTCCCCGTCATCTTTGTGCAAAACACCCATCTGCAAACATTGACCAGTGTCTCCTGGGCAAACGGTCCAAGTGATTCAAGATGTTGTGGCTCTTGGTGGTTCTTTGCCATACTTAGCTGGACGTAACTGTTCTCATTGTTTATATTGTGGGAAAGGAGACTGAAGCATTCTGCAGCGGCCTAGCAAAAACAACAGCAAAGAGCAACCAACCAAACAAAATCCCAACAAAACAAAACCCCACCAAAACACTGCCAAAAACTCAAAAGACAAAAAAAGCCACCACCCGCTTTCATCACCATCTTTACCTAATCCAGATTTTACCCTGCAGCACTTGGGTGGCTCCGTTTTGCAGGGAAAGGCCTGACCTCTGGTGAAGGACTCTAGCACAGGGGACACCAGATCTTTCTAAGCAGCCACAACTCTTTTCTAAATCAATATGTCTGCTTCTTTTGCCATTTAGATGGGAGTTAAGTAGAAGGCATCACTCCATGATAACTGCATGATCAGGGGGCTGGAGCTCTGCTATGGAGGCAGGTTGAGAGAACTGGGCTTGTTCAGCCTGGAGAAGAGAAGACTCTAGGGAGACCTTAGAGCAGCTCCAGTGCCTAAAGGGGCTGACGAGAAAGCTGGAGAGGGGCTTTGGACAAGGGCAGGTAGGGACAGGACAAGGGGGAATGGCTTTAACCTGATGGAGGGAAGATTGAGATTAGACATTAGAAAGAAGCTCTTCCCTGTGAGGGTGGTGAGGTGTGGGCACAGGTTGCCCAGAGAAGCTGTGGCTGCCCCATCCCTGGCAGTGTTCAAGGCCAGGTTGGACGGGGCTTGGTGCGAGCTGGTCTAGTGGAAGGTGTCCCTACCTGTGGCAGGGGGTTGGAACCGGATGGGCTTTAAGGTCCCTTACAACCTAACCATTCCACGATCTTCTACCCTTGTTGCACACACAGCCCATACGGGCAGATTTACATGTCATAGTATACCCTGTCCATAAGTTACTCAAATCCTCCTGGAAGACAGGAGGAATTTTACCTGCATAAGAAATGGAAGCTCACTGCCAGGACATCATTTGGAGGCTGTGTCTGGACTGTTGTCCTGCAGGCACAGGCTAAAGGGGCTGGCCATCTTCTCATGGTGGCAGAGAAGATGCCTTTTGGTTACACAGCATCACATCAAGATTTATTTTGAGAGTCATACATGGCAGCTGCTTCCTGCTGGTAAGACCATTGTTGCTACCACATGGGTCCTCCAAAGAGTGGAAATTTGGCATTTCTCTGAGACAAGATTCTTCCCACTCTTCTGTATCTCTCTCTACTGCCTGATGCAGCCACATGAGCTATGGAGCTGCATGAAGTTTAAGAGCTAACTGCAGTCAGAGAGTTAACTGAAGTCACAGTTTCTGTGGAATAATGTTTACCCATTGTGGTTGCAAGATGACTAACAGAAAAATTAGTTCCTTAAGGCTTCTAAATCCATTGGAGACGTTCTCTGGGTGTTGTAAATCAATGCTCAGACTAGAAATAACTTGTATGTTTTTAGTAGCTAGAGTAATTAACAACTGTAACACATTACCATGGACCACAAAAATTTCTCCATCAGTTCAGAGCCTGGAAATTCAGGAACTTCCTTCTAGAAAAGAGATCCAGTGTAATATGTAGCCTCTGTGGATATTTACCAGCAGATTCCTGAACTGACTGTTGCATATAACATCTAACCAGTTAATTCTTTCTAGATTTAAAATTCAAGAACCAGTATTCTGGCAGAAAATATGTCGATCTAAATTCCTTGGTTTAAAGTATTTTGTATCACTTTGCTTTTTCCTCTACTAGTTAACCAGCTGGGCTTCAACTACAGATTGAATGAGATTTTCACATGACTACAAGACAAGCAAAACATTTCTTTTTAAACAAGGGAGCCAGAGTTATTTTTATCATCATGAAATAAAAGAGAAATTCTATTTTGAGTTCATAGTCATCTTATGAAAAGAAATTGAGATGAATACTTTTTTTTTTTTATTATTTACTAATTAGTTTGGGGAATTACCCTATTTCATCCCTAGAAACATGCACTATTCTCTTTAGCACTCACAAAAACTAGCCTGTCTTTATCAGAAGGCTGTGCTTCACTATGTGAAAGAAGTTACAGGTTTAACCTCAAGCTATGTGTTCATACACATTCAGAGGGGTTCAGTCAAATTGCCCTTGAAGTTCCTATGGGTGAATCTAAATATGCTTGACAACTTCCATCCATCTGTGAGTCTGAAAACTTTAGCATTCACCTGTTGAAACTATTGAAGTCCTTAAACATTTGTGAAGGGTTGAGGGCAAGTAGAAACCAGTCTTAGGCTAGTCACCATAGAACTGCTTTTCCAGGCAGGTAAACTTCAAAACTCCTGTAAGAACTTCACACATGGGGGGTTTGAATCCAATGCCAGTTCTTCTGCCCCATTCCCACCTTATCTTTGTCCAGCACAGGATACGTGCCTCAGTTTGCCAGCCTTTACTTGTTTTACCATTTCTTTCTCCAAGTGGTCTAGTTCCATATATATAGCATTTCAAAAGGGCAAGCGTAGAGGGAGAGGAAGGAGGAAGCCCAAACCTCTCAGAAAAAAAAATAACACAGAGTTATATTGTCTTTCATATTTTGTGCAAAGCCAGACTGCAGTCTGGAAGCTACGAGCAAATCTATGAGACCCTCAGAGCTCAGGGTTCAGAGTTCCCCACTGTGCACCATTTCTTTCATATGTTGATATCATCTCTTTCCTTCTCCCAGATTATTTCTTTTAAATGCAATTCCCAAAACAATGTAGCTCCACTACAGCCCAGGAACAGCAACATACTCTTTGTGTCAGAGCACAATATTGATGACAGACCAGCACAATACTACAGTGATCCACATTTTTCCAGCACATGGCTCCAGATAAGCTTATTTCACGCTCCTTTACCAATTTTCCTTTGCTCCAGTTGTCTAGATTCCTCTGCAGTTTTCCTTCACTACATTTTTTTCTCTGTTAAATAGTAAATAAGGACATCCTGTATTTTTCCTTTGAACACGGTGCACGTGATAAGGCTGGTGAACACATGGGCAGTAGAAATATTTGGCTAGTAAGAGCATAGACACTGTTTTCCTCTGTCATTTACTCCTCTGCCCTCAGTTCAGGATGTTCTGGGAAGTTTAGCAAGGAATGTTTACTAGAATGTCTTGGCTCTCCCCTCCACATCCCCCCAGAGTGATGATCTTAAATTAAGAGCCTTCTATTACCATTATTTTTAATGACAATATAAAGAGCAGGCAGGAATTCTGCACTGGCTTGTGTACTGCCGCTCTTCAAAAGAGGAAGGAAGCATTTAAAAATAATTCACTATTTTGTGACAGAAGGTTACAGGGACAGTAAAAAAGCATTTTTTCAAGGATCAGGAATAAAAAAAACCCTAAACAACTTGACACACTATCCAAACCTGCAGGCGCTAGCAGTAGGTCATGGAGGCACCCAAACACATCTACTTACAGGACAAAAGAAGTTGCTACTTTGAAAATCCCAGCAAATCTGTGCTGCAAGATGCTTTGATGAGCGCAGTAGTTAATGTGGACATGAATGTTATCCGTGGCTGCTGAGTAATTATTCATGTCTCAAAACCATCACTACCCTCGCGGGCTCCTACAGACACTGCTGCATCAGCTCCTGCTTCCCAAACTTCCCTCCCAGCCATTCCAGCCAGGGCTTAAGTGTTCTAAAATGAAAGCCGAGATGGTTGTGCACAAGATGGCAAAGTGGGAGACATGCCAGCAACCACCACGTGCTTCTGTGCCCGCTCCAGCCCAGCAGAGAGCCCTGAGCAGCAGGATGGGCAGAGGGAGCAAACATGAAACAGAGATCTTCAGAAGCCAGCAGTGCTTCTGCCTCATATATTCAGCCAATCCCTCAAATAAACTTAAATTATTTTATTTTTTGCCATTAGGAGGAAGTTTGCCAGTGATGCTTTATCATCCAAGAGAGGGTTTTGGGGTTCTTTAATTTTGGTTTGGGTTCTTCTTCCCCCTTCATGCTCCTCACTAAGAAATCTTTGCCAGTGTAATCATGGAGCCTAGATCAAACTGCTGACAGACCAGCAATTTGGGCACCTACGTATTTGATACGAATGCCCACAACACCAAAGACTGAAAAGGGATTCTTGTTTGCAATAAAAGATGACAGAGATTTCTACTCAACCTGTGTTTCTAGAAGAAAGGAGCTTGGGAGCAATTTTGCTTTACATTACAGAACAATTTCATTGGCAGCTGAACTACAAAGGTAAGAAGATTTCAAGAAAACTAATAAACATTGTAGGGAATTGCCTGTGTTCTGGTTATGGTTCCAATCTGATCTTCCTACTCACTGCCCATCCCTTCCTCTAACATACTCCTGCCTGTACAAGCTGTGTAGGGGGTGGCTGGGAGCCACAGCATCAAGGAGCAGCAGCAGGCTAGCTGTGATGGGGATCATCTCCTAGGGTTAATAGTAGAGCTAATCTAAACCTGTCACCCCAACTTAGCTCCCCAAGGCACAGCACAACTTCTCCCAAAGGGCCAAAAACCACCTGAAAGTGGTGGTGATGAGTTCAAAGCTGAGCAGCAAGGAGAAGGCTGGTATTCCTAGCCGGGAACCTGGGGTGCAGGAGTGCTGTGCCCTGATCATCTTAGTGGCAAGAAGTCAAAGCCAGATGCAGTTTTCCTCACCTAGAGAGCTGTGCGGGTTTTGTGCAAACTAACCATACAGCATTCATCACCAAGGAAGAGTGTGTTTGCATCCATCACCATCCTTCCCAGAGAGGTGATGCTCCTGGGTAGGTGCCTGGCAGCACTGGCACAAGCAGCATGCCAGCACTCTGCGCAAGAGCATTTCCACACATCTGTGCCATCCTCTACAGAGGCTTCCTGAGGCAAACACTGGGTCATCTTATTTATTTTTGGCTGAATACAGTCGGTTGTCACAATCACTTACACGCCTGCAGATTTATTAGTGCTTCCAAACATAACCAGCCTATTGCATCCTTATCTCCAATTATTCCACATGCAGGTCTATCAACATTTGGGCATGAAGAAGAGGGTCTTTTTTTGTCCAGATTGCAACAGAAGACAGATTTAATGATGCAGACATCAGCAACATAACCAGCATCTTAAAATGAGCCATTAATATCAGTAAAGCAACTGTGAGGAAGCTCATTCCCATAGACAAGTCAGATGCACCTATTTCCCAAGGATTTTATAATCCTTCATAAGACCTTGAGCCTGTAGTCAGTTCTCCATAGACTGACACCAGTACTGCTAGGGTCCATCCTAAAACGGGAGGTTTTGAAGTTAGCAAGCCAAACATTCCTCCCACCCAGAGCACTTCCCCTGCACTATATGGGCATGGCCATGCTTGCTCAGGCTTTGGGGTGGGTCATGGTGCAGATGGACACTGCTGTGGCTGTGCACAGGGGGCTTGAGAAGGGACCAGGACACGCATCAGCGAAAAGTACTTTCCCTAAGTACTTACCCAGACCCCAGCTATTTTGGGGAGGTTCCCACACCTGATGTGATTTGCCAGCTTGGTAGCCCTCAACAGATCTTGCTTCCAAGTTTTCTCCAGCCTCACTTTGAGCCCACCCAAACTTTCATGGCATCCCTTGCCACAAAGCTGCACAGATACCTCCCTGATTCTTGATGAACCACTTCCAGCACCCTTCCCCTCCTCCCCTTTCCCTTAAAAAGCTCCTGCCTAGGCCCTTTTCAGAGAGGTTTTAATGTGCAGGTTAATGAGGAGCCTTGTTACCCTCCTGTGACCTTCCAGCTACTACCAGGGGAGATGTCCATCAGTCTTCTTTGCCACCATCTGCCATTAGCAGAACAGGGCAGAGCTGCCTCCCTCCTGAGCCTGCCGATGGCAGCCGATGTGCTGCAGCACTACACCTGGAAATCCCAGCCCCTACCATGGGGACTATGAAGCCATTTTAGTAAGACAATGATGTTGCTGGGGATTTGACCTGTCCCTTCCACGAGTGCCCATTTCATAATCTTATCGGGGAAAAAATTAATAAATAACTTTAATGATGGCTCACAGAGATTCATTCCACTTAAACATCACCCCTCAAAAAACCTCCTCATGAAAAGACGTTAATCTTTGCACGAGAGTGTGCCAGTTCAATTCAGCTACATCAGTCTGCCTTTATACCCCGTGGACCTGTTAATCTGAGTCCAAGACAGTTGTTTAATACATTCATTTAATAGAAGACTTCGATACTCTGCTGGCAGTGTCTTCATGAATTACAGCACTGAAACTCCATACCCTGATTGACCCTGGAGCCTCCAGCCTCACCGCTGCTCAACAGCACAGGCACATCAGTGGATTTCTTTCTCTGGATAAGGCAAGCCTCATCAATAGGGCTTGATTAATCAATAGTTTAAACTGGTAATCCTAATCAATAGGATTACCAGTTTAAACTGAATGGTGTTTGGGCCATTAACCAGAGAAAATAATCCAAGAGATGCAAAGCACAAGTTATATGTTTTATGTATATGTTAGCCATACTGCTTCACATACTACTGGAAGGGTCAGTTACTGCATGGAGGGTGTAATGACTGCTGGAGACAGCCTGCAACTCGACTGTATCTCAAATCAAGTCTTTGGCATCAGCTGAACTCTTAAAAAATAAAAATAAAAACCAAACAAGGAAGGAAGCAAGACCTCACGCTTGGCTGCATCAAGCTGGAGAGGGACTTTTGACAAGGACATGTAGGGGGAATTGCTTTAACCTGCCAGAGGAGAGATTGAGATGAGCTCTTAGGCAGAAGTTCTTCCCTGTGAGGGTGCTGAGGCGCTGGCACAGGGTGCCCAGAGAAGCTGTGGCTGCCCCATCCCTGGCAGTGTTCAAGGCCAGGTTTGGACGGAGCTTGGAGTGAGCTGGTCTAGTGGAAGGTGCCCCTGCCCGTGGCAGGGGGGTGGAACTGGATGAGCTTTAAGGTCCCATCCAACCCAAACCAGTCTGTGATTCTATGATTAGTTTCCTAGCCTTGCTGTAGCACCAGGGGAATGAGGTTTCTATACTCACCTAGCCTGCTGTGCCGGCCCATTGAGCTGCAGCCCACAACCCGTGACTGCTCCGAAAGGGTTTGCAAAGTGTTTCCTTGCAAATGCTTCTGAATAAAAGCACAGATGCTGTTTATGCTGTTCTCCAGCATCTCGGTGCACTATATTTTTTAAAAATGATTGGAATCAAAGCTCTCATTCTTTAATTAAACTTCATTTAGCTGCCAGCTGCCTGGGATCAAAATGGCTTCATGTTTTGCAACTCTTAATGAGGATTGTTATTGGATTTGTAAACACATAAACAACACCCCCCCCTCCCCCCAAGTCTTTGAAAAGTAATAAATGAGAAACGTGGCTCAAGCGTTAAGATCTGCATCTTCACTTGTC
Source organism: Strigops habroptila (assembly GCF_004027225.2). Classification (NCBI taxonomy): domain Eukaryota; kingdom Metazoa; phylum Chordata; class Aves; order Psittaciformes; family Psittacidae; genus Strigops; species Strigops habroptila. Next base: position 5,214,902 of record NW_022651054.1, on the reverse strand, counting down.
TAATTGTAATGGAACAGATCCTATTCAGCAGATAATCACATTATACACAAAAACTGGGTATAAAAATACCCTGCAACTGCAGGATCAAGATTAGGGAAGCTGCGAGAATTACAGCTGAGGGAAAACAGTAATAAAGCAATATCTGTCATTTTTCCAGAGTGGGAAGGGTCACAAGCAAACACAGGCACCGAGAGCAGGAGTTTCCCACCCCAGCCATAGAAAATGAGAAGTGGATGTTGTGGCCCTGAAACTCCGTGGAATTATAGCAGGAATTGCTGCTATTCTTTCCCAAAGATACATGTGTTACGAGAACCCAGCAGCCTCAAAACCCAACCTGGGGATATACTGGAGGTGCAAGGCAGCCACAGAGCTTTGGGCAGGGCACAAACTGTCCCTTAGCTAGTGGGACCTGGGGGATGCAGAGCTCCAGTGGAATAGATCAGGAAACTTAGGAAGAAAACCTGAGCCTGGAGCTTTGGCTCAGACCATGCTGTAATGGCACAGCCAGCCTTCCCCTGCCCCATCTTGCTAACTGGGGATGCTAGCTGGGAAAGAGGGGAGAGGCAGAGTGGGGAAACATCCCTCCCTTCATTTACAGCCTGTATGACTGCATTCAGCTCTCTGAACTAAATCATTAGTCCACAACATAGCTCCCATGCCCTAATTTATCTCCACTGCCTGCCTTCACCCTGCCTCTCAGCAGCAGTAATTAGGCCCCATGCAGGGCGCAGTGCTCCAGACCTACACCCTTCGTGGGATGCCAGGGCTGGCAGCAGACCCAGAGCAGCTTCAGATATCTCCACTCATTACTGAACCACACTGCTGCCTTCAGTGCTACGGCGTCAGACCTTTGGTTCTTTAACAGCAAAAAAAGGAGTCAAGTCAAAATATAATGAGTGTGCCCTCTTAGGAGATGCCTGTGTGGTGGGGTTTGATCTGTGAATAAGCCCCTTTCAGACATTTGGGAAGAGAAAATTGGATTTTTACCTCTGGATCATGTTTCTAATGGGAGATGCCACAGGTTTGAGCATCAGGCAGAAACATGAAAGGCTTCAGATTTTGATGCCAACCACTCAAATGTCAAACTTTATTTCTAATTGGGGTCACTGATTCAGATTTTTGCCCTTCTTTTGGCTGCTGCCTTTGTGCCAGCTCCTACATTTGTTTAGGCTTTTATTATCTCATGTGATCATCTACATCTAACTCCACAGAAAGTGCAAGTCTAGAGCCAGGAAATAAAACTGCAGCTGCCTTGAAACACTCCTACCCACCATCAAAACCCTCCCATTGCCTGAGAAGACAACGACCCGAGCAGACCAAAAATCCATAAAACAAATAAGGCAGCGCACTGCACTCAGAAAAGCTGCCACGAGTGACTTTGATTCTACGTCTGCTACCATCCACCCTCCAGCAGATCACGATCACTGCTTTCAGGACAGGTTTGCTCTGTGAAAAGGTTATGACACGTCCTGCAGCCCAAAGGAATGCCCAGCATCCTTCCTGCTTAATTCAAACCTGATTCTGCTCCAGAGCCAGCAGGACTCGGGGCACAGGTCTGATACTCGCAAGGGCTGGTTCCATCTGTTGCAGTTTGGTACCACTCCTCCAGCAGCTCTATAGATAAAGTTTTATGCCTTTGATCTAAATGAGATGAAGCATTAAAACATTTCAAACCTCTTGGTTTCAAGCAGTGGTGACACTAAGGGTTTTATTGAGCAGCCAAAGCACAGCAAGAGCTGCCTGGAGGTGCCCTTCTGCACTTACTCTTACCTATAAATGCTATTTATCAATAATATACATAATAAAATAAGTACTTTTAAGAGCAAGGCAACACTTTTTATTTTTATTTAAAAAGGCCTTGATGGCAGGAATATAGTGTAAAAATCATTGGAAAAACTAAAAGGCATTGATACATATTGGAATATACACTTTTTACATAAATTACATTTATTTATTCTTTCATTTGAGGTTCTTATTCGGTATTGAGGTCTAATAGTTAATAGGTCCTGGGATCTGGACGTTTAGACCACCATAGTCTAACATGTACATGTTCATGGGCCATTGCTGAAAGAGAAGGAGAGAAAAAGAAGGCAAAAGTCTCTGTTAGGACACAACACAAAACCATGCATACATCAAATCTCTGACATGTTCCGACATGGGCTGTTGCTCCCACTTTCCAAATTAGAGAAAAGAACCAACCCCAAACCAAAACACCACCAGCAAACCTGACAACAAAAACCTTCTAACTTTATATTTCTCTGGTACTTTTTAAAAAAATTATTAGTATTTTTTAAAAGCATTTGGTGTCATCCACAACCGAAGCCAAGCCCTGAGGGGAGCAACTGGATGCATCTCCTTATTGCGTTTTCTATTTTCGCAGGATTGATGCGGGAAAGCCCTGAGGGATGGTGGGTGCTTTGCTCTGCTGACCTCCCCAGCCAAACCCAGCAGGCAAAGGCAGCCCCAAAGATGCGTTTCCTCCTTTGCCAAACCTGCTTGTGCCATTTTACACCACACTTAATAGTGTATGTCAGGCGGAGGGTGGTGGTGATAGTTCGAGGAGAGCAGCATCCTGAAGCAGAAAGATAGGTAGGCAGTAACCCCCCTAATATTTGGAAGGCTTTACCACAAGTGAGATCTGATTTGTTGATGATGTAGACTCCATATTGGAAGAGGAGGAAGAGGAAGATGAGGAAGAAGAAGATACCGAGTTCCCTTCGGAGATCCTCTTCCGCTTCCTTTTGGGAACGCTGGTGTCTTTCTCTGCAAGGAGAGGGAAGGCATGAGGTATCTGAGCTCTGTGAGTGGCCCCTAAATGTGGGACCCGTCCCACTGCTCCAATCTTGTCTCCTACTGAACGCCCTCCTGCAGTGATCTGTTGTGCCACTGTCAGTGACACAGACTGAGCCTCCACAACCTGGCACAGAGCTGCCATCTTTCCTCAGCAATGGCAAAGAAAATCCACAAAACAAGTAAATCCCAAACTCCAGCAGTTACAGAGTCTGATGTCTGACAGACTTGTGTCTGTGCTGAGTGCTTTGGGGCAATGAAGGTGCCAGCTGTGATTGTATGCCTGTATATATCTGCATATATGGTATGCCCATATATATCTGCATATATAAACTGTCCCGTCCACCTCTTTTTACATCACGTTGTAGGCATGCTTTTCCTTGCCAGCTCTCCCTTCTCTAGCCACCTATTTTCATAAAACTAATAAGATCCTAATTATCTCTGGGGTTGCTAATTCTGACACATTTGATTAAAACTGGCTGAGATTTATTGGGGAGGATAGGACAGAGAGAAACTCATTCCCAGCAATCATAGAAACCTTGTTTCCTTAGAAGCTCAACTTCTAAATGATGGCTCAAATTAAGGGCTTTAACTAGTGAATAAATTGCTCATGGCGAGTAAATTGCTAATGGGAAAGGGATAATCACATCCTCCAGAATATGCTGGAAGTTTGGAGTCTAACAACCCAGTCTCCCCACAGCTCATAGAAGTGGAATTGTCTAAAGGATGGTTTGCTCTGGAAGAGATGCTGGGCCTGACTGTTCTTTTTCCAGACAGGATCTTCTCCTCAGCCTCCCCTGGGGATGTGGGAGGTTCACCTCCCCATAACTGTTTTGCCCTTATGTTCTCTCTGCCACAGGGCAGGGAAAGCCATGGTTATTCCTTAGCCCTCCCCTTACCTGTTTGTTTGACCTCGGTGCAGATTTCAGCAAACGGCCTGTGTAAGAGACAAGGGGTGAGAGTGGGTGGACGCTGTTGTTTCTCCCCTATGCCCAGACCCCAACCCTGAGCTGCCTCCTCCAACACCTCCCTGTGCAGAGGGGGGACACGGAGCCTCTCCACTGCTCCCCAGAGGGAAGAAACCTGAAATAACTCAGCTGGGTCCTCTGAGCCATCCCACTAGCTGCCCCCATGTTGTTCCCCCTTCTCAGCACCATCATCTCAAACTGCACAAGAACAAGGGGATAAACCAGCCCCACTAACGCTTTGCTGTTCCCACCCATGGCCAAGCACCTCCCCGTGGCACAGGACAGTGGATGCTGGGCATGGAGCAGGGGATGGAGCAAGGGATGGAGTAGGGAATGGAGCAGGTCCTCTGTGGGTACCTGGTGGCATGGCCGCGCTCCGGTGGCCCCGTGGTGACTTACCCCACTCATGGCTGGAAAACAAGGGCAATGTTTAACAAACAGAAACCTTTCCCGGTCGCAGAGCTGGGGGAACTTACTGGAGCTGGTTTATAATCACCATCTGGATGCTCTCCCGTGCCTTCAGGATCTTCTCCAGCCGATGGATGTCGTAGGTATTGGGGTTTCTGAAAGGGATATCGTCTGGCAACCCGGTAACCTCCACAGCGTCAGGACTGTCCCTGATGAGTTTATAGGGCACCATGACAGGCCGATTCAAGCCCAGAGCCTCTCCTGTAGTGGCAGAGCAGAGGATAACGCATCAGCTTTACCCCACAGGGCTCTGGATCCAACCAACTGAAGGACCAAGAGCCTTGGGAGGACTCTGGGAAGCCATGGCTGTGGTGATGCCTGACCTTTGCTGCAGCCACATCTCACCCAGCTGTTTCACATCTGTCTGCCCAATTTATTGCATGCTCCATTAGTCTCCATTTAGGATTCCTGCCAGGAGCCTCAGGTGCGGGCTGTTTTACAGCACCAGCACTAGGGACACCCATTTCTCCTCCATGCAGAGCACCCCCATCACCGTGCTTCCACCAGCCCATAGCTGGGCCAGCAGTAGCAGTGTGAGAGACAGCCCAGGAGAGATGGCAAATGAGAGAGATTTAACCATCTCTTCTTGCCTCCAGCTGGCAACAGATTTGGGGTCACTGGGGTGGAGATCAGATCCATTGCTCACCATCACATCACATCCCTCCTGCTCATTTTTTTTAATCACTTCGGCCTCCACAATATCCTATGGCAGTGAAACTCCACAATATAGAATCACTGTATGGTTTGGGTTGGAAGGGACTTCAAAGGTCATCTAATTCCAACCCCCTGCCACGGGCAGGGACACCTTCCACTAGAGCAGGTTGCTCCAAGCCCCTCTGTCCAACCTGGCCTTGAACACTGCCAGGGATGGGGCAGCCACTCCTTGCTGCATTAAAACTACTTTCTTCTGCACAATTTAATCCTACTGCCCACCTCTCTGGGTACTCCTTTAATTCTGCATGGTAGGGAGCAGCAAACATCCCTTCTGTACAGTCCTGATTGTAAGAGCCTGCTCTCACCTCGCATCTCTGCGGCCCCCAAACCTGAGCTGCCCCTCAGCCATATTTCTGGCTTTCTTTGCAGGGAGTTCACCCCTGGCGCCCACCTGGCATCTTGTGCTCCATAAATGGTGCCAGGACCATGGGAGTGCAGGGATCTGCTGTGGGCTCTGCCCCCACATGTGGTGAGTGCTGCTGAGCCAGGGTGGATGGGGATGCTCAGAGCATGGGCAGCAGCTTCCCCAGGAAGCTGCATCCATATGCTGGTACCTCCAGCAAGGCAAATCTGCCCCCAAGGCAGCACATAGCCCATGTAGTGAGTAGCACCCCAAAATAAACAGAGTTTGTGGGCAAGGCGAGCAGCCTTGACAAGGGGAGACTTGAGAAAAGAGGGAAGTAGCATTCCCTGCTGCTTTGTTATCATTTGAGCTATTTTCCTTCTCCTTCAGGCAGTTATTCTGGGGAGGGAGGCAAGACACTACACTGAAGCACTGGGGTGCCACTGAGCTGCCATGGCCCAGCTCCACAGCCCTGGGGAGTCACAGGTTGAGAAATAACCCCCAGCACTTACACCAGCTGTGCCCAAACAGCAGCGAGGGGACAGCCACGAGCATTGGTACCATGGGATGAAATGGTGACACCACTCGGGGCCATGCATCCTGCGGCTGGCTCCATGTAGCTGCTATTCCCACTGTGCCTTTTCCCAACGATGGGAGGGAAGAGGAGTTTGCTAGGCAGCACAAGGAGCCTGCAAACAGCATTTTCAAATCTTCTCCTATCTCCTGACCTCCTTTTCTACTGTGGCTCCAGCAACCTTTTCCCCAGCCATGCTCACTGCGGCTCTAGCCTTGCTCCCAGCGCACACACCATGGCTCGCACCAGCTCAGGACAGCATCAAAGACTGACACCAGACACAAATCCTGCTCCTCGGCTGCCTTTTCCCATCCTCCCTCCCCTTGCCAAGGATGAGCTGTCAACAGGAAGGTCACGGTCCCACCTGCTGGGATTGAGACACAGGAACGTCCCTGGGGACAGGCTGTAACATGAAGCAGTGGGATGAAACCTGTGCTGCAGCAGGCTGCCGTGTGCCCGGCCTATAAATAGAGGCCTTCAGTTGAATTAATTTTAACTCTGGCTGCTGTCAGCAAAAGCAAACTTGCCTGGCGATGCATGAGAAAGGAGACTCACCGTATTTTTCATTGAAAAGCTCTTTCACTTGCTCCCGGAGAATCACCTTCTCTCCGAGCCTGTTGGCATCGTCCTCATCTGCAAAGCAGGAAAAGGACAAGGAATAACATACCCTGTTTCTTTCTGAGCCCCTGGAAAACCCATCCCATGACTGTGCTGCTGTCCCTCTGCCCCGGTCTGGGGATACCTCAGAGATGGCTGCACCTCATGTCACCTTTTAGAGCCGTGCAGAGCAGCTATAAAATGCTGCCAAATCTGCGCTTGCCATGCTCTGCCACGGCTGAGAGCATTTTACATCCACTTTGCGGTGCTGTAAATGACTGCAAAATATGCAAAGCAATGGAGACTCAGGCCCTCAGTGCCACAAATGCTCCCACAAGTGATATCAAGGAATGAGATAGCACTTTTATAGCTGGGCTCCTAAGTACAGTATTGTTTTATAATATGCCATATAATCAGCTTGGCTTTACTAGCTTTTTTAATTACCCTCATCATGCCGAACAGTTTCTCCTCTGTTCTCTCATTTCAAATGACGTGCCTATGTGCCTGTAGATATTTCTCCCAGCTATTCAGCATCCTCAGGGGGCTCCAGGAAAAATGACTGGGGTCAGTACTGGCCCCCTTTGATGCTTTCTCACCCCTGCAGGCATAAAGCACCAACTGAATGAACCTTATTTGCCCCTTCCTGGGGTCACCCCTCCAGCCCCAAGCTGGCCAGGGTGCACAGTGCAGGGCTGGCGCAGTGGGGTGTCCTCCCAGCAAGGAGGGATCACCACCACGAGCCTCACCACACACAAAGCAGGCATTTTCACCCAGGCTGGCGTGGATGGAAATCGAGGATGATTATTTACAGCATCAAGGTCAGCCCTGCAAACCTCAGCATGAAGGATCTGAGCATCCTCTGCCCCGAGTCTGCAGCTACTTGATTTGATTTTGAACAATCACATGATTTTGGGTCTAAGCAAACACATGGCTTGCAGTTTTGTTTCAAATACAAGCTGAAAACCTGATATGAGTCCCTGCCTGCCTGCACAGGGCCCAGCAGAAATCACATGCCTTGCCACCCTGCCACTGAGGGTGCTGCAGAGAAGCTGGCACCCTTCAATCTCCACACCCTGCTACTAGAGGGTATGGCTTTGGAAATGCCTCTTCTCCACCTAGAAAACAGTAATTTTATCTGGATATAACTAGGAAAAAAAAAAGGGAGAAGTTTCTGCAAAAGAACCTCGGGGCCAAGTTGTGCTTCAAAACCAGAAATGGCAACAAAGCAGCTTGAATGGGATGGAGCAATAAATAAATAAATAAAATAGAAGGAAAATCAGATAAATGTTGCCAAGGACCCTTGGTTTCAAGAACCAAGACCTTGCCTTGTGGTGCTGCTCACGAGGCCATGGCAGGCCAGTGGGGCAAACCCTGCAGGCTCCGTCTGTGACTTCCTTGTCATTGATGCTCAGTTTCTGGGCTATGGATACACACCCATGTGGATGTGTAGATGGTAGCAGACAAAGAAACACCAACAGTCTGTGTTCTCACTCATTTAGTTCTCTGGGACTGCAAAATGCAGCAGCTCTTTCCTTTCCGCTCATGCCCCGAGCGACCCGACTGCAAGAAATGAGATCCCAAGGAGGGTTTTTTCCCACCTTGTGGTAGGCAGAACTCCCAAATTCCCATCCAAGGACACAAACAAATCCCATGAAAAACATGGAACTGAGCACACATAACAGAGAAGCCAGAGAGGATCCGGCTGGTGGGACTGCTTCCTGGGGACCTGCTGCTCCATCCCCAGGCGGCTCCAGGCAAGAGGGATCTCTAGCCACTTTTGACTTCATCTTGCTTTGGGAAGTAATCGACTCAAGGAAGCCACTGGCACCCCTGGGATGTGCTGAGTCCTTCCCATAAGCAGGTTTATGCATGCTGCTGCTTCAGCTCTCTGTTATTTTATATAACTATACATCTATATTTTTAATTTAAAAAAGTAGCCAGTTGATTGACTTGTTTTTTCCCCAATCCTACTTGCCTGAAGCAAGTGCCCCTACACTCCACAGGCACTTACACACTAGTGGTCACATTTTTAAAGCACCATTTGCTCTTTTCCAATAGGACTCCAATAGGAAGGTAGATTTAGATAAGAACTCAGGAAGAAGCTCTTCCCTGTGAGGTGCTGGCATAGGTTGTCCAGAGAAGCTGTGGCTGCCCCATCCCTGGCAGTGTTCAAGGCCAGGTTGGACACGGGGGCTTGGAGCAACCTGCTCTAGTGGAAGGTGTCCCTGCCCGTGGCAGGGGGTTGGAACTGGATGAGCTTTAAGGTCCCTTCCAACACAAACCAGTCTGGGATTCTATGACTTGTTAGAGCTCAAAATTTCTTATAGAAACACCAAGTCATATTTAGTAGTTATTAAAAATAGGGTTTAAGTGTCTGTTACTATTGGACAATAGGATCCAAACCACCACCTATTCTTCTAGTAACTTTATAAAACCACAATAAAACCAAATCCAAGGTATCCCACAGATAAATAATGGTTCTGTCTGGGTTCGTGATGCCACGTGCAGTGCCCTGATCTCAGCGGTGAAGCCACGGCATGGCCGGGCAGGGTACCTGATGGAGCCTTCCTCCTCCCCGTGCCACCACCAGCATCCCAAGGTGCTGCTCCAGGCCATGCATGTCCTCCACCCAGCCAACAAGCTGAGTAACAACCTTCTGCTATCCCAACACCCAGCATGTAGCCCATTTCATCAGGAAAACAGCCACTGCCCAACACATCCCACCAGGAAAGCGGCTCAGTTCCCTTCTCTGGGCAATCCCAGTCATGTCAAGGAAACACTCAGCTGGGGTAGGTTGCTTACAGCGGTCAGGATCTGGCCCTGAATCTTAAGAGGATAAATACACACCTCTTCCCCCTTCAGCTTCAATGGGTGCAATTCAATTACACCCCTATATAAATCCAGAATAAATCTGCTGACTTTGCTGAGGCTATTCCACAGTAACTCAGGATTAAATACAGTTAGAATTAGCTCAACATATGCATGTTTTCAAAGCAGAGCTATAAACTTGCAGGAGCAGGCAATTACCATCTAGACATGCAGCCAGAATCCCAGCAGATGGGACTAAGGCTGGATCTGCCAGAGCTACGCCATGCCCTGCCACAGATATAGGCAGGCGAGCTCTGCTTTAGCCCTGTAAATTAGTGTATATGTTAAATCTCCTACATGACTACACACTAACCCTGGCCCAGGCTAGGTATTAAAGCAAAGCAAAAAACCTCCAACCCAAATCTTTGCAAGCTCTCCTTGTGAACGGCAAGTGGATTTTTTAACAAATTAATTGCTCGGATGCATGGATGAACTGAGGATAATGTGGCAGGTTAGTCTGGAGCAGAACCGGCACCGATGCCCAGGGACTACAGCAACAGTGCTTAGAAATGCAGAGGGGATTAATAACAACAATAAAATACTGTTAAACAAATCCTGCATCACTCAGTTCTTGGTATCACAGGGAAACAGAGCAGAGAGGAAAAAACAATACCTGAAATTTGGGGGTTTAAGACATTTTCATTCCCATATTAAAACGCAAGTGCATTTCTTGTCTGCTACCATCTACGATGCATCAACTGAGCTACGTACCATTCAAGGCAGCGTAGGCTTTTTCCAAGGATGTTATCCGTCTAGGGGCTACAGTGCAAGTTAAAAGAACACAAAAAAAAAGGAGAGAGAAAGAAAAAGAGAGCCATGAGTGCTGCAGCTTGGTTTCTTGCTCACAAACAAAAGCAAAACCCAGGATGACACTGTCCCTGAGAGTGTAAATTCCTCCGGTCCCGAGGCCCCTTGGTACAGAGATGCTTTCGGTAGCTAAATAACTGCCTAGTGAGCTGGGAGGGCAGGCTGGGCTCTCCACCCGCACCAGGGACCAGTTTCGGGATGTGCTTGAGCCCACAAGCATCCCTCAAGCTACACTTTACACCTGAGCAGCTCGAGGTCCGCACATGCCCAGGGAATTGCAGCATTTACAGCCCATGCCAAAGCAGCAGTGGTTGTGCTGCACGGCCACACCAGTGCCTGAGGAGAAGAACTATCTGAGGTTAAAGCAGATGAAAAGCAAACAGGGAAATTGTGTCAGATCTGCAGCAATGAGGGAAAATGGGAAATAAAGGGATCCCTAAGGAGAGGCTGGTGCTCACCACCGACTCCAAAGAGACGAGTGATATCAAAAAGAAATGAATTTCCTGGGGAAAAGCAGCAGGGATGGGGGTAGGACAAGGATTTGAATCATGGGCAAAAGGAGGAATGAAGTGGCTCAACATGCCAAAGCTGGCAGCTGTGGGGAGAGCTGGTGAGGAGGATGGGGGCTGGGGGTCACAGCACCAGGGTGAGGAAGGGGCTCAGTGGGGAGGCTCTTGCTGCCTCCTGCTCTTGCTGCAAACAGGGGTTTGCATGGGGCAGCTGCAGGCACTGGGGTTCTGTGCAGCCCACAGTGAGCTGGGGCGCTGAGCCGGACCCTGCACTGCTGGGCTGTAGGCACACAAATCCTGCTGTAAGTCACTGCTGGCTGTAGCAGGACCCAAACAGAAAATAAGTGATGCTGCACATCGCCTGGTCGCTCAAATTGCTGCATGACACCCCATGGGCAGCACCCACTGCACAAAACGTTCAGGCTCATACACAGTGAAAAGGGGAAGAGACGCAGATGGGTCACGCTGGGAAAGCCAAGGTAGAGTCCAAGCCCAGAGGGAACAAGGCCTTGGCATAGCTCCCATCAAGGAGGAATGCAGGCAGGAGCATGGCAGGAGCACGGCAGGAGCACAGGCAGATTGCAGGCAGGCAGAAGCACAGGCAGGCAGCAAGGAAGAGAAGCACACAGCAGCATCTTTCCAGCATGAAACAGAAACATTTGAGGAAGGGCAGCCCAGCTTTTCATTCGGTTAGTGGCAACTCAAAGGCATTTGCAGCATTTCAGGTGAAGGTTTCAAGGTGCCGTTATGAAATCATGCTGATTAAGAAAGATAATTAACATTTCTTCTCCTGAGAACCCACATGTGCTGCTCAGCCTGAACCATGGGAGGCACCCACCAGGCTCACAGCCAAAATGCGAGGTATGGAGCGCATTCCTACATGCTGGACCACAGCCGGGATGGAGTGGTACCCAGCTTGCCATGTGTTGAGCACCCTGAAAAATAGGGGGATTTGGGGTCTCTGAAGGACACAGCAGAATATGAGGCTGGCAGGGAGTGGGATGGAAGCAAGAGCAAAGCAAACGTGAGGGCTGGGATGAGCTGGGCAATGGTGCTGTGTTCTCATCAGATGCCACTCACGCAGGCAAAAGGGAAAAGGAGACAAAAAATCGGCAAAGAAAAAGGTGTTTGGAATCACAAAGGTGCTTCTAAACAGGCTTTGAAGCTGTTCACACTATCTGCTTGAATCTTCACCTTCAGACTAGAAACACTGACCAGCTGCACACTAAAAAAAATCATTCACCCCATTAACAGGAAGGTGGATCAGAAGGAAAAATAACCTGGCTGCTCCCATGTGGGTTAAACACTGGGGCTTGGGGATGAAGGGACGGGAGCAGGGACTTCAAAAACCAACCTGGTGATGGAGCAAGATGCACTCAGCTCCCATCACTGCCCCATCAAGAGCTTTCCTCTTTTTTTGTCTTGCTAGGAGTTTCTAAGGCAAGGCACATCTCATCAAAGTGTTGAGGAGGATTGTGCTCTTATGATTAAAAAGAATATATATCTAAAAAGGATGCCTGGATGTGTAGTTTTTTTAATTAAAGAACACTGCCTGCCCTACTTTATTAATTGGAGTATGGGAAATAATCTATCAGGGTGGTAGGGAGCTTGGGGAATAGGACAGATGGAGCTGGTGTGCATTTTCAATCAAAGCACATAAAAATTAACATACAGAAAGATTTTTGTGTGTGTGTGTGCTAGATTACTTATGCTTGATTTTTTTTTTTCAAAGGCTCAAATTAAGCCTGTTTTGAATCTCTGTGCCTCAGGAAAAAAGAAAAGTGCTGTGTTTATAACGCTGGAGCTTCACCCCTGCTTGCTTACTGCTGGGTTAATGCTGAAAGATCATTCTGCTTTCAAAAAGGGGTTTTGAAGGTCTTTTTTTGCAAAACAGAGACCAGCGGTGGGGAGAAAAGAAACTGGAAATCAAAAGGAAGCTCTCTGGGTGCCAGGAAGGTTGTGATCCTGGGTTAAAAACCCTGGGGTGACACTAGTGAAGTTCTGGCAGAGGCGCTGGTGACCCAGGGCCATTGTCCCACCTTTGAAAGGCTCCAAATCTGTATTACACAAGGGGGTTGCAGCCACTGACCTCCTCCAGGCACTGCGGAGCACCACTAGCTTTAGTTTACCAAAACCCAGCCTTATTCCCTGCCCAAAACCCCACTTTCTTCTGCCAACAGCATCCCTGCAGATCCCCACCCAATTCTGTGCTGGCAGCCTTGCTCCCCACCACTGTGACCCATTGAGGGGAGATACCATCTCAAGACAGAAACTACAATTACCTTGAGAAAAAAGCATGTAAGGTGCTCAGATTATATTGAAATCCTTCCAACTATTTCTGTCACACTTACAAAATGGATGTCCCCAAAAACGCAGAAGAGGAGGGTGATCCCCTGCAGTCCTGCATTTATCTGGGATGCTCTTTGCAATGCAGGAGGTGCACAACTTGTTTGTGAAGCAAATGTAAAGCAAATGAAACCCTGTAATTTAACCTAAAGGCAACTAAAATCAACTCAAAGTGATATTAAATTTCCCTTTTCCTTTAAAATGTGTGCTTTTCATGTCATTTTTGGCCAAAATAATCCACAAAAAACTTAACTTCCCTTGTATGTATAGTAATCTCCTGGACTTTCCAGCTTTTAGACACCTCTGCAATGCCAGCCTGCTTGGGAGTAACTATTGCCTTCATTTTAACGCTCCTCTGCGAAATAAGAGTGATTTTCATTGATTTTGCTTTAATGCCAAGCACGCACTTCTGCTGCTGCTCTTCATTTTACATGGCAGAACTTTACTACACAAGTCTGAGGTAAAAAGAACACTCTTAAATTTAAATTTTTAATGATCTGTGGCTATTTGAAAATCATTAATTTTGTTAAGGCAGATGAAAAGCGATCAAAGCCAAGGCAGTGAATGTACCACTGCGCTGCCACCATCCACTTGGGTGTAATGGGATGGAAAAGCAGATGAGAGGTTAATTGCTGTCAATGGGGATTTTTGGGGGGCAAAATACAAACAGATTTTTTCTGGAGGAGACATTCTGGTGGTAGAAAATAATTATAAGTCCTGGAATTGTCTCTGAGGATTTAGCAAATATATGAAATAGTCTATAACAAATTGAGATGTCAAGCAGTCACCTGTGACTGCTCTTACTTAAAACCCTCGTGGAAGGAGAGGGCACGAAGCACTCAGCCCAGCAGGGATGCTGCAGCCACCTCCTGAGCTCTCTCACGTACCACAATAGACAGAATAAAACATATCTGCGTGTTTGTGCTAGCATGGGCCAGGCTGTGGTGGGAGTGTTCAGCTGGAGAAGGAGGTAAAAAATAAGTGCATCGAAAAGAAAATCAATTTCCTCTACATGTCTATTTATCAGGCTGCGCTTCCCAGCCAGCTGGCAGGATGAAGTATTTGCCTTCTGATGTGCTCCTTTGTTAATGGTGTGATTTGTGTCAGATCAGCGTCTCTTAACGTAATTATACCGATCACGGTGGAGGGACAAGAAGACGAGATGCGGCTGGAGGAGCGGATACATCCCCAGCTTGCTCCGGTGTTATAACAGTGTAATTCCATGGAAAAGCAGAGTTCTGCAAAAACTGCATTTAACTGAGGGCTCATTTAAGGCCTTGCCAATGCAAGTCAGCACCTTGCTGCTTAGGACCAAGACAGAGGAAAACTCAGGCCGAAATCCACAGAGGTCTCAGGAGACCTCCCCATCATCTTGGCTGGGCCATACACAGGGATGCAGAGGGTCAACACAAGGACCATGCCCTGAACAGAATCTCTCAGACAGCTTGCCTTTTGTTAGGGCCCGCTCGGGTGTCTAACACCTTTTTGCTGTTCCAAATAAGGGCATATAAATGTTTTCCTCTCTGTCATATTTGTCTTCCCTAAATTGTGCCGTCCCCATGGAAGCTGGCCAAGGAAATGGGAAGCGATCAATAAAGGCGACAACATTTTTTGCATCCATCTGTGCTCTTCCAACAGTTGTAATTACAGACATTTAGAACCGAGGCAGGTTTTTACCCACATTTCTGACGCAGTTCTCTTTGCTGGGCAGCCTAGAAGTGAGAGACAGAGCTACTGCAGCAAGGCACAGGGAAGGACACAGCTCCGGGTAGTGGTTTCTGCAGTTGGGTACAGAGCACACTCCAGACACCCCATCCTCCCCTTTCCCATGTCTCTCCTGGTGTATCTCCACACGGGATGCCCACAAGCTGGAGAGGGATTTCACTGCCATACTGCTGCAGCTCAATGTGGACTCTGTGGTTAACCACCCCCTTCCCACGACTCTCCCTTGCCACCGAACCTGCCAGCTCATTGCAACACTTCTTTATTTTAAGAAAATGCTTAAGAAAGCAGGTGCTTTCTTAAATACAGAACGCAGATCCCTGCCCTAGATTAGCTCTTGAAAAATGCTGGCATTTCAAGGGAACAGCAGCAGTACCGAGGGGTGATGCTGTTTCAGTCAGGGGTACTTCAGTAAATGCACGAAAAACCAACAAAACCAAAGTGGGAAGCCCAGGAAAGTGAGGTCAACCTTCCTCCAGCTGAATTATTGTTCACCATTCACGGCTTACAACTCCCTGACCACCACTAAACAGTTATCGTATGCATTGCTTAAGCAAAAAGGCATCATCTCTTACCAGGTTTGGGGATGAGTCCTTGAAAAGGCCTGTGAAAAATAAAGAAAAAAGGAGATTTAAAATGAAAAGCCACTTGGAAGCCAGCACACCCAGACCGAGCATCCTTCTGTGGCACAGGGAAGGTCAGGGATCAGCCTGTCTTTTGCACGCTGTGCCACAACTGGTGTGGGACCAGCAGGAGCTTCGCAGGGACAGGGTCCTTATGGCCATGCTCAGGACAACATGTGCCCGGCTGGCAACAAGACAGGCAGCATGGCCCAGTGAGAGAGTGATGGAGCCACTCTTAAAACCAGTTTTTTCCTTGACACTGATCAAGTGCTTTTCCCTTCAAACTTGTGTCCATCCCCTTCGGCTGCAAAACCCACAAGACTCTGTCACGAATGGGCAGTGGGACCCCGAGCACTGCCTTGCACCAGCAATAAATCAAGCAACGTTTCTCCTATCTCAAGCCTCCTAGAAAAGGGGCTGGGGTCCCTTCCTGTGGCAGGGAGTTGGAACTAGGTGATTTTTAAGGTCCCTTCCAACTCAACCCATTCTATGATTCTGTGATTTCTCTGCCTGTACTTCTCTCACACCAACACTGTTTTCTCCTGCAAGTGCCTTCCCCACCACCTCCAAGAACAGTGGATAGGAGGAAAGAGCAGAAGTCTCTATGTTATGGTACTCTTCTTTCTGTCAAACCATTAGCTGCCAACTT
Organism: Strigops habroptila; assembly: GCF_004027225.2. Taxonomy (NCBI): domain Eukaryota; kingdom Metazoa; phylum Chordata; class Aves; order Psittaciformes; family Psittacidae; genus Strigops; species Strigops habroptila. The sequence goes on along the minus strand of NW_022651054.1, from coordinate 5,198,924 downwards.
AATCGCCGTCTTAGGGGCTGGAGGGATTTATAGCGTTTACAGCCCTACCCCAGTGGGGCTGGCAGAGCTGGGAGTGCTGTTCCCTCCTCTCCCCCTTCTGTTTAGCAGCGTGTCTGACACCTCTCACCATGTACCTTGTCACGGTGAACTTGATTTTATCGGCGACAGCCAATATCCTCTCCAGGTTCTGCGAGCCAAAGGTGCATGGCTTCCTGAAGGGGATCCCAGGGGGCAGCCCCTCTATAATCACTGAGCCTGGATTGCTCTTGATCCGCTTATATGGCACTTGCACAGGGTATTTAATCCCCAAGGCCTCACCTGCGAGAAAGAAGTGAGCAGTAAGTAAGCAGTAAATGTGTGGGATGCTATTTCCACCTCTGCTCTGGCTCCATCCCAATGCTTTGGGACATTATTTGGAGATAACTCTGTAGGCATGTTCCCTCTCTGAGGTTTGGCTGCAGGATGGAGGCCACACATTTCCGTGCAAGTAATTGCTCTTGTGGGTACCTGGGAAACACACAAGTCTCACCCATGCCTAGAAACTGGGGATAACAGCTTTTTCCTGACCTGCTTGATAAAGAACAGATGCTGGGGCAGGCAGGCTGTGGAGTGCCCTGCAGAGCCTGGGTAGGTGCCCTAGGGACAGGAGAAGAGGCATCTACTTGTCCCCCAATGCTCTCTATCATGGACTTCCCCAAGGAATTGCAGCAAAGAACACTAATTCCCACCATTCCCTCTGAGGTGCAGCCACTCAATGGGGAAGTGAGAGAAAGCACCAGGCAAGGAGGAATTCAGAGGAGAGGGGAGGGATAGGAAGAAAAAAATTAGGAGGGGATAAGAGGAGAATAAGAACAACTCCTCCCCTGGTTTCTCACCATATTTCTTATTGAACAGGTCCTGGACTTGTTCCCGCAGCGTGTTAGCGATGTCTATTCTGGAAAGCCTGGCATCATAATTTTCTGTAAAATAAAGAAACAATTATGGACTTCTGCTGGTAAATTAAAAGGCACTCTGTGACTTTTAAGTAATGCCATTTTCTAATTATAGGAAAGTCCTTATCTTGCAATTAGCTAATCTCTGGAGTAGGCCATTCAAAGTCCTTAAAAATAATCTAAACAGAAATATGTTTTTTTTTCCCCCGTTTGCTAAGAATAAAAGCCGCATGAAATCGAAGATTCGGTTGTGATAATTACCAGCGTTAAAATAAATTACACTCCAAAGCCTCTCTGAAAAGCCCAAGCCTGTGAAAAGCCCCTGTCCCTCCCTGCAAACCCTTGCAGACCCTGATGGCCCAAGAAAAAGGGATATTCGAGCACGGCAGGGCTTGCTCCCCAGCCCATGGGCTTCTCACCACCACTTCTTCCCCCAGTGGAGCCACCATGGTGGGATCAGTGTTTATACAAACATCACCCAGGTGGAAAAAGCCCCAGAAAAGGCAAACCCCGAGGCCTGGAAACTTAATTATGTGTCTCTCAATGTCAGACGGCGAGATAAGCAAAGCTGGTTAATTAGGGCACCATCTTTGAGCTTCTTTGTTGGACCTATGGGACTGCCTGCCCTGTCTTCTCGTTGCCTGTCCTTCCCACCCTCTCACCCCAACACCTCCTCCTCTCCTTTCCCCTCTTCTCCCTGCAATCCTTGCCTTGCTCCTCTGCCAATCCACCAAGCCCCAACACCCCACGGCCACCCCCTTCCCACATCTATTTGCTCTATACAGCCCCTACAACCATCCAGGGCTCTGCCTCAAACCCCCCCAGGATGTCTCCATGCCCTCACCTTGAAAGCCCTGCCTCTTCACAGCATCCTCCAGCAGCACCTCACTTGAATCCCTCTCGCCGGCGGCTGAGACAAGGGACATAAGAGGAATTAGGACTCATGGTGCTGCCACATGGGATGCACAGGACGGGGGTTTCCAGCCAAAACCGAGGTGGGGAGGGAAGGCAAGAGAAGGAAAATGCTCTCACTCCTCTCCTACCTAGTCCTTAATGGCCCGGCTGCCGGGCGTCTCGCAGCCTACCTTTGGCTGCCGGGCTGTCCGACGCCGGCTCCTTCACGCCCTCCGCCAGCAGCTCCGGTCTAGAAAACAGGGAAAAGCAGAGGGCATGAGTGAGCTCCCCAGCTAGTGACACCCCACTGCTCCAGCATCCCCCAGGACAGTGCTCCCACAGCCACAAACCACTGCCCGTGTCTAGCTCATGCAATTTTAAAGCTCCTGCAATGCAGCAGGGGAACTTTGGACATAATTTTTATGCCAACAGACTCTTTAGTGAGCTGATACAATGCTCCCTGGGATGAGATTAAGCTGGAGATGGCTGAGCAGCTTAAGTGAGCAGCTACAGACTTTGAGGAGCCATGGTCCATGCTTCTTGGGAATGGTAGAAGCTGTGCACAGCTCCTTTCAACATACAATTGCCCTCAAAATTGTCACTTGGGTATCTAATGCTAAAAGTGCACAGCGAGGCGGTATCAGGGCTCATTACAAGCTGTGCTGAAGCTGCATCACAGAGAAATGGGTGTGGGATGGGGATGGGAGAGAGCCCAAAGTGTGGTCGGGATGGCCTGGGAGCTGCTGATCTGACACCACAGAACTTCCAAGCTCTCAACGTTCATTTTCTGTTTCAGGCACCCACCACACTGGTTGCGTCAGCTCTCTCCTCTGCAAGGGAGCCTGAGTCAGCATTTAGGTGAGAAACCCCCCAAAACACCTAAAGACATTTTTAAATCCATCTCTGCTGGACCCGCTCCCTCTTTCAGGGCAATGCCATTGTGTTATGTTGGTCTTGGCTTCTCACAGTATTCCCCCAGCTCCTGTGACACCCTCTGCTCCCCAGCACAAGGAGAGCATCCTCCCTGATGCCCACAGCATCCCACGTGCACATTTGGACCTCAGCTGGAGCCACCTCCTATGGGAAAACCCTCTGGGGCTCCCAGCGCCTCTTCTTGCCCCATACCTGGGCTCCTCAAAGGTTAAAAGCTCTGGTTCCTTCACCTACCCTGGATGCTTCCTGCTGCTGTGGCCAAACCTTTGCAAAAGTGGGTTAAAACCCCAAAAGACAGCAAGGCAGAGATGACAACACCACCACTGCCTCTCAGGGATGGTCCAACAAGGCAACAACCCTTGGTGGCTTCTAATCAGGTAAATTTATTGAAGGTGCCAAAGTGATGGATGCTCCCCAGGACACTGCACAGCAGCAGGAGCTCAAAGCAGGAACATCCTCTCCATGGGATGGCCACTCCACCTGCCTTACCTTTTAATGACAAACTGGATGTTGTTGCTCGCCTGCAGGATCTTCTTCAGCTTCGCAATCCCAAAGCAGTTGGGGCGCCGCAGCAAGATGCCCTCTGGCAAGCCCACGACAAAGAGGTCCTCAGGGTACATCAGGAACTTGGAGTAGGGAACTTTGACCGGCTCTGATATTCCTATGGCTTTTGCTGCATGGGGATAGAATGCCATTAGTTTGCTGGACCTTCACATTGGGTCAAAGCAGCATTGACATGTTATGTCAGTGGGAAGGCTGAATTGGTTTTTGGGGAGTTTGTTGTCACTCTGTGCCTGATGGAGATGTCCCTGACACTGGTGGACATGAGATGAGGGATAGAGCCAGGCAGCTACCTGAAGCTGGCTTTAGAATTTGCTGCATTAATACAGCCTGCCTTTTGGTGGCACAAATAAAGGGGCTTTCTATAAAGGTTGCAAGCAGCTCTCCACAAGGCAATGGGACCCCACTTCCAGACCTCCACAGATGTCCCTCTGCTAGATGAGGGGAAAGAACGTGCCTGGGGGCTGAAGGCCAAGGCAGCAATTCCTGGGCTGCAGCCAGTGAAAAGGCATCAAGGAAACCAAGGGGGAAGAGTTGCAATAACAAGGCCCAGGGAGATTTCAAATGCATTTGTAAGCCCAGCAGACAGCAAATGAACAAATTAGATTGCACCTTTACTCAGCTGCTGGTTTGGAAATGGCAGGTGACATTTCTGAGCAATTAGGAGCTCCCCACGGCCAAGGCCGGTGCTCAGCATGATGTATGTGTGTTAATGACCATCTTACCGTATCTCGTGTTGAACAAAATCTCCACTTGTTTCCTCAAATGACTTAAAACGTCTCCTATACCATCTGAAAAAGAGAAAGAAGAAAAAAAGAAAAAAGAAAAAGAGAGAAATGCTCTGAGAAAGCAGCTTCTTCTGGGGCAAGCTATGCACAGCACAGGTGAACAGCCCCTGAGCTCTGTCAGAGCTGGCCGTGCACTCTTCACACCTCCCATATCAGTGCCAGTCGCTGGCAGCTGCCTCCAAGCTCATCCCTGAGCAAGGAAAGGCAGCATTGTTCCTGCCACAGAGGTATGATAACAGCAAGAAGGCAAAAAAATTGGGGGGAAAAGTAAATCCGGGCAAGAGGGGGGAGGACTGAGCCCAGGAACGTGGCAGTACCCTTCTGTGCTGAGCCTTTCGGAGGCTGAATGCTTTGCTAATGATGTAGGAAACCCACAAAACCCAACCCAAAATACTTCTGTGTTCATCCATCCTTCCAAAACTTGCAATGGTGGGCAATGCTCAGGGTTCATCATCCACTCACCTGATCCCTCCATCTGCTTTTCTTCATGTCGCGACTCCTCACTGGGCCCCTTTTCTGTCCCTGATGAGGAAGAGGAGGGTTAGCAAAAACCAGACCAGCCATGAGCAGGAGTTCTCCAGGTCCCCTGCAGTCACACAGCTGCCCCTTCCCTTCCCTAAGCTCTGAGCATTCATCCCAGGACAGGATCTGGCTGGTAGCATCATCCCAGGAGCTACATAAGCAGGATAAACCCAACGCTTACATCCCAGAGGTATGCTTGGCCTTCAGTGTGTGCTTCCTGGGAGAGACCCAGCACCCAGCAGGAGCAAAGGCAGGCACAGTGCTGGCACCATTCCCCCAGGTAAATCCCAGTCATGAGCTGGGCAGAAGAGCTGGGGTTTGCAGCATGCTGGGGATGGAGAGGGCCTAGGATGGAGTGGTGGTGCCAGAAAAGCCACCAGGTTGTCTATTGGAGCTCCCAGCTGGGCTGATTGAGGCCGTGACAGTAGAAGTGGGTCCATCTCCACCACCTTGGCTCATAAATGGTTTTACTCATTTTGGACACATGCACAACCTCCCGTGCCCCCCCACACGGGATCTTCTGGATCTTCATTTCTGGTACCTGCCACCGTTTCTAGGATGTAGCTGGGCTCCTCCGAGGGCACATGCGTGGGCACTGGGTCGTGCATCTCATCCGAGCCAGGTGATCGGTCTGCAGACAAAACCCCATGGGCAGCTTTTGTTTCAATGCTGGGAGAAAACCATCCCCACAACAGGGTTCAGAGGGTCTGGGCCCATCAGCAAGGGCTGAGTGAAGGGCCCCCTACTCTCGGGAGCCCTGCACACTATGGCCCCACATCAGGAGCAGCTTCGGGGGGTGCATTTGCCTTCTTTCTCTCTGGGACCAACCAGAGCTTGTCCCTGAAACACACCCAACCTCTCAGCCCAAAGGAGGAAAAGATTTCTTCCTAACCTCTGAGGAAGGTGAAGAGCAAAAATAGTTCAAAACTATTTACTTGGCTTAACTCCAGCTAGACACTCAATTTTGGCTTAAAAAGTTAATGCTGTTTGACTTGGCTACGCCACTGGGGAAAACCATTCCACTAATGCTGCCTTCCTCCACAAAATCATACCCCCTTGGGTTTCCCCTACGTAATCTGCATGCCCTCTTCATTTAAACCTGTCTCCCCTAATGGTAGGCTCTCCAACGCCCTCAAAGAGCTCTCCAAATTTAGCTTTAAATAAACCTCCAGCTAGTTTAAATACTTCAATCAGGTCACTTCTTAATCATCACTTCCCAGGATAAATAAACCAAATTTCATCAATTTCTCCCTGTAGGTGAGCACCTCTTTTCTATTAATCCTCCTCCCTGCCCTCAGCTGTACTCCCTCTGATTGAACTCGATCTTCAAACAAGGTAAGAAAAGGTAGACTCTGGACTTGAAGCATGGTCTACCTGGCACCAAAGTGGTAACACCTCCTCCTCCTCACACACCCCGCCAGCTCACCACGTATTAGCTTTCTTCTCTTCCATTAGCTGCCAAGTTGAAAATTAAAATGTTTGATCTACCACTATACTTTGTTCCTTCTCTTTCCGCTATATTAACTGTAGGTTAAGTCCATTCTACAATAAACCTGGAGTGACTCCCCAGACATCACTGTATTAAGGGGACTGTGAGAGTTTGGGTGCAACACAGATTGCACCAGTGCGGTGGGGCCGGGTGTCACTGCTGTCCCCAGCATCGCTCGCCCTCGGGCACATTGGGAGTCCTGTGGCTGCCCTCATTCTGGTGAGATTATTAATTAATGTTTGTAAAGCACACTGCAAATGCAGAGTGCTAACTAGCCGCTCATTAAACTCTGAGGATCATCCTACCATTTGCTGTGCTGTCCAGGTCAGGTAAGCGGAAAATAACTCCTAGCTACCCCCCAAGCACCCAACTGCTCATCTCCATCACCAACAACCTCTCTGGGGGAACTTATCAGTGTCATCAATTCCAACATGTTTTCAGCACGTGCTTAATATGAAACCTGTTCTTATGACCTTTTCCCAACCAGGCTGTTTTTCTAACTTAAGGACCTCATCAAAAACATCCCGCGCTCGATACCTGGGATCCTCCAAGCCCATGTGTGAAGGAAAGCAGCAAACCAGGCTCGCTTTCTCCAGGGGAAAGGCAAGATGATAGAAAAGCAACGAAGGAGAGAGAGAAACAACAAAGAACCCTAAAACATCCTCCACTGCCCCCAGGAAACCAGCTCATTCCCAATACGCCCCTTAAAATGACTTTCGGTGAAGGAAGATCATTACATGTGCATGGGAGGACCTTCTGCTGCTGGGATATACCCTGCAAACACCTCAAAGCAAAATGCTGAGACACAATGCAGTAGCCCTGCCTGCACAGAGGCCACTGCACGCAGCCGGTACCCCAGAACCTACCTGGCACAGTGATCTGGATGATGTCCAGCTCGTCTGGCTCGATTTTTATCTGCCTGATCCCACCCAGCTCTCCTGAGGTACCTATCGGGGAAAGGCAATGGAAGGCGATCACCACTAGGAACCAGCAATGTGCCACATCTGCCCACCAGTGTGGGCAGGGAAACCACAACCAGCTGCCACTTCAGTGCCAGCCAAGGAGGCTTCAGCCAAGGAGCCCAGTGGCATCAAGCTCACAGCAGGGAGATACCCAAAGGGCACCTGTGGGCATGGCCTCTGTTGGTGTCCTCAAACCAGCTGCCAGCCCTCGTTATGTGCTCATTTCTTGGCTTTCTTCACTTAAAATGAGCTGGGTCCCCAACAAGCATTGGTGGGGATGCAGGAGGAGCCATCTCCAGTGGGTGCTCCAGGCATTTTTAATGCTCCCAAACTCCTGCCTGGGACATGCCCCTTGGCAAACCCATGCTCTGGGAGGGCTGAGTGCAGCCACATCCCATCAGGACATGACCAGCTGAACCCTAGCAAAGTTCAGCATGGTTTGAACCCATCTGCCCCAGGAGGATGCTACATGTGGTGCTCAGCCCAGCTGCCTCTTATCTCCAGATAAATTTCCCCACTTGGGGTAGGACTGACTCACTGCAAGGGGCTGAGTCACAGCTTGCAGCTTGGGCAGGCAGGATAGGGACACTCCATGTGGCATTTCAATGGATCCAAGCCCCTAAACTTTGGGAAAAGCATTTCCTTCTCACTTGCAGTGCTCAGAACACTGACACCACTGACTTCTTGTGACCCAACTGTGGTGGCTTTCAGGAAGAAGGGATCACAGAGACTGAAGACTTCCCTTAGCTTTGCATTCAATAACATGCTCATCTCATTATTTCAATTTACACACTTCTGTGGCCCAGCTGAAGCGTCACAGGGTAAGAGCCTTCATCTCTCCATCTATCAAATGGGAATAAAGTCCTTATAGAACTATGCCATGGGGTAACCAGGTAACTGGTGCCGCACACCCAAATTACTTTGCAGGCAGCTTTCTCTATGCCCTCCCCCCAATATCACTATTTTGCAAGAGAAAATGAATTATTCCTCACCTGGTTCACAGCTTTCAGAAACACTACACTTCTCGGACCTGGAAGTGAAAGGCAGACAAGAGAGGTGGTTATGGTGCAACCAGAGAGCTTCAAATCCTGCAGTGAGCATAGGACTGGTCCTGGCAGGAGGGAGAAACACTGCAGCCCCTGTGATGCCAGGCAAGGGCTGTGGAGGGGTCCCTGGGGAACCCTGGGCATCCACGGTCCCAGCAGCGGCACGGCATCTATGGCTGCAAGGGAAAGCCACAGCCTGCAGGTTTCTCTGCAAATAAGCCCTGCTCCCAAACCCTCCCTGGTGCTGCACCACTGCTGGTAGCAGCCCTGCCTCTAGGCACTGATGGATGTAACTGCAGCAAAGAGTTCCTGAAAGCAAGAGGGGTTTTAAGCCCGAAACCTGGTTGACTCCATCCCTTTGCAGCAGAGAGGAGTGTATAAAGCATCATTACAATGTGGTTACTCATGGAGCTAAAGCAAATAGGGAGGAAGGAAAAAAGTCAATTGATTTGGTAAATATTTATTCTGCTCAAAGCTTTTCTCCCCTGAAAACTGGGCGCTATCCCAAACCCATGTCTACAGTTAACTTCACATGCCTAGGAATTTACACAAGGTGTTCAGCATCCAAATGAGATTACTTTGCATTCTCAGGACATGTTTGCTTTCTGTCTCTCTCTTTCTTAAACAAGAACAACCACGGCTCTTTGGCAGTAAGGGATGCAAGGGACAGCGCTGGAAAAACACACTCCTCCATGCTGCTGGTCCTTCAGGGGGAAGGAAAACCCTTCCGAGCCAGCACCACATCCCTGCTGGCTCAGGGGAGATGTTGAAAAGCACTTCTCTCACCTAAATCCACTCAGCAGCATCAGCAGAACAAACTAGAGGCAACGCAAAGGAAGCCAAGAGTGCTCTTGAAATGTTCTTCTAAATGTGGTGTGGGTAAAAAGGGTCTCTGGTCTAGAAAGTATTGCATATATTACCTAGGAGCCTTGGGAAGGGTTTTAAACTCCCACGTCAGGTCAAAGTCAACCTTTCACTAGGAAAACTTGGGAGGAGTTTTCCTGGGGAGTGTGTTACCCCTCACAGTGCCTGGCTCTTCTCCCTGGAGTATCTGGCCCTGAACTGGACTCTGACCTGGGTGGACCACTGCTATGGAAATGCTCTGCTCCTGCCAGGGAACAGATGTTTCTCATTTGCAGGAAGAACAAAGTGGGATTTCAATAGCCAGCTCTATTTTCCTGCAGGTAGGTGTTATCAATGCATTGAGAGAGTTGAGTTTACCCCTGCTGCAGACAAAGCAAGCTGTGCACCACCCTTGATTGATGACTCCCTTTGTAACCAGAGGTGCACATGAACCTCAGGGTCCATGGCCCAATTCAGTGTGCACACACACACAGTGAATCAGGAACAAGGCATCTATACACACAACTAGGCTAAATTCTAAAGGGACCCTTCAGGTTGTGCCAGGGTTACACCAGTGGAAGCGGTTAGCCCAGCCCAGTCCGCATCCCAGCACCATCATGGGGAGGGCAATCCAAGCCACCCCTAGAAACACTATTTTTCCCCTATAGGGTTTTCTACAGTGTTTTTACTGCTCCATGCCACCTGTACCTGGCCCAGAGCTGGAGTGCAGGTGAGATGGGGACAGTGCAACATCAATGAGGGCTGTACGGGGACCACAAGCCTCTGGCCACCCCTGGAGCTCTGCAGCGGCAAACCTCAGTTCCCACCCCACAGCATGCTCCCAGCTTGTTATCTACCTATTGCTTTGCAGAAACCAGCTCAGCATCCCTAATATCCCGTCCTGCCACCTTCTTGTTTCCAGTCACACCAATTTAACTACACAGTGGGATCTTCTGTTGCAAAAATTAAAACTGTCCTAATTGCAAATGTTAACAAATGAAGGGGAAAACGAGGAGCCTCAGGCCAGATTTCAGCCCCGCATTGTGCTTAGAGGCCAGTGGTATCTGAAGCATCACTGTTTCTCTTGGCACCCAGTGTATATGGGATGCTCTGCTGCTCCCCGAGTCTAAATGCCTCCAGACATGGAGCAATTCAGCAAGGTGCAGAGAGCAAAAAGTGGCTGAAGAATGGTTTTGTGGCTAAGCTTTAGCTGAGGATCCTGGAGATCTGGGTTTAATTCCCTGTCACGCCAGTGAAGCACCTCAGGCTGGGACCCAGCCCAACCAAGTTCCCATTGCAGACATCTCCAGATGAGGCTTTCATCCAGAGTCCCTTCATTATTGGGAAGAGAAACAGGCACTTGTAGGGTGTGATTCCTCTAGCCCATTTAAATGGTTGGAAAGGGCTGAATCACCCAGTGCACTGGGCTTGCTGCTGATGAAAGGGGCTGGAGTCACTCAGCCAGCCCTGGTCTCTCAGGGACACCCAAGGTAGCCACCCCCAGCCTGCCTCTGTGCTGCAAGACCCTGCTTCACAGCACAGCATTTGGGGGTGCTGAGCACTGACCATTTCAACCCATGTACGATACTAATACACAGAGCAAACCATCAGCCACAGAGACCTGGTCCAGGCAAGCCAACCCAGCTACCCATGACCTCAACATCCTTCCCATGATCATGGTTGACTCGTCTTCACTAAAACCACTGAGGTGAAGCCACACATCTGAGGAGCCACCTCCCTTCGCAGAGCTCAAACATAGCATGGCTTGTATTACACCAACAGCCCTCACGTGCAACGGTGCAAGGAAGCAGCAACAGGATGTTGTGTTACAGTGCTGGCTGAGGGTGAATCCTTAGGCCACACTCTAACACTGGAGATCACTCCTGCAGATAATCCCAGTCTGCACGGGCACAGCCCCAATTCCATCAGTTTTGTACAAAATAAGTTTTTGTACAAAAAAGCTGTGAGGGTGCTGAGGCGCTGGCACAGGGTGCCCAGAGAGGCTGTAGCTGCCCCATCCCTGGCAGTGTTCAAGGCCAGGTTGGACACAGGGGCTTGGAGCGAGCTGCTCTAGTGGAAGGTGCCCCTGCCCGTGGCAGGGGGTTAGGACTGGATGAGTGTTAAGGTCCCTTCCAACCCAAACCATTCTATGATCCTATGAAAATCAATGATTCCAAATTTGGCTTGCAAAAGGCCAGGGATGCTCAGCCAGCTGTACCATCACAGTGGGGTTTTAGAGAGGCAGGAAAGCAAATGCCCTTCTAGCCACCCACCTTCCCACCACGCTACCTACACCACCTCCCTGATTGCAGCTTACTGAATTGTACCCATCACACCCTCCCCAACCAGCGCATGAAGCAATAACCTGCTGTGCACGTTAGTGCCCCAAAAAAAACCCTCGGAGGGATGTCACTTTGCAGTGGCTGGGGAGGAAGCATTTCTTACCTGCTGTTGGCCTGGGAGGTCCCCGCCAGGTCCAGCACAGCCCCACGGTGTGGCTCGGGGGAGATCTCCCCAGGGGGGCTGGAGGGCTCCAGCTTGGTTGGGTCTTTGGTAAATTTGCTTCCTGATGCCAGGTATGGGTTGGAAGGAAAAGCAAAAACCAGAATTAGCAACCAGAGATGCAAATGATGCAGCTTTTCCACCTCCACTTGTTTCCTCCTCCCAGGCCCAGAGCTGAGGTCAGGGTGGGGGACAGCTTTTCATCTGCTTGCAAAGAGAAGGGTGCAGATTTCATTGGGTTTACACATTATAATAACAGCAAAATACTTGTTTAAACCTCTGTATGTCAGGGTGTGCTGGGAAGCCTTCCCAGGGATGGAGCATCCCAGGAAAGGGCTGGCTGCCAGGCCAGGATGCTGAGAGGTTGGAAAACCCAGTCAGGGCCAAGCGCCATGGACCAGTGCTGCAAGAACAAGCCCCAGAGTGGGGAGAGCCCTGTCCCAAGGGAGGAGATGTGAAGCACTGGACAGGAACTCAGCAAAGCCCAGAGCAGTAGTGACACAAGCAGCCCTGTTCTGTACCCCCAACCCACATGCATTGGGAGAAATCTCTGCTGGAGTGACACAGAGAGGGACAAAAGCATCCTGTCACCATGAAAAACATCCCCTCTCCCTTCTCTATTCCTCAGCAGCCTGAAAGAAGCTGAAATGAAGTCTCAGCAATGACCTTCAAGATGAAAAGAGTGATCTGAAGGCACGGTAGGAAATAAAATCAGGCAGGGAAGGTGAGCAAAGAGCTGAAGGATTAGTGCTGGGGGAAGGAAGGAATGAAATTACACCACAGGGCTGCAGAAGCCACATAGGTGTCTTGTTAAATAGCTGCTGCCAAAGGCCCTTCAATGGTCTCAAAGCGCCATAGCGATATTGCCACTCTCCTAAAAAACATCCCATCCATGGGAACATGAAGTCTATTTCCTGTCGGCTCCAGCCCGCAAGGAAGGGCAGGGCTCTGGCAATGGGAGCAGCACCAATATAGAGCCTTAAAGACACTATTTATCTACCAAAAGTCCAAAAGGCTCCTTTTAATTTGTGCTTTCTATGGACCAAATCTTGTTCTTGCAGCAGTGAAGCCTGCCTGAAGCTGCTACCCAGGGGAGTAGCAAAAATAGGTTTCCTAGCAGTGGTGGGTATTTTAATTAAAGGGTGAGCAAAACTGTACAGGGAAGCTTTGGGATACTTTGCAGTTGGCAACTTAAAATACAGCTCTGCTCAGAAAATAGTGTCTTTGCAGAAATGGCACCTCCTGACTCAGCAGATGCTTTTTTTTCCCCCCTGCACAGTCAGATATGCTGACACAAATCACAAAAACACAGGTTTAAAGTGTTTTGCTTCTGGTAGCCCTGCAGGGACCAGGCAGGGGAGGGGGAACCACCATCCACCCCAGTCCTGCTGGGTTTGCTTCCTCATCTCCTCATTTCCACCTGCACCTCCCTGCCACATAACCCCCGAGCTCACAGGACAGAGCTTCCCATCAGCAGCTCCTGAGCTGAGGTACAGATGCCTGCCCATGGATACCATGCAACCATGATGGATTTGCAAGGAAAACCCAAGCATCCCAAGACACAGTTCAGCACTTCATCCCTTGGGGGGTGTGGTGTGTGGTGTGTTAGAGCTTAAAGAAAACTTTTTCTTGAGAAAAAAAGTCATTAATGTGGCTGGAGACAAAGAAATCCCCCCTATAGAGGCGTGATGCTGAAGGTCCCCTTTGGGTGGCTCTGGCGCATCGTCCCCAGGGAGCACCTTCGGGTTTGGGGCTGTCATGGGGCCACAGAGGTTAATCTGGCTGGTGAAGATATTTGAGGAGGTGTCTGGAAAGCTGTCAGCGTGTGGGGTTGGTGGCCTGGGGGAAAAACCCCAAACAGCCACCCAAAACACGTCTTTACTTGCCAGCCAAGCCCAGGCAACCTGGGAGCGGGGCTGGGAAGTGACAAATTCGGGTACAGTGCCATGTTTAAGACAGGTATCAAGGTGGTGGGATGGGGGCACCAATTCATGTCTCCTTTTATTTGTCAAGAAGCACTTGGCCTGGTTCCTCCAGCACAAACCAGAAGCAGTAAAAACGCAGGGCAAAGAAAGCCAAAGAAACTCCCTCCCTGGGGCTTTGTCACTGGATTTGTGTTGTTTGTCTGTTAAAAACAGTCAGCAGCTGAATGATGCTAGCACTTCCCAGCCAAAAAACCAGAGAACGATTTACCAGTGAGCAGTGATTTTAGTTCCTCCTGCACGCACAGAAACATGCTGTGTGCTGGCTGTAGCTGCAGCTCAGCCTGGCACAGGGAGCCAGGGAATTCTTGCCTTAACCCTCAAAACACTATCTAAGGGGCACACAGTGCGTGCACCGACACCAGGCAAAGATAAACTCAGCATGCCTGGGTGTAGGGCACAGTCAAGGCTTCTCCTCATTGAGTATAATTGCATGTGTCCTGCACTTCTGATGCTTAAAGATGACATTATTTCAACCCTGCTTCTCTGGATAATCTTTCAATTTGGTGGGCAATAAATCAAAGGATGTGGAGAACGTACCTGTAAAAATTCTCTCGTCAAACATCCTAGGAAGAAAGGGGAAAAAAGGGATTAGAAAGAGGTGCTTCTAATGACTGAATTTTAGGTTTTATTAATGAACTACATTAAACCAAGTCAAAACAGTAATTTTATTCATTCGCTAAAAAAAGGGAATGAATTTTTCGGCTAAAAAGCGCCTTATAGCCTATTGTGCAACCAAGCAAACTTACAGCATATGCTTTTTAACTAAATCACCTTTAAATCTGCTTATAAGTCATTCTCTTAATTTAATTATTAAATGAAGCACTATAGGTTGGCTTTACCAAAAGAGACAGGACTGAAGTAGCTGTTGCTGGACCTTCACTTCAGGGCACAGAGCACCGACCAGATGTCACCCATCTCCTGAATATCATATTTTAGTGCCACACACAACTTTGCTCATGGGAACAAAGTGTATCAGGGCCACATCCCAGGGCCTGATCCACTCTGGCACAGCCCAAGCACTGCAGGACAAAGTGGCTCCTCCACCGGCTGACATCTGGAAAGCTAATTCCTTGTAGGATGCCTGAGTCCTGCTAATGTCAGTATTTCAGCCCTCTTGGGAGCCTTTCTGCACCATGGTTTCACACCTCTAGCAGGAGAATAACACAAGTGCTGTACAGGCAGGGACTGAATTAATATGTTATAAGGCAGATTTTCCTGACAGACAAACAAAGAGGGGTTGCACAGCACAGAGATAACCAGGATAACATCCGCTCCTCCTACTCCAAAGTAAATGCAGACACCAAGACACAACACCCTGCTTGTAGGCAATATATCCTCATCATCATATACACAGGATGCCCGTAAGTGGTCACCACAAAACATGGTGGAGGGGAATCCCTGTACATTGTGAATATGGATGTTCCTCCTCCCACCTGGAGGCACCACTCCCATCCACCAAATGCCACTGCGCCATAATCAGAGGTCCCATTACCACCTGAAATGCTTGGGTGGCACCAGCAACGTCTGTATGGACTTACAACAGGGTGGTGGGGTTTGGGGAATGACTGTAGTATGGCCAGCCCTGCCACATCCTCACAAACAAGGAGAGAGGGATAGAAAACAGAAGTCTGGGTGAGGGGAAAGAGCTAAACAACTCTAGTTCTTTTCCATAAAAAGAGGGTAAAACGAGTTTTGGCTGTCAAAACCAACCCTGTGATGATGGAGAGAACAGCTTAAATTCCTGAGCCCCTCAAGGCCATGCACTCTTCCTTGCCTTCCTTGCCACCTACCTTTTGATGACAAAATGGATGTTGTGCCTCTCCTCCAGTATCCGCTTGAGTTTGGGGACGCCGTAGGTGCAAGGTCTTTTGAAGGGTATTTTGTCTGGGATGCCGATGATCTCCACCGCCTCAGGGTCACAGGCAATCTTCCGGTACGGGACAGGGACCATGTGGTCTAACCCCAAGGCTTCGGCTGAAAGGTGAACCCATGGTTTTCACTTAAACACGCGCTTTTCCTTCTACAGACGATAAAATGGAGGTATAAAGGCTTGAACTTGAGCAGAGTGAGTGCCTCCTGCCCTCTGCTTGTCTCAGAAGGGGAGCCCCAGGAGCAGTTCATAGAATGAATCATAGAATGGTTTGTGTTGGAAGGAACCTTAAAGCTCATCCAGTTCCAACCCCCTGTCACGGGCAGGGACACCTTCGACTAGACCGGGTTGCTCAAAGTCCCATACAACCTGGCCTTGAATGAGGCAAGGGGGAGACAATGGAGGTAGAGATGAGACAACAAGGAGACAGTGCAGCAGCAAACGGTATCCTCCAAAACCTCCAAATGCAACCAGTGTTGTTCAAACCAGGGCTGCAGTGGCCCATGGCCGATCCCCAACCTCCCTGTGATTGCAGCAGGTTCCTGAGCTCACAAGTTGCATAGCACATATGTAGATTATAAGTTAGAGAGCTCACCTATAGCCTGTACATAACCCACAAGTTGCACAGCACATACACAGGTTTTAATTTACAAGGCTCATCTATAACACATCCATAACTCATGAATTACACAGCCTGATGGGGATAGTACAGGCAACAAACTCTGGCCCATCAGCCCATTCCCAAGTTATTTCCCAAGGTTACAGTTGCCCAAACACCCAGGAACTAACCCAAAAGCACTGCCCGTGGCAAGGGGAGCACCAATGATACCCATAAGCCATGCAGGTGGAAAAAAAGCAGCTACAATCACAATAACCTTCTTTTTTCCCTGCCATGTGAGTTGAAAACGGCTGCATGTCACTGCTCCCTCTCACCCACAAGCACCGGTGGTGCCCAGGTGCTCTGATCTGGCGTTCCACACTTCAAACCAGGGCTGCTTTACAGTCCAGCTATAAATTCCTTGATGGTAGGGGGGGGTCCAAATGGAAATATTGACATAACCTTCAGCAGACACCCAGAGCCTGGGAGCTGCTGAGCTAAATGTGTTGGGAAGAGAAGGGAGCTCTAGCATATGGCTTCTGCTGCTGTGTTAGGGAACAAAAATGATTGCTATATAATGATATGCAAACCACAAGCACTGCAGATGCATAATGGGATATTAACTCCTACTCACCATATCTGCTGTTAAACAGAATTTGCACGCACTCCCTAAGGGTGTTGATATCTTCAGTTTCTTTTATAAAACTGTCCCACTTATCTATCAAAACAAAATACAAGAAATAAGGAACTTCCATATGGTTTGTACACAGCAGATGCACTTTTCTCTCGCGAAGCGCTGGGAAGCAGGAACAAGACTTTGCTGCTTTAAAAATAATGATTTTCCTCTTCCTGAGTGGATTTCGCCAGGCTGGCAAAGAAGGTCTGGGCTTCCCCAGCCCCAAGCAACCTCCTCTGCAGCCATGCATGTGCAAAGCAGATTCCTCAGGAATGACCCCATAAAACTTCTCAACCCTGAAATGAAAGACCCTCTGGGACAGAGCAAACTCAACCTGAAACGCACCTTTCAAAGGCATGGCCATTTCACAGAGGAGCTTTTTCAACTCTTAGTCTTTCCCAACTTCCCCGCCCATGTTTTTATTTCTTTTTAATGCAGGCAGGCAAGGGTTTTGATGTAAAAATGTCAACATTTTTAGGTTGCATTTCCCTCGGGTGGGGTGGAGGTGGGGAAATGGCAGAGTCTGCTCCCCACTGCTGGTCCCCCTGGGCACTGCTGCAGAATCACACTGGGGTTGGTGGGTTTCAGTTATTTTGAACTAACACCAAGCTTTCAGTGGGTATTTGCTGTTTGCAGTTTGGGCTCAACGGCCTCACCCAAAGCTGTGCCTCAGTTCCCTGTGGGAAGCAGGGATGGGATTTCCCAGCCGGCCAGCAGTGCTTGAGGACCAAGCACTGTGGAGATGGCAGGAATGGACCCAAGCAGGGATGAAGGTCTTGGCTGTGACGCTGAGATGTTGCAGCAAATAAAACCCCCACTGCAGCACTTCCAGCACTGCCAGGTCCCTGCAGAGCATGGGGAGAGATGGGGCCAGGGAAAAACCCTGAATCTAAGAGGTGGCTGCTGGCGACCTCCAATATCAGAGTGGGATACGGACCTGTCTTGTCATGGACGATGGAGAAGAGGATGCGCTTAGATGAATGCACGTTCTGGATGAGGGGACCTCCAGAGACCGACGATTTCTGTCCTGGACAAGAGGCGAGACAAGGAGAAAGGGCTGATGAGATCCCGACCGATGCTTCGGGCACCCGAACAACACCCTGTGTGCTGTCCCTTGCTGGTGATGCTGACTTGACCCTTCTGGCTCTCCTCCATGCACCCTGGCCTGTGAAAACCCGGTGGGGTCCTGGCCAGACTGAGCCCCCACCATGATCATTTCCCTCTCATGCCTCATGGTTCAGCATCCAGCATTCAAGGGTAAAACCAGAGGTGCATCCCATCGGCACCTCACAGGCAGCCGGGGAAGGGCTGGGATTCGCTCATCTTCATATGGGCCAAGCTTTGCACCGACTTTCATCCGAGGACCACCAAAACACCCAGTCAGTGCCAGGGGGGTGCCCTCGTCTGAGAGCAAACTCCAGGCTATTACCACAGCAGTCGCTGTACTCCTGTGAGGAAGGCACCTTCAGCTCTCCCGCGGGCCTGGGCAGCAGCGCCTCGCTGGCCGCGCTTGGCCCGGATGACACCTCTTGCTTTAGGTCCACGGCCATCTGAGTTGGCAGCGAGACGCCATATAAGAAGTTGGTGACAGTGACGGTGTCCTGGCTGCAGGGTTTGGCCATGGGGCCGTTGGCACCAGAGTCTCGTCCACCCTTGGGTGTGAGGGAGGTACAAGTCAACTCAACACTGGGGTTTGGGTCTCGGCTGGGCTCATCCGCTGGCCTGAGGGGATGGAAGGGAGAAAAGAAGGGAAAAAACGGGTTCCTTTGGGTTCATGGCACTGATAAGCCTGGACAAGCAAGGGTGTGGAGGGGGAAGGACAAGGCCAGGTTGGACAAAGCCTTGGGCAACATGGTCTAGTGTGAGGTGTCCCTGCCCATGGCAGGGGGTTGGAACTAGATGACCTTAAGGTCCTTTCCAATGCAAACCATTCTTTGATAAGGAGAGTGGAACATGCTGCACTGCGAAGCTCTCTGTTTCAGAAATTACAGCCATCATTCAACCTCTTGAGCTTCTTCAGGCATCTGGACCATTTTTGTCTTCTTTAAATGGAGCAGGTTGGTCTCATGGTTCAAAGTGTTTATATTAGCTAAGTGTTTATATTAGCTATGACAAAACTGCCTAGCCCCACAGCCTGGTGAGTTTAAGGAGTAAAATGATTTGTGTGATCATGACTATTTGACTGCATTGCCTGTCCCAGCCCTCAGGATGTATGTTCAAGGGGACCTCACTCAGCCCAGGGATGAGCTTCAGATTGAGGAAGCTTGCAAGCTTCACATGAGACAGGCGGCTGCGAGCTCACAGACGGCTCAAATTCTGTGTCCTACTTTTAGCTGTCTCAGCCTCATTTTCCACAAGTGCCGAGCCTTCAGAGAAGGTATTTGGTAGAGCTCAGCATTTCTCTGAATGGATCCAAGGTGCTGCCAGCCAGGCAAACGCAGGGGGAAAGCACCCAAAAACTGATGAGTCCCTTGTGAAAACATGGCCAAAATGGGGAGATGGCCCTGCTGTGGTCTCCTGCCTCCCTCCTTGTCTGGTGTTAAAAACCCCATTTCGGCCTGAGAAGAAGCTTGCAGCATTTACACTGGAAATCCCTCTGGAGACAGAAAAGCACTTAGCTTACCGCAGCGGAAATTTTGGCAGAGACACATAAAGTGCTGTGGTTAATGGGCACGTTTATGTGCTCTTATTATAGGAACAAGTCTGAAATGGTCTCGAGCCACCCGACACTGATGAACCTCTATGCAAGACTGGGTTTGGCATAGCTGGTCCCAGGTTTCTGGGTCTGGGGGAGAAGATGGAACATGGGAAGGACCCTCCTGCCTGCTCCACAAAAAATCTCTGGCATCCCAAGGGCTTGCTGCCCTCCCTACCCTTGGGGACCCCCAAAATTACCTTTTCAGCCTGAAGCGGATGCTGTGGCTATGCTCTAGGATGGCCATCAGGGACTTCACATCATACTCCATGGGTTTCTTGAAGCTGATGCCCTCAGGCAAACCAGCCACCGCCAGCGAGCCTGGCTCTTTCAGGAACCTCTCATAGGGCAAAGGGACCACGCTGCTCTTCCCCACAGCTTCACCTGAGGAGGGGACAGAATTACACACTGATGGACTCCCTGTGCCCCCAACCATGGCTGAGCCGCGCTGGAAGAGCAAGAGATACCAACGGATATGTTAGGAGAAGAAAACCTGTTCCTACCTCTGCACTCAGCATGCAAGGCCCTCCAAGCACTTTCTAAAAGCACTAATTAATAAAAAGCTCACAAAAGCCAATAAGCAGATGTCTCATCTTTTGGGTTGCACAGTAAAATCCTCAGTTGGGGTCACTTGGCACAAGCCCACCCCACGTGCCACTGAAGGATGTAGCTGCCGGCATGCCAGGAGGGAGCCGAGAGCTAACAAAGGAGGCTAAAGGGCTCGCACTGATTTTTATCTCATGTTCAGTGAGATACTCCGGGAACCTTATTTTCAGTCGGTTTTCTTATTTTACGTCCTGGAAGAATGGAAAGTACTTTGATTGCTGCTGCTGTCAGGCAGCCTCGGTGCACTTTGAAAGACAAGGGAAAAAAACCCAAACCCAGCAGTCTCCCTCCACCCTACTATTCACTGGCAGCAGGAACATCAATACACATCAGCACAGTTGCCTCCAGCAGCCCAGACATCTCACCCACTCCCCTAGATGACGGCCACAGAGTCCTCCCATGTCCCCACTACGTGGGGCTGGCTCTGTTGTACCTCTGACACCAAAATCTCCCCAAGGAGTTGGGAGCAAGCTGCTTCCCCTTCCCCGGCAGCAGAAGACAATCAGCAAGCATCACAGCTATACAGAGATTTTCTAAACCAGCTAAAAAGCCCACATATGCCCAAACTGGGGATGCTTACAGAGTTCTCCAGGCAAGACACCATAGGAAAAGCAGCTCTCTGTGGAAAAATTACTTTGGATCCAACTCGAGTCACTGCAACCAATAAACCTGGTGCTGAAAGCACGAAGCAAGAAGAAACAGCCATGAAGGAATGCAACCTGTCTGGCAAAGCAGCGTCCAGATGCAGAACATCTGGCCACATGGCAATGTATCTGCGCCTTTGTCTCCAAGATTGAGGGGCAGGCAGAGGAGATCATGGAACATTCAAATAGTAGTAGGATTTTATATTGTTGATTCTCCTTAAAATCTTTTTTTCTCTCTTCTTTAAAAACCAAACACCAAAAGATCTTACTCAAACCCTGGAAATCTTGTGATGCTGTCAG
The DNA here is from genome assembly GCF_004027225.2 of Strigops habroptila. Lineage (NCBI taxonomy): Eukaryota > Metazoa > Chordata > Aves > Psittaciformes > Psittacidae > Strigops > Strigops habroptila. The sequence continues at coordinate 5,178,078 of NW_022651054.1, read as the reverse complement.
CAAGTCCTTATTAAAAGCGATTCCTTCAATATGTTCTTTGAAGGAACGCATGATAACTAACAACACGCAACTTCCACGAGCCATCAAGGTTCCTTATAGGCAGGATGGAGAATGTTTTAATTAAGCCAATAACAGAAGCTTCCAAACGAACCTTTGAACCACAACATCATGCGTACACTTTCTACAAGCTGACGGTTTCCCTGTCCCGATGCACCAGCTCTAGCAGCTTTCCACCTCCTTCCATCACCTCTCTTTGTGATGGGGAAACGCTCCTGATGCCCAACAGTGGCTCTTTATGAACCCAACACTCAATAACTCCCCAAACATATTTTTATGGGAAATGCGTTACTGTCAAAGTGACCTTCACCAAGCCCCACGCTGTCGTGCACAGGCTCACGGTTTAGCTAAAGAGAGACAATAATCATCATAATGCCTGTTTAATAGAAGCCAGCGGTAATCAGTCATCCTGTTGGTGTGGAGATTACCCGGCTCTGGAGGGAATACGCGAGCTTTTTGACTGAGCATTTGCTAAGATTTTTTGTTTCCAATCCCTGTTGATGGGAGGCGACTGAAAGGATGAAAAAACAAACCAAACAAAAACCCATAGGAAAGATAACTCTTAATTTCAGACAGTTCTCTCAGTGTTGGAAACAGAATCGCCCTGGGACACTGATTATCTCCTGTGGTATTTCTCCGCACTCAACCAGGAAAGGCTCTTTCCCAGTGGACAAGCCAGGAGGGGAGCATTCACCTAGTGGGTTTTGCCATGAAGCAGCTCAGGGCTGGAAACAGCTGATCCTACTGAATCAGCAGCAAAGGCAGAATCACACCCAGTGCCAGAATTACATGCAAAGCCAGGCCAAAAACAGTGGCCCAGGGATGCTCAACCTCCTCCTGCTATGGCAATGCTGGCCACCCTGGTTTGGGGACCCAGCCAGCTTGTCCCCATGTACATCCGTGCACCTTGACAAGGTAAAGAACATTACAAACTCATCCCAACAGATGGCCTGCCTGCTTCGTACAACCGCACAGATGCGCCCTGATCAAGCTTTTTTATGCAGTTATATATTTATGGTATGTCATATATGAATAATTCCCATGTACCCAAGAGGCCTGCAAAGCCTCCGAAACGCCCTCCCCACCCCATTCCCTTGGCTCTTCTGCGTTGCTCCTTCCTTCCCACTTGGGTCCAATCTTTTGAAGCCAGAGAGAGGATTTGATAACCCCCATTAACAGGAATATTGCTTCCAAGCCCTTTAAGTGGTTTCAGAAAACCACAGCGACTGTCTGTCCCTGAGGAAGGGATGCCATCTCCCTCTTCTATCTGTGAAGCCTGTGGCAGGCGCTGGTGAGGCGAGTGCTGAACATCAGCCAGCAGCAGCAAATCCTGCCTGTGAGCACAGGGCAGTGGTGGGAGCATTCATTACCCCACTCCCATCGTGTGGAAGTGCCCATTCCCAAACCCTGCACACAAATAGGGGCAACACCTAGGCTTCAGGCTCAAGGAGACCCGCACAGCTCCAGCAAGGCTCAATAGCACACCCCAAGTCCCAAATGGTGATGGGGAGCTTCACTCCAGAAAGCTGGTCCAGCCACACAGCCTGAACTACCCCAAAGCATCATGCTGGGCTAATGCAACCCACTGAGCATTACGGGGGAATACTGGGGCTCACCACCCCATTTTCACAACACCACTTTGCTTTTCCTACTCAGGCCAGCACGGCCCTACAGGTGCTGCTGGGGGATGACCTGGGAGCATGGCCACTACCTCCAGCCACTCCATGAGAACCTCCCGAGTGAGAAGCAGGAGCTGCTGCGGCTCGAGCCTCTGCAGATTGGGCCTGGAGGGAGCTCTGCAACCCACTGGGTTACATATCAACAGCCATATGGTCATCTACATTTTAATTGCAGAAGCTTTATTGCTGGGGATGATGCATGTGCTGGAACAGCACCAGCTTGTCTCTTGGAGCTAGGGCCGCCTGCTAGAAAAATCATCTTTTTTCCTTTTAAATAGACTTGCTAGGGAAAGGGATGAGAGAATGCAGAGCCCCAGCAGTGCTTGTGAAAGAGGTGCTGCAGACACAGCATCAGGCATAAAGGTGTGCTTGAAAAATCACACTCAAGCCATGGCAGAGATTGCTTCCCCCAGCACAGGGATTGGTTTTGCCCAATTTGGGGCACTGGGAAGGGACGAAGCAGTGGCCAGATCCCATCTCAACACAATGCTAACCCTACACAGGAGCATGTCCCACCACACTGCCCCTGCCAGGCGCCTGCTCCACTGCCAGGGAGCCAGGCTGGGGCCAAAAGCCGCAGCCGACGGCGGTGGCGGGCAGAGCCCCGGGGGCAATCCAAATGTCCAAATGGAAGCGTGAAGGTTCTTACTATAAAGCACATCAAACACTTCCTCTACCATCTTCCTGAGGAGGTACACGTCTGATCCCTGGTCCGGGGAGACCCTGAGCACGCTTCGCCCGCATTCCTTTGCCTTCTTCTGCCCCTCTGCATCCTGCTCCTTCCTCTGCTGGACTCCTGCAGGGGGGAGAAGAGAAAACACGAGATGCTGCAATGAGAAGAGGGTTCATGGGTGATGCTGCTCATGCTTCTGAGCGGCTGTGAAGTGATCAAACCCACTGGCCAGGTAACACCATGTTTAGCCAGGGCTGAATGCATCCCAACCCACCAAACCCCAGGCAAGACAGGGTCCCATTGGCACCAGGCATGTGCCATCCCAGTCCCCAGCTAGCATAGTGCCACAAACCCAGGCAGCCCCGGAGGTACAGGGGAAGGTGCTGGGATAGGCAGTCTTCCCATCGTGGGGTTGGTGATCCTGTGCGTGCTCCCCCTTCCCTGGTTTTACCCACTTAGCTGCACTGAAACTGTTGTGATTAATTGGGCAGCACATTTCTTTTCTCTGGTTTCAATCTGCTTAGCCTTCAATCTCTCAGGAAAAGAAAATCCGCCTTTCTCAGAGGCTTTTTACCCTTCAGCATCACGTAGCTTGGTAATACCAGCTATTTCCTGCTAATTTCCCCCATTAAACCTCAAATAAAGCATATCTTCAGCAATGACTTCCTTGCATCTCTAAACGCACAGAAAATTAAACACTACAAGTGCATTATTGCCGTTCTATCCAAAGCAATTCACAAGGGATTTTCGGTGGCGAAGGACTAATTCCTTCATCATCCTCGACAGGCTCCTGCTGGTGATCAGCCCTGGATGCTGCCAGGCAAGCAAGTAGGAGCTTGTGGATCCCTCCTCTGGAAACAGCCCGTGGCTGGGGCATCATGGGGATGGGTGCGAGAGCCACCCAGAGTACCTCAGAACTAGACATAAGAAAGGGGACAGCCACCCAACACCACACAACCCCTGGACAGCCTCCCACAGCACAGGGAAACGGGCCCTGGAAAACTATTTTGGGGTGTTTTACCAAGGTGATGCAATGCATCTGCATCCACATCCTCCTACGACTGACTCTCCCTTCGCCTGGGCACTAACTCTCCTCCATTGACATTAATCCTGATCACTGTCAAGTTCCCCCGTGCACCAGGAAAGGCTGAGCCAGAGGTTCAGATAAAGGAGAGCGTTCAAGCAAGGTCCGCGCACCCAGAGAGATAAGAGGCTTCTTACATCTCCCAGCGATGTCTGCTATAGATTAATTCAGATCCTTTCTAAGGGGGCAGCTAGACCATAAATCAGAGGCACTTCCAGGGATGCTTTCCACTGCGTGCCAGTTGTAAGAGCTTTATGGAGTGGAGTTGAGCCTGGGCCATTTATAATTCAAGACAGAGTTATCACGTTTCACCCTGTCTCCGGCATCAGTCGCTTTGCCCGAACCCCATCGTCAAGATTTTGTGCTTTCAGCCAGATGCGACCATTTCATTTTGACGAAGGTGCAAATGAAACCAAAGGAGAGGGGAGTCAGGGTCTAATGTTCGGTGCCTTGCCCCAGCACAGCAGTAGGTCACCAGCCACAATATATATATTTCTAAAAGTGATATTTGCAGATGCTCATCAATATTGTGAGCTCTAAGGAGACACAGTTGGTAGTTAATATACAAGAGGGAGCTTCCTCCCGTTGGCCACCCTGCTGCTGTTCACCACTTGGGTACCTCCCTGCCTCTGATGCGAGGTGGAAAGGGGAGGCAGAGGCGCCTGCAAATGAAGGAAACATCCTTGAAACACCTCCTGTCCTGCAAAACATGATGCAGGATAACTAACAGCTCTCCCAGGTGAAGGTGGCAGGCAGCTGCCCACACGGGCAGGACAGAGGGGCAGAGCTGCTCCTGCAAAGCCATGCTGGCTCACCCCGCACACCTGCAGTAAACAACCCGAGCAGACAGCGGCCCTGGCAGCTTGACAGTGCTGATGTTTTCACTAGAGTGAGCCCTTCCCGAGCAATCTCTCCAACGGATTAAGCACCAATATGGTTTCTGTCAACACCATGCATGTGCACAGTCCCCAGCACCACCAAAGCCAGATCCCATCCCAGCTCCTGCATGGAGTGGGGAAAGCAGCGGTTGGCATGCCAGGAATGATGCTGCCCAAGAAATGCATGTCTCCATTCAGGAACAGGTTGCCCAGAGAAGCTGTGGCTGCCCCATTCCTGGCAGTGTGCGAGGCCAGGTTGGATGGGGCTTGGAGCAACCTGGTCTAGTGAAAGGTGTCCCTGCCCATGACAGGGGATTGGAACTGGATGAGCTTTAAGGTCCCTTCCAACCAAAACCATTCTAGGATTCACAGCACTGCTCCCACCTCACCCTCAGCTCCCAAGCTAGTTTTGGGGAGCCAGTAGGCACGGACCTGGGGAGAGAGCTGGGTGCCAGCATCACAATATTCAGGGCTGCAACCAGCCACACACATCCCTGTGATACCTGGTGACTGAACTGAGAGTGGGGGACCACAGCTCCTGCTCAAGGTACCCTCAAAAAATAAGCAACTCCACAACCAACACTCCCAGCTCCCACATCCATCCCTGTTTTTCAAAACTAGGAAAAAAGCCTTGGCCTAAGAAAGCCTGTCTGCTCCTGCGGGACCACTCGGAGAAACTATTTCTGCTAAGTCCTCAAAAGCCACTCCAGAGCACCAGCAGTGCTGCCAGGGAGCAGAGCAGGCATCCAGCCTTGTGCCACCCTATCGTGCTTTCCGAGAGGAGAGCTGGGAAGGGAGAGGGTGCAGCCATGGTTCCCATCCGCTTTCTCCATCAAGTCAAACACCTCTCAGCCCCATGGACAGACAGAGCTCCAAACCACAACCCCTCTGTGTGCAGTGCGGGTCCCAGCTGGCACAACTGGAGCACCAACCTCGGCACGGGGAAGCCCGCACCGGTGGGGATACTCACTGCAGAACTTCTGGAAGTCGGCCTGCAGCTCCTTGCGGGCACTGAGGAAGACCCGTCCCTTCTCGGTGCCCACCACGAAGGCGTTCTCCTCATGGACGGCGATGCAGGCCACCTCCGCGTTCAGCTTGGAGAGCGCCGAGCACTGCAGGAGGCACTGGGTCAGAGCGGCTGTGGGATCATCCCCCCTTGGCATACCCTGCCATTTTCCAGTGGGATTTTGGTCTTCCCATTAAAAGATTCCCCCATCAAAAGCAATGTTCTGGTTTGGGTCAGAATTTCATGGGTTTTATGACATCCCCTAAACACTTTACAGCTCTGGAAAGGTATCCAGCTGAGTGGTGCTTTGCTGGAAAACAAGAACTATTTAACCATTATTTTGCTTCACTTTTTCCTATCCTAAAAGTAAACATTTTACAGCATTTCTTTAAAAGAAAACATTCCTGTTAAAAAAAAAACCTCAACCAACCAACCAACAACTATTTGTATTTTTCCACCAGCTCTAATGAAATAAAGAGCACGGGAATCTTATTTCAGCTGCAGAACACTAATATGGTCAAAGTCTGGATTAGTCGAATGATTCTTCTTGTACAGTTATGCAAAACATTAAAGAGATGGAAAAGACTTCCTCCATTAATCCATTTTACGTAATGTGCACTTCCTGCTCTACATAATACACATCTATACGTGTTTTTATTATTATTTTTTATATTGTAATAGTTACACAGTGCTGGTAACCTGAGTTATATTCCCATTGCTACATCACTGACACTATGAAGATGCCATTCCCAGGTCACGATTTAAATGGGTAAAACGGGGATGTTCCCATAAGCAGCTCTGTTAGACACATTGCCTGCCACCATGGAGGGGCTGGGGGATGCTGGTAGCCAGGGAGGGAGCAGGACAGGGAGCAGGAACCCATGGACCAGCTCCACTCTGAGCTATCTTCAGTGAGCTTAGCTTGTGTGGGCTTAAACTAGTCTCTATATTGGGTCATTTTACCTCCTGCTCACCTTCTTCGAGAAGGAGGTATTGAATCACAACCCCCAAAAAGGGTATTTTTAAGAAACCTCCTTTCAAAAACCCGGTAGCAAATAGAAGTATTTTGCTCAAAAAGCCCAACACTCCAAAACTAAATACAAAATCTAAGGGATGTGAGATTTGGAAGCAGACCAAATCCAAACCCTAAGCCCATTTGGTGACATGCACGTGGCCTCGTGGTAGGTTTAGCACACACTCAGGCAGCCAGGCTTCAGTGGGTGCAGTGGGGCACTGGAGAAGCACTGGATTAAAGGCTGAATTTCAGGAGCAGCCTGGCCCCCTGGCCTGGGTGTAAGCACGTAACAAGGACTGCAGAATAATGTATATTCATTAAGAAGCCAAACTACGATAACATGATTTGCTGTAGGGGATGGCACGTGTATAAATCATCAAAGCTGCTTGGCGTGCGTCAGCTCCGAGGAACCTGCTCCTTAGTATGATGGTCAAAGAGAAGGAAACTAGTATTAGGGAGGAAAAAACCCCCTACCTGCGTAGAGAAGATGCATCCAAGAGAAATACATTAAATATGACTTGGCTTTAAAAAGGCAAGGCTATTTAGCATGTCGCATTGCATTAGACATTTGTTACTACACACCCACTTTCCCTTCTTGATCACATTCACAGTTAAAAATATGATTAGCTCTGGTCCACAAGACTTAATCCAGACAGTTATCTTGTTTATGTAAGCATGGCTGACTTAGGCAAGGTTTCCACTGGGAATTCTACGTCAAAAGATATGAAAGTTATTTTCTTTGTTCTCGGAGATAAAAGCCATTGTTCTCCTGTTGTGTAAAAGCTCTTGGTAACATTGGTAAAACATCAAGAAAGAAAAAAACCCAAGCACCCTACATTCGGTTGATACCAACATAAATATTAATGGGAAAACAATACACCTCTGAGATTAACTTGGGCTGACTTTATGATCCTTATGGCTGTCAGGGTGGGAGAGGGTTTTTATTTCCTGGCTCCAGGAGCTCCCTGGGCTTTCCCAGGGAAATGGGATGAGCTTGACAGCCCTTCTGCTTCAGCCCTACTTCCAGCCAGCCTGTTAAAGAGAGGTGAAAGGAGGGAGGGGGATAGGGATGCCACCGGCCTCTTACCATGGAGTCTAAGGCAGACACTAAGCTGCTGATGATTTCGTCTTTCTGGGGAAAAACCATATTCCACTGGCCAGCTCTGGAGGTGCTGAGAGTCACATCTAAAGGCTTCCCTGCCAGGGCCATATTCACCTGAAAACAGAAAAATAAATGAGATACTCATCACTGTTACTAACAGGGAGCCAAAGCTGAGCATCACCAATGCAGCCTCACCACCAGCGCATGCCATGGGCTACAGCATGGATACACAAGGGACCAAGGCTGGAACCAGCCTGAGCCCCATGTTCCCCACATCTCCTCTGCTAAAGGCAGATAATTACAGACGTTGCTGAGCCATAACCAAACCCTGCAGCCAATGCTGTATGTCCCAGCAGCAGCCAGGTCACCTCTGCCCTCGGGAGCTGATGCTGTGTGTCTCATTAGTGGCCAGGTCATCCCTGTCCTCGGGACTCACCCCTGAGGAGATGCCACCACTGCACAGGGCACACCGGGCTGACTGTATGGCGGGACACCCCAGATGAGCAGGCTGTGACCATGTCGAGCTGGAGGATGTGGCGCTGAAGAGGACACAGAGTGTCCAAGCCCGTGCCTGAGCTCTGAGCACAGCAGAGAGCAGGGCGTGATGCATGCGTCCTCCCAAGGACACCATGCTGGTTGTCCTAGTTCTTCCCCCACTAAACCATGGGCAAGAAGAGAGTTGGCACCCAAAGGTGTCCTTGAAATGGTCCAAAGCCTCAGGGTGCTCTGCCTTCATCCCAAGGGAGAGAGACAGCTCAGGGGGAGGGGCTCTGTCACCAAATCATCCCACCCTGCAGCTCCTGGGGGATCGTGCTGGTGGGAGCAGATAGGCAGTGCAAAATGACCCCGCATCCGAGAAGGGCCTCAGCCCCAGGACCTCCATCCCTCACTGTAAAACAGGGGAAAACGGGAGAAAAATGCCACATGCGCAGCAAATCCACCAGGTCTCTGTGCCCTGGTGCACACATGGCCCACGGTGATGTTGATGCTGCAGGGGAAACTGAGGCAGGGGCTCACCCTGCATAAATCACCCCACTTGCCATGCTGGGGCACCCACAACTGATAGAGCATCATCCAGCACCCAACACAGTCCCTCCCAGCTATCACCCCTCCATCCGCAGGGCGCTCCGACCGGCTTTAATCCTGCGAATAAAGGGTGACAAATTAGCCGGAGCCACTCGAACTGGATCGTAAATCATGTGCTTGCAAGCGGATAAAAGAGGCTGGAGAATCTCTAACAAGGCCAGACGGGCAGGAGCCGGGGAATATGAATGAAGCTGCCTGCACATAACTTGATTTGCGGCTCAGCCGATAACCGAGGCCGCTTGGCCCTGCTGAAAACCAGGGTTAAAAGTCAACAGCAAAACCCCAAAGTCACCTTCCTGCCCCGGTTCATACCTGTGCCCAAGCAGAAGGACTGCACACAAAGCAGCTGCCTCATGCAACCCAGGAAATGGTGGATTTTGGCCCAAAAGAACAAGTTTCCCCCATGACGGTGTCTCTGCAGCTGCCTGAGCACATATAGGGTATGGGCTGATGAATGTGCCCTCGACCCTGCAAAATCTCACTTTTATGTGAGCATGTAACAAGGAAATGAGGTGGAGACAATTCCTTGTTAAACAATAATGACTGACTTTCAGAAATGGCTCTTGAAGAGACCTCCAGGCTGGTTTCTCCTTCATCACCAGCTGGTAAGAGAAGGCAAGCAGTGCTGTGCCTCACCAGTGCTTGTGGATGTCAAAGCCATAGCTGTGCCAGCACTTGTGCCACACTGACAGCCACCCAAATTCCCCTGACGCACAGCTGACACTTCTTAAAAATGCTGACAGACAACTCTCCTCCACTAGGATGATACTGGGGGAAAAAAAAACCCAAACTAGGCATCAGCTTGGAAAATAAAGCAGGAAACTGAACACACAGTCCTGCAGCCTGGGTGCTACCACCCTCTGGCACAGCCCCCCAAATATCCCCATGCTGATGGGGATTGATTCATGTTCACCCTGACAGGGCTCTGCCAGGCACCTCCATCATGAAGGGTTGCAGCAACGCCAGGAAATGGTCTGCCCTGCTCCAGCCCTGCCGCGTATGGATGGGCAGACAGATGGATGGACAAGGAACCATTTCCTGTGTGAGCTCCTGAGCAGCTGCGTGTGCAGGGAACTCAACATCCCTTCTTTAAATCGATGCTGTGCTAATAAGAGGTGCCTTATTGCAGCGGGCAGGGAGCAGTGAGGTGTCTGTGGTGCTGATACTGGCCCTGAGCTGCTCTCCTGGACACTGAGCAGCTGCAACACTGGGCTGGGGACCAGACATCACCTGGGGAACGCCATCGGAAAGGACTCATCCAGGGAGCATCACTCCCTTCTTAACCCCCCAACAAGCACTCACTTAGAAACTGCCTTTTTTGATGCCTGTATGTATTTCTGAGTGTCCTAATTATTATTAAATGTAACTGCTATGACATGGATGTTCTTGTTGCCTTTTGGCAGTGTTTTGGAGAGCTGGTCCCTGCCTCAGCGGGGCTGCTTGCAGCCCCTTGGAGAGCTCAAGCTGCACCAACCTGCTCAGCCAGGCTTCCCACAGGAAGCAGCACTTACTGGGAAGAGATGCTCCTCCCTTGGCTGCGAAAAGCAAAGCCATGAGCTGGATCTGGCCCCAGAGGGGGAACCAAAGGGAAACATCATAGGGAAGTGGGGCAGGGTCCCTGAACTCCCTCCCTACCTGCTTCTTGCTCTGCAGGAGACCAGGACAAAAATAACCCCCCTCACCTGGCTGATTGTTTAATAAGGAAAAGGGAGAATCACTCAACAAGAAAAAAAATCACAATAAAAACATGACTCAAGTAAAACGACAGGACTTCAAGGGATGGGGGCACACACAATATTCCTGTAAAGCTTCTAATCACTTGTGGTCACAAAAAGCGGTGACAGCAGATTTAGAAATGGGGGTAATAAAAGGGAGGAAAAAACCTTCACAGCAAGCACTAGGCTTATTCAAATCAAATTAAGACGTACGGCTTGAAGTTGTTTGTCTAATCAAAGTGAAAGTAATCTTTAGGAAAACTGGGGTAAACCATTCTTACAGCAGTTAGGGCCAGCAGCAGGGAGCGAGTGGGGTAGGATGGGTGAGAGCATCCTTCCCCCCTTCTCAGGGCTCCACACACCTGCCCTGCTGAAATCCCACCAAGGGGCTGATTTCACACAGTGGGGCTCAGCTCCAGCTCCAGCCCCAACCCACCTCTGCACACTGAGTCCCAATCCCAGGGGCACAGGGTGACTCAGGGACTGTCACACCACTGTCATGGGTCCAAAGAAAACATTTGCAGATTGGTTTTATTGTCTCAATACTAAAACAAATCATAAAATTATTATTTAATTTTACTATTATTTATTTCTCCCCCCCAAATGAGGCTTGCAGGGGACAGGTGTGCCGGCACAGGATACCGTCGTCTCTCAGCTCTTACGACACCTCACTTTATAATCCTGGGAAAGATCAGAAATTCAGCCCCGGGGGAGTTTCGCTCATGAATCACCTGTGCTGCAGCAAAGGAAACAACAGGCACACGGGGAGGCTCCTGAACCCCTGCAGACACAGCAGCATCACCCCCAACCCTGTGCCCAAAGCAGGAGCATCCCCTCTGCATCCCCTTGACGCTGCTGCTGAGCAGCACCTCTCCCCAAAACTAACATCCTCCAGCCTTGGGCACAATGACAACTCCCCAGAGGAAATGTCCAAGCAGAAAACTGTTATTAATTCCCTCAAATTACAAACAGGTTCAATTAGGAAAAATTGAGATGAATTTCTGTGAGCCAGCAGCTCACACAGTGCAGTGCCACGCATTGCCCACCAGGCTGGGGCTGGGTTCATGGCAAAGATGGGTGCTGTAAGCTCCTGGTGTTGACTTACAGATGGGACAGCTTTTGTCCCTCTTCTTCTTCCTTGTCTTTTCAAGCCCTACAGTGATTTCCAGCCCCCTGCCACAACCAGAAGCAATAGCAACTTATTTATTAAGCCAAGCTGGTGTTTCCACACTGCCATGGCAAAGCTTGAAGACGGACCTCCACTGCTGTCTTATCATAGAATGGTTTGTGTTGGAAGGGACCTTAAAGCTCATCCAGTTCCAACCCCCTGCCATGGGCAGGGACACCTTCCACTAGTCCAGGTTGCTCCAAGCCCTATCCAACCTGTCCACCCCTTTTCTGGTCATTACCCAGGGCAAAACCCGATGCAGAGTGGGAGACGCTGTGAGATGGAAAGAGCCACATGCCCAGGAGGGACCAAGGACATCCTGCATCTGCTTCTTGTTACACTGACTGCTACGAATACTGTGTTTTCTACCAATATTTGGTTTAAACGAATACGGTTTTTCCCTGCAGGTGTACTGTACCTTAAAGATACAGCCCTGCCAATATTCATCACGTGAAGCATCTCCTCTAACAAGGACCTGGCGAGCACATTAGACCACTCAAAACCACTGCAAGACAAAGCATACATGGCTGGTGCCCTGACCCAAACCCATGAGTGCTGGGTGGGTGCAACAGCTCATCCCTTCAATCACCAACTACATCCAAGGGGGACAAACTGGAGGACACCAGGACTGAGGTGTGACTGCAGCAAGGAAGAAGACAAAAACAGGGGAGCAGCACGGAGAACCCCAAACAGATGCTACCACTGCTGCCTTCTTGCCCTATGGACATTGCAGCGTCACTGCCAGGATGTCTATAAAGCTTCCAACCATGTGGGCAGGCTCCCAGCTCAGGGAGCTAAACAGGAACTTAAGTCAATGAGAGCTTTGACTGTTCAGCACATGGGGAAGAAAAAAAGAAGAAAAAGAAGAAGTAAAAACTGACCATCGTGCTGGTGCTGCAGCTCCACACAGGAGTAGCTGGAAATTATCTGCTCATTCATTTTTCCAGGAAAACTCTGCCTGTTATTTCAGAAGTGCCGCTGAAGCCCAAGTGAGCCAGCCTCAATTCCAGCAAAATAGTAATGTATGTATATATATCAATATATATAATGTAGATTATATATATTAAAGGTACGTTTGAGACGGATTATGGGCCATTTGCCCTCCTGGGAAGAGGAGGAACAGCCTGGGGATACATTAGAGCAGGTGAAAGTACTGCTGGGGGTGGGAAAACTCTTGAAGGCAGTATTTGGGCTTCTTGGCCACCCAAAATGCTCAATGAGCCACGGGATGTTGGGTGCCACATTCAGCTGCCTACATCTTCCCAGGACCACTGGGAAGGCACCCCCAGCATGTGAACAGAATGATGACCTGCACATAATGATGAGATAACAGCGATTTCATCTGGAAGCACCTTTCATTCCAGCAGGGCACCTTTAAAGGGGATTTTTAAAACTTATACCAGCCTGGAAGACATTGAAGAAATTAGCCCTGTTTATCATTAAACATCAATCAAGAGTCATCCTGATAGGAGCCAGAGGGACAAAGTATGTCCCTCACTAGAGCCCGGATAGCATCCCCCTTCCAAGTGAGGGGCTCATCCCCTGTGTCTCCACTGGGGACATCGCTTTGTGGCAGGATCCACACTAAAGGTTCTCTTACCAATGAGGAAGTGACAGCGACTTGGAAGGTATTTCTCTGTCCCTTTCCATCTCGAGGACTTTTGAGGTCCCTTTTTCAGCAGGCAGCTTTTAGCAGTGAGGTGCCTGGCGATCTGGAGCCGCTTGAACAAAAATCCCTGGAAACCACATAAACCGCAGCGGGGCGAAAGCCAGGCATAGGGACCAGGCTTGAGTTTCAACTTGTGGTTTTCTTCTAATCACTTAAGCAAGCACCTGTATCAGCAGAGCCAGTGGATGTGACTGAAGCCATCTCAGGCTCCAGAGCACCCCAGCACAGCCCCATGCCTGCCAAATAACTGGTGTTTGTGTTTTGGCCACAGCAGTGGAGATCCCTACTCCATGCAGGCAACTTGCTCGCAGCATAATGGCTTTAACCTCCCCATGTTGCCTGGCTAAACTCTAATCCCTTATGCCTACTCCAGCATCAGCCTCTGGACCCTGTGCCTGCATCATTTCCAGCCAAACTGGCAGGGGTTGAAGCCACACAACTCATGCAGGGGCTTCACTAACGATGCTTCAAAAGCAGTGAGCTGCACGGTCGGCACCGATGCCAGTGGTACAGCAGATTACTGTGGTCCAGGGCACTCACAAAATGCTCAGAAATACCTTCAAGTGTGTAAACACCCCCAAAAGCCCCCAGATTCCTAATCCCTGCCCCACATGTGGGTGCCCCCACAGCACAACCTTCCCAGGGCAGGTGTGGGGGCTCTGGGTTTTGGGAGACCGATGCATCCACTGCAAAAAAGCATCTGCTGAGGACACATCTGCATCCTCCAAAGGTGGGTGCCAGTGCACCCCCAGCCCCATAACCTGGTCCAAATGCTGTCCCACAACCACTGCCACATCTCTCCCCACATCAACAAACTCCCTATTTTTTTGATTTTGCTACTTTTTAAGCCGATACCTTTTTGCAGAAGCCTGAAAGAAACAGAGCTGAGGGGCAAACAGTCTCCAGCACAGTCCAAGGCACCCAATCACTCATGCCCACAACCCCACTGTGCCAGCTGCCCAACACCCTGTATTTTTCCCCCCACTCCTTCCAGCTGGGTAGTCCCAGGCAGAACCAGCTCCCACCACCAGACACCTCCTCCCCTGTTTTATTTTACCAGCAAAACCGAGGGCACCTGCTGGAAAAGCTCCTCACGTACACGCCGGCACCACAACATCCACTGGCATTGCCGCCTCAGCTCCACATTCCCAGATAATCCGGTGCCTGCCGTGGTTTAGTCCCACTTATAAAAGAAGCAAAGGGGCTCCTGCAGGGGGACGTGTCCACTGCAGGACTTTATCCTTCCCCCTTCAATCAGTGGGTTGCACTCTGCTGTCACCTTGATTTTAAGCCTGGCCTAAACGCACACACAAATATAATATAGTAAAATTATAGTAGGCTTCTGTCTAGTGCAGAGAGATGGAGCAGGATCAAGTGCCCTTCAGAAGCTGCATCTCATCTCCCCCAGGATAAACACTTTCATGTCACAGTGGCTGCTGGGGGGGAATCGCAGCTCGCACAGCGTTCAGCTTCAGACAAGTTTCCACGCCGCGATCTCACAGCAGGCAGGCGCAGAAGCTCTTGCTTCCAGCAACTGCCTCTTCATTTATTAAAGAAATTAAAAAAAAGGGGGCGAAGAGAAAAAGGTAAGTGTTAATCAGGGTGTTCCCACCATTGCAGGGGAGGATGCTGCAAGCACTGTGCATGGGGAGAGGATGCAGATGAGCCAGATCCTGCCCCCAGCAGCACCGCATGGATGGTTGGGGGCAGTGAGGATGGAGGTGAGCAAAGTCACCCAGCCATGGGGTCCTGGGTGCCATCCCCAGCAGGATGCCCAGCCCCGAAACCCAGCCAGCAGTGAGGAACTCAGCACCCCATCCTGCACAGCGTGGACAGAACCCAGTGCTTTGCAGTTCCTAGAAGGAGAGGCGGGCAGGGAGGGCATGGATCCGGCATCCCATGCGCCAGGGCTCCGGTTGCACTTCTCAGAAGCGGGCAGCCAGGGGAAGCCAAAATTAGCAGCCAACTAATTCTGTCCCTCAGTACATCCCCTGCCCCTCCACTGCTGTGACTGCTGCTTATTGCAAGAAGATGCCGGCAATCCCTTGCCTGGAGGAAAAACGAGATGAAATGAGCTACAGGATGACCTGCAAGGCAGATCTTGGGGTTGCACTGACCTCAATCCTCACCCCTGTGTCCCCTCTATCAATAACCGGGTCCAATTCTGCACACCCAAAGGGCTGCTGGGTGGGGGAAGGAAGGGAGATTCAGTTTCCAGCCTCAGGTTCGGCAGCGCGTAGCTAACGCCGGGGTTATTTAAAGCCCGAGTTTTAGCAGCGTTCAGCTCCTGGTTGCGTGATCAGGATAAAAAATCGCAATCCTAATTCCTGGCCCCCCGGTGCCTATGGCAACTGGTATCCGTCGCCTTGGAAACTAATCTCGTGGTATTTGAACAATGTACCAAGGGCCTTTAATCTCCCAAACACTGTAAATCTTTATTCTAGCCTGCTCTCCTCCTACCCCAAGAGCCAACATAAAAAGCCTGTTGTTTTCCACCAAGTCACCGAGAGCCTAACTTGAATTTTATATCATACAGGCACATGGTTTTTTGACTTTTTTTTTTTCCCTCCCCCCCCAAACTATGGAAAAATCCCATGTGCACAATGCCTGCAGGTGCTGCAGCACTGGCCCCATATCCCAGTATGAGGGTTACTTTCTCCATGCCCCGTCCTGGCTATCACCTCAGCTGGCATGCCCACCATGTCCATCTAACTGGGCACTGCTCTAGATAATAATAACAACAATAACAATAATAATGATAATAACAACAACGATAATCTATTTTTAATAATTATTATTTCTGAATTATCTAGCAAAAAAATCCCCAAACCGCAAATATACTAAGACACAGCACCCCGGCTGGGGGCAATGGGGGCTCGGCAGAGGATGATCCACCCTGGAACAGATGCTGGTGAGCACCTCATCTCACTCCTCCACAGTCAACCCCACTGTCTTTGTCTTCTGCAAAGCCTCTGTTGATGGCACCAACCTCCCCAGCAACTAGGAAGGGCTGCAGTGGCCTCATCCACGTCCCCCCCCGCCGACCCCAGCCCACAGCCACTGCTGCTCATCACCCACTTTCTGCTCTGCCCAGGTAATTACCTCTGTGTAAGGAGGTCTCTGGTAGAGAGCCACTACCTAATCTCATTATGTTTTAATTTTATCTCTAATATTTCTCTCTGGCTACTGGTGTCTCAGTATCAAGTATTCCCCGTGTTACAGGATGGGCTATTTGCTAATCCCAGGCCTGGCTCTCTGCCACACAAACTCACTCAATACAAAAGTAAAATAGCTTTCTATGGGGACGAAAGGAGGCTCAGAGACAGGAGCATTCCACGCCCTGAACTCCCCCCTCCCGCCTGCATCCTTCTCCCCTATTTTATTTTATGGGATGAGTTGGAAATGCAAGAGCATGCCCTGGATTGCGGGGTGCTTGCCCTCTGCTCCAGCCCCATAGTGGGAAGCACGTGTGCCAAGAGCCAGCGCCGGCTGCACCTTGTCACATGCAACCTCAGTGCCTGGAATTGGGCATCCCACATGGACAGGTGACTCGTCACCGGCAATGGAGGAGTCATCGGTGCAGCCGAGCATGCACCCACGCTGGTGTGACCCATCCAGGGAGCCAGGCAGTGCCGCCAGGGAGGAGGGAGACTGCTGGGATCCCATTTCCTTCCCGCGCAGCCTCTGGCCACAGCATCATCCCCGAAACCTGCTGTTCCTCATGCAAACCCCGCCATTACCTCAGTGCTATCAGGGCTCGGCATCACTGCGGCTGCCAGACAGAAACAGCCGCGGGTGCTGTGGGGCCCCCACCCAGCCGGGCAGAGACATCACCCTCCCCATGAGAGGACATGCCAGGAGCCATCACGTCCGGCCAAGGACGGCTCTGGTGTCCCTGGGCCATGGCATCACGATGGGGCTGCAATGCTGGGTGCTGCTGTGCTGCTCCTGCATCCCATGAGCAGCAGCTCTGCAGCTGATGGGGGTCCCCAGCCTGTGCAGAGCCATGCACCTCCAGCCAAGTTGTTCCCACCAGTGTGACCATCCCTACAGCCCTCATGGGGAGATTCACCAGTGTCTAATACAGCTTGGGTGCTCATCACAATTTCCCCTCCTCTGTATTCACACATTCTCAGTCTTTCTCAGTGATGTGCCCTGAGCACTATGAGCCCTGCACTGGGTGGCAACCAGCCAGCAGGCAAAGGACAGGCAGACAGACGGACAGGGACCAACCCACACTCAGAGACTGTGATTACACACCCATGGGTCCCATATTGCTGATTCCCCAGGGATGCCTCTGCTCCTTGGGGCTGCAGGGAGCTGCCCACGTGCATCGGTGCCTTCCCCTGGGAAGGGCAATACAGCATCCCAGAGGGGTCCCTGGTGGTGCCGGGTGTGGCCTCAAGCCCCAGCAGGATTTGGGATGAGGTGGGGTGGGGAGGGCGGCAGGCATGGGTGGAGGTGGCGGGAGCAGCTCTGATAGCTGGCGATTTGAGCCGTGACTCAAAGGGCCCAGGATGGAGTCAGGGCTGGCCCTGCGGAGCCAGCCCGGGGCTGGCCAGGATCTGGCCCTAAAATACAGCCAGGTCTTCTCCCACTTCTCCCACATGCTTCCACTCAGACTCACTCCAGGACAAGGTGACCTGGCTGCTACCACCTCCTCCCTCCAGGGAAATGACAGCACTCAGGCTCTGACACAATGGCCTGGGCCAGCATTTCCCTGCCCCTGATGCCTTGACCCCCCTGAAGCACATGAGCCCCTTCTGGGGGAAACTGGCCCAGGATCAGCCCTGGTCCCTATAACCTTAGAGGGACATCGGTCCCTCTGCAGCCTCACCGGTGCACCAGTTCAACTCATCCATCCTGCAGCCAACCAGCTCTGCCCTCTTGTCTCACCCACCCTATCTCAGGGTGGTTTAGCAAGGGAAATCAGTCAGCAGAGTGTCCTCAGCACCAGCAAGAAGGACGCCAAGCCCTCAGCCCCCACGGTGCCGGCACTGCCATGGCCGCAGCACAGCGCAGAGGCACGGGGCTGGGGGAGCCCGAGGTCTCACAGAAACACATGTTTCCCCCTGCTAAATTCCAGCTTAATTCTCATTTCCATTGTGTTATGAAACACATTATCTATTGAAACTAAGTCAACAGTTGTTTGCATTTACGTGTAAACACAGCGAATATTAGGAACGGGGCCAGCATTATATTTGCATAGGAAATGCTGCCTGCGCTGCCCTCTCTCCCTGGCTCTTCTCCATCTCTGCAGTTAAATACACAGGGATGCAGGGAAATGGTGAAACCCAAAACCAGAGCAGCCCGAAAAGCTAAAAAACCCCCTTGTTTTTCCCTCTCTATTTTTGTGCAGCACTAGAAAAATTATCCCTTTAAACCCGCATAACGCACCGACACACACACCCCTTCATCTCAGGCCCAAACCGAAACTGCTTCAAATTCCCAATGATACGCATATCTTATCAGGCCTGCTTTGCATAGCACATAAATATTTATTTGCTTTTAATCCTGCAAAGCAAACCTGCCTCGTGGCACATTTCCTTCAGTCGGCAGCTTCGGTGCCCAATGAAGCACCAAGAGAAGTGGTGTCCCAAATTCAGAGCCTGCTTTAGGTGCGATGGCAGGGAAACAAGCACCCAACATCCAGCACTCACTGCCTCTTGGGGTAGCCAAGGCAAGTCTGGGGTGCCAAGGTGGCTGTAAGGCACCCCACTTCCTTGCCACTGGGCAAAGCCTGGCTCAGCAACCATAAATGCCAGAATATATTCTGGTTTGGGTGTGCAAGATGGCTCGATGCCACCTGTGATGGAGATGCTTCTAGGAAAGGTGATACCAGCGGACTGCCCCCACACACACACAGAAAAGAGCTTTTTGGGGCTGAGCAAAGGGAGAGCACTTTGTCACGAGGAAGGCAGAGGGCACACAGCTTATCTTTCGGGCTCACAGCTTATTTTTTGCACATGGGATCTTTGGGTTGAAAAACAGAACCACCTAATGTGGTCATCCATGAAATGGCAAATGAGGGGCTGCACCTCTGGGGACCAGCCCAGGCTTTCCATCACCCCAATTCAGGATACGACCAAGCAGACCCATATCCCAAACACTGCCAAGACGCTCATACACCACAAAACTCAAACATCAAATCACCCCAACACCAAAAGCCCCCTAAATTACCTCTTGCTTCAGACAGAAGGATGGGAAGCAGTGCATTCACCTGCTCTGCAGCGATCAAAGCATTCACATCGGGACCCACGGAGCACGAGATCGTGAGTTAATCTCTTAATCAGTTCCCTAACTGGGTGACAAGCAAGGGTGCTGGGCCCGGGAGAGCTGGCGAGCTCTGGGCACGGCTCTTCATGCCGCACGCAGCCACGGAGTGAGTAAACACGGGGCTACTTTATAGTGGGCAGGTAAATATTTAAATAGGCAGGTTTATTTCAGCCACCCTGCCTTGTCCTCTGCAAAGCTGCTGACCTGGATGGCGCCCAAAAACCTCATTAAAAGCAAAATGATGGTTTTCCCCAAGATGGGAGGAAGTGCCTGAACATCTGCCTGAAGCTGGTGATCTGGGACCGGGAGGAGAAACCGCACCAGCCATGCTACAGAGGCTTTCCCTGAGTGCTGAGTGTGATCTCGCAGCTCTCCGGCATCTTTAAGGAGCGCTCCTCACAGCCCGAGACTGCGACCTGTGGGATATCAGCACCTCCAAGGAGGGGTACTGCTCCATCCCTATGGATGCCTCCGCCAGCCGCTGTGTTCATCACCCTGCTGCTGGGGACATGAAGCACCCCAAAGAGGCAGCCTGGCTCTCCCCAGCATCCTTCCAGCTACTCAAACTACCAAGGGCAATAAAGAGAGACTCCAGCAGAAAGCAAAATCAATACTGAGAAGGAAGGTTCTGGGCTTAAATGCCTTTTGTAACATCGCTCGTGAAAAGGAGGTTAGCGAAGGAGGGGGGAGAAAGGACATAAAAACCCTCAGCACATGGACTTAAGAACAGCATTTGCTATAAGGTTTTCCATAGGCATCACTGATGGTTTCTAGGTAGGGAGCACACAGAGGGGTGCAGACCCAGCCTGCTACTCCCCAAGCCTGACCCGACCACAAGCAAAGAGTTATGGGGTGGCGGAAGAGGGGCACCCCAGCACCACGTCCTGGCTCCCACCTGGGTGATGCCAGTGTGCACCCCAGCTGCTGCCATTGTGCTTTTGGGGGGTTGAAGCCACAAGGAGACAGTAACCAGGGGGAATCAGGCACATGTCATGGCAAAGCCCACCTGCTGGTCCGGGTACAGAGGAGAATCCTGTAACATGGGAAAGCCAGCATCCCAGAATATCCTCAGCAGAGAGAACTCCACATTATCTTTAATTATCAGGTTTAAAATAATAAAGGATGCCCCCATGCTCTAGCGCAATGATGGCAATCCAGCACGAGCCCAGCTGTTAAAATAGCCCTTTCCAGAAGCACCCACAGGCACCCACGGGACACCCACTCTCTGCTCCATCCATCAGTACCACCACACCAGGTCCACAGTGCGCCACAAGGTCAGTGAGCGTGGAAATATGCATCTTACATGCAGAAAATGTAAAATAAATCAAGCAGAAGCCAAAAGAAATATTCAACGACACCTATGCTGCTAGGGGAGAGAGTAATAAATCAAGGGGGAGAAAATATATCAGCAATGAAGCCACAACCCAAGCAGCCTATTTTCAAAGAGGACTTAAAGATGATGGGGTTTGTGCACTAGAGGTGTGGAGGGGAGGAAAGCATCGCTCTCGCCACAGCTAAAGTAGAGGAAACTTTTGCATCGCTGCGGTGGCGGCGGAGCCGGCTTTTATCATGGAGAGCTTCACGCACAGGCAGCGACAGGGCTGGATTTCTGCAGGTGTAATTCCCACGGAGATAAAGACCTTGTTTTTCAACACACGGCAGCATCGTACATAAATTACAACAGCAAACAGGGGGAAACAAAGAGGTTTTCAAGAAAGCTCATAATCCTCCAAGGGGCAGCTTGGCGAAAGCCGGCGGGCGGCTGCAGGAAGATGACACAGGAGAGATGTGGGGCTAATCTCATTCCTTCCCACTCCCTGTAAGGGACTAACCCACCTGAACGATAAGCATTTGAGAGGCCCAGGATGCTGGGATGCACCACTGCTGCCTGCTCTTCCCTGCAGGGATCCAGAAAGGAGCCGTGGGAAGGGCATGGATGCTGCATCCATCCTGGAGCCAGGTCTTTGCTCTGGGAGCTAGCATGTGGAGGGTTGGGGGTGCACCGCACCGGGCCACTGCTCTCTCAGGTCATGCTCACCTCTCTCATATGTCTTTTCTTCTGCCCTCTCTTTTAAAATAAAATAAATAAATACAACCTGACACTAACTCTCACAGTTTTAATGAATGTTTAATGTTAAAGGTTGCTGCTGCCCGTTCTCGCTGCAGATCTGTATTAACAGCACAGGGGCTGCTCGGTTTGAGTCATGCTTGATCGGGGTTCCAGCACACTCCTCTCCCCAGCCGGGCATCTCCCAAGGAAGTTGTTGGGCAGCAGTGGCAGGGAGACAGCACGTGCCATAAACCTGCAGCAAACCCCAGCTAACCCCCTGCTATCAATGCAAGCCCCCAGCAGAGCTTCATCTGGATGTTTGCATTTTGGGGGGACAAAAATATCAAGCTCCCAGGGTAAATGGCTGTAATCTCACCTCAGGGGTTTCGAGGTATTTTTCCCCAGAAGGATGAGATGAAATTACAGCCCGGCGATGCCCCTAAAGGGTGCAGAACTATTAATTTTCAGTGATCCTCCTCTAATGAAGCTAATTTATAACCTTGTCAGAAGGCACACGCAGACTTGGGGCATCGGTACGGCTCCCTTCTCCCTGCCTGCCGTTCCCAGGATAAAAACCTCCAACCCAAACCCCAACCAGGATGTTTATTTAAGGCCCAAAACCCCAAAGGCACTTTAAACAAGCAGAGTTCCTCACATATTTTGCCGACCAAGCGCAATCCTTCCTGCCAGTGATTGCAAAAGGGCTTCCAGCACCCACAGGGATGTGGGGGGTCCCTGCTTACACTGGGAAAGGGTCATCCCACTGCTTGGATGGGAGCAAGGATGATGCTGTGGGACACAGGGACCTGTGGGCATCTTGGGGCGTCCTCACAGACCAGAGCATCCCCAAACATCAGGGTCTCCATGGCTTGGCAACGTGGTGACACAGTTGCTGGAGGACTTGCCAGTGACCCTACCACCATCCCAACAGCCCCACTGCACTCCCACAGGAATCAGTCCTGGAAGGGTTCAACAGCTCATCCCTGTTAAAAAGGGAGGAAACTGGCTGGTTAAAAGGGAGGAAATCATGAGAAAAAGCCCTTTCTCCATCTGGACCAACCACTCGTGTTCCTCCTAGGACATGCAGGACTCGGGGTGAACACCGGCAAGAAGGAGCAGGGAGAAGCGCTGCGGCAGCTCCCCCTGCTCCACCAGCACCGCGCAGAAGCACTTCAGCAGATGGTGGATCGTAACATCATCATATTTACCTAACGAGATTGCTTTATTGTAGCCCTCCAACAAGAAAGGGAGAGGATCTAAAGGTGGCAACTCCTGGGCTTTGACAACCAGGTGCCATATATATATATATTTATTTAAAATCAATACAAAAACCACAATTTCAGAGGTCGCGTTAATACACTGATTTTTTCCCTCTGTACTAAACCAGATGTGACTCATCTGCAACAAAGATGTACAAATCAATGCTTCAAATCCTTCTAAGTGCTGGGGAGCAGAGCTGTAATAACAATTTGTGTGATGCCGGGGGTGCACAGGGCTCAAACCCCAATCTACCCACCCAGGACAGAGACAGCATTCCTCCAGGCAAGGACTATCATTCACTGTACGCACAGCAAGTGGGGTCCCAGCCTTCTAAATACTAACGCAGTACAAATAATAAAGATAATTCCCACATATTTAATCATTACCAGAGCTCTGGGTAGAAATGATAATCAGGCCCCTACTAATTAGGGAGACATAATCCTGCCTTTCCTACAAGTTTTTTCATGCCTGTCTCCTACCCTGCAATGAAACAAGCAGAAAACTGACCTGATGATAGGCAGGAGTGTGACTTTGACAGGAGCCTCAAACAGGTCCCAAAGCCCAACTACAGCAGGCACAGCCCCAGCACACCAGTACTAGGGCAGATATGCCAAAATACCCACTCCACAGAGCTCAGCACTGGTCCAGCCCTGAATGCAAACCACCCTTTAAGGTACCTTTTGGGAAGCTCCAAGCAGCAGCATCCATCAAGGGAAAACCCTACCCTACATGTCCCTCTGGCGTCTCTGCCCTGAGTGGGGTAGGGACCAGCACCTCAGGAGCTCACCTCAAGCCTCATCCTAAACCTTTCAGCATCCCAGCAGCTCTTCCCATTGGCAGCGGCTGCCTTACCAGCCTGCCCCAGTGCAGCTACCGATGCGACGTGCCACATGTGCTGCCTGGTGCTCAGCCCTTAGAGAGTGGCCGGGCTCAGTTTCAGGCACAAGGATTGCTGCTAATTAGAAGCAGGGCTGGGTTTGACCCTTTCATCTGTGCCTGTTAGCACAGGAGGGCTCTGCCCACCTCCAGACAGCCACCTCCATCCTCAGAGTGACAGCCGGAGCCATCCCTACCACCCCAGGGCCAACCCTTTAATGCCACGAGGCTGAAGCTCCAGATGAGCAACCCGGTGGCCAGTGTCCCAAGGCAAGGTCACCTCATGCAAGCATTAGGGAGCGTCTGGTTTCCCAAGCAGGAGACATGTCCATGCAGAAGCAGCTGGAGGTAAAGATGTGAGCTCTGCTGAAACCTGGGCATGGAAATGAAATGCACCCATCCCTGCACACCATCTTTTAAAGATGGGTGAAGCATCTTCTCGCACAGCAACTGCATAAAACCAAGGAAATCTTCACCCACTGTGATGGTTTCATCTCCCTAGTGTTACCTTGCTCTGGATGACTCCCTCTCCACTCACCACGAATTTTCCCTAAGCCACACTGACTACCTCTATGTTCTTCTACCCAGCAGTTACCAAAGCAAAAGCTCTGAGAGCTTTCCCCCCCTATTTTTAGTGAGGGAGAAGGAAGCCAAGGGCTCCTCGATGGCCTCAACACTGGCACAACCTGTGTTTGGGATCCCATGCATCCATCCCCTGCCTCAGGCAGGGACAGGGCTTAGCCCCAACCTCTCTACCAAACACCTCTTCTCATGTAACGGGATTTTTCAGACCCACTTCAAACTACCCCGTAAAGCTGCTGGTCATCAGGGCCTGGGCACCACGCAGTCCTCTTTGAAGCGTGCATATCATAGAGTGGTTTGGGTTGGAAGGGACCTTAAAGCTCATCCAGTTCCAGCCCCCTGCCATGGGCAGGTCCACCTTCCACTAGAGCAGGTTGCTCCAAGCCCCATCCAACCTGGCCTTGAACACTTTCATCCACCCATTACAGAGGGAGGTTTCTCCTCCAGGAACATCCCAGCTAAGCAGGACACACAACCCCCGGCAGCAACCAATACCCATGCACATCACCAAGACATGCAAGAAATGCTCCAAAAAATAAAAAAGGTTACAAAACCTCCTGCCCACCAGTTTTCCTCATGGACATCTCCAGAGGGATATATGCTCCAAAGCACTCTCCGAGCTCCCCAGTTGTACTCTGCCCATGGGGCTCAGGAGGTTTGTGGTGCCACAGAAGATGAAGACAGACACCTCATCCCTCACATGAGAGGTGGAGATCAGCTCTGAGGGGAATGACATCCATGCGGACGGATGCAGCAGCAGACTAATGCTCCTCACCTCACTGAGGTTAATTCTCTTCCTAAACCAGCCAGACCCACACAGAGCAGAGACAAGGCAACACGAAGCCACAGAATTCAAACAGAAGTAGTTTGCGTGCAGGAATGTAAATCCCACATCAGCACAGCCTGCTTGGGGAGGGGATTCTGTACTGAGTGCTTTTCTTCACAGCATCCTCCCCATGGGAAAGCCTTGCTGAAACTGTAGGGAAGTCCCTCGGAAATCACCACCAAAGTGTTTGTAAGGTGGCATTTGACAGCGGCTCCCAAACCAGGATGGGGCACAGGGTTATTCCCACAAAAGCGATGCCCCAGCTGCTTCAAGGGATTAGAATCATAGCATCACAGACTAGTTTGGGTTGGACCTTAAGATCATTTAGTTCCAACCCCCTGCCATGGGCAGGGACACCTCGCACTAGACCATGTCACCCAAGGCTCTGTCCAACCTGGCCTTGAACACTGCCAGGGCTTGGAGCAACCTGGTCTAATGGAAGGATAAGCTTTAAGGTCCCTTCCAACCCAAACCAGTCTGCGATTCTGTGATTTCTCTGGCAGCAGCCCCCACCCCAGCCTGTTGCTCCAGTACCACAGGGTCACCACACAGCAGGGCTCAGCGCTCACCCAGACTCACTTAGGCTCAAAGCACATTCAACCAACGAGGCTGCACTAAGCAATGATGCATTGAAATGGCAATTAAGAAATACCCTGAGCCCCCAACCTATAAAGCCCACCTAGACTCCAGCCACCACACAGCCCCGAGCCTCCTGCGGCTTCTGACCAGGCAAAAGGTTCCCGACCTCTTTTCAAAGACAATGCTTCAAGAGATTTAAATTAAACACGTCCTGTGAAGGGACAGGCTGCAACGGGGCAGAGCAAAGTCCTGGGAAATCTTGCTCCAGTCTGCAAAGACCCGTCATGTCCCCAGAAAACCTCCAGCCAGGGCTGCTCTCTGCCTCCAGCCCCACTGCTTGGGCACAGCATCCTGACGGACACCAGAGGCCCTTCCCTACAGCTTCCAGCTGGACTCTTCCCAATAAATGAATCAATAAATACATTTTATCTCCCAGATGGATATCTCCATCCTTAGAAGGGGCTCCCAGCAGGTACTTTCCTCTCCTCTTTGTCCTCAAGAGGAAGGCTACTGGTGGTGGCAAACCCATCCCACGTGCATTCAGCATCTGCTCACTGCAAAGCCCCAGAGGAGGTTTCTCATTGCCAACAAGGCGCAACACAGGTAGATGTGGCCAGAGGGCCAAGAGAAGAGCACAGACACCAACACAGCCCCTCATTCATCCCCTTCCCCAAACTATTAGCTACCTACCTACCCTACCAACTACACCCAAGCCGAGCCATGTTGGGAGCTGCAGTCACCATCCTGCCTCTTCTTCCATGATGAACTACCACCACATCCACCCGCCTCAGGCATCTGCAGATGGATCCCGGCGGCACAAGGAACAACCGCATCCATCACCCAACGGGCAGGACCGGGAACAAGCCCTGCAACCATGCCAGGGGTCAGCCCCACGGCAGGCAACTGGCTGGGGACGAGCCTGGCCGGTGACTGGAGTCCCTCCGCATTCCTCCAGCCTGGCTGCCAGGGTAGAGCTGCCAGAATTCCCAAAGGAAGTACGGGGCATTGATAATTGCTGAAAAAAATCTGAGCTATTTCCTGCGGGAGCAGCAGATGGGAATCCCCCATTGGCTCCAGCAGCAAGAGGTCGCTGTTTTGGTATGGGATTTTTGGGTTTGGGGCTTTGTTTTTCTTTCCTCCTTCCTTGAAGCTGAGCATCGCTCAAGCCATACGTGATTCCATGTGGGACAGCCAGACCTGTCCCCTCTGTACTGGCCGCAAAGTCCACCCTCGTTGTCACCTCCTGCCCCACACAAGGTCCCACTGGATGCGTGAAGGGCACCACATCTCATGCCCGGGCTGGTAGGGCAGGTTGCTAAATACCTCCCTGAGCAGGTTCCTTCCCTCCTCTCCCAGCTTCTCATTAGCAAACCTAAACGAACAGTGACCCATCCTGCATTGACACGTGAAAGCCCTCTAGGAGGAACAGCAGAAGGAGGTGGTGGTGGCCACCAGCATGTATCCCCTTCATCACTCCCTGGCTCCTGCAACCACCCCATTAGAGCAGTTGCCTGACCCCTTCCCCTGCCTGCATCCAGCGGTTTCACATCCCAAAAACACGGCCTTCAGAGGCAACACCAGCTCAGTGCATGGAAAAAACAGCAGCCCAGCCCCAAACCAGGGTGCCCTGTCCCCCAGCAGGCACTGGGACCCCAGCTCTGTGGGGCAAAGAGAAGAGTGGGGGGCCCATGGGTGACCACAGCCACACTGTGCTGCAGCTGCTCAGATGTGACCTCGATACCTGACTGGCTGCTTGATATCGCCCCGATGGTGGCGGGGGCCTGCAGCAGAGGAGCCACTGGCACCCCAGCCCCTCGGCCACAGCGGGGTCAGGTCTGACAACATCACACACTTCATTTCAGAGCGAGCGCTGCAGCAGTTTCCACAGGAGTAGGAAACTCCTTGGGCTCAGAGGGCGACATCCACAGAGCAAGTCTGGCTGCACCGGTGGGGACCAGAGACCTGGGACCCTGCAGAATTAAAGGTGCTCGTGTCCACAGGATTATGCCCCAGCTCTTCCAGTGGGAGCAGCATGAGGAGCAGACACCCTAAAGCTGGGGCTCCTGTCACATGAGGCTCAGTGATGATGTCCCCAGGCACTTCCAACGTCCGGAACTAGGATGCCGATAGGCAACATATGTGCCAGGAGGCCAAGCAGCGATCCCAAAATGCCCATCACACCACGGCTCTGCAGTGATGCTCAGCAGCACCAATGCCTCCCGAAGCCCTTCCCAGGCATACCCGGTGCCCACCGCAAACACCCAGGACCCACAGTGCCGCCGGGACCGAGGCTTGCTCTGGCGCGAGATCATTAATAGGATCGCTCCAATTTACAGCTTATCCCAGATAAGCCCACGGCCAGCCCCGTGCACTGGAAGGACAAGGGCACCGGCTCTCCGGGGAGCAACTTTCTCCCCACCATGGCCATCACCACGCACCAAGAAGCCTGTGCTTGCCCCCAGCAGCACTGGGGAGCCGCAGAGGACGCCTGTCCCTCCGCACCACGGCCGCGGTGCCGAGGCCGGGTTCCCAGCACAGCTGAAGCCCTGAGCGCTTCGTCAGCTCAACCCTGCGTTTCTATTTCCAGCCGTGCTGCTGCCTCTCCCCGTGCTGGAGAGGGGGCGAGCCCCGGCAGAGCCCTGTGCCCGGCTTCCATCCTGCCCGGCACCACCACACACAGCCAGGGTAGGTGCTGGCCCTGGAGCTGCCTTCAGGATATGGGACACCACTGCAGTGATGGGCACCAAGGGCCAGCCCAGCAACCCCAGCCCTACTGCTTCTGCACCCCCTGCCTCACCATCCCAGGCTCCCCTCCCTGCAGCACTATTGCCCCAATCCTTCATACCTGCCCCCCCCCAGCCTTATTGCCTCCTGGCATCCCCCCAGAGCCCTGATGGACCCCACCAACCCCAAGCCCCATCATCATGCCCAGGATTCCTCCCCAGCAGCCCTAATGCCAACCCCAGTCCCAAAGAGCTCAACACCCTCCAATATCCCCAGCATCTCCCCCAAGCCCCAACATCCCTCCCAGCTTTAACACCCCTCAGCATCCCTGGCAGCCCTACTGCCCTGCAGCATCCTCCAGCCCTAATGCCCCCCCTGCACCACCAGCACTAACCTCCCCCAGTATCCCTATTGCCCCCTGCACCCCCACAGCCCCAATGAGCCCAGCATCCCTACCAGCTCTATTGCCCCCCTGCATCCACTAGCCCTATCACTCCTCAGCAATCCTCAAGCCTTTATGTCCCCTCCTGCACCCCCTCAGCCCTAATGAGTCCAGCATCTCTCCAGCCCTCTTGCCCCCCGCCATCACTCCCAGCCCTATTGCCCACAAGTCCTATCACCCTTCAGCATCCCTCAAGCCCTAACTACCACCTTCAGCTCCCCAGCCCTAACAAGCCTAGCATCTCCCCCAGCCCCAACAAGCCTAGCATCTCCCCCAGCCCCAATGAACCCAGCATCCCCACCAGCCCTATTGCCCCCTAGCATCCCCCCCAGCTCTATTGCCCTTCAGCATCTCCTCCAGCCCTATCGCCCCTCAGCATCCCTCCCAACCCTATGCCCCCCTGTATCCCTCCAGCCCTAATAAACTCAGCATCCCCCCCAGACTTATTGCCCCCCAGCATCCCCCAAGCTCTATTGCGCCCCACTCCTATCACCGCTCAGCAACCCCCAAGCCCTAACGCCTCCCTATATCCCCCCAGCCCTATTGCCCCCCAGCATCCCCCAAGCCTTAATGCCCCCCTGCACTCCCAACAGCCCTAACACCCCCTGCATCCCCCAGCTCTACCACCCCCCCCAGCCCCATCACCCCCAAGCCTTATCCCACCCCCCAACCCTACCACCCCCCTGCACCCCCATCCCTAACGCCCCCTGCCCCCCTCCAAGCCCCACGGCACGCAGCACCCCCCAACCCCCGCACCCCCTTAGCCCTCCCCACCGCCACCCCCCAGGGTTGGTACCGGGGTCGGGGGGGACACACGGAAGGGAAAGGGGGGGGCAAAACTTTTCCTTACCGCGGGAGGCTCGGGCGCGGCGCTCCTGCCTTCCCCGGCGAGGCTGCGCGGAGCGGCGGGGGCCGGGATAGAGCCGGGATGGAGCCGGGATGGAGCCGCCTCCCGCCGCTTCCCTCCTCCCGGGCGGGGCCCGGTGGGGGCTTAAAGGGAAGGAATAAGGGGCGGGGGGGGGTGGGAAATAAACTCCCCCCCCACCAACCCACCCGGAGCTGGAGGAGGGAGAGCAGCTCTTTGTTCTGTAATCCCAGTAAAAGTGCCAGCCATTCGCCCCGCCGCTAATCCCAGCCCCGCTCAACGGCACCATCCATTGGCTGCCATTTACATACGGGATTAGCCAGCCCGATAACCGGACGGGGGGGTTAAGTGGGGGGGACGAGCTGTGTTAAATCCTTTCAAGCCAAGCCGGGGCCGTGCCGAGCAGTACCGAGCCGTCACGGCTCGCCGCGGCTCGGCACGGCCCCGGTGCGGTGGCCCAGTCGGCTGTATGGGGGTGCAATGGGGACCTATCGCCACCTGTCGGTGTTGGCATGGCTGGATTTGGCACGGTTTGGCACAGTACGGCTCGGTATAGTGTGGTCCTTGGCTTGGTTTGGCATGATACAGCACGCCTTGGCACAGCCCGGCGTGGCACGGCTCAACACAGCCCTGTTTGGCATGGCACAGTTTGGATGGCCTGGCCCTGTGCAGCTCAGCATAGCACGGCACAGCTTGACCTGCTGTGACATGGCTTGGCTTGGCATAGCACAGCTCAGCTCAGCACAGCCTTGCCCCGCATAGCTTGGCTCAGCTCAGCATGGCATGGCTTGCCACAGCCTTGCCCTGTGTGGCTTGGCTCGTCACGGTGTGGCTTGGCATGGCCTGGCTTGGCATGGCCTGGCTTTGCACAGCTCAGCTCAACACAACATGGTTTGGCACAGCTTAGCTTGGCTCGGCTTGGCACGGCTTGGCTTAGCATGGCACAACTTGGTATACACATGAGCACAGCTTGGCACAGCCTTGCCCTGCATGGCTCAGCTCAGCACAACTTGGCTCAGCACCGAGTGACTTGGCACGGCATGGCATGGCACAGCTCAGCACAGCCCTGCCCCACATGGCTTGGCTTGCCTCAGCTTGGCATGGCCTGGTACTGCACTGCTTAGCATGGCATAGCACCACTTGCTGCAGCTGCAGGTTGACATACCTGGCCTTGGTGTGGCACGGCCAGGACATGGCCTGGCACTGCATGGCACAGCTTGTCCCAGCACAGCCCATCCTGGCGTACCCATTCAGAGCTCCCCATCACCAGAGCCAGGCACTGCGGTACTGGCAGCTCCCATTCACCCCGCTGGTGCTGCCACCATCCCCATCCCGGCGGCACAGAGGCCGAGGCTGCTCTTGCCAGTGGGAAGAGCCGACCCGTGAAGAGGAAATGGTTCTTTCCTGAGTTCCTCGCTGCAAATTAAGGAATGGCAAATTAAAACAAATGAAAAACTATTAACAATGACTCGGCGGCGTTTGAACCTCCAAAGTTTGGGAACTGCTGACGTTTTTGCCTTTGAAGCACATTACACAGCTGCTCCATTAGATGGGTTTTGTTTTAAATAAGTGATGATTTATCACCACTCCAGGGCCATGGGAGGAGAAACCGTTTTCAGAGAAAACACTAGTTTTCCCAGTTTCTGGAAGAATGGGAAAGGGGCTTTTTGGCCCTGCCAAGCCCCATGCAAGCACCCAGCAGCCCCTGCATCCCTCCCCGTGTTATCAGGCCTGGCAAACCTGTTGCACTGATAGTGAAGGCTGCGTGGGGGTCCCAGCAAACCCCATGAAAGATGAAGGCTTTAAGGGGATGGGGCTCCGTGGGGCAGATTTGTCCCTGTAGAGTGGCTGGAGCTGGTCCCCGATTCACACTGAGGTCCCTGGGAGCATAAATGGTGAGCGAACCCACACTTGCTGGGTAATTAAATGGAAGATCTTACTTGGCAGAAGGAAATCAGGGCAGCTTTTGGCTAATTATCTATAAGCCCCCACCAAAAACCACCCACTAACATTAATTACATTAGGTCACCCGAGCAGAAGAGCTGAAGAAGGGGAAGCTGCTGGAGAAGGACGGTGGGTTTCTGTGCAGTCTCTGCTGTCCTGCTCTTCCCATGGCTCTCCATCACCTTCACAGCACGCTGTCATCCCAAACCCGTGGTCCCTGGCCCAGGAAACCTGTGCAGCCTGAAAGTGGGGAAAAAGCATGTTTTGATCCAACACCCAGCTCCCATGGCTGTGTGTGTCCGCTGTGCTGGGCCCCGGGTGCCCATCCTGGTGGGCAGAGGTTTTGGGTCCTGCCTGAAGACATGCTCAGGCCAGGCTTGTGCTTGTTTCTGCTCCCCAAACCTGCCCTCCTTGGGGCCAGCCCTGTGGCTGGCTTTGGGGTCACTGTTGGGGACCATGAACCAAAATAAGGTTGAAGACCCTCAGGTACCACCTTTGGTCACCAACGTGCAAACAGAGAGCTCAGTCCCTGCAGCTCCCAGCAGAGCCTCTGCTTTGGTGCCGTCTCCACATGGGGCTACAAGCACTTGGGATGGGGAGAGGCCAGATTGATCCTGGAATCTGGAGAAGGAGCCTGGGGAGATGGAGGCAGCAGGCTGGGGCTGGACCGCACAAGGGCTGGGAGGGAAGGTCTGGAGGCTATGGGCTTCAGGAGGGAGCTGAGACATCCGATGGCACCCAAGATGTTCTCCAGATGTTCCACTGGAACTGAGTCCACACTCAGCCCCCCTGAGCCTCCATCCTCTTGGGATGCTCATGCTTATTATTGGGGGTTGGAACTAGATGATCTAAAGGTCCTTTCCAACCCTCATTATTCTATGATTCTGTTAAAGGATACCTGGTCCAGCCGGGGGACGATGGATGCCTTAAACACTCTCTTGTCACACCTCTGCACATCTCTGAAGGAACCCAACAGGACAGGGTAAAAGTGGGGGCAAAACTCTTTATTTGGGGGCCAAAACAATAAGCGGCACAAACCCATCCAACTAGTGAACAGCACGAGAGGGATGGTTTAATCTGCTCTATCTGCAGCAATAAAGAAGTTCCTTGTCACAGCGCTGACAAAAGAAAAGGCAACATCGCCAGAGAACAATCCTATCTGCAGGAAGATTTTTCTTTTTAATTTGTTAATTAGTGACTGCTGGGCATCACAGGAACCGCTGGTTGCTCTGATGTGCTGATTTCTGCTGTCTCCCAGTGGAATTTGAGATCATAAAAATGAAGAAAAGAAAGAAAAGCTGCTTCTTTAGAAGCGAGAACGAGGAAAAAAGTTTTAGTAAGGTCAGGGGGAATGTAATTGAAATAATGAGTTGGCTTCTTCTTTCCTGAAGGGGGATTGTGTTCTTCTGCCACAGCAAATCGCTGGTTAAAACAAGCAAGGCAAAACAAAATGGTTTTAAATTATGGATCAAAGAGTGGGACATTTCTGGCAGTCCCCAACAACCTGCTGCTGCTGGCGCCTCGTGGCTGGATGCGGGGAGCTGGCATTACCCAGAGCAGAGCTGGGAGACATGAAAACCACACAAGGAAAAGCCCAGAGGAGCAAGTCCTGGCATCCGTGGCCCTGGGTGGAAAGCTCTGAGGGTTGGGGGGAGAAAAAAAAGCTTTTCAAGCTATTGCCCACACTTGCAAGAACAACACTGTGTGTGCAGCAAATGGGTTTGGAGCTCTATTTAGAGTGGTTTGGGTTGGAAGGGACCTTAAAGCTCATCCAGTTCCAACCCCCTCCTATGGGCAGGGACACCTTCCACTAGAGCAGGTTGCTCCAAGCCCCTGTGTCCAACCTGGCCTTGAACACTGCCAGGGATGGGGCAGCCACAGCTTCTCTGGGCACCCTGTGCCAGCGCCTCAGCACCCTCATAGTAAAGAATCCATCCTGCCCACAAAACAGCTACTATGGGGAGAGCCATGCACCAAGGCAGCCAAAAGTACTATTAATTCTCTTGCAAGAAACATGCTATTGAGGGAAACTAGCAAGGTTCCCTGCAAAACCCGGGCTGGTAGCTGTTGGTCCCAAACATATTTGTAGAAAGATCAAAAGACCCCAGCCCCGTCTCCATTCCCTGCCAGGGCACAGCGCTGGCTTAGGAGGAGTGTTTACTCTGCCTATCTACATTGAACACATCTATCTCTGTGCCAGCTGCCTGCAGTCGTGCCGTCCTTTGAATGCTGCACTGCAAAAGGAGTTTGCTCCAGTGCAACAGATAAGATGCTTTTCCAGCTATCTTATGTGTGAACCTTGAGTAATTTCCATGCTAATGGAGCCAGGCGAGGCGCTCCCAAACTGGAGCCTCTAGACAGCATCCTGGGGAGCAGAGCAGGGAGATTTCCCCTTTCTGACCTTCCTGTCCTTCCCAGCTCCATGTCATCGGGCAGAAGGAAAGGCCCTTTCCCAAGCAGACATCATCACCAGGGTTGGTTTTGGGTTATCACTGCAAGGGATGGGGAATCCTTCAGGCACCTGTGCGGGCAGGAAGGATGCAACAGGTACTAGCAGCATCCCTGGAGAGGTCCAACAGCCCAGCCTTTGCCCCGGGTCCTCTCTGCAGACTTCAGGCATCCCAATGGGAATGGGGAAGCCCCATCCATGAAAATCCCACTCTCTGGCACGGGAAGGCGGGCACAGGGGTTATCCCTGTGGCAATTTTGGCTGAAAGCATCACCTCCTCCCGCCAGCAGGGGGACAAGGGACCACTGCCCCCAAGTCCTGCCCAAGGTCAGGCTGATATTCACCCATGTTTACTCAAACCTGCAGCTGAGGTGACAGCCCCAGCATTGAAACCAACACTGAATTTCACCGCGAGCATGCAGCTTTGCCCATGAGCACCTTCCCCACGGGTCCGCAGCAAACCTCCTCACCCCATCCCCTGCCCAGGCTGCTTTAGGCCCCCCAGCTCACTGCCCAGTAAACCCATCCCCACCGCAGGACCCATCCCCTCACAACTATACTGGGAATGAACCAAGAACATCAGTTGTCTGCAGACAGGGGGTCTTGGTGCCCCTGTGGTGCTGCCCACCCGCGGGTGCCCTTGCAGCACCCGCACCAAGGGCAGGAGGCATTGACATTCCCGCTGGGTCTGTGCAGCACAAAAGTAAACTTAACGGTGTTATCCATCGATCTGGTAATTAATACCCTGGATGCTTTTCATTGGAACGAGCGAGGGCCGGGACATGCCGGGGGTTTTAATGAAGGGCTGTGCTGGAGAGGTGCATCCCCTCGGTTTCCTCTGGCAAGGGCTGTGCAGGAGGGTGGCGTGAGGGGTGCCTTGTGCCCCATGTTGGGTGCCCCCGGGGTAGTCCCAGCCTTGCACCCACCTCCCCAGTCCATGAAGTCCTCTCTCCCTCCCCATGCACTACAGCAAAGCACCACACCGGACCCCACTGGGTCTTTTCCTAAACAAGATGCTTTGAAGATCTTTAAATATTAGACAAGAAGCATTTTCCCAGGCTCTTGCTGTGCCCATCTGGGGCAGGGAGCGGGCAGAAACCCACTGCCCAACAGTACCAGGGATGCCGGGACCGTTTCGCTCCAAAACTGCTGTATCTTTAGTTGATCCCGCTGCTATTTTTAATACAGATGCCTTATTGAGATTCAAATGAATGTTTCAAACCCTCGCTCCTTTGCATAATTCTTTTTAATTAACACTTCAAAGGTTTGAACACAAGATCCATGCTATTTCCCTAACGAAGTTGACTGAACCTCCTTCTCCCCCAAAGCTCCCCTGCTACGTTTCTGAGGGCTAAACCAGGGGACAGGTCTGTCCCCCATGTCCCCTGTCTGTGGGGATGACAGTGTTTGGGATTGGGATCTAAAGACGTAGGAGCTAAGGGAAGATACAGGGTCGGTGGGCAGGGGATGCTGTGCCATCGCCATGGCCCCGGCCAGTTTAGCACATGCTGGGTGGCAAAACAGCCTGAGCCTGGCATGGAAATCGTGGTGTTTGAAGGGAATGTGGTCAAGGTTACACAGCCGTGGCCCACAGCTCAAACAAAACCTCCCCAGAAAACAAAACCTCCCCAGAAAGGGGCACCCCGTCTCCAAGACCACATTTTGGTCACATTTTCAACCTTCTTGGTGCCCAAAAGGCCCAAGACACTTTCCTGTCTTCTGACATTGTACTTCAGAAGTAAAACCTAAAATGATCACACAATTACATTCAGTAGTAAGAGCTGGAGCTTTTCCTCAGCTATCCCAAGAGCTGGAATGATGCAAAGCCCCAAGGGCATAACAGGCCCAGGAGAGAAAGAACAACCCAGGTCCTCATCCCACCTTCTCCCTGTCCCTGTCCCCATGGGGTCTCCCTGTGGTGAGTGGGAGCAGCCTCACTTTGCAGGATCAGGCCCGTGCGGAGCAGCGTGGTGCAACAACAGGGGAAAAGAGCTTCAGTTCTAATTCCTGCAAGTGCAGAAATGATTAGACACAACAAAATTGTATAATTAGTAGGATTTAATAAGAGACTGTCCCAGACATGCAAAAGAAGGAGCCTTTGTTCAGCTACAAAAGACATTAATTTGCAAATACTCTTAATATTCGTTTTTTGTTATTTAGACTGATATTTTGAAAGTCTCCAATAAAATGAGAACTCTGGACTAAGCATTCCAGTTGCATTTCCAAGCGCAGGAATCCAGCTTTGATGTTCCCCTTGATAACATCTTTTTAGAGCCTTGACTGCATCAAATTAAATTCTGATTACCCTGATAGTGCAATACAGCTTCCAAATGTATTCAGGTGACTTTTTGTTCTGGAAGGAAATTAGCTATTTTGACAAGGATGCTTGTTAGGAGCAAAGGGATGGGGAGGAAACAGCCTTGCCGGGGAAGCAGCACATTCCCAGCCCCGATTCCAGCCCTGGGGCTGCTGAACTCATTGGCATTGGGGCTGCAGCAGAGAGGGGACATGGGCAGCCCCTGTAAAAGCCAAATGGCACCTTTGGTGGCTCACAGGTCTCCCAGCACCAAGCAGAGAGCTGGTACATCCACCCCATCCACAGGGAACATCCCAGAGGGATGTGCCCTTCGGAGGCAGGTCCAGCAGCACCACCAGCAAATGGTGGTTAGAGCAGGGCAGCCATATCCCCAGAGAGATGTCACCTCTGTGTGTGTCCCCATGCACTGCACGCTTATCCCTCCCTCACCCCTGGATTAAACCCACTCCTGAAGCACCCATCCAGCTCTGGGCATGAACACAGCATCCCAAGGGATGAGGTCCCCAAGACGGATGAGGAAGGATGTGTCCCACACATCACCTCTTCTGAGCCCAAGGAGCAGGTAAGGATCCCCGCTCCATCCTCACCCCATCCATTCACATGCAGTGGTCCTGCTCCCCAGCCCAGGCTCCGCTCTTGGCTGGATGCTGGGATGAAAATAAAGTGCAAATATTATTGTTGGCAGAGATTACCGGCTCCCCCCCTGTGATTTAGGCATCTTTCAACTTCATGTTTTATTAATCCTTGCTGTACAATTAACAGCAATGTCTGCAAACAAAGGCATGTGCTATGGTGTTATCTCTGTGAGATACCAGGGCTTGGGCACTTGATTGTAAATATGCACCTTAATGAATGATACTGTGGAGCTACAGAAAAGATGGAGCTGGAGTCACCTGCCCTGAGCAGGGACACGATGCTAATGGACTTTGCTTCCTGCCCTGGGCAAGCAGCTTCTGCCCAGAACCCTGGGAAGGGCTTGATGGAAGATTCACTACTGGATAAAGGCTCCTGTTTCCATAAAAAGGCAGGGTTTTGGGACATCTCCCACCAGCAGTGTTGGCTGCAAAAGGGGACTTGCTTGGTGACCCTGCAGACAGTGTGGGGACAGCCCGACGGCTGTGCTGGAGCAATCCTTCCCTTGCTGGTGCCTTGGCACTGATGGAGCAGAGGGTCGCAAACCTCCCTGAAGCAGCTCTTCAGGGCCAGGACCAAGCTGTGACAGTGGGATCACACACAGGAGCCATAGCCTTGCTCCTCAGGGCAGAGCTCAGCCAGGATCCCATCCTTGCCCAGCCACAGCATCTTCAGATCTGGCACGAACAAGCACCAGCCTTTAGAAGCGAACAGCAGGGCAAATACCGACTTCACCAGCTCCGATGCGGGGCTGAGCCCGGATGGACCTTCCTGCGTCTAGAGACTTCTCCCAAGCAAAGCTCAAATCAATTATTCTGCTTCCAGCCGCTGGAAGGCAGTGAAGCACTGGCAGCAGCTCTAAGAATGAGCAGCACAGTGACCCAGGGACCCACTGTTCTTACCAGCTATTTTAGGAGCTGCCAAGCTCCTGCAGTGCACAGGGAGCTGGTGGAGAACCAGAATGCTTTGAGAGATTTGGTTTTGACAGGCAACTCTTATACAGCTTGAAAAAATAAGAGCAGGATGTCACAGACCACACTGTATAGACCGTGTTATAGCTCTAGATAGGGCTGCATGTGCAGCTTCCATGGTGTTAGTGCCAGGCAGCTGGAATTTTCACTCTGGAATCAATCCATCATTTGCAAACTGCACCAGTTCTTTGGGAAGAGTTTAAAACTTCCAGGTAATCGTGGTATGGGAGAAGCTTAAGTTCAGGAAAAGCAGCAGCCAGAAAGCAAGGAAGAAGCAAGGAAAAAGCATCCCTGTTTTTTCCCATATCTTAAGAAGCCCCCACCTTTCTGTAAAGGATCTACAGCTCATGGGTGCAGGAAAGCACAGCAGAAGGAAAGATGGATGTTTTATTGCTACGTGAGGTGCTGCTGAGCTGAAGCACAGCCCTCAGGCAGTCAAGGAAGAGATACTGTGCCATGAAAAAGCAACAAGCCCCGGGGTTAAATGCACCTGGTCCAGCCCCACGGGGGACAGCATACTCCACGATGCTCAGAACATCCTACAGGCACATGGTGAGACATGGGGAAAGAGAGGCAGGAGGCTGGGCTGCACAGGGTGCTGGCAACAACCACAGCTTGCTCTGGGACCACGCCACAGCAGTCACGTTCCCTGGGCAATAAAAGATCTGTGGTAAGTGAGCTGGAAGGGATGAGGATGACCCAGCCACCACCTCTGCCCTTGGAAAATCAAGGTGGCACCACTCAAATGAATATGTGCCTGTCTTGAGGTACAGGGAGATGGGTCTAGGGCAGCACTTTGCAGCACTCCTTGTCTTGAGGTGTTGTGAATGTGTCAGAGAGGAACAGAGGAGAAACAAGCATGGATTAGTAAATAGCACTGTCACTCCATGGCTCAGGAGGTACCCAACAGCAGCAGGCCAGGAGAATGGCCCCTTGGGAGCTGATGCTTAGCTGTTTGCAAACCCAGCTCCCAGCTGGCTCCAGCTCCCTGCTGGGGCTCAGGACAAGGGGCACCTGCCAAAGCCCCCCCTTACCCCTTCCACTCTTCCCTCTCAGCATGGCTCGGGCACTGCACAACACCCTGAACACACCCCAGCAGCCCCGGGGTGCCCGACTGCAGCCACAGAGTTTATTGTTTAGTAACGAGCTCACCACACCAGCAAGCCAGGACAGGGGGTGGTACAGGAATACACGTGGGGTAGTTACACAGACTGAGATTTGTACAGCTTTTGTACAGAGGAAGAAATAAAGTGAATCAAATAACAAAATAGACATTAGCAGTCAAACCTTTTTTTTTTTTGTCTTTTGGTTTTATATCATACTAACAAAATCTGATAGCCAAAAAATGACTAAGCTACAAAATTGTAATACATACTGTACGGGTAAAAGGTTATCATCCATTTATACATCTAGTATCATCTTTATTATGGTAACTTACATGAGGCCTATAGGATCTTAGTGTATTAATAACTCCCTACAAGATAGTGCTGAGCTGCTAAAGCTGCCAAACAATGGAGTACTGGAAATTTTGTTAAGACTTTTACAGTGTCACTTGCATCATTTTGTTTGAATGAAACCCTCATGCATCTCTAGTGCAAGCCAGAGGAAGGGCTGGTGGCTGTGGGTAGGCAAGCGCTGCAGAGCTTTGGCTGGTAACTTCGCACCCATCATTCAGCACTGGCACGGTGCTGCCCCTTGCTCCAGCTCGCTGGCTGCTGTAGGAGGGATAAAGCTGAAATCACCAGCCAAGACTGATTCTTTTCCCTTTGGTCTCTAGAGGGTTAGAGAAGAAATCGCTAAAGATGGAGCAGTCTCCATGGCAAAGACTTTGTTCACTGGATAACGTCTTGGCTTTCAGCAGAAAAGCATCACTAACTGTTGGGTAACGCAGCTGGGTGAGGGCTGGTGTCCCAGCAGGTGCCAGCCCTTCCCTTGGTGCTGATGGCTCCAAAGACGCACTGCCTCCTCCTCCCCACTCTGTGCTGGTGCTCTGAGGCATGGTGTCAGGACTCAGCTCCAGACACAGCACCAGCATGGCAGGCACAGGCTGGGAGAGGGGCTGGGGAGAACACAACCACCCCCCAGTCCCCTGTACCAGCTCTCGGGGGTCAAGATAAGAGCAAGGCTGAAGCCAAAGGGGAGTGAAGGCACAAACAGGAACCAGCCCCTGACCAACAACAGGAGATGGGTGCATCAGTACTCCAGCACCCTTGAAAATCTCCCCTGAAGAACCAAGCCAGTAAGACCAAATACTGTGAAGTACTTTATACACCACCACATAGGCAAAAATAGCACTTAAACTTACAAATAAATAGAGGGGCCGGGGAATCTCCTCCTTGTCCTTTCCAAGTTTGTCCCTAGTTTGGTCTCTTACAACCTCAGAAGGGCAGCCAGAGGCAGGTGCCCTTGGGAAGCCTGTGCCAATTCTGGAGAGGGAGAACATGGATGATGTTCAAACCTGGCCACTTTGTACAGGGTTGAGCTAAAACCCAGATGATGTGTGATAGCATGTCCTGCTGATGCTGCAGTCAGTCCTGTTTGGGGAGCAGCTCCCCAGAGGGATACAGGGGACCTGGCTTTGCGCCACTGCCCATTTCGGTATGGCCCTGCAACAAAGCCCACACACAGCCTCTGCAGTAAGCAAGAAGTGCTTGGCTCCTGACTGATCCTTAGGGACCAGCACAGCTATTTACAGCCAGAGAAGACCATCGCACTATCTTTAAACCTACCCTGACCCATCTGCTGCTGGTCTGCACTGTCACCTGAACTGACTGGGAAGAGCCACAGGTCTGAGCCACTCACAGAGCATGGTCCCTGGGAGGAGACAGGAGCCAGAGACTCCTCCAGCTTGAACTAGTTACCCTGACAACTTAAGATCTGGTTAATGGAATTAAATACATGGTCCCCATAAGCCCTCACAGGGGATCCTGCCCTGTGCAGAGCCAAAGGTTCATCGAGGGAGGTGGAAAATGCAGGTGTCTTCCCTCTGTAGATGAAGGCAACTGGTCACAAATCACTAAAAGACCTATCAGAGAAAGTAAGTGCCCAACCAGAATGGGCTCTCCCACTGGCAGGTGCCTGGGAAGCCCTGGGCTTGGAGATGGGCAGCACTCCTTTAGCTCCACTCAATCCAGAGAGAGCTGCAGACATCAGAGACCACCCAAAGCAGCACTTTGGGAAACACCAGCCCACAATTCTTGCAGCCAGCAGCTCACAGAGAGGTATTCACTGTCACAGGCTGCAAAAACAAACACTCCCTCTGGGATTTTCCTGAATCGCTTAGGAGATGAGTACACCAACCAGGAAGATTTTGGAGATAACAACTGTGATCTCTTAGGAAAGTCTCAGAGCTAGGCAGAGATGTGGCAATCTTCCTGGTGATTAGTAAGAACTGATGAAACAGTTCTACAAGGCAGGATGGGATCCCATTTGAGTTATTCCCAACTAATTAGATCCGAGGCTCTGCCTTCCCTTGCCATGCACAAGCTTTAAGCTGTGCTTTCTGTCCTGCTTTACACCCCTGAAGTCACCTTTCTGTCTCATCCTCCCTCTGAATGGAGGGAGATCACCAATCCTGCATCAAGTGAGCAGGGTCCAGTGTTGTGTCATAGCCCAGATTCAGCAACATCCTCTTCATGGCAGAACTGCAGCCTTGAAGCCCATGTCTTGCCCAGGTTGCTTGTGGCTGCCCATCCTTCAAGGAAGCAGGAGTCTGGCAACCCATGAAGACAAAAGTAACACAGCTTTATAGGAAATCAAGGCAAAAAGCAATGAAGCTGACATGATGTGATGTTCATCTGCCTGTGGTCTGGCTCAGATCTCCTCTGTCAGTGCTCTCTTCTGTCTTGTTCTGTTTCACAGATACCCCATCATAACACAAGAGCTTCTGTAGACTGGAGGAGTCAGACACTAACTAGGGGAAGTCTGGTAAAACATTGCTGTGACTCTTCCCTGTGATACTGAGCAGCGAATCTGAACTGGATTCTCAAATCTTTAAGAGCATATTGTCCCTTTCCTCCACCCTAACGTCCCTTGAGAGTTGTGGTGCAAAGTTAGAGAAGGGTAAAGCCTTCAGAAGAAGGAAC
Source organism: Strigops habroptila (assembly GCF_004027225.2). Lineage (NCBI taxonomy): Eukaryota > Metazoa > Chordata > Aves > Psittaciformes > Psittacidae > Strigops > Strigops habroptila. The sequence goes on along the minus strand of NW_022651054.1, from coordinate 5,136,067 downwards.
AAGATCCTTGCCTGGGCCTGCACTGCTGTGTACAGACAAGAACTGTGCGAGCTCTAGTCTTGGATTCCTTCTGCTCTAAATACTCAAACTCAGGTCATGCACAGAGGAATGCTGTACCCATCAAACACAGACAGCTGCTGCTGCATGAATGCTCAGAGCAGCACCTCAGCATCCTCCATTCCTGGCAGGAGGGGATGGGCATCATACTGCAGAGCCAAGGATAGTTCTGGAGAATGGCCAAGCAATCCCTGATTAGCTGTTAAATTAAACAGGCAAGGAGGGAACTCTCTCCTCAGGGCATCTGTCCCACGCTGACTGCAGCCAGCTCTCAGGCCAGTGATGCTCAGATGCAGCTGTAGAGTCCTGTGCTCCAAAAAGACCCAACAAAACACATATGAGTGGTGGGGACCAGGCTGTGCAGCCTGGCTGTGGGGCAGGGCATGGGCAGACCTGCTCAGAGATCTCTGCAGGAAGAAAGGCCAACCACAGCTCAGGTTGCCTGTCCCCAAACAGCACTGGGTGAGAAACAACACAAATATCCCTCTGAAATCAGATTATTTCCCAGGACATGCTATGATACAAGTACTAAGTGCAGCCTGCAGAACATCAATGTCTTCTACAAGGTGGAGGGAAACACGTCCCCACACCCCGTCTTGCTCATCCTACACGTGCCAACATGAACAGTCAGCCCAGCAGGTTTCACTTGCTTGTGCAGGTCTTCAAGACAGCAGGATGTGTGGAAGGGAAGGGACAGACCACGTGAGAAGCATCAAACACCACAAGCAAATCCCTTTGGAGCTCCTGTGGGATACTGGGACTTGCTGACACTTCAGCCACCATTTGGGGCAGCCATCATCCAGACCAGGTCAGCTGGTGGGACAAGGGCAATACAAATTCCACAGTCAAAACCAATACAAGTAAGAAACCAAACTCAGAGAGACCTTTCTGCTCCCTCCTGGAATAATGGCTGTCTTGCAAAACTGGACTCCAGAATTGTCCTGATTACATCAGTTAGGATATTATAAACATTGTCCTGCTTTAAAGTGAAAATACTGTGTCTGGTCTTTTGGAGGTGCTAAAGCCAAATGTGGTATCGTTTTTCCTGACAGTGCACAGGAGCTGATATTGGCATGAAATGATCCTCTTCACCTCTATCAGAGCTTCTCCTGAAAGAAAAGAGACCTTGTTAGGCAAAATGAGGGCAAGCAGAGAGGTATTTCTACAGAAGAGGAAACTGAGGCATGGAGTGGAATGCCACCAGGCCTGCCATGTCTCTGCTCAGTAAGTCACACCTCCTCTTCCTCAGGCTGGCCATCCTACCTGTGTGGAGATGAAGTTTGAGGCTACAGGTCTTGTCCTACATCATGAAAACTGTCGCAGAACACACCAGCATGTCCCACAAATGCCACCCATGTAAAGAGGATGGCAGAGATCTAAGACCAAGCAGGTTCTAGCTGTGGCTGCCAGAAGAGCCATACAGGCACTAACCCAGGATACCGAGGGGAAACTCCCTTCCCATTGCTTCTCCCAGAACAAGCACCCATTGCACCTCAGTGAGCATCTCGCTAGCACCTTCTTGATGTCTTCAAGTGGTTTTAATAGTAAAGCGATGTTCCCACCACATGCTTGGGAACTGGCTTTTGATGTGGGAATGACATAGCCAAACTTTGCTGGCAGAACAGCCTCCATCCAAGAGCTGTCCCCAGCACAGCAGGCAAGAAATCACACAAAGCAGTCACTCCTTCAAATGACATTCTGCTTATAACTTACCTCTTGTTTGTGGGCTTTATCCTGCTGGTGAATCCCGTTAGCAGACCCAGAATTTCCAGTCTGCAATGGAGAATGGACAATACTTACTGAAGGACACAGAGCCTAGTGGTTTTGCCTATAAGCTCTGACATCTGTCAAGACTGCGATCTCCTTCCTTAGCAGCCCACTCCACATAAGGAAATGAGAAGGCAAAAATCCCACCCCGCTTCTGGCAAGAAGCTTCCTGCCCTCTGCACCCTGGCCCAATCCCCACATGCTGGATTCCATCCTTCCCAGCTACAAAACATCCCCCAGTTTCCTCATGGACACAGACTCACTCTTCACTTCTGACTCTTAAATACCAATAAACAAACCCTAAGCCAAGGGCAGCTTCAGCTGTAAAACACAGCACAGTGAACATCCCAGCACAGTGAACATCCCAGCACAGTGAACATCCCAGCACTGAAAGGACATTTGCCATTCCCTGCTTCCCATCTCTGGGGACAAGTCTGGCAGCCAGGATAGGCTGTTCTATCTTTAGAAAGCACAAGAACTTTTAAACATTTAAAGTGTTTCTTTAGGAGGGACAATATGGAGCCCTTCAGCTTCAGCACAAACAAGAGAAGAAAGCTGCAGCCTGAAGTCACAGAATGGCAGATGTCAGTTGCTTGGGTCTTGGAAATCAGATTCACAGTTGTTGGTGAATTGCTGATGGCAGCAAAATCAGATGAGAAGACAAGACCACCAGGTTTAAAACCCATCATTAGAGGAGGCCCAGCTACACAGCTTCTATTCTTACTGTAACCTTAAAGGTGCAATAAGCAATCCTATGGGACAGAGGTTTAGTTTGGGCAGGAAAGCAGGCAGAGATTCAAAGTGAGCTCTGCTTTGAAAGCCTGAACTGACACTGTTTGCCAGGCAGTGAATCCTACCCAGATGGATGTCAAGAACAGTGCTGCTGTAATGACTCAGCCCTGGGGTCTGCACCCACTCCCATAGGAGATTCAGGCAACAGAGCCTACCCTGGCTGCAGCACACCCAATCTGTGCACTAAGCAGCTATCAGATACCAAGAATCAGGTTTAAAATTTGGTCTCAGTACACGGTCATGATAATGAACAAAGTGGTGCAATTCACTTGAAATGAAATGAAAAAGCTCCCAGAGCAATCATTGCCAATTCTCCAAGAAAAAGCCAAATCCTTATCACTTCCTGCAAAGCTTGTGCCTCCCAAGACATGGAGAAGATAAAGATCCTTTTCCTCTATGACAGGATAAATACTTTGCAGCTGCAGGCATGGAAAGAGCGAGGCAGCAAGTACTCGAGCATGAGATGAAGACACAGTGCCATTATGCTTCCCCAGCTCCTGCACCTCCTTGTCTAATGGCAAGGCCAGCCAGGCACAGCAAGGACTGCAGAGCATGGTGGCTGACTAAAGGAGAGCAGCAGCAGCTTGTGGTAATTACAGATTTCTTTCTTGAGCTGCAAAGTGCTGCAAAGTGAAGGCTTTACAGACAAAGGGAGAGTGATGCCAAGGCAGATCCCTAAGCAACAGCTGCTGCTGACAGAGAAGAGACAGGAGGTCAGAAGGTAGTGCAGAATGGGTTACAGAAGAAATGTGGCTTCTGGGGAAGAACCATCAATTCACTGACTAATGCACCAGGATCTCTTTAAATGAGCAATGTCCCCAGGCTCAGCCTGAAAGCCCCCAGTTAACAACTCCCCTTCATAAGAGAAAGGATGAACAGATATCATACTGAAACTAGAGAAGCTTTGATCCAGACTTCCTTGTAAATAGGCACTTTAAAACCCTGATATCAATAGAAGTTTGAGGCCTCGCCTCCTGCAGTAATCCTCCAGCTGTCTCCCAGTACCATGGCTTGTAGTTGAAGGCATAATACTATCTTGTCACATCTCTAAGATTTAAGCATGAAAGTATCAAAGCAGTATCAGGGATAGATAGCTGACCTCCTAAGGTCCACTCCACCTCACTTCATGGCAGATTAGTTATCTTCTACAGATGGGGAAGAAATAATTACCACCTGCACCACCTCTGGAGATAGGAATGTGAAACAGAAGACTTCCTTTTCCTCAACGGACTGAGCATTAAAGCAGAGACTAAACTTGTCCCACCCCTCCCGCAGCTTCCAGCAGATGAGGTTGTCATGATGCATTTTCATCTGACACATAGCAATTTCAGCAGGAGCTAAAGTCACTCCAGAGGTACTAACAGGATTATAGTACATCTTGGACTGCCACTAACTTGTCATCACGACTACAGCTGTCCTGTCTGGTGCTGGCAGACGGCTGCCTCCACTGCACTGCGGGATATAGTGACTTGTCTGCAACACACAGATGCTCAGCTGAGCCAGCAGAGCTTTCAGGGCTACAATACATGCACCCTCCTCCCGGCTGTCTCCCTCCAAGTACTACCATGGTGCAAAACAGCCATTTGGTGTATCTGCAAACTGTGCAGAAGACACTGCCATGGGAGGACTAGATTTGATACCACCCCCCCAGGTTACCTACCACAAGATATCTGCACCTGCATCAGGGAAAACAAGCTCTCTGCCCATTCTCTGTGTCTAGTGGCTTGTTCTGTACTATCCTAATGTGTCTGAATGTGAATTGTAGTTCATTACTGCAAGAGAAAAACATTTTTCAGCTAAGAATTTAAATGAGCAAGCACAGGAGGAGCAGTAGTGCATCTGGGCTCTGAAAACCATGACCTGGTTGCAGACACAAGAGAAGATATAGCTAGAAGAGCAGTAAAGGACAAAACTTGGCACAAGGGGCAGGTCACTTCGCAGGAGGCATCAGCCAGGACTTAGACATGAGATAAAAAAAGCCAAATGTGGAGAGTCAAGTCATTTGCAGCCTTCAATTTCACAAAGAAGGATGCAAGACAAAGGACAGAAGCAGTTTTACTTTTGTCAGAAGAAACAAAGGGAGACCAGAGGAAGTTGGGAAGAGAAGGCAGTAACTGGAATGGGATCATTCATGGTCCATCAGCAAACCCTGATCAGATACAGGGATGCCTTCAGGAGCTGGCAAGAGAAATGGAAAATTTTCCCAGAGTTACCTCCAAAGTTTCTGCTTATGAACTGCAAGGAAATAAACCTTTCCGAGAAAAGGGATGGCAGAAATCCTCAACTTTCATATTACAAAGTGCCTGTACCTCAAGGATATGCAGCCACACATTGCTGTAGACAAAGAACAGTTACTCATGCTGCAACCTTCCCCAAAACACCATGTTTAGCAACCATTCTTGCAAAGCACAACAGGATCCATAATTACCAAGTAGCGAGGCTTTTCTTCATTTTAACCTACATCTGACTTGAACAAAGTCTTGCCAGACTGTTTCTAGCAGAGAGAAAGGGTCCCAGCTGCCTGCATCACCCCCCACAGCACAGAGCAAGGAGGTTGCTCAGGACAGAGCTGAGGGCTGAGCAACTTGTGAAGTGATTGCTGATGCTCTCTCTACCTGTGTTTTCTCGGAAGAGAGCCTCATTGCTTCCATGAGCTTCTCCATCTGGTGGCCCTGCTCCAGCGCGTTGCGCAGCACATCCTCCGTGCTGACCAGCCGGTGCTGCAGCCGGATCACCTCCGACTCTGACGAGGGGTCAATCAGGGAGTATCGCCGCTGATCCGACACGGATTTTTCCTTGTCCTTATACAGCAAAGGGAAAATAGGAGCAGGTTAAACCAAATCAATACAGAAACTAAGCAAAGTAGAAATCCGCAGTAACTCATACAACCATGTTTTGATTTCAACAGTAGATGGGGTCAGAGCACAACTCTGAAAGCAACTGCATAAGCAGCAGCTCCAATTTGTTCCCAGCAGGGTTCAAATGAATTATTCACATTTCAACCACTGGAGGACACTGAAGTACAAAGGAATCGGAGGACAGTGCTTATGCCCAGAACACAATGTGTAAAAACAGTGTGGGGTAGCTGACCTTCACTCTCTCCCACTAATTTTAGCCTTAATTAGCCACGGATCTAAAACCTACGGGAACAGAAAAACACTCGAAAAGGACACATGGACATTTTTACTGCTTAATGAGTCACTGCTAAGCCAGGTCCCATCTCACAGGCGCTGTCAAGGAAGGTCCCATCTGATGCTCAGTCACACAAAAGCAAACATGAAGACTTGGAGTAAGGGTGAAGGGCTACCCCCAGGAGCAGCACAGAGCCCTCCAGCCCCCAAGCCAAGGCCAGGAGGGGTTTTGGTGTCCTCACCAGCACAACCAGTTTCTCTCGCAGCCCCTTGATGTCATCTTTGAGCTTCTGCTCCTTCAGCCGCCACTCGGCTTTGTGCACTTCCCGGCTCAGGTCCCGTTCTGGCCCAGGCGAGTGCCGGTTTGCCTCCAGTAACAATGCTCTCAGCTCGTTCAGGCTCCTGGAAGCAGCAGCATGGAAAGGTGAGGACATTTCCAGAGCTCACACACCACTGGTGTCCTGCTGTGTTCCCTCCCATCTTTGCTACAGATCCAAAGAAAGGCCAGTGAGCAAATGCGACTCAAATCCCACCACTTGCAGGGGCTTTAGATCTCCTGTCCTCCCCACTGCGCCAGCTTTAAAGAGACTGGGACTTGCCCAAGGCACTGTATTTCAGAGCAGGGCAGCTGCCAGCTTAGTTGGCATGTAGATGACTTCATTCAGCATCTACATGGGCACTGAGCTGTCTTGCAGCTCCTGGCAAGCAGTGAAAGGGCAGCCCCTTTGATAATTCACAGCCCCTAATTTTAACCAAATTCCCACATTAAGCATCTCTAAAGAACAGGAAAGTTGGGGGCTGGACTTTAATGATTCAACATCCAGGTTTCTTTTGGTGGTAAATCACAGCACCCTGAATGAACACAAACACACACAGGGCCCCCTGTCTCCAGCTCTGTCCTTCAGACCTGCACACTAACCTTTCCTTCTTGAGTAGCTCCTGGCTAATGAGGACCAGTTGCCCTGAAGCATCGTGTGTTTTCTTGGTCAAGGCTTCCAGTTCACCTTCCAGACGTTTCTTTTCTTTTAACACCGAATCAGCCTTCTTTTCTGCTGTTTTGCATTTGTTTTCCAAAGCTATGAAGCAGAGGGGAAGGTCTCAGTCCTTTACTTGCATTCCTGCTTTTTGCCTTTTCCCAATTACCACTCCTAACAATACAGACGTGGTTAGCTCTGGCCCTACTTAAGGGGAGATCTTGGAAACAACACATCCAGCTCCATTTACCTTTGCCTCTTTTAGTTTCTGACATTCAATAAACTCAAACCCTCCCTTCACAACATACAAATATCTTCTGCAGTGTTTGTGTTCAACTCCTGAGAAGAGACTGGAACTGCTGAACAAACTTCTATCAACAACCTGCATTAAGACAGGCAGTGTCCTGGTTTATACCAGCCCATCTCAGCACCCAGACCCTTGTTCAATATCAGTACAGAGGATGAGCAGGGAAGCACCTAGTTCCCACCAGCACTGGATTAGGGAAACTTACCACTTACTTGGGCCCTTAGAGTTTCAGTCTGGGACACCAGTGATGACACCTCTTTGTCTCTTTTGCTCAGCTTGTCTTGGAGGTCTGCAGGAAAAGGAAGGGACAAGACAAAGATTAGAAGCTTGGAAAAAGCTTTGTGCAAATCAGGAAGGGATCCAGCATACACGTCAGGGTGCGAGAGGGGCATGGCCGTGGTACCCTCCATTGGCAGAGGAGCAGCAGGAGACAGATATCAGGTGTTTCTCACTGCATCTCACCACATTCAGGCATTAGAAGGTATGACAGTTGTGAAGCCATATCAGATAGGTTTAAGAAAGCAATCACAGGGGTAGGGGGAATAAAACATTAACAAATGCGGAAAGGAACTTTCAGCACTTTTGTGTTACCAGACAACAAATGCCATGCAGCAAAATCCACAGAGAGTTACAGGAAGGGAAGGCACATGAGTCACTAGAACAGTGTTCCAGGATAGAAAGCAATAAAATTTCATACCTTCCATAGTCTGCTTCATCTTTATCTTTTCTTCTGAAATATCATTAGTTTCAATCATCTGAAATAAAAGTAAAATATGAGATGTAAAGAGCCCTTTACCCAAAAATTCAAAGCAAAGTTAACTACAAAGCCACATCCAAAGCAGAAGTATATCCAGTACTCAAGTTACCATCTTTTACATCTTTCTGAGAGGGGAAAAAGGCTTTTGAGGAGTCGCTCTGGGTAGTACTGAAAGCTAAATGGTATCACCTGAGAGTGCCCCAAACCACAGGCAGCTGAGCACAACAGTGAGATTCACCCAGGAGGGAAGACAGAAAGCTTGTGGGCTTTCCCCACAAGCTCTGCTTCCAGCTTTCACACACTCAGAGTATGTGCAGAGCAATGCAAGAGCTGCTCTCCCTCAGTTATCACAGTCTTCTGTGGTTAATCATGGTGCAAGCACTCTTTAGCATTCAGCTTGAGACTCAGTCAACAAGCTCCTCAGCTTCTGAACAATCTAACTATGCCTAAAGTTACAAAACCAGTACCAAAATATTAATAATTATTGGTGAATTAATAAATTAATAAAAACAATAAAAAGCAAACGCTGGTCCATAGAGAAGATTCTGCCTTTTCCCCATCCTCTTTTGTCTGTACTGCGATGAAAAGCCAGAGCCTGCAGAGCTCACAGCCAAGCTTTCCATCGCAGGGGCCACGATTCAGCCCTTGAAGCCCCTTCACATCCAGCAGCCTTCAGTGGGACCTCAGCACGTGCCCCAGATGAAGCAGTTGCTGTGGCCACCACCACTGGAAGCCCTGAGGTCAGTCCCCAAGAGCTTGAGTAGGCTGCAGGATATATCCAAGGGGAGCAGGAATACACTCAAAGGGTGTCCTGATGCCTCCTGATGTACTTTTAGTATGGAAAAACTATTTAACTGCTCTTTGGAAGTACAGTTGTGAAGGAAACCGTCACAAGACATGTTTGAAATACTTAGATAGTTAGCACTGCAGTTACATTAAGACTTTTAACAATAGGATTTGCCCTGTGACACTCACACACCCATGCATTTCTTCCCACATTTTCCTGATTCTAAATCAACACACAGTTGAAATCATTATTTCAACCCTCCCTGATTCTAATCTGATATCAATATCCCCCAGAGCCCTCTCATTTATCTAAAAGACTCTGGAACAAGCCTCCAGCTTTTAACATTCATTCCTGGTTCAATATTGGCTGTAATATGTGACACATTATAACATCCACCCACTTTTCCCAGGGCCCTGGCTGCACTTATTGTTTACAACTGTCTTTACTACATGAAACATGATGGAGCCACCCTTGAAACACCATAAATGCTGTAGATTCCTCCTTGGGCTTTTGCCTCTCCTGTCCACTTCAGCATGTCTTTCTGCTGGCGTGAAGCTCTGACTTGGCAAACTAATTCGTGGGCTTGGCTTTGCTGCCTAGAAGTGCAACCAACTTCAGTGAGGCTGTTCACATTGGCAAATTAAACAGAGGGATTACATTCACTTCACTGGCACCTCCGTCTGGAACAGTGACTACATCACCAGCAATAGATTTCAAATGAGTATTCTTAACTTGTGCACATTTCCTGGCTTAGTTTCCTTTTCTGCATCCCCACAGGCACAAACTGTAAGTTGAATTTTTTGCTCATTTCTCATGCAAAACTCAAACACAAACAGGGGTCCAGCCTAGATCCATGAGTAGCCATCTCCCTCTTCACTCTAGTGCAAAGTGAGCCACATATCCCTTACTTTCCCACACTGGTGCCATCCTGACTCTTACTAGCAGCTCTTCCACTATAATCCTCAAAGCCAGCATTTCCCTGTGCCTCCCATGTGCTGCAAAACCTCCCCACGGCCTCTGCCATGTTGCTGGCACAGATCTCTCACCCAACCCTACCTGCTCAGCTCCCTAACCAAGGCTCTCAAACCATGCTCCATGTCCCGAGCAAGCTACATGCTCTATCTCAGCATGGGCAATGGCTCTTCTTTCACTCTGCCCTCCACCTACCTCCCTAACAGCCCTTGCTCATGATACATTAAGGCTGCTACATGGAGGACAATAGCAGTATTGCAGAAATGATGCTTTTTCAGCTCAGAACACTGCTTGCCCAGGATGAGAGCCCACCCCTCACAACCACAATAGCCCTATTCTGCTGCCACAGCTGTCATGTGCCTCTAAGCCCAGATGTGGCCCACTTGTGCTTCTCTTGACTCTTATTTTTTCCAATTGTGCCACTGTACTGGCTTTCCAGAGTGGGAAGACACCTTCAGCACGGAGATGCAGCGCAGAAAAAGCACTACCTATAGAAGGTACATTCAGATACTCTGAGGCATTAAAGCCTCAGAAAACTGCATAGGGCAGCAGCTGAGGGTTACTCTTCGGAAGGGTTACTAAAGGTGATGATAAACAAGCAAAATGACCCAGAAGTCATACATTCGCATGCTGAGAAGGATGCAGGGCCTCCATGGACTGCAGCTTGTTCTCTAAGACAAGCACTTTTTCCTGCAATCTGTGGATCTCCTGTTTGCTCTGGGCTTCTGTTTTCTGTAATGTTTCATAGTCCAACATCTTCTTCTCAGCCAAAGAAATCTGCTCTTTTAAGAAAGCTATTGCTTCTGTCTGATCTGTATATTCACCATGAAGTTTCTCCAGTTCAAGCACCCTCAGCTCAGCATCTCGACACTTGTCCTTCACATCTTGGAGCTCAAGAAGGTGCTGATTGCTTTTTGTTTCCAGTTGCATTTTCCAGTTGCTGTTGCTTTTTTCCACTTCATCCACAGCCTCCTGCAACTTCAGTTTGAGACTCTCTTTCTCCTTTATATGAACAGCTGTCTCAATGTCATGCTTTGCCTTAAGGTTCTCCAACTCAAGCTGGTGCTCCATCTTTATACTCTCCACCACTGCCTTCAGTTCCACGATCTCCTTGTGCTGGGTGTCAGGGCCTGTGTTCAATGTGGCTTTCAGGTCCTCCAGAGACTTCTGGTGGTCTGAAGCTAACGTGTCCAACTTGGACTTCCAGTTGTCCATAAGCCCCATGTTCTCATTAGTGGCTTGCTGAACTTTATGCTTTAGGTCAACGATTTCCTGTGAGTACTTCTCATTGACAGATTTCAGCTTCTCCATCTCCTGCTGGTACTTCTTTAATGTCTTCTCATACTTCTCCTTTAGCTGGCTGCTCTCCTTCTGATGCTCCTTGTTGGCAGACAGCAGTTGATCTCGTAGACGAAGAGCCTCTGACTGCAAGCCAAGGTTATGCTCTGGGGTGTCTGCTTGGTGAGAGCTCCTGAGGCACTGCCGAAGCTCATCCACCTCGCTGCGCCTGAGGCTCAGCTCCTCCTCCAGCTGCAGGATCCTGGACTTTTCTGCCACTGTGGTTAACTGCAACATGACAGAGAAGACAAAGTCAGTCCCCACCTCCCATTGCTGCATCCTTCCTTTTAGTAAGTGTGCTCCAGTGGAAGTAAATCCAAAGTACATTAGTCAAAGTTCAGATATACAGGAAAAGACTACCCAGCACCCTCCAACCTGAGTAGTTTTGCACCAGGATAACCATCACCGATAACTCAGTTATGTCTTTGTGCCAATTGCAATTTGGTTTTTTCTAATATGAACTCTTGTTTTCTACAGAAAAACACACATCTTGGAAGCAACCCTTAGAATTCACTAGAGAGCAACAGTGCTTTATGAAAAACAATGTCCTGAAAGGGCATCTTGCCAGATGATGCACAGAGATGTGACTGCACATGCAGGAATATCACAAGCATCAAACCCAACATTAAGCATATCACATTTCCTTTATTGCTCAGCAATCCTCAGCCTAAGATGTCTCTTCTGCATCATAATTTGCTTACCCTGGTGTAAAAAGGAAAAGGGTTTTTTTATACATGAGTATTTGTTAGAGTTCATTAGCAAAGTAAAAAATAATGTAGAAGGCTAGAGGATGCAACACAATAAATCTGGCCATGATTAACACCGAGCATAAGGGCTATGGAGTGATGGCTTACAATCTGAATGTAGCCTAACAGGGCTGAACTACCTGTTTGTCACAGGGAGTTCAGGGTGCTGCAGCTATGGATGGAGGAGGAGAGATTTGACCAGATGAAATATCAGAAGGCAGCAGAAAAAACAAGGAAACCAAGTTAAAACACAAGCAATCAATTCCATTTCACTTCAACTGCCATTTTCCCCCACTAACCATCAGCCCAGGAGGCTGTGTGGGTTTTATTTTAGATGGGCACAGGGGCATTCAAACCATTTAGCCCTTTTGGAGAACCTCATGTTTGTGTTTTCCACAGCTCTAAAATCCATTGCTGAGAAGCAAGCTCACTGTAGCAAGTTTGCTGCTTCCCAGACCACACCAGCATGAAAAAGCCCTTCCCACATCTGGTTGCTTTTAGGATCGGGTGCGCTGTTCATCTGGGCAGCCTGTCCTGTTGCAGACATGGCCAAGGACCAGAGCTGGTCCACCTGCACTCACCAGTATCTTCCATTTCAGATGGCAGCTTGCACAACTGGAGAGGGGACAAAGGGAATGCTGATTGCAATGTTATTTCCTGTTACAGCCTGGGGCAGCCTTGAGGCAGAATGAATTGTGCAGGGTGCAGATATTATTTGGGCATGTTAATTGAGAAATGAATTGTGAAGAGCTCATGTGTCAAATGGTGGCATGGGGCAGAGAAGCAAACTCAATCTCAGAAACAAGTCCCCACATAAGAAGCAAAAGCTAGAAATTATACTGTACTACTATTTCCAGGAGAGAGAGCAAATAAAAACCCAAACAAAAAAAACAGGGAAGCTTAAATCCAAGCCAAAAATCAATGAACCCCACAACGCCCAAAAGAAAGGAACCCAAAGCAAGGCATCATGAGCATCAACGCAGGGGCCAAGCACGCTGTTCTGCAGGCAGGGCAAGTGGGGGTCGATTACCCTGGTGTCCTCTAATTCTCTGAGGAGTTTTTCAGCCTGTGCCTTCTCAAACAGCAGGCTCTGCTCGAGCTCCCGTATTCGGGCATGCTCCAACTGCGTCTGAGTCTGGTCACACAGAGGGAGAAAAGAACAGTGGAAACAGGAAAAGGGCAAGGGAGAGAGAGAGAGAAAGAGAGGGAAAGAGAAGGCTGCAACATCATCTTCAGTGTACAAGACAAGGAAAGGCAGTTCACAACAGGAGGAGAATAAAGATCCAAATAAGCAGGAAAAATCCAACCAAACGGAAAGTGGTCACTACAGGATTTTACATGGTACTCGTAGTGGCTATTTGCAAGGAAATTGAATCTATGACGGGAAAACATCCCTCTGTGTTAGAAAGCTGCTTCAATGTTTTCCTGCATCAAGACTATACTGAAGACACTTCCTAAAAAGCAAAGCTCCTACCACTGCAGACCACCACTACAAGACCATTGCACCACATCAGAGAATGCAAAGACCTTGCAATGATTCTCCACATCTCTCCTCAAGAAGAATTACGAGGTATGGTGAAGAGCTGGAAGTTCCCATCCTCTTTTTGCTCCTGATACAGCTTGAACCCTGCACTAAAAAAGAGGCAGGTCATACTGTACATAGTATGTTGTTAAGACCCAAAATACACTGCATTGAAAGCAAATCAGAAATTTAGATACCAAACTGCTATATAGCAGTGCTTTAGATTTGAATAGAGCTGCTATGAATTTTAAAGTGATTTTGACACTCAAACTCAGCCTTTTACACAAGAAAGCAAACCTATTGTTTTGGTTTTGCTTTTTTAGTTGATCTAAGCACAAGAACTTTACGTAACCTGTCCAGATCCAGGAGCATTGACTCAGGGTATCGCTTCAGTGCCTTTCTCTTAGAGCAGAAGTACCATGTAACTGCACTTGATGGCAAACCTCAGGACTCCACAATGACCACTGCGATATCATGTAAAATTTCCCATAACTAAAAGAGGAAAGGAGACATGGGAAAATGCATGCACACTCTGGCCTTCACAGTTTTTTAGCTTACAAAACCAACATTTTCCCTTAAATTAAACCAGACCTACCTAAGGGCAAACAAACCTGATCAGAACCATTCCCCCCCTCCATTTTCTGCCCTTCATTTTCCATATAATTATTTGCTTCTCCCTCTTTTTATTGGAACCAGTTTTAAGGACTTTCTGCCCTTTCCTACAATAAAGAACGTTCTGGATAGGTGTACACAAATGATGGAAACTGAAGTTTATAAAGATAGATGTTTTCTCTTACAGCTTGAAAGGTATCATTATATGTGATACATCATGATGATCACAATCAACTGCCAGATATATTCAGGCTACTCTTTATGTGGTTTATTTGACTCCTGAAGGAAGTCACATTATCACAACATTATCAAAAGCCCCAAATAATATCACTTAAGTGCAAGAGCTGGCTGAATGCATCCTAAAAAGAAAAGAAATGTAATTATTCCTCAGTTTACACTAGCTCAAAATCCCCAAGTGAAACTTCAACAACACAGACTTGAGATTACCTCAACTGGTGGCAGCACGTCAGATACCGGCTACCTGAAGATGCTGAACTGCTACAAAACTAATCTCTGAATCTCCCAAAGAGACAATCTCAAGACTCCCGAGGGCAACACTCAAGTTCACAGCCAAGCTATCTGAGTTCCGCCTGACATTCTTGCTTGGTATTTATCAATCCTGCTATTTTCCCAATGGAAAACCATATGAAAATAGAGGAGAAAAATAATCAGGGAAGAAAGTTAGACCAGCTGTTTTACAATCCTTTCATTTTAGATTTGCACCAAGCCCTGTATTATTTCTTACTTTATGCAAACTGGTTTGCCCAGCCAGTATGACTCAGAGCTTCAATTCAACATTCTCCTGAACTTTGAGGAAGTTCAGATCTGAATTTAGGACTTCTAGCTGTTAGCCTTGAATCACTATTGACAAATTACTAGTTGACTTCCCACTGCTGTTCAAGGCATGATGCAGGTTACAGGAGATGAGGGTGAGGTAGTTTCTTGAAGAGGTTAATATTTCCTATAAACCATGGTCTTTCACCATAAAAAGCTTTTCTTAAAAGGTTTTGTTTTCCTGCAGTTGCTTTTCACCTTCCAAAGCACTATAGCTTCAGCATTGCCAAACAGGACCAAAAATGGGTTGAATTCATTCCAAGGCTAAATCCACAGCTCCTTCTTTATCTGAGGTCCAAAGACTTGATCCGTATCTCCAGGCCTCGGACACATTGATTTCTTTGGTCAAAGCGCTGCTAGGGATGCTGCCTACCATGCTCAACACCTGGAAGTCCCAGGTTCGAAACCTACATGCTATTGTAAGAAATACCATGGGATTTAGCCTGCAAGACCAGAGGAGGGGAGACAACTGTCCCTGGTTTTGCTTTTGGTATTTGGGTGGTTTGTTCAGGTCTAGCTAGGGATGCAAAAGGCTCTGCTAGCAGCCACTGCTTGACTTCGTTGTGATTTTATGTGAAGAGTATCAGGAACAACCATTTCCCAGGAAACACCCTGCAACATGAAGGAGCACTTATCCCCCTGATTTCCAATCAGAGTTTTATTTAAGTGTATTACTTGCTTCTGGAAATCCTAACTGGCTCCACAACAAAGCAGAAAGGTGGGAATTATCTCCAGTGAGTCAATCATTCACTCTGAGCACCCAAATTAGACACGATAGGATGTAAAAACTGACCACAGCCAAACCCTCTGCCAATGCCTGTGCTGTCGCTGGTGTTGGACTCATTGGGAACACCCCAGCTCTCTGCACCATAGGAAACCAAACTCCTCCATGACTCTTTCTTAAGAAGTTATTTGTTCCTCTGTACAGATGAACATGGAGGTGAAGACAGGACCCTCACAGCCTGCAAGAAGCTTGGCTACATCCCTGTTTGCAAAGAAACTCCTTCCCAGCCCAAATGACAATCAGATCTTTCCTCAGTTTAGGACCTGCAGGCATAGAAGATTAATGTCACAGCAACTTACCATCTTGCTGAAACATGGTATATCTAAATATATAGCCAGCCCTGGTCCCATTGCCATTATTACACAGCCAGGCTTAAACACTGCAAGCTTACACAGGGGAAATTTGCTGCTCTCAAAGGGAATGATGGATGGATCAACCAGCTTTCTCTAAAGCACCGGGGGAAACCTATCATCTAAGCTCAGGAATCACAGAAACCTGATCTTGCCCCCACACGCTAAGCAGAAATTGCACATTGGCAAAGGTCTGCTATCAGTGCACTGCTGATTTATACCTTGTCAAACACATTACTCTGCTTCTAGATAAAGAGGAGAGGTTTATGCCACAATGGTCAAAGCCATAGCGACATATTCCATTGCCTAGTTTTCCCATTTTCCTGGGCTTTTATTGACATGTCCTACGGAGAAGTCGAGGAGGAGATCCCTCGACATTTCTGGCTGTTACTAACCTAGCACTCTAGCTAAAGGAAAGTCCTTTGATTTACACATGTAGAGCAGAGCCTTGCTTTCACAGAAGTATCTTTTCCATCCTTCCCCCACAGAAAAGCCTCCCGCTCAAGGGCAAGCTCCCAACACCACTTCCAGATTGCACAACGTTCACTGCGACAGCATCACTCCGAGCAACAGCCCTTCCAAATGAAAGGGTATCCTAGTGTCAAACCTCACTCTTATGGGCAGAGGACTCCACACAGGGATATCACAGGTCAAATCATACACAGCATTTCAGCTGGAATAGAATAATGCATGACTGGGAGGTCGTGTGTGCCATTAGCTGTCTATAGCAGGACACTGCAGGGACAGCAACTGAGCAGTCAGTTCACTTCTACAGTGGAAAAACATATGTTGAAATGCATTCGGATACAGTCAGAATTAACATGACTTGGCAACTCATGGTGACACTTAAAGCCAAGTTGGCTGCACGTGATTAATTCTGGGCATTATTAGTCATTGGGAAACATACCAAAGAACAATCTTCACAGTTTATACCATGGTGTTCACAGCACATCCAAACCCATGAGTAAAGATAAAGTATTGTTTGGAGTTCAGCAAAAGGTGGCAGAAGTTAATCAAGTGAGTCCCCATGTGCAATTTCAGGTTTTGATCCCACATTCAAGGGGTGTCAAGGTGTAAGGGTGTTAGGAATTACCTCCAGATCCCCCTTTGTAATGGATTCTTCCTCCACACGGAACTGCAAGTCCTCCACTTTCCTGGGGAGGGGAGAAGACACAAAAAGAAATCAGTAACACTCAGATCAGCATCCTCTTTCTAAGCAGCCACTGCACATGGGCCTCCCCTACACATCAGAAGCCTGAGAGGAGAGGGATACAATCTTGGTATACAAACAGCTTAGAAGCAGCTAAACAGCAAGACCTACGGAGCAAAACAGTAATAAGCAAGTTTTCCACATAGCAAACATTTGCCTTCTTGCAAGGTACATGCTCACAGATGTGCTGTTTCTGCTGCACCACCTCTCAGCAGGCACAACTGCTGTTCATTGGCACTGGGATCCTGAAAACATGAAAACCACAACCAGGTTTCACTGGTTTACATGGACCTTCTTATCCTGCAGACAAGCACTGGGCAATTCCTGTGCCAAATGCACAAGGTCCACACAAAATATTCCAAAGGAATCAGAGCCACCGCCTCCTTGGCAGAGGGTGGGCAATGCTTAACATTTCCACAGCATGGAAATGGGGAGCTGCCCTGGTGGAAAAGCCTTCACCAGAGCCTGTATAGGCCAGTCATGAGTAAATGCACATAAACCCACGTGCACACACAGAGACATGACTAGGACTCTTTTGTAAAGTCTGAAGAGAAAGTCCAGTAATGATACAAAATAATTCAGTTTTCTGCTAACCTCAGTCCTCTTTGTTCTCTTCACTGATTAAAGAGAAGGCAATAATGAGGATGTCGAGCTGGTAGCCAGATGTAAGGACTCAGATCCCGTTACAGATGAAAATCACTGTGAGTGTACATATCTAACTTCATAAACAAGCTTCCTTGTGTAAACCTCCTCTAATTAGAGGCGGCATCTGTTGATATTTAGGAAAGGAGTCAGCTGTCTTGGGCTAAAGGGCCTCCTGGAGCTGGGAAAGTGAGCTGCCTACCAGGAGAACATGACGACTTAGGCACAAAAGAACAATTTTTCCTCAGGAGGAGCATCATTCCATTGAAATCAAGACTGGTTTCAGTTACTTAATACATAGAAATGTATTTCTATTCCCACTGACGAGTTTAATTATATGTAGACAGCAACTGGACTCCAAGAATGACAAGCAAATCTTCATTCTTATCCAGAGAGGAAATGTATGCATCATCATATATACAGGGATGGGGCCTGTGGGATGCAGGGAGATGATCAGTCACACTACAGTAAGGCCGTATTCCAATTTGACTTCCCTTCCTCAGAAGGAATGTCCTTAAGATCAGCACATCCCAAATGGAAGGGAAAGAAGTGGTCTTTAGGAAAGCCAGATTGTACAGAAAGGTTAGGAGTCTGGGATGGCCCAACCTGCACAGTTCTGCTTACTATCCAGTACTGTTATTTTGTGCTGTATCCTTAGCCAAGGCTTTGTCACTGTCCAAAGCCTTGCCATTACTTAATCCCACCTGTACTGAGCAATTCCATTTCACACAGTGACATGCCTGAGTTTGGTCAGGGTTTCAAATCTCAGAGTAACTGATACTAACAGAGCCCTTCATTCCTTCAGGCAAATAATGCTGTTTCTCCACACATTTGGCAGGAAAGTGTGTCAAATCATGAGACTCATATCCAAATATGAGCTGCCCTGGCTGTTTGTCTTCTGCCTTTCAATTGCATTGCAATGGTAGGGCAGGTTTAGCTGAGAATATTCAAGCAACCCGAGACTGCTCACATCATAAAAGTCAGCTCACTGCAACCCCACCAGATGATACGGCATTGAGTCTTCTCTAAGACCCATACGACATAGGGATGTACAAGAATAATTGGGAATACTTCACTGTTCAGTTGTGATTAGCAGCAGTTTGTCAGCAAATGAAGGCAGTCACAGTACTGGATGCTCAATCCAAGACTCACATCAGATGTGCAACCACAGCAAAACTGGTTCTAGACCTCCCACTACCTGAAGCAGCACACCCCTTGTCTGTGCACAGGCAGACCCCCAGTGGCCAGGAGGGTGAAACGGCATATCCAAAATACTGGAAGACATCCAAAGATGACCTTCCCCATCACGCTCTTCTGCTTAGATCCAACGAATGAGGTTCTTAGGTAAGAGCGTCATCTCCCCCATGACTTCATCTCCTCCACACCCATCCACTCCCACTTTACCTCTTCTCTTCTTCCAGCTGGTTCAACAGTTCAATCTTCTCCTTCTGCATCACATCCACCAGGGCTCGTGCTCGCTGGAGGTTTCCTTCTGCCTCCGTGACATACTGCAGCAAAAAAAACCCAAAACCAGCCCGAGCCACAAGAGTTACAAGTTTGAAGTATAGAGTTGTTTAAGAAAGGGTCAGAACAAGGGAAGAGAAGGTTTTGATGATCTGTTTCAGAGGATGTTATGTTAAGGAGGCAGATTTTCCAAAGAGCCCAGTATGTAGGGATCAAAAAGGAAAAGAATTGCTCTATCTCCAGCAGCTGTAAATTTGATCCATGCTTCAGTGCCTCTCTGACTTGAGCCCTTTGGAGAATCCAGCTCTGATTAAGAGTTAAGAACTTGAAGACTCAACAGTTGTGAAAATCCATTCTGAGGTTACCAGGTGCAATTCAGTCCTAGTCATGAAGCAAGACAGACATTTCAGGGTTACATTAGTTCATTTGTTACTGGTAACTACTGGAAAATACTATACATTAAGATGCTGTCAGCTTGCAGTTGATTTGCCAATCTCTCCTGCATTTCCGACAGGGAGGTGTGACAGCAGTCATTGAAGAACCTGTGACTCTCTGACAAATAGCACAAATACAACTCCTCTCTGTAAACATTCAAGCGCATAAAATATCATTTGTACAAAATGCTTGTGCAAAAAGCCCCTCATGATCAGCCTGTTTTCCTTACAGACCTTTTGACTTTATTAATGTGACAAAGGCCTCCTCTCTGGCAGGCAAGCAGTGGCATGAAACTGAGCTGATGCTCTCAGCAGTGTCTGATAACGTCAAAAAAACACTGCAATGCAGTCACAGCCACAGACAGATTGGGTGACTAAGGGCGACAAGTTTGCCCTCCACTTGCATTTCAGCATTCAAATGCAGTTTGTGTCTGGTGGATCAATATCTGCTGCCTTATTCCTGGCACAGCCCTTTTCTCCCTCCTGGCTTGGGGCACAGAGAGTCCACGTGATGCTGGCAGGAGCGGAGAATGAGCCTCAGCTCAACCCACCATGCAGGAAGCCGTCTCCACTTCAAAGGCAGAAACTCAAAGCCAGGTTTCACATCAGAAAGCTCTACAGGGATAATGTTATCATCTAAAACTTTCAGAAGATGCCAGATATTTGAGTGCTAGTGATAAGGCACATCACCTCCTACCTGCTCGTGTTGGGCCTTCATGATGGCAATCTCTTTCTCCACCTCACAGATGTGGCTGGTGGCTTTGGCAACCTCAGCCCGCTCCAGGTCACGCTCTGCCAGTAGCTGTTCAATGTGCTGCTGCTTCTCCTTCAGTGCCTCCTGGAGAGCTGTGGTGCCAGAGATTTTTCGGGCATATCGAGAAGAGGTCTCTGTCAGCTGGAAAACAAGTTAAAAAGAGACAGGGGTAAAACTATGTCCTTCCCAGGCTAGAATAGCTTGAAGTCCCCTGTTAAATTTGGAATACAGCTCACCTACAGATCATTTATTAGACTGTACAGAGCTGCAGTTCCAGTTTTGGACCCTACAGGTCAGGTTAAGAAGTCTGCAAAACATCTGGGCACTGCTCACAAGCTCAATAGCTCTTCTGTACTGCAGAAGAGGACAGAATGTGGGGTGGGAACTGGGTCAGGAAAAGGTATTATTGAATCATCTGTCTTCTTAAGTATATTTTATTGATGACCTGCACTGGTGCAGTCTCAAACAGTGAGCTCAGCTGGGTAGACTGCTCTCAGCTGGAGACTGGTATGGGCTACTTAGATCCACTCCCAGTAACAGATACTGCACCCTTGTCCCCAGCCAAGCTGACTGCAGGTGCTATGCAGCACACACTACCGCAGTCAGCTCTTAATATTGCTGCCTACTCTGGTGCCTGCCTGCTTGAGTACCTGCCAAAGCACAAGGCATGTGATCCAGGACAGTGTCACCCTTCCACAGCAAGACACAGTCACTGCAGGAGCTTTTGCATAGCCATTTGATACAGCAGCACACTGCTACACAACCATGTGGGACAAGAAGCAATGGCGTTTGTCTGCAGGGATCCTATATAAAACCTACCTTGACAGTGGAGCTGAGATTCCTCCCATTAAAGAGCCTGAACTGCTATTTGCAACGATCACAATTGCTCCGTGTCTGTTACAACTTGTGTCCATGCAGGGAGTCCTATTTGTAAGGTGGGTAACAGTACCCCACACTTCACTCTCCATCTCATTGATGGTGAAAGAACAGCTACCCCACTGCAGCTGCTGCAACAGAACCCCAAGCCTCCCACTTAGTAGAGCTGGGTCCAGGAAGTGGATTGAGGCTGTATGGTCTGTAGAAAGAGCCACTCACCAGCCCGCTGCGGCTGGGCCTGCCCCCAACTGATGATGCCACAGAGCTGACAGAGCTGATGGAGGAACTGCTGGGGCTGTGGGTTAAGGCAGACACTCCCATGGCCATTCGTTTGCTCTTCTTTGCCTTGGCAGGGCTGGTTGACGGGAAGCCGATCCGGATCACCTTGTGGATGGGAGCAAAGAGGCCAAACTTGGGAGGGCACTGAAAATACCTGTAAATACAGGAGATGCACCAAGTCAGAAGTGGTAGAGCATCCATCTCACCCCAGCCTTACAGAACAGCATTACTAAGCAATATAAAACCCCAGCCCTCAGCTCATCTCTTGGTGCTTTGCTGTGACACTGTTTCCTGTGTGCAACTGGTTGGATTATTCTCCTTTCCTGCCACTTAGAGTAGTGGCTATCTCCATGTTTTCACTTGTAGTGCTTAAGCAGGGAAATCCAACCTAATTGCCATGCACTAGTTACTGTGCACTTTGATGAGATGCAAGGAAAGAGCCATCTGGTAGTCTGGAATAGCACAAAGATCCCAGTATACAAACACAGCGAGAGCACATGCACTCACCTTCCACCCAAAAGCTGTGTGTATTCTCTACCCTGCTTTGCAAGAGAGTCACACGGTAAAACATGTCAAAGAGCTCTGAATCACACAGCTCTGTGTGAATGTTCTACAGGGTAAAAATCTTTCCTCCCAAAACAGAAAGGGAAAAGGGTAACTTCTAACTTTGAATCTAAAGATACCATTACAGCACTCCCCAGTGTGTGCCCCATCTCCTCTGGGGAGCGGAGAGAGGAACTGGTCCTCATGCAAACAAACTTAGTAAGAAACAAGCATCCAGAAAGGAGGATCAGTTAATTACAGTGCAAGCTCTCTTCCACAACTGCAGTGATCCCAATGATTATGTCCCTCCAGACCCCTATTTCATAATACAAATGAGCCAAAACCCACAGTGTCAAACATTGGAAATCCATTCAGAGCTTTGTGGCTCAAGCCAAGGTTCATCTGCTGCTGGCCAGCTGCACTGCAGCAAGTAAAACCAGGTCACCCCCAGGCCTGATATCCTCTTGTTTCAAGGGAGTAGCCAACACAGAAACCTGTCTCCTTTAGGAATTTCTTCTCACCAGATTCATAGCTAGGCTAGGATTAAATACTGGGCCATATAATAGACTGTCCTATGTTAACATAAAGAAAAGGTCCTAATGAGTAAGAGACAAACCCAGCTTCGCTAGCACAAGTCCTCTCCAGATGTGCAGCTGTTTCCCCAATTCCCTTTTATTCTGGAGTGCTGGCAGCCACATGGCTGTGTCACAGGCAGACCTCTGTGTGCCTGGGAGGCCTGAGAGCAGCCTGATCTCCAGCCAGATGAGAAAGTGATCCATCTGCAAACATCTGCTCAAGCCAAATTTTTCCCATAACAATCTTAAAAAAAAAAATCCCCCCCCACAACCCAAAAATCACTTATTCCTCTGTGCCTGCTGCCAACACAGGCCCTTGGGGGCGAAAAACCAGCCATACCACAGGCTGACCTCACTGCAGAGCAGGGACCCAAGGAAGACCATCAGTCTGATCTCTTGCAAACCCAGCCAAAGCCCTGCTCAGCATCATGTTCTCAAACTGCAGTAGGCACAGCCCCTTCCACAGGGGCTCTGCTCTGGCCTAAGCATAGACGGGACTTGTGGCTGTACAACAGTGCCAAGGGCTAAGTCCCTCAAAAGCCCCCTGACAGCTCTTACAAGTCCAAACTTGCAGCACTAGGTCCAGACTGGGAGTGGTTGCAGTTAACTTTTATAGTTCAGAAGCAAGAATTGGGTCCAGAACACTTGTCAGTGTCTGCCTGAAAACCAAGAGCTGCTCTCACTGAGTGCTGAGGAGCTTTATACTCACATTGCAGAAAAGAAACAGGGAAGGAAAGTGTTGTTGTGATGCCAATGGAAACCACAGGTGGGAAACAGCACAGGAAGTTTTGTAATAGATAAAAACATCTTCAGTGTCCAAGGCTGACCTGTTTCAGACTATGTGAAAGCAAAGGTATGAGCAGTTTAGTGTGCACAGGCTCCCATAGGAGCAGAGGCAGAGAAGGAAGAACAGTAAAATAAGCAGGTAAAGGTTAATGTACAGAGATGAACAAGTGGAACTTGCTTGGTTTTGTGGAAGAGAAACCAAAACTCCACCCCAGCACCTCTCTAGTCTCCAGTGCAGGCAGGAGAGCAGACGCAGCAGTCCTCAGTATCTCAGCAGCCCATCTGATGTACAGAGAGGGGCTCACCACAGTCATATCCTGTCCTCTTGGGCACTGCTATTGAACCACAGCCTGCAGGCAGCCTCCAGAGAGCCACAAGCCGCTCAGGAAGCTCCAGCCCTTTACCTTCCCTTGATACACAACCAGACCTGGAGCCCCTTCCTGAACCTGCAGGAGAATCAGAGTGACACTCCACACATTCCAGCCAATTCACCAACTCCACTGGAGCTGCCCATGGCAGCAGAGATGGCGACAGTGTCCTTTGCTCACTCATTTGCCCACATGTTGTCTCTCCTCCTTCCACAGCCTCCACTGTCTCAGAGCCAGCTCTTTGGACTCAACTGTCCCTCTGCGGCAGACTGCTTCTGCGGCAGCAAGTGCTGGTCTTAGGTGACCTGGCTAAGGATGCTCACTAGATGGCAACAGCCGCCAAAGCAGACAGACTCCAGAGTCCTGGATGGTCCCTGCCCAGGCTGATTCTGGCAGGACAAGCTCAGGACATGCCAGGAATCCTGTGTGGCCATGGCAGACCTAGGGAAAGACTGACTGAGGGGTGCCTGTATGTAACAGGGGAGTCACTCTTACTATGCTGGCTTCTCCTCCAAAACACTGCTGTTGAAATCAGGATGTGCTATAAGGAAATCCAAAGGTTGGCTGAAGGATCAAAGGACAAGCAGGGACAGTGCTGCAAAACTGCAGCCAGATCCTTGGTGAACAGAGCACCCTTCAGCTTGAGAGTCCACATGTACCACTGTTGTACTGCTAGTATCCATTATTGCTATAAGATCTGCAAAGTTAGATTTCCCTCCATCTTCCCTGTTTAATCCAAACCTCTTAATTCACTCCTGCTCCCCGATCCCTGCTGTGGAGTTCAATTTTTCCTGCTTTTGATAAAGTGTAAAACAAAGGAGAAGCCTTGCAGACAGGGCTCATACTATAACAAACTCAGCCAAGATGTAGCAGCTTCAGAAGACAGATGACTGCCAAAGGTTGGATTTTTCAAACCAGAGCAACTGAGGTGTGAGGATGAGAGGCAAAGAGAGCACTCTTACACTCACATCTGCCTTCCACCCCTTCCACATGTACAGAGATAATAAATCACTTCTCAGCACCCTGAAGATTAAGCTTAGAGATCATTTGTAGTGTATGACAAAGAAAGCGGAGACTTGGATTCATTCCATGACTTGCTCTCTACCATCCCAGTTCTTTTCTTTTGAGAATAGGCTGGAACTCAGCCATCTGCTGCCAATCATTTACTGCTTTCTTGGCCTGACATTGAACAGAGCAGCATTTCTTTCATTTAAATCAAACCACATGGCTGCTGGAAAAAAGAAAAGCCTGACCCAACACAAGAGACCTTTATATAGAACCTGAGATCTAACAAGGGAGGAACTCTCCGCTCCTCAGTTTCAAAGTTAAATCTCACCTCTAATGAAGGTGAGATTCCCTTAAGAAGTCTCAAGAAATCAACAGTATTTCCCACTAACGGAACTTCTGAAGGACACAGAACCATTTCTACCTGTATTTGAGGCAGGGTCAAAGTGCTGCTGTATAAAACTTGGAATTGAACATTCCCAAGCTTAAGGATATGAGGCTGGGGGTCATTCTCTCACCAAACTTCCATATGAACAGAAACAGCTTCCCAGCAAGGCTGTGAGATGTCCCTGCCTGGTTTTATAGATACTAACAAGGGCTTTATTGGAAAAGAAAACAGTGGAGGTGCCTGTGAAGTCAGAGGTGGTCAGATCAGCCAGCAGACAGCTGACACTACAGAACTGCTACACAGACAGACAACAACCACCAATTGTTCCTTTGGAGCTCTGGAAACCTGTCTCCAGAAAGAATGGAAGAAATATCATTAAACTGAGGAATAAAGAGAGAGTGAAGTCTTTACCTTCTACAGCTCTGACAGGGTAAATTATAGATAGAGTGCAAGAAGAAAGTTTATGAAAGGAATGTGTGTAGAAAGCAGAGCTAATGCAGTCACAGAATCAATTTCTAGCAAAACCTACACCCCACCACAAGTTACCTTCTCTCCCTACTCTCTCCTGTTTCCTGAAGCCACTCAGGTTACTTCACAGATGTTATCCAATCCTGCTTTAAAATGCTCCAGTGATGAGGTTTCCATTGATCCTGCAAAGCTACTTCAAAGCTTGAAGACTCAAAATTGGACTCTTCCTCCCAACCCACAGTGTCCAACCAAACATAACTGTTCTTAACAGGTCCAAATGACATTTGGCCACCATCGCCCTGGGAGGTGTGTAGGACCCTACAGCTCCAGGCTGGGTTTGAGAGCACACACAGTACCTTGTACCAGCAACTGCCCCATCGTTCTTGCCCAGGGGTTCATCCAGCTCCACACCACACCACTCTCCTTTGGCAAAGTCTGTCTCTCCCACGTAGCGCACAACTCCTGTCTTTGTCCCACCAACCTGTTGGAGATAAGATGACAAGGGTTAGAGACAGCAGCACTGGTACTGCCATGCGGGACTGATGTAGTTACGTGGGGGAGGGAAGCCATCAGTGTTTTCTGGTTCAGATCTAATGAAACCAGAACAGATAGTTTTCTCATCAAGTTCTTCTAGCACTGAAGATGTCTCTCCAATAACTACAAGCAAGTTGACAAACTCCCACTTTTGGATCTGCCTGCCCAGAAGATGTCGGAACTAATACAATGAAAACTCATTTCAAGGTGCATATTTCAATTGCACAGAGTTACTTGTGAGGCCATGAAGGAGTTTAAAGCCCTCCAAGCACAGCTTATACCTGCCTTCTGTAAAGAACCAAGAGCTGCACTAACAGTTTCAGTCCTGTGCTTCTTCAGCTGGCAGTTCTGAGCTACACTGGGACAGGACATCAAAAGGGACAAGCTGAGCCAGGAAGGCACTTACCACTCTTCAGTTTATCCCCACGCAGGCTTTGCTAGGACACAGTGAACAGCCCTCCCAGCAACCCTCTCAAAAATAGAAGTGTTTCATAGAGAACCCCCCTGGTTTTACCTACACATCCTCCATCAATTCACAGTACTGATGTGCACATGGGGAAGGGTCTCGTCTCACTGCAGGCTTCTGGTAGCACAGATTTTTTTTCCCCCTCCAAACAAGAATAAATCACACCTTTTGCCCCTGTACGTACATGTAAAGCTTTCAGTGTGCCAAGTGAACTCTAGGAGAGCAAAAGACAGGAATATATGAAGCTGTGTTCTGATCACTGCTATGAGAACACATGGCACTGAGCAGCAGCTGCCTCCACCTTTGCACTAGAAGCTCCCACTTAGATACTTGTGCTGGGAAAAGAAAGATGGAAAAGTACAAGCGTGGTTCCAAAGGTTCATACTTGTAAGTACACCAGATATGATTGAAACTTGTTTTAGCTTATCTCTGCTAAAACCTAAGTTCAAGGAAGAAAGCTTTAAAAATGAGTTTAAAATTAAATTTGCAGCTTTATCTTGAATGACTTGCAGTTATTAATTTCCTTACTATTAAATTTTACAGAAACAGGTATCAGAGTAATGTTCTCCTAGAGAAAACAATGCAGAAACCTCTAGTGATGTGTATTCCACGGCAGGGATGTTACAAATTTACCAATTCCAAATCCCTAAATATTCTGAAAACTGCTAAGGCAAAGGAGAAAGTTTTCCCAGCCTAAAAATAACTGTACCTGAATGGGCCAGAGAACACAGCTCTGATGTCTGGGTCCTACCTCCAGCCCTGGAGGCTGCACTGCAGCACACGGCTCCAGTTAGTCTGCTGTGATTTCTCTCACCAGGGATTCGAAGGGCTGCTTATGAGAAAAGCTTTGTTGATGTTCTCCTCTTTGCTATAGGAAGGAGGAAAATCTCTGCCAGCAGGAAAAGCATCACAAGAAAGCTTTCTGGTCCTACACTGTGTTCAGGTGTACAAGATGATTCAATTTCAGTATTAGGTTCTTGGCAAGTGACAGATTTCAGCAGTTGCAGTGAAATTCTTGATCACTCACAGTCAAACAGCAACCCCTCTTTTGATTTGAGTTTATACAGATTTCGTCTCTTAATATTAATGCAATGATTTAATGTCATTCTAATACATTTCTTTAGCTGCAAGTTGAACTCAATGTAAGTGTAATTGATCTTAATGTCATTTATAGGAACTACCACTGCAGGTAAGCTCCCTCCAGTTTATTTTTGTTGAGTTTTCATGACAGATATTGAGCCACAATTCCTTCACCAAGCCGCAGGATTCCAACCCCACAGACCCTCATATAAACACCTTCAAAACCTGAGGAGCTCCCTTCACCAGCAGGACTCGTACCATGCTGTTCTGGGGCATCTACCAGAGCCACACTCCTCCATCCACAAAACCAACAGGACCACTCAGTTACATCTCCATAGATATTACTATTTTGAGAAGGCTGTTTCCAAACTGCAGAGAAAAGAACTAGACCTATTAATTTAATACACACATTATCTAATCAGACCAATACTAAATCTGCACAGTAAGAGAGCAGGTCACATTCCTACCCAAAAGCCATAACATCAGTGAAGATGCTAAGCACAGATCACCTGCAACACTCCCCCAGACAACCATGTGATTCTCTGCTTCCAGAGCAACGTGGTTTATTTTCTCTTTCAAGCATTAATTACTGCCATTTTTTCCTATATAATACATCCTCACCATACAGAATTACCTTCTCCCAAAGCCAGAAAGGACACACCTGCTCTCCAACAGCCTGCTAGGGCTGGCAGTACAGCCAGAAGCAAATATCAGGCTGTCACACTCACATGCCAGCACTCGACCCTCTTGTTGAGCTCCCCATCTTTTGGCAGGCACACAGAAACTCTTCTGGATGGAGAGCTTAGAAAATTCATCCAACTCAGACGTGCAGGTTTATTCAGCCTTGATAATCCTCTAATGCTTCTAAAATCAATAATGTGTTTTGGGAGAAGCCAGCTGGCAGGTTGTATCAGTGCACAGAACGGTCCCATCAAAACAGAAGGGTTTGTTTCTATCAGACTCCTCAATAAATCAGAGGTATCACCTTGGAAGGAGGACAAAAGGCAGCTTGTGAAAGGCAGGGAGGTTAGCAATTGCATAGCACAACTCCTGGTAGCTCACAGCCACCCCTTCTGCCTATGCCTAGCTTTGATACCATGCTCCACAATGAGTATGAAAGACAGCCCAGGGGGATGGCTCCTGCTGCACTAACATGACTGACAGCATCACACTAGAGACCAGAGGATTTCCATCCTGTGAGCACTGCAGCCTGCTATTAGCATCAGTGCCAGCCTGAGACATGGAAAACGTGTCTGCGTGTCTCAGCCTGGCACATTAATCAGAGCCACAATCACACCTGCAACTTGCCAAGTGCCCCAAGTAAAGAAACAAAACTGGAAAGGACAACCTGTCTTTTTCATACAATCCCAGACTGGTTTGGGTTGGAAGGGACCTTAAAGCTCATCCAGTGCCAACTCCCTGCCACAGGCAGGGACACCTTCCACTAGAGCAGGTTGCTCCAAGCCCCTGTGTCCAACCTGGCCTTGAACACTGCCAGGGATGGGGCAGCCACAGCTTCTCTGGGCACCCTGTGCCAGCGCCTCAGCACCCTCACAGGGAAGAATTTTTCGCTACAGCATGAGACAGCAGAGAGTTAGCATGGCTGCCAGCAACTCAGCTCCCCACAGCAGCTCAGACACACCAATGGCTTTTAAAGTTGGCAAGTTTTGTTCAAAACCAAACCAAACTCCCAAAATTTTTCAGAGAACCCTTTAACAGTTACCTTACCAAAACTATTACCGAGATGATTCATTCCAAGAGAATGAGATTTTGCCAAATGTAAAGTGTTACTTTGTTTTGGGGAAAACAGACAAACAAACAAAATAAAAAAGTAGCTAAAAATAACTCTTTCTTGAAGCTCCAAAACCCAGAATCAACATTGACAGTGTTACAGGAGTTTCTGGTTTTGGAGTGTATTTTGACCAGCATCAATGTTCCAAGTTTCTCCATTTCAGGTAAACCACTTACGATTAACTTCAAACAAGCTCACAGTGATCCACCTTCTCCAGCCAGATTCGAGCAGCCTGAGAGCCACAGGCCTCTGAGCTCCTGGACAGTTCAGGTCCAGACTGAAGTTCTCTGCCTCAGCAATCCAATGCCTTTTTCACACCTTTGACTCAAGACCGTCATCCCAATCTCATCTGAAGTGACAGTCTTGGGCTTGACCTTCACAACAAAATGAAGCCAGGAACATTTAACAGGTTTGTATGCTAACTGGTGAGTCAAAAAAGCAATACGCCCTCATTGAAGGGCATCCACATGCCTTCCCTGCTAACTACGGTATCACTGACATCATGATTTACTATAGTTTTCTCATCAAAATGACAAAACTGGATCCAGATCAGTATCCCAGGGCTGGAAAGACACTGATGCTGATCCTTCCAGACACTGCCTTTATCAAAGCTGCTAATATATCACTGAAACAATTTACCAAATTAGCATCAGGCCACATCTCAATGTGGCTGCTTCAAGTCAGACTCCCTCCAGCCTGTGTTTGCTCTTTTCCCTTACGTCCTCCCTGCTCACCCCACAGCAGTCTCTTGCTCTCAGCAAGAACCTCTTAAGAGCTGTCCTCAACCCAGGGCTTGTGGGCAATGCAATGTGTCATTCAGGCCAACAGGGACTGCTCCCCATCATGAGATGCATGGTCCAGGAGTCAGCAGCGAAACTCTCCTACTGCTCGCCTGTGGGAGGAGAAAGGAAAAGGACAGGGGGAAAGGGCAGACACAGGACACCTT
Organism: Strigops habroptila; assembly: GCF_004027225.2. Taxonomy (NCBI): domain Eukaryota; kingdom Metazoa; phylum Chordata; class Aves; order Psittaciformes; family Psittacidae; genus Strigops; species Strigops habroptila. The sequence goes on along the minus strand of NW_022651054.1, from coordinate 5,105,727 downwards.
TCTACTTTAAAACTTAAACTACTTTTAACGTGCAGCATGTAAGCTTACTCAACAGTGTTACGGGATGATACTAACAAGAAATTAAAGCTTGCCTTTATTGAACAAATGCTGCTTGCTGTTGAGCTGTAGCTGCAGGCTGTATACAGCGTGTAAAGTGAAACAGCCACCCTTTCCCTTTGGGGAAGAAGGGGTATTTCTCTCACACACACACACTCATCCACCCAGACAGGGAGCCTGTTTCCACACAAGCTGAGAGAGGTAGAAGCTGCGTTTTCCCACCACGCACAGTTTAGCTCTTCCAAGTATCAATGGCAGAAGATTGCTGTATGAGACTTGATTTACAGAGGGTGCTTTTTGCAGCAGCAGGAGGGTGTGGGTCCAGCCATTACAGATCACATGAAATAATGATCTGTACGTACAAGGGGTTAATGTGCATACATGTGGAAATGCGTGCCACTTCCTGGGACTGTGTCCCACCTGATAGCCAGGAACAGCATTCACCTAGCTGGTGGTAAGGTGGGGATCTGGCTTGTGGTCAGGTTTGTCTGTAAATACAACTTACTTCAGGTGGCCATTAGCAGTTTCATCTGACCAGATACTCCCCAAGTCATCTCTGAATGCCAGAACAGGCTTTTAGGATGAAGAGAGAGAAGCTTTTAGGGTAAAGGGAGAAAGATGCAGCCAGGAATTACAGGACATCCCTCCCTATGTGAAGTTACAGGAATTTTTAGAGTTTCTTTTAATTGAACCACTCATCTTTTTGTATCCCCACAGCCCAAGTCAGCATTGCACAGGGATGAGTCTGACAGCACTGCTGATGCAAGACATTTCTGCACATTTATCTTTCAGGCATCATTGAGAAAATAATGTCCTAGGGATGTGGAGGAAGAGGAAAGCCTAGAATTACAGCATCCCCTCCTGAGCCTCATACAAAGTCCACCCACGGTAATAATACCATTTGTTCCACCACAGGCCACTTACAACTCCTATTTAATGACAGAGAGTGCACACAGAAGACAAGGACTGGCCAATGCATCAACCTAAATGAATAGTTAGGAGGGTGTGTGAGTGCACAAAAAGCCTCCAAGGGTTAATGTGGCAGCAGTGAAGGGTGGTTGCTTTGGGCTTCTTATTTCCCCTTAGTTTCACTGCAGTGACAGGGAACACTCAGGCCTGTGACAACACCAGTCACTGTATTTCACACCGTGGAAGGGCAACAATCTTAGATAGCAGGGAAAGAGCTTGGACTAGAAGACCTAGATGTTTTCTTGTCTCCTGAATCCTGCAAGCAACTGGAAGACTGCACTTCCTATTGCCTGTCCCAAACCTCCTTAGAGACAGAGCTCCATCATTCCCATGCTCCCAAGCAAAGTCTCGGGCTCTGCTGTACTGTTACACAATCTAGTCATGACACAGTGTCCTTAGGGACCGAGCTGAAAACAGGCAATGAAATACTGAAAACGCCTTCCCTGAAATTACTACTAGAACTACAGAAGAGGATCTGCCTTTTCTTACTGCCTGGTTTGCAATAAGGAAATCACTTGTGATTGTTCATCTGTAAAGCCCATCCAGGAGCACTGCTGCTCCTCTAAGACCCCAGGAAGCTAGGAGACCTCTGCTAAAGAGCACAAATCCTTCCTTCATAACACCTCATTCATATGCCTTCACAGCAGCAAGGCTTCAGACTCAGGCACTGAAATAGCTCACAGCAAGCTGGCGGCAGCAGCACAAGTAGTAGTTGTCTCTGCCCAAGGAGAAGGGCTCAGGCTGCAATTTTCCTCACTGGGGAGCTTCTAATGGCAATGAGTTTTCACTCAGGTGGTTAAAGGCTTTCTGCAGCTTCAGGCTGGCACAGCAGGGTTAGGGCAGGGGCGGTGCTGAATTTATTCATGAGAATTTTCACTTGCCAAGAGCCAGAGATTGCAACACACCACAGACAAAGAGACTTTGCAGCACAGAGAGGAGAAAGTGATTCAAATCACACACTCAGGAGGGAGCCCAGAGTCTGTTTTCACCCACCCAGCCAGCCTGCCACAGCAGTGCTGCCATCCAGCATCACTCCATTGGAATCTCCCCACTAGAGCTGCTGCTGCTCTTCCAGCATCTGTTCTGGCTTTGGCCACCTACAAGCTGTAGCAAAATCACACAAGTAGAATGCATCTAAAGGGTATCTGGGGCAACCCCCGCCTCATCCCAGCAAGAGTCAATCAGCCACTGGGATATAACCTGGCTCTTAAATAGTCCTATTACTACATTTCAGTACTGAAGAGTGCAATCCCAGTCAGGACAAGGAAGGCTAAAGGCCAGAATACCTCTATTAGTTATTATTATTTAGACTGACATACAGAGAACAGCCACTTCCTTTCACCTTAAGAAAGCAACCAGGTGGTTGTGGAATGTGTTCAGGGTGGAATGTGTTCATGTGCTGAGAAAGCCTCCCCAAAGCATGTAAAATACATTTTCTTAGGGAAACAAAAAACCCAACACAGCAGAGATTCCTCCCAAGCAGAAAATGCTCAACTGCTCCATCACTCTGTTTCCATCTCTTCTTTCCCTGGAGAAAGGCAACAAGCCAGCCTCACATTAAATGCAGCACTCCAGCAATTACCTTACTTTGGGAAGCTCCATTCTTACTAAAGCAAAGGTTAGTTGTTCCACATTCATTTGCCAGACTTCAAGAGATGAGTTTTACAATATCAGAGTGGCTGTTTCACCTCTTTAATGAAATTTTTGCATCTCTGGGAGAAAATCTGAGTTAGAAAGTGCCAAAAGCAAATATTATCTAATTCTTCTAATGGAAAGCTTCTAATGGAAAGCCAAAAGTTACTTTTTGCAACTGCTAGTGCCAAAAAGGCAGAACTCACTCACTGAAAAGCAAAAAATGTCTTCAAGCTATAATGGACTCAAGTGAGGTTAAATAAAACCACTAGCAGGGAATGAGCACAATGCAGAGCAGCCTCACAGGCCTGGAAGGGACCCCTGCAACCTTGTGCTCCATTCACTGAGCAGTTACAGAACACACGTGTCCTCCCTCACTTGAAAAGCCTTTGGTGGATCCCAAGTGCCTAAAAGCCATTCGCAAATAAAAAGATAATCTTTCATAAAAGCACAGACTAAGAGTAATAAAGACAACTAAACCTGTACCGAGCCGTAGAGGACAAGAGCAAAGATTTACTCAGGGAATTTGAGGCAACTCAGGTTAATCCAGAATTATTGCGTATGTATTCAAGCACTAAACATTATTAGCTGACATCTCCATTAGTGAAAGCAGCCATCTGCCAAGCCAAGCACATGTTACTGAACTTAACAGCAAAATTCTTTCTTCTTCTTGTCACTGATTATCTGTTCTTTTCCTGGACCTCTACTAATGCATGCAAACAATTCCCAGTGTAAGCTGAGCAGTCCTGCTAGAGACAGCGAGATGCTGAGCTCATTCCAGATTTGCTCTTGGAGCCATTTATTACACTAACAAATGATAGCACAAATTTTATCTTCTAACATCTGGAGTGGATAAATCAGCAGGCAGGGAGGGAGAGCTTTTAAGGATGCACCCACCTTACAAACAAACAAAATCCCAAACAAAATTACCCCTAATACCCCCATAAAACAACTCGACAGAAGCTAAGGAGAGAGATACTAACAGTTGGTATTGCCTGAGTATGCTGAACTCTCAGTCTGGGTGGGCCACACTGAGGTAAGAGGACTATTAAGTGGATAGACCTTGCCCCAGGAGAAGAGAGAGGATAAACATGAAGTCTGGAGAACACTACTCCATTGCCTGGCTGGTTGAGAAAGAACAGAGCCAAGTTTACCACAGATTTTATATTTTGCAGTTTACCTTCTACAACTGCTTCTCCTAAAATGGGAATCAACTCCATGAGCTTGAGCTACAGCCTGCCCAGGGTTGCTGCTATCACCAGCAGAAAAACCTGCTCTGAGACCACAAAGGATACTGAGATTGCCTCTGACACCCCTCTGCACACACTCCTGATTCACATCAGCTGTGGAGCCAAGTTCTACCAAACCCAGTTATTAAACAGATGGCAAGCCTGTCTACACTTCCCTGCTACCACTATTGGTATTGGAACCTGGTGCCCCAAAAAGGAAATGCTACACAGCTGATTTAAATGGGAGCCAGATGGCCCAGGATGTACAAAGACTAACCCTCTGCAACCCACCATCACAGTTGGTCAGTCACCTTCATCTTCTGGATCCAGGGATATTACTGGGGATATTGCAACAGATCTGTGCTCAAATGCTTGGCTCTTCCAATATTTGATATTACAGTACGTATCATACACACTAAACAAAACTAAACTCTTTCCCAGAGCTGCAGAACAAAACTCATGCTTTGAGTTTCCATGAGTTGTTATCTTTCTTTTCATTCTCCACCTCCACTGAAAGCATTACTCCTTTGCTAGGACACAAATGATGCTAAGCTTGATGGCAAACTTCCAGTAAGCCACACTTAGTACTAAGTGTGGTATTTTGGCTTAAAGTCATCAGGTACTCTCTTCTAGACAATGAAAACAGCAGCAGCAATCAGATGTGGGGAACCCATCCATCAGTACAGTGATCTCTCCCAAAGTCCTGCCCCTATATAAAAACAATTGCAAGTTCCCTTCTGTACAGGAAAGGAATTAGCGTTAAGTCCAACATATAAAAACTGAAGCACCAAAAGGGAAGTTACCAGCAGAGTATGTACAGCCACATGCAACAAGACACTATATTGCAAATTACTCAAAAGCCCCAATACACACCATTATGGAGAGTATCTAAATAATCATAAATGATTTTTCTTCTATTTCCCTCTCACATCTGATTTGCCTTCTCTCTGACCTCATTCTACTGCTCAGGACTTATTCCAGAGCACTTATTCTACTGGACAAGTTCTCTTGCATCATGTGAAAGAGACATGTCCAGAAGACACAGCATCCCAAATAACAATGAATCATAGGATCACGAATGGTTTGGGTTGGAAAGGACCTTAAAGCTCATCTAGTGCCAACCCCCTGCCATGGACAGGGACACCTTCCACTAGACCAGGTTGCTCCAAGCCCCATCCAATGCAGAAGTTCTACATCTGCTTGAACCAGGCATTCCCCTTCCAAGGCCATGGTCTGTCCCACACCTCACCACCAGTTGTCCTCCTTTTGTCTTGTCCTGAACCTGACTGGGTAACTTTTGGAAGGGGCAAATCCTTGATCTTTGCCTTTCTAGGGAGACCCCACAATCAACTCACCAGCACGCGATCTCCGAGCCGTAAGTCCTTCTCCCCTTTTTTCACAGACCCACTGTCCGAGAGGTTAGATCCAGACTCGTTGCCCGTCTTCATGGCGCTGTTGAGGACGCTCTCCCGCAGGGGGATGACACGACTGGAGAGAGGTGGCGTGGCTGTTCCCGAGTGCAGTGACAAGTTCTGAGCCGTCAGGGAGTCCACGGAGGGGCCGTCGCTCCCCAAGCCCTCGGCCACCGGCTGCCGCGTCAGCTTGGACGGTCGCGTAAAGATCCCCTGCAGCGGCTGGCATTCAAAGTACCGCACTCCACCGACAGAGCCGTCATTCTTACCCACCGGGTCATCCAGAACAACCCCTGCCCACTGGCCCGGAGCAAATTGCGTCTCCCCAAGATACTGGATCACACCTGGCTTCACTCCATTTACCCAGACGCGTTCGCCCACCACAAAGTCTCCCAGGAAATCATCGCCCACCTCGGCAACCTTTGAACCCGACTTCTCGGCGCTGGTGGTGGAGGTGGTACCCTGCTTGTGTAAAGGTGAGCCTGTGAATCAAGGGAAAAGAGGTTTTGGTATGAGGAGAAAATCCTAAAAGGCAGCCAAAACACCAGGAAAGGGCATTTAGAGAAAGGAAGCATCTGGGACAACAACTTAGGTTGCAGGTTAACACTGAGTGAAGGTTAAAACCTGAGTGACCCCGTTACTTACACATCTTCCTTATTTACTTACAGAAATCTCCATCTGCTGCCCAGGCTCTGCAGGTCTTGCACACAACAAAGAACCCACTCTGTGTCTTCATCCCCCTTTACAATGCCCCAGTCCCACCACAGCACCAAAGGGTATTTTGCGTGGCAGTACTAGTGTGAATAAGCTCAAAAAGACAGGAGTGGTGCTAAGTCCTTCAGGATCAAAAGGAGATCAAGAACTGCTGCTTTGAAGAAAGGTGCCAAAGTCATCCATTCATCCAAAAAATAATAAAAAAGTAAGAAAAATAAGTACAAGGCGCTGATATTTTAGTACCTGGTGCTACAACTCCTCCATGTGTTTGGATACAGACAAACAGTCCAAGTATTTAGAGTCCCACCAAGGGCACTAATAGCTCCTGTGGGACCACGCAGCTGCCTTTGCAATCTACTCGGTTTCCCCAGCTGCTGCTATGCCCTTTGCTGGAGCAGAACCCAGCAGTGAGCAGACACCTGGGGTATGTTCAATATAAACAGCATCTCTCTAAACAGGAAGCATCCACACCCCCCTGCATGCACAGCCTGCCAGGGCTGACACACCATGCACCAAGCTCAATAAAACCCACAGTAAAGAACACTTATTCCAGCATCAGCCCATCGAGCTGAAGCCAGATCTCCAGAAATGCTTCCCTGAGCTGAGAGAGGGAAAACTGCAGGTGCTGGAAATTCACTGTCCCACTCACTCTTCAGCACACCCTTGATTGGCCAAACTCTGTGTAATACACAAGGAGGTCCTGAAATACGTGACTGGTGTCTGAAGTGGAACAAAGACAACCCAAGCAAACAAGATCGCAGGACCCAACTCATGCCAACGCCACTGTCAAACTATCATAAACTGGGCTTTCAGCCTAGGCCCCAAGGAAGGAAAGACAAGGACATATGGACTTCATTAAAACCCTCTGAAGGTTAAAGGGGGAGGTTAAGTAAAGCCCTAAAAGAAACCACACAAGAGATTGCAGAATTAAGCTTGAAAAATAAAGATCCAGCAAGTCGTGGATCTTCATTCATCCTCAGCTCTTGGTAGCACTGAGGTCCCAAGTATACTTCTCCCCACAGCTGGTGTAGGGGGTGGGTGCACAAGACTTGGTCCCATACATCCTGTGCTCAATGAAAGCCACCTGGGCTCTTCAGTCAAACTTTAACCTGAAATTTCCGGGTGCCACCAACCAGAATAGCCTAAAGCCCACCAGGAAGAGATTTTTCTTTGCTACTGGAATAGGCTGACAGAGAAAGCCTCAGAGCTGCAGAAACAAGCCAGACTCAAGTGCTTGTCTGAAATGAACTGTGAAACCTGTTCAGCCTCAGCCACCGCTGCACAATTTCTACAGCTCTTTCAGAAGTAATGGGCCTGAGAGATAAGGTTCAGCTTCTAGAAAGCCTGAAGAATATAAAAACCCTCAACCCAAGATACCTCAAAGCTTTGCTAAAGGCCTAACGTCAGGGGAAAGAAAAGAGCACCAATGCTTCAGTGCTAGCATAAAGAACTTACAGTTTCTGCTAAACCAGCACCAAGAGCAATTAATATTGATACTTTGGTTCTCATTAGACTCCAGAGTCAAGGCTCTTGACAAATCCCTATGGCACAGTTGCACCAGCTTGTTTGTGGCCTCTTGGAGAAACCTTCTCTTGGCCTTTGGGCCCTACTCTGAAAGTTTCCTCAACCTTACATGTTCTGCATTAACTTATTTTTTTTGGAAATACCTGACATTCAAGCCCATGTTCCTCTCAATCTTGTAAAAGACAGTGTGAGAACATGAGGTCCATTAGAGGGATGGCATTACACCCAAGAATTGGTTTCACCTTAAAAAGTGAAAACCAAAAACTATAAGGATGCTTAGAGCTTTTGATCTTTACAAAAGGCTTTAAATAAGAAGAGATAGGAGGGAAACAGGGTTCCACCCATATGAACCATAAAAACAACCATAAGCAGAAAATAAGGCCACCATTTTCATATCAGTGCTTAATAGCATAAGACAGTAAAGAAGCCAGATTAGGAACCTGCAAGTTACATTAAAGAGACTTTTAGTTTTAACAACCAGAGATGGCTACAGGGGTTTATCACCAACAGCATCTGTGATATGTACCTCTCTCCTTCCATCGCTATGAGAATAAATTAGAAACACAACTTCCATCCTGGTTCCATGCTCAGCAAAGTGCCGCAACACACAGATCTCATGCTGCTGGCATGTTCGTGAGACACATGTGCAATGTGCCAAGCACAACAGACAAATTCAACTCTACCACACAGGGAACTATAAGCACAGAAATTGGGGGGCTCTGCATCTCTATTCACATAAGATCAAAGCTGGTTTTCTAGTCCTACTGGAGCCTGATTTCAGCACGAGTCCTTATTACAGCTGTTAGTTAAGGATCAAGATACAGGTTACATTAGCGCTCACAAACACCTCTGCAATGTGGCTTAGATAAGCAAACCCTTCAGCAGTGAAGCTCAAGCAGAGAAAGGCAGGAAGGCTGCCCAAGGCTGAACAAACAACGCAGCAGGATTTAAAACCACGTCTAGACTCACCATATTTCACTGTGAGAGCAAACACCTTCAAAAACTGACATGGACCAGAACAAAAAAAGAAAAGAAAGTTCATTAGATTTTTGGTGCAACATTGTGTTCCCTCAAAAGCCAAAATTTTAGTGGGACTTTATAGCCTCCGTTGGTTTTAGGTGCCTGTCTGACAGGCAGGGCTGCAACTACAGTAATTATAACATCTCAGGGAAACCACCTAATTGCAGGCTCCAGAGCTGAGCAGCTCAGTCGGAAGCATTATTGGTCTTTAGCATGAGGTGAATTATTCAGAAATAGGATTTAAGTGAGGCACTGCCAGAGGTTCACCTTCATTATGGCCCTGTTGTTAAAACTTAGTATTTCCATGACCTTCATTACCCACATATAAAATAACAAGTAAGCCACCAATTTTCCTACGGTGCAGCTAAGAGGCTTTTGTGCATTAGGTTTTCAGAGGAGCCAAGAGCTAAACTCATCAAGCTAAACTCATTCTTGGCTTCAGGTCTTGAAGGACCCATTAACTAGATGGCCAGACAACACCCAGAGCAGTCTAAGTAGACTAAGCTCTGATCCTTCCAGGTATCTAGTCACCAGCCCTTCAGAAGGCAAAACACAGTGATGAGGAACTTATCTTTGACCCCATGAGTATATGAGGATAGTCTGAAAGAAAATCAGCTGACAACTCTGCTCTCCAAGACCTGACATCTGGAGTTGCCTGCTCTCCAAGCAGCTCTCACAGCTTCAGGGAAAGCCACCAAAGAGCCTGGGATTCCTGAGCTTTCTCCAGCCTATGGGCATCCAAAGAGCTTGTCTATGCCTGCATCACTTGGATTTGTTGTTTCTGGTCAGACCCCCTAGTTAAACACCAAGTTCCAGGAAACACTCTGGCAGCAAAGTGAGGCTACAGATCTCAGATATAAACTTGAGAAGTTCCACAAGAGAAACAAACCCAACAAAATATAGACTGATCATCTTCTACTTCAACCCTGCCATTACCTGGTGATGCTGATCAAGAAGCCACAGGAACTCTTTGAAGGTGACTATTAGGCACCCAACTCAGCAGCTCACCTGGAAGCCATCAAAGAGGAAAGCTCTTTCCTTCCTTGGTCCAGGAGGATCTCCCTCTGCTGCTCTGTCCAACACAAACCTCACTTGCCAGGACTGGAATAGCAGCTCCTCTCCCTCCCTCTCATGGGGACCAGGCTCCAAGATACAACAAGCAGTAAGCAGGATCTCTTCCACTTGGGCTTTCCAACTTTAAAACCCTATTGTGTGCCCATGGGCCAGCTCATTCTTTTCAGTTTAAATGGTCTTCCTGTAGCTCACAGCTTTCAGGGCTGAACAACAACTTATAAATCAGTCATACACACAGCATCCACTAAATGCACATCTTATCCAACTCTAAATCTCTATTTTCCCTTCATAAAGTGCCCACATGACACATTCATAACAGCCACAGCAGCCCTGGTGCTTAGGACCCCCTCTTATAAACTTGTCTCATCAGTTTTAGGGGTCCACAGTGACAGAGTACCCCACAGTGACAGGGCACCAATACTTCAGGAGCCAAACAAATCCCTATCAGCCAAGAGCTGGAGAGGTTAAAAGTTTTAACTGAAACTTCAGCCTGTTCTCATGGCTCTCATTACTGTGCCAATGAAAGCCATGTGTCCAAAATCCCTGGAAGCAGGACTCCCCCTACAAACAGGACAGACTCTTCCAGCTCTTGGAAGTGTCTGCTGTAGGAAGGGGTGAAGAGAGCTTTGTACAGTACAGGAGCAGGAGTCCCCCCATCAAGTAAGCTCTGAAAGCTGAAGCAGGAGGAACACAGCACTTGCTCTGCAGCAGCAGCAGGAATAACCTTCTTTGCAGGATCCCTGATGAGATGCTCTGCCTTGTGCTATGCCTAAGTGCCATTCACATCCCCCCCCCCCCCCCACATCTTCTGACCTCCCACTGCACTTCAGTTGCTCATTTCTTATCAACAGGCAATTGAACCAGACGGCAAAGGAAACTTGTTTCTAAAGGGGAGGAGGGAGAGGAAGAGAAAAATAGTTTAGCATGAGAAGCTAGTGAGTGTTGGCCACGTATTTCCTACTCCCTGCAGAACCCTTTTGTAATCTCACTGCTCCCAAGACACATGCCAGGCACCCCAACTGCCAAAGGAATCACAAATGCAGCCTGTTGTGTTGCCATGGGAATCAGGAGACAGGCAGTTAATTGATAAAATGGAAGCACATTAGGTTGAAAGGAAGAAAGAAAGAAAGAAAGAGAGAGATACACCAGAGTAGCATCTCACGCCAGAAAGGAGGGAGAAATGAGAGAATGCATCATACTTAGAGCAGAGCTTTACTGTGCCCCTAGGAGAGGTCTCGTCCTTCTCCATTTAATCTTCAGAAGTTTTTACCCTCAAATCTCACCACATGACAAGACAGCCCAACATGCAGCACAGAACTGCCTCTCCACTCCCAGGCTGCTTTCCCTCTCCACAGCAATCAACAAGTTTCTCATCCACTAGTCAGCAAGAAAAGCTGCACCAAGCCTGGCAGAAGAGTCACTGTCACAAGACCTGAAGACACAACATCCTCATCTCGCTGGCCCATGCTATAGATAGATCTATAGTGGTGCTATAGATCTCACTGACCTGTGCGAGGGCAGCATGCCTTGCAGCTTGTGAGCATCTCAATGTGCAGCTCTACAACCAAACTAGTCACAGAACTGGTGCCAGCTCTGCTCCCTCCCAGCCTGGGCAGGGCTTCAGGGCAGCCCCGTGACCAGGGGATCCCAGTGCCCATTTGAAGCAGAGACAGATTTTATCAGTTGGGAAACCACACCGCTGGCCACAGGGGTGCCTGCTAAAAGGAATAATGTATGGTTTTACTGACACAGGATTAAGTAAAGCCTCAGAGGCACTAGGGCAGCCTGGCTCACTGCCCTATAAATCAGTGCTTAGGTGATGATGTGGGGATGTGGTATCAGCTGGGACGTCAGACACCGCACCATTCAACCCGCAGCCTGTACTCAGAGCACCAAGCATTTGTGTTGGCAACAGACCACCATCCTCCACTATCACCTGGAGGTGCAGAATAGCAGCATGTTGTCTTTACAACCAAGTACCTATAAGCTCCTAGCTCTGTTTGTTCTTTTACATTGCAATTACTGTAAGCCTCTCTAGGTCTGCAACACTATTTCACCCCCAAGCACAACACAGAGATGCACTAACTAATAGAGAGCGGAGCAGATCAGAGCTTCCCCTACAGAGAAAGGAATAAAGAAGGACAGTCCAGAGCATCTGCTGCCAAAGACTCCAGCCTCGGTCCCTATCAATTACAGTCTACCAGGCAAGAGACAGGCAGAACAACCCACTGCACCACCAGGAGCTGCCACCCCACAGGCAGGGAGACAGCACCAGCAGCAGCCACACAGGCTGACAGGGTCTCCCATGGGAGAAGGGCTGGCTGCCTGCCTGCTGCCTGCACAGCACTCCGATGGTGAGGCCTCACCACATGTCATCTCCAGGTTCCCACACAGGGACTGGAGCTTCTCAAAGCAGCTGGGATTACATAAACACGACACTGTTGGCAATCCAGTGAAAGCCAACCCACTCTGCCATACCCAAATTACCCAGCACAGCAACGAAGCAGCTGTTTTCTGCAAGATTTATCACAGCCCTTTCAGAGCCGCAGGACAAGGCAGAGAGAGGGAAGAGGGGACTGTGAGAGAAAGCAACACTTTGCAAGCAATAGCCAAATGTCTGTGGGAGGAAGCAGCCCGAGAGATTTATGGCTGACTTGGAAACAACGAACGAGAGCTCTGCAAGTTCAAAGCTGAAAAGTTGGTGCTGTAATCTGGCATGGAGACAAGCTCTGCATCTGGCACCCTGGCAATCTATTGCCTGCTGTTCCCTGGAATAACCCCCATGGCGTGGATATTAAGATCTGATACAACTTCAGCATCACTGGCTCTGGCTCCTTCGAAAGAGGAGGCATGCCTAGAAAGAAACCTGTGAGGAGGAGGAAGGAAAAGAAGAAAATAAGAAACGAGACTTATGAATGAGCAAGCAAAATCAAATGAGAACTGCTGCAAAGTTGCAGCACTGAATGCAAGGAGATACCCATTGAGGCAGATATTTGTCTTCACAAGGGCAGCTGGGAAGGGCACTGAACCTCAAACAGACATAAGGAACAAAAGCCTTCTTATAAAGGTCTCATTCAAGAGGCTGACTGGTACGAAATCTGCTCTGCCACAGGCGAGACGTGCTTTCTTGGTGCCCGCTGGAGACAGGAGGGATGGAGGACCCTGGGGTTTAGGAGCTACACTAGATCATTCTTAAAAGAAACAAACAGCAAAGGTATATATTTGTTATGGGTGAGGATTTTAAGCTTTTCAAATAAACAATGGTATTCAACATATGCAAAGCAGATAGGTTTTGGCAGCACAGGGCACTCGGGAGGCAAGCGACTAGTAGAAAATGCACAAGGTTTCTTTCAGTAAGGGATAATTAACTTGCAGCATATGGATGGATCTATTCATCTCAAGATTACAGTCTTCAGTTTTACATAATTATTATTTTAAAAATTAAGTATATATTCTTTCAACATTCATGTTTCAATAAGCTATTCAACAGCCTGGAACAGGACCCATCTTTCACACCCAGTTTGCAGCACCCAGTTTGCCCAGAAAATAACGAAAACAAAATCCCTCAATTTTAAGGGTATTTCAGGTTTGACAAAGGATAGAGCACCCATGTCTGCCTCCCCAGCTTGTGGCACCCCTGCCTCTAGAAATAAGTCAGAGACATTTGAAAAGCTAGGACTATGCTAAAGTAAGCCCTGGTGTATTATGGAATAACACAGGCTTCATCCTTCTGTAAATAGTCACTTCAACTAGAGAATATTCTACTCGGAAGCATTATTCACTTTTTTCACTACAGCTTATTTGAACTAGAGGATATAATTTTCCATTTAAACAAGCCCTTAGCTGTAAAGATCCAAGAAGCCCTGACCCCTCAACCCCATATCCAAACTGGGTCACCTTGCCCAGACCACAACTACTAAAAGATTTAAAAGACAGAAAGGAGCATGAGAAAGCAGCCTGGGGTAGCCCAGTACAATGGACACCCATGAGATAGTCCCGAGAGCAAGAACACCAACTGGTGGAGACACACTTACAGGGATGGCTCCTGCCTGCAGTGAGCTTCCTTCCTGAGTGCAGCCTGAATGTTGCACCGTGTAACCACGTCCCTCAAATCCCCAGCACTCTCACCCGCAGCTCCACGTCTTCGGTGGCGTAGCTATAGACACACCATATGTTCGGCTTCTTTATAAACCTAGCACAAAGCTGACTTCTTGGAGTCTTTTCTTTTCAAAGCAGCATGGAAAAGCTTGGGAATGAGCTCAGCCTAAGCCCGCCATGTCTGCAAACCCCGGCACACACATACGCGCACAGTTGTCCATGGTTTCTTAGGCTGTGGGAATCTGTAAGGCACAAGCATGGTTTGGGGGCTGCTGTTACGGAAGTGAAGACAGCTGCTCTCAGTGAGCTGATCCCATGACAAAAAGAAAGAAAAGGAGGCACACACAGGTCTTTAATGAGACATTTATAAACCATTTCCCAGGCAGAGCACTGGCATGGAGAGAGGAGCAGGCTCAGGACACCTTCTGAACTGGACAAATTTATCTTGAGTACTAAGCATTGTAAAAAGCAGCCAAGCAAAGCATAGATAGTGCTTGCTTTCCATCAGAAAAACAATCAAGCAGCAGGGTTTTGAAGTTTCACAGACTTTTTAAGGGTAGGATTTTTGTCCGGGCATCATTCCCACATAAAACCCACTGGGATGGATCTGGTGCCATTCCTAACCTAACAGTACTAACTGAAAGAGATGAGCAACCAGGAGCACAGTGCTCAAGCAGATGCACACAGAAAGGCCATTGACTTATTCACTCAGAAATCATGGAATTAGCTCACTACCAATAAAATGGAGAAGAGAAGGTATCACAAATAGCCTGGCTTGGTCCATCAAGAGAGTAATTATTACTCTATGGTCAGACTGGAGACAGACCAGGGGATCAGCAGCTCCAACAGCAGCTGCCTGCACAGGAATGTGATGCAGGAGTTGCTGTGCGTGCATAACTCAGGATATTTACTCACAGAGCATAACATGAGCAGCCATGCACGAGCAGAGTGGCTGTAGCTCTAACAATCCAAGGGAAAGGAAGGTTAAATGACCAGGAGAGAGCCTGGTTCACCTCTGACTTTGGCACGACTGCCTTTGGGCATAGTACTTACTCCAGCCACATAACAAGCATTATAAACCCTCCCTCACACCCTTACAGCTCTTGGATGATCTGGTTATCCCATTCAAACCAGATTAGCATTTTGCCTGTAACGGCAGCTGATGAGCCATGCTGCTCATACACATGCTCCTGCTGCACTATCAGCTCAGGACCAGCAGCACTTGAGGCCCATGTGCTCCAGCTCAAGCTTAAAGCATCCCTGAATTCAAGCCAGGGGTGCGTTTGCATAGATGGAAGCTGCAAGCTCAGGCAGTGAGTGCTCTGCTGGCATGTGGGAGGTCTTCCCCATGTGAAGGGCTAGTCATCAGTAAGATCTTCCCTATTCTTCCTCTCTTGACTCATAAGAGCTTCTCATGTCTACCTGCTGAACCTCAGGAACATTTCCTAGGTACAAGCACAAGTTTTTCTCTGAGTTTCCAACATCACTTTGTTCTGCTTCCCTCTGGCAGGAATTGGGCTAATCTTCACACTGACTGCTTGTCGCAAGAGTTCACAGCCTGTAACCATGAATGGTACTTTCTCATGCCCTCTGTGCACCTAGTCTTGAGGGGAAAAAGTACAAACAATTAACACCTGACATGTAATAATGAAGGAGGAAGCTTGGTTAACTCCTTACCAGCATGCTATGAGGCATGTTTTCAGTGTAAGCAGCTATCCTGGAAGACAGCAGAAAGTTAAGGCACTGATGATTGAAGCACTGGGGTGGTATCAGAAGAAAGGCAAGCACCATGCTTTGTCTTGTATGTAAGGTTTTCCCTTCTTAGTAGAAACGTGACAGCCAGTACAACTATACCATCCCTTTGAATCATTCATCCACTTCCCTGAAAGAGGGACACTCCAGGGACCGCCTTCAGCACCCCAGGATCCCAGGGGAACCACAGAAGAGGTAAAGACCAACATCTCTTAATTGCCAAACAAACTTGCACACAACCCTGGGGCTGCACTGTGCTGAAAACATAGCTTTGATTCATTACTTCATCATCCATCTATTTCTGCAGCCACACATCCATGCACAGATCATACATCTCCCCCAAAGGTCACAACAGACTGATTGTGCACAGATCCACACGATGCAGAATGCAGAGTTTGTTGGGCTGTTTCTGTTTTCCCTAATCTAATCAAGAGGATATTTGAGAGCAGATTAACACTGAGTCATCTACTTTATTCCAAATATCTGGCTTAAACAGCGAAGTATCCCATTCAAAAGGCAATGAGCTGTACAGGAACGGGCACTCTCTGCAGAAAATCCAAATCATCTATTTGCAGCAGATGTCTAATCCTTTTTTTGAGAAAAAACATGAACATGATCCAGATCTGACCCTAAAAGTGTTGGAGCTATGATATGAACATAGAAAGACAAGGGGTGATGAGCCCAAGTTACTCCCGGGACATGGAGTAACTGGCCATGTCTGGCCACAAGAGGGAAAATGTTCACAATGAGAACAACCAGCCACTGGAATAATCTCCACAAGCAAGTGGTAGATTTCCCAACTTTGGACATTAAGATTTGGCTGGACAGGGTGCTGGGACATCTAGTCTCAGTCATACTTTGCCTAGAAAGGTTGGGTCAGATGATCCTTGAGGTCCCTTCCAACCTGGTATTCCATGCTTCTATGATTCCATGAAACCCACAGTAAGTATCTCAAACCCAAAGCTATAAGTTTATCTCACTGGTTTGAGACATTCAGGTGTGAACTATCCCTCTCTCTTATGCCACTTCTTCAGAACATCATCAGATGATCAGTTTCATGTTTTTATCCTCTGAACACACCTGGCCAGGACAGATGATGATAAAAATATAATTATAATAATATTATGCAAGTAAGGCCCTGGCACAGGGTGCCCAGAGAAGCTGTGGCTGCCCCATCCCTGGCAGTGTTCAAGGCCAGGTTGGACATAGGGGCTCGGAGCAACCTGCTCTAGTGGAAGGTGTCCCTGCCTGTGGCAGGGGGTTGGAGCTGGATGAGCTTTCCAACCCAAACCATTCTCTGATTCTTTGATAAATAAATTAGAGCAATACAGAAGGCTCCTGCCATCTTCAGGGATGATGATGACGAATCCTAAGCAACTATACAGGTTTAAGTGTGAAATACAACAAGCACATCCTAAGTGCAGGATTCAGACACATTTCGTATGTGCTCAACAGCCACATACCCTCAGCCAGATTCCAAATCCTCCAATAGTTACAGACACAGCACTTTAGTCAATAACAAGGACTATGGGAGCATAGTCAGAGAGGGAAGCTGCTGCTCAGGGTGCCAGGATTGGGAGGACAAAAGGCCAGAAAAGCCTGCTGGCCAGGATAACTGTTCCACTTTCACCTCTGACTCACAGGATGACATTAGGCAAGACCCAGTTCTCTATGTTGTCTTGTGTGTAAAAGAAATGCTGACTTACCACACAGCCCCAGGCCTCTGAGGTGATGGTGAAGCATTTGGAGTGTCAGGACAGGGAGGGCTCACAGGTGCACAGCAGGCTTATAATTACAGAAAGTGAGAACAACTTACAGCTCGTGCTTGGTAGGGATTCATCAAGCAGCTTGGGAATACTCTGGTAGCAGCAGTTAACTCCTGTGTAACACTGCCTGCAAATTAGAGCACTGGCACTTTGCTACATCCAACCGATTCCTGAATTCTCAGGGTAAGTTCAGTTTCTAAGATGTACTCATAGCAAAGTTCAGCACTGTCTTCCTCTGCAATCATGTAAAATCCCCTCAGCAACCATGTAAAATTCTTTTCTCACAAAGAATTCTATATACAAAACTGTGCAAGTAAAGTGCTCTGCAGCATCCTCAGGCCATCACATCTCAGATGTAGCACACAGGGGACACATTCCATGTGCTGGAAAACAGCATTGCCAAAACAGTCACATTTTGTACTAGAGAGACCATTAACTGGGTGCTGGATGGAGTTGCTTAAGCCACAGACAGCCCATTTTGACAGCTTTGTGATACATAGAGTTTTCTTACAGACCTCACTACCACATAAAAAACCCTATTTCTTTTAAGGGGATATTACATTCCAACATCTTTATTTAAAAAAAGTAAGTAAATATCCTACTGAACCCAAAATAAACAGAGAAAAATATCTGTATTCTAAGTATCCTAAGGCTTTCTTTGAGACCAATTCACCTATTTAACTGCTTGCAAGGAGGATGCTCACATGCAGGGTGAGCATGTGATGGTTAAATCCAACCAACAGGCAATACTATCTAGCAACAGTCTGATGCCACTATAATCCTATGGATTCCCATCCCAAATCCATCTATGTCAAAGGGAATCTTTCCTTTGAGTTCAATGACTATTGGCTCAGGCCTCTAATGATTAATCTGTTCTTGCAGGATTAGTTCAATTGTTCAAGGCAGAACATGCAGGAGCAGATTCTGCCCCAAAGCTAAACCCTTACTCCAATAGGTGTAACCACAAGCCAACTAATGTTACTGCAGTCTTACACCAGCCCAGATGAATAGGATTTGGTTCATTATATTCAAACCACCATAAACTGAACATCTTTGGGAAGCAGATTTTCTTTCCCTGCTGTCTGCGAGGAGCTCCAGACAGAGAGAGCAGGAGGACATCTGACCTCCATATGCCTGCGGTGTGTGCTCGCATCTCATTCTACAATGTGTGCGCTGAACATTAAGGATTAACTATATCAAATCCTTCTAAGAGCATCTAATGATTAAGACAATTAAAACCAGACTCCCAGTTGTCTCTAGATGTCACCTGTAAAGCTGATTTAATCAAGAGTGATTCAGCACCCTTTTCTAGTGCTTGGAATGCATCAGACCACTTCTCCTTGGGAGAAGAATGCTGCCAAAGGTCCTTTCCCTCTTCAAGAGGTGAACCTGAAGGGGTGGATTCCCTAGAGAGTGACGTGACCTACACACAGGGCACTTCAGTCACCCCACAGCAACGATGAACAAATATGCTCAAGCTCTCATGATCACTCAGCAAAGCTGCTCCGGTGGTTGTCACAGTTCCTACGTCATCAGCCACCACAGCTTCCCTCCCAGCCTCACTTTTCCATCCGAGCTGTACATCAATGTGAAATCAGCAAACCAACAACCCCCCTTTGCAGTTTTTCCTGTGCAGCCCTTGAAAACACACTCTTGTTTTCTTTCAGACATCTGATAACTCCTTGAACAGATGACTGCCCTGTGTGTACAGGGATACTGGAGCTCTTTCTCCTAATTGGTAGATAATCTGCTGATACTGTAGTAGTCAGAGGCGTTTGATCTTAAAACATGCTCGTTGGCACTTTGCCCTCCCAATTCCCCCTGGAACTGAAGATCCTATGTACACAGACCCATTAAGATAAAGCAAGACCTGCTCAAACTTCACAGGCACCAATAATGCATTTCCAGCCAGGATCACTAATCTGACTCCAGGAATATCCATTCAGGGTTGCAGCATGGATTGCGTTGAGGACAGCGCTCAGATGAGAGCTGACAACACTTATCACTCCATGAAGCCTGAAGCAAAACAGCAACACACAAACATTTGCTAGAAATAACAGCAGCCTCTGGCCCCACCATGTGGGGTCTTTTCTCTTGATTTGCCAGTGCACAACGCCCCAAGTTAATATTAATCAAGAGCCACAAAGCCTTTGAATAGACAAGAATTAGCTCCCTATGTCTGCGCCAGTCAATCAGCTGCTCCGGACACCACAACCCCATTCCTTTTGTTTTAGACAAAACAGTAGTGTAGTCTTGCATATTTGGGAATGAGGACTGACACAAAACTAGACAGGTTCAGCACTCTTTCTTGCAGCTTTATAAAAAAGCCTGTGTGAAGACACTGCCGACCCATCAATGATTACCCAGGAGTAAGCTGCCCAAGCTCTCTTATTAGCAAGGCATAAATTCCTCATCAAGGAAACCTTCCCAGCCTCTGTTTTACTACAAAATAACCCTAGGGGCAGCAGAAGTTACATCTTATTGCTATGCATCCAGCCAATTTACTCCAACAAGATCCTGAGAAACTAAAGGGGCAAACAACTGATTTCCAAGTTAATTTACCAAGATGTTGCTGTTAACCCTAATGCAGATACACAAAAAGGAATGAAGATTTCCCACTGAGGGAGGCAAGAGCAAGACATGAATCCTACAGAGGAGCTAAAGTGAGGTGGGGAGATTTAGAGTCCTCCAGCAGAATTCATGCAGGTATAGCTCATTAATGATGGGGCATAGAGGTATGCAAAGAGACTTACACATGGAGAATTGCCAAGCCTCTGAAACTAGAAGCAGCCCTCAGAAGTAACTGTATTTCTAGACAACAGGGGCTCCAACTAAGTTCTCAGGAAAAATAACTCTGATCTATTGAGCCAGCTTGTCACACATGCTGTGAATACACCGTATCTGGTCTCTGCAGAAACCTACAGCCATGACTTGTGAGATTACATATGCATGAGCACACAGCATCTTCCATCTGCATCAGTCCTCTGTGCTGTTCCGTAAGATGTCCACGTACTCTTGACAACCCACATGTTTAACAGGGTACACACCGCTGGGAATGGAAAAGAGATGAAGATGGATGAAAGACATTTGACCTTCTACAAACAAACAAGAACAGAGTGCTGGGGAAAAGAGAAAGGAGAAACCAAAGCATCCTGTGTATTCCAGACTAAAAGTAAAGGAAAATACATCTACTTGCACTTCTGCAGGCAAGACTTTTCAGCATATGGAAAGGTAGAGGAAGAAAGCATGAAGCTTTTCAAAACTGATTTGCAACTAATGGCTCTCTGACAACTCTCAGGTACAACTGGAGAACAAGCACCTTCTTTTGACACCCAATCTGGAAAACATAACCTCAATGTGCGGTCTTTCTGAGCCAGCCCCAGGCTATCAGAGCCAAGAGACAGCTCACAGCCAACAGGCTGTACGTTGTTCCAGTGTAACTCGGCACTTTGTTATATTTATGGTTTTCTTTTGCATTTATATTTCAAGCTTTTGAGATTCCTGACTTCCCTCAAGGTAGCAAATTCAGAGAGATCAATGCTGCAGCTCTGTATTTTATGATGCAAACCACATCGGAGTTTTTCCCCATCAAGCTGCAGGGCTCAGGTAGTTCACCAAACATCTAAAAGAACCCAAGAGAAGCCAGAAATGCCAAAAGAAAGTGTGGAGGCAGTACATGAGTTCAGAAATACCAGTGCACTCAGATGGCCCTGGAGCCAAGCAAACCCTGACAGTGTCCCAGGAAGTGCACAGTGTCCCTCTCAATGCACAGACACAATTGACAAAGCTCATGCAAACGTTCGAAGACAGCACAGAGCAGAGCTTGTGGTTTCTGCAGGGCTTCTCAAATGCCTCACACACAACCTCCTTCACCCAGGTTTCTAAGACCTGATGTAAAGCTTGCTACCTTTAGCGGATCTTTCCATCCCACCAGACACCAAATACATCACATGAAGGCACTTTCCTGGACAGTGACAGAAAAGGAAAGAAAAGCAGAAAAAGCCCTTTGCAGTGTTTGAATTAAATACACAAAAGAACAATTGTTTGCAGCCTCTCCATCTCTGCCATTGTCCCTCTGTACATTAGAAAGGCTCGCACTCAGTGCTCACTGTGCACTACCAGCTCTAGCAGCCCTCAGGCTGGCATGCACTTACCTCTCTCGATAAAGCTGGATTATCAGTACTGCCATGAACTAACACCAGTGATGCACTTAGAGGCCAGAGGACGAGTGACTTGTTAGCAAGACAGAAGAGTGAGGATGGGGCAAAGCTCCATCACCCTCCTATGGCCCAGGCCTAATTAATCCCAGGAAAGGTAATGAAATCCAGTCTCCACAGCCATCTACCACCAGATCCTTTGGCTGCAGGCATCCTCAGAGTTGACGTCAGTGCCTGCTGTGGTCAGGATTTTAGCGATGTGGACACTTGGCTCTGAAATAGAATTAAACCACTTTGGAAAAAAAGCATATTTTCTCTTGGAGTTTTTTCCCTGCCAGGGGCTGAATCTCATGATTGCCTGTGCTGCTGCTCTCACAGAGAGGCCCATAGGCAAGTGAACAGGATTTGGGGATGCACGCTTTGCTCACCACTTCAGAGGAGCAGGAGGCAGCAAAGGGCTGGCCAGGCAATTGGAGAGATTTGCAGGAGGAAAAGCAGGTACAGGCCATGCATAGACACGGTGGCAGCTCTTATGCAGGACACTGAGCAAGATGATGATGGTAGGGGATGACATTAAAGATGATGCTACAAGCCCTACCACAACTATCCACCTAGCACAGGCTGGGTAAACAGCTCCGTTGTGCTCTGCTCTCACCTTCCAGGCAGAAATAGCTCAGTACTATGATAGCTATGGCAGCTCTGTGACTCTGGAAAGCTCCCTGCACTGTCCCAGGAGGCAGAGGAGCAGCAGCATAGCTGCGCAGCACTAACCCGCCATCCCAAGTCTTCTCCCCTTCTCCATACACACATTTTTCCACGACTAAAAACTCATTTTCAAACTTCTCAGGCAAAGATCAAACCCATTTTGGTGCAGATCCTGCCCACGCTTTGCTGCACATCTATCCCAGTGACAGATGGCTATAGCTGAACAAGGCACAAAGAAGCTCCAGCACACAAGTGCTGCATTCAGCTGGAAGGCTGCATCAGACCCCAGTGCTGACAGTCAGTGCTGACTGACTCTTTCATACCCCAACACACAGTGACTGCGTTTGCTGAGACACCTCTGTGCAAAGTCCCCATGGGGAGGACAGGCCTCAGGTCTTGTCCCTCATTTTCTTGTTGAGGTGATAAAAATCAACCAAAAATAACTCCACGCCACATTGCAATTCCAAATCCAGCATGAAGCACCTTGAGAGATTCACAACTGGCACCTAAATAGTCACTTTGCTGAAGGCCTTCAGGTTGGTTTCTCAATCCCAGCAAGGTGCTGGGAGAAACAAGGGGGAAATACAAAAATGGCTCTGGGGAAGAACTTCAAATTAAACAGTCCTTTGTCAGTTCACACTTCCCTCCAGCAAACAGATACAAGGAGACTTCAGTATCTTTGATTTGGATATTAAATTTGAAATCAGTCTAATATTAAAACCCACTCAAACACAGAAAAGTGACATTCAAATGTTTATCTCTACATTCAGGGCCAAGCCCTCAGCCGAAGAAGAGCAGTGCTGCTCCATTCCCTACAGAGCTGTATTACACCAAAGGATTTGGAACTCAGCCGCTGACCTCACGCAGTGACTGGCCCCTCAAACAAGACCTTGCACATGTGCAAAAAACCAAGTTAAAACTGGTTTTTAAAATACTATTCAAGAAAAGAATTTACTGAGTGGGAGAGATGATATATGCACTATCAGTGACTGATAGTCAGTCTGATAAGAAGGAGTATTGTCTGCTGCCCCTCATTTCTGCAGTATCATTATCACAAACTAATTGGCCATAGCATGCTACAGCTAGTTTTGTCTACTATTACCTCCTATACTGTCCAACAGGTACAAGGCTTCCCTGCTTCTGCCAAACACTATACATCTTTGGGACTGAAATATATAGCAAAGAAACCAGGCATGGGAGCAACAGCCTGAAATACTGTGGGACAAGAGGCTGACTGATCTCAAGCAGCAACCAGTGACATTCTCAAATGGAAAGAATAACATACTGAATGTACAAGTGGTAGGATATACATCATCCTGATTCTTTTCCCAGAAGCTAGAGGAAAGGCTTTCACAACAAAGGGAAACAAAAAAGCACTACATACAAAACCTGCACCTTGAATATTTGCTGGATTATATCTAATACAAAGGACCTACAAGTCAAAGAAGCCAGAAAAATGATTCCTAAGCAAAACACTTCTCAAACGCTTTTGAAGTGTTAATTATACTGTATAATGGCAGCCTGTATAGCTTATGTACACACTGGATATGGATCATCAGACAGTAAAGTCTGGGTATGTATGCCTAGGAAAGTCATGATTCAAATCCCAGTGCTTCATATGATTCTGTGCAAACAAAGGCACTAATTTGAGGTAATCAGCACAGGACAAATCACCTTACATGCCTGGTTCTTGCTCTTGCATTATCACAGGCCAGAAGCCATGGATATACGACAGTGTTTAATAAGGTCCTGGGTGAGGTTCCCATCTGCCTAAGTATTACCAGCTCTTCAAATGTTAGTGTCTGTACAGGTACACACACACAAACAAGCAAGGCAGGAGGCAGCACCTCTCTGTCAGCTCTGAACACCAGAGGATCCATCTGTCTCCCACCCACTTCACAACCTGTTTTGTGCATTCCTGGGGAAAGAGAGGCCATGTACTCATCCCATTACACTTGTTTTGATCCATGCTCATGATCAGTCTATGTACAGAGGGGGAATTTCACATCTTACTGAACGCTGGCACCACTAGGCCTTTGCCTTTAAGCCAGGTAATCACCTGGGTCAGCTCGTGCCCCTACCAAATCAAGTCCTTACCTTCTTTTGAGCCAGTGGTCACAGCAGTTGTAGTGGTCCCTGATGCCCGTCCCACTGGGCTGGAGTGCTTCCCAGCCCTGCCTGGGATTTTAAGTCCACTTGGCTTCAGCATGTTTGCTGTCTCCTGTATCTCAGGCTCCTATTGTCAGTGTGTCAAAGAGCTGTCCTGGTATCACAGTTCAGGCTTCTCGATGGTGGACCTCTTCTTCCATTGTCACAGACCTGGGAGAGAAGAACACAAATCAGATGGAGAATGGGCGGGAGAGCACTAAACAGGATCTCAGAAAGCAGTACCCAGCACCCTCCTTACATCCCCGGGGGGGTCAGGATCTTCTGTTTCTTCTCCTGTAAAACAAGGGTGATCATTTCCATCTCCCATTCTAATGTTACATTCCTTTCCCCAGTCACAGTCTCACTTTAACCCTGGAGTCCTGGACCAATGCTGAAACCTCCCAAGAGCCACCAAACAAGAATTCAAATTCAGTTTGGGATTTGTCAACTGGTGTTAAGTTCTAAAATCTCAGTTCATGCATCAGCCAAGACTCAGTTCTGCTGTCAGAGCCCTTACCAAAGGCACTAACAACCCCAGCACTAAACCTTTGGTGCATGGCCCCCATTTTCACAAGACTTTGGGGCAGCTTCTCCAAACTGACAGGAGGAGGAAGGGAGAGGCCAGTGTCCAAGATGAGGCTTTCAGCTCTTTCCCTTAAGGACAAATCCAAAACCTTGTTACAGAAAAAGGGCATCTGACCCCATGGTTTTCCAGTAAGACTGAAAATTTACTTTCTGAAACCTAATCGTGACTCTACCAGCTATTCATTAGTGAAGTCACATAACCCTTCCCTATGCCATTCTCTTCCTGGTAGGCAAGTGGAATAAAACCTCCAAATTCCTTGCAAGGATGTTGAATGAACAAGCACACAACTCAAGCAAAAAGTGCTATGACAAGAAAAATAAAGGAAATGACTAAGCTGCTTTAAAAAATGCAAACCCATTCCTAATGGATAAAGAAAAAACAATAAAACATTGAGACGATCAGCCAAAAGGAAGCTGAGGCAGGCTGAGCAGGCTGGGATGTGGAGGGAAGAAGGTGGCAGCGGAGTGTGCCAGGGACAATGCTGATCTCACGGCAAAGGGAATTGCAAGGAGAGCAAGGCAAGGAACAGCCAGAAGCTGAGGGACACCCAGACCTGTTGCCTGGGCTGAGGAAGGAGGCAGCACTCCTGAGAATTAATATAGCAGAGATTTACAGATGCCATGAGGGGGGAATTGCAATAGCGGGGACGGGAAGTGATTAAGGCATGAGTAAGGATTTCAACACAGGCTGGGTCAGAGCAAGGGGAAAGCTGGCAGGGCTCCAGGGAAAGCTGCGAGCAGACACAGAGGAGGAAAAACCACAAGGAGAATTCCAAAACTCTGTTCCTGAGGGCTCACAAATATCTGAGACACCAAAGCGTGTTCCAGTAGTAAGAGTCAGTCGTCCCACACCAGGTTAGAGAGACAAAGAAAGGAGGAATCAGCAGAGACAGCCTGAGTGAAAACCCAAGGGATCAAGTCCCTCTCATCCCCATGTTCCCCACAAAAGGGTGCTTAACACCTCAGGCAGCTTCAGGTACCTGCAGACAGCACCGACTGGGAGTGTTTTAGGTTACACAGAAGTCAGGGCTCTTTGTGAGAAGTGGGATGCTCAGATCACATCACCAGCAGCAGGAACAATGCACAACATCAAACAGCTCTTCTTAAGGAATAGAGAAAACTGCCTTCCTGCAACAGACCCAGCAAGGACCAGATGCTGTCAGAGCTGGACAGGAGGCTACAGTTCCCAGCTCTATTTAGCATAAAACAGGGAGACAAGTAACAGAATCTGGAGGTGAGAAACATTGATCAGGTTATCAGTATTCCTCCTATCTGCCAAGCCATCAGACATCTCTCTCACACCCACTCCATCTCATATGACACCTTTTGCCCGGGGCTAGCTTTGATTTTACACAGCAATTTGATTTCTAGCATTTCTGCTAGCAGGTGATGTGCTCTACCAAGAGATCTCACCCCACCTCCATCACTTTCAACCTGAAGGTTTCCTTCTCCACAACATGCCCTTATTCCTAGATCTGCACATCTCCTCACTCAGATCTACCTTTTGGTTACAAGGTTTGATGCTGTACTTGTGATTGAGCAAGCTGGGGATGCTGGTTCTTCCAGATAAAACATGATGGCTGGTTGAATTCACAGGCAGAATTGTGGATGAGAGAAGGATAAAATGACACAGGGGAAAGATAAAACAGAACTAGAGAAGAATTTGAGCTGGAAAGAGTGCCAGAAAATAAAAACATTTTAAAGTTTCTCAGGCCTCTGTCAGAGGGAGTTTCTGGATCCCTGTCTTTGCAGTCAGAACCACATACACTTTAGGGAGACAGTGAATTTAGTCTGTTCCTCTATTTTGCTGCTCATCTGTGAAGAGCCAGGGAACTTCAGTTCATTCTCCCTCCACTACCCATTATCCCTGAGGATCAGCTGGCCACACAGGTCACGGGATATTGTGATGCTCTGCTCCTTCTCAGGATGCCTGGATTTTATTTTTACACAGGGGGAGAGAAATAAGAGGAAGTGCATTCCCACTGCAGAGAGCTTTCGACCAGAAATCTTTATGCAAACACATTTGCTTTCAACATCTTATTGCTGAAAAACAAATGAACTCCACAGGCTGCTAATTACACTACTCTCTGAACAGATAGCTGCTTTTATCCTGCAATACAATCACCACAGCTAGTTCATGGCCACGCTCCCTGGGGTGTCCATGCCACATACCAGAGTCAAAAACTGCTGAAGTGCCACCCTCCATCACAGCCAGATACCCGCAGCCCCACAACACTCACTGCATGCTGGCTCACAGGGAAGCCTGAGGAGTTATCTGAAGTGTCATTCTCATCTCCACAAGCTGCAGACTGACCAAAGCCAGGAAACGTGGACAACTGCTTTAGCGTGTACCTGCACTCTCATTATCACACAGGGAAGTGAGGAGGAACTTGAGGAATTTTTATTATAAATGCAGCTGGTTAGAAATATATAGATAAGATTAATGTCTGGGACACTTTAAAGAAGTCTACGGCTGCTGCTAGGGACAGATACCCCTTCCCTGGCACTGGTTTCTCCCCTACTTCAACATAAAAACGTATGAGCTGATTTTTAGGAAGCTCTGAGCACACAGCCCTTCTGAATTACACCATTAGGTCATCTTCACCCAGAACCATCCAAGTCACACACCAGCTCCCGACCAAGTGATGCAGCTTTTGTGATGCAGAAACAGCCTTGGCCTGGGACATAGGCCAGGATCTCCATTAGAGATAACTTGGCCTGAGCTCCTGTACTGTGGCCTCAGCATCCAACAGCGCCTGTTAACAGAGAAAGCCCTTCTCAAAAACCTGTTTCCAGCAGTAGACGCAGGATGCAGGCAAATATGATGCCACAAGTGGCGTAAGAACCACATGAGCCATTTTCTCCTTCCTACTCCCTGTATTACCTGCATAAGCTGGAAGTTTTGACCCCCTGTATAACTTCATGGAAATGTGACTTTCTCCATACGCAGCACAAAAAAACCTCCATCTGCCCCTGTGGATACTCTGGGGCCACCAGCTCTGCTTATTTTTGTTTTCTTCCTCTCCCAAGATGACACAGATTACAAGGATTTTGCTAGTTCTCTGCTAGATTCTTCCTGCAATCTTTTCATACTGAGATGAATGGTTCTGTCTGTTCCCACAACCACAAAAAGCATCCCAGGAATGCACAATATGAAAGCCTGCTTCAAATGACCAAAATCTTCTGTTCTCCATCTTTCCATGAGAAAAGGGGGCTCAGCTGGATCTGAGTCATCTAGGCTCAGATTCAAAAAGGGGAACAGTTCTTAAGTACAGATATACATCCCAAAAACATCTTTCACCAGGAGCAATATATCTGGATATTCAAGTATCCACAAGGCTGGCCAGGCATCAGAACAGCACAGGTTAAAAACAGAAACAACTGGAGGTGCTGAGGTTTCAGTTATTTCTCAGATGTGGTAGAGAAGTAACAAAACAAGGGTTGGAAGCAAAAACCTTTGTCAGCCTTGGTCAATGCAGCAAATTTCTCTGCTTCATCCATCCCTTCTACCCTCAACAAGGCACAGGAGTACTTACGTGCCATGTGGAATACCATCCCATTCAAGATGGATGTAAGCAACAAAGCAGACTCCCAGAAGAAAACCCCCTAAGGATCTGTTCACCTCAACATATTGAGTGAAGCAACTGCAAGACACAGGAGCAGCCTTCCAGACACCAGACTGAGCTGGCCCCAATCCCATCTTGTGCCTGGTGCTTCCTTCTGGACGGATCTGGATACAAAAGTGTTTACCCAACACAAAACCCTAGGCAAGGCACAGGGAATTCGTTCTGAATGCAGACCTGAGTGGCATTTAGACCAGCTGTATCTGAGCACTGCTGTAACAGTTGAGTATATGCAATATTTTGTGGGGAAATAACTCCTTATTTCTTAAAATTAAGTATAGAATTTAAAAGTAAGTACCAAAATTTAGGTTTCTGGTTTTCTAACTTTGGAAATCCACATGTAAGAAATGAAATGTGAAGTCTGCAGTCAGACATGCACATACCTTTTCAGGACAAGGTCCTATGAAAAGAAGGTAAAGAACAGTATCTAGTCATCAGACTGAAGGAAATCAAGGTTATCACGTTGTATGGCAGGTTAATGATAAACAAAGACAATGCAGAGAAGCAGTAAAACACCTTACGACAATCTTGACTCATGCAAATAATCAGTGACTTCAAAGACAACAGTTGGGATAGGGAAACGCTTGCACAATAAAGTCTTTCTGGTTTCACCTACTTCTCTCTAAGATATTCTTTTGAAAAGCAATTTGTGCCATTATTTAAAACACTGTGCCAGGTCTCCTCATGTTTATGCTAAGGATTGGGAACACCAGTGCTTGGGATGCAGCCCTATGGCAGCATGCCTGCAAGCAGAGTTCCAGCCCCTTCCAGGGCTATCAGAAGATGTGGTGGTATGGCTGAAACCTGCACAGATTCTTGCATTAGTAATAAAGACACAGCTTGGGAAGACCAAGAATCCTGTCTGCAGCTGCTCTAACAAGGTAATAACAGCAACTCCATATAGAGTAATGGAAAGGGAATTATATGCCTGCAAGGTAAATCCCCAGCCTCCTCAGGAAGGAGACAATCCCACATGCTGCCACACAAAGCATAGCTGGGGAAGGTCCAACAGAAGGTCAAGCAAAGTTGAAACCAGCTTTGGTTTCAACACATCCTTTGCATGCACTTTCAGGGGAGTTAAACACAAAAGCAGGAACTTAATTTTCACCCCATGTTCTGGCTTTGTATTTCAGAGAGTTCAGAGCCCTGAAGCAGTTTCTGAGTTTGGTCCCCATCCTCCAGCATTCAAGAGCCTCTGGAACTCTGGACAAGAGTGAACCTACCTTAGCACTGCCCAAGAACAACCCTGCTCCACACAAGACCCACAGCTGCCTGTTCCAGCAATTCATACTCACTTGTGTCACACTCCTCATGCAGGATCTCCCACTGAAATCGGCATTACTGCTTGCAGAAACCTTCAGCATCAGGCACTGCAAATGGTTACAGTGATACCTGAAGCCTGGCATCTTCCTGAAAACAAACTGCTAAAGAATCTGGTCCACTGATGGCTGGAGGAGCTCTGCACTCACTTCAACAACAAGCACACAGAATAAGGGCAAAAAGCTTTCAGTGCCAGCTCTGGTATTCATTTATTAGGCTTTATACAAAACCTTTACTGGCCTAAAGATATTTATCCTTTCTTCTTAAGTTACGTAAGGTTATATAATTTCTTATTTCAGAGCATTTTGGTTGCATCCTCTTCCTACTTCCAAGCTTTTTTGCACCTTCCCAACCCTCAAGAAAATGAGATTTTCAGGCAAAGCAGCTCTACCTCCTAGAGCCACTGCTCCAGGATACATAATAGACTGCATGCCAGAGGCAAGGACAGGAAAAGATTTGGTGTCCCATGCTCAGGACCCCACAACACTGGCCATGCTGCAAAGACAGGGCTAAGGATTTTAAGAACAGAAGCTTGCCTTGAAATCAAAATCCAAGGCTGGGCTCAAACCGCTGCGTCTTCTGCGAGAGGGACAGGAAATGAATCCGATCAACACAGAGACAGGATCTGATAAAGCCAAACTGCAGCTTTGCTAATAGAGGCAGAGATTATGCTGAGAAGAAAAGGCAATTTTATCTCTTAATTCCTTAAGATGCTCCATCCGATCCAAGGCAATCATACCACTGCCTTCTCACTTCTCCCATTAGTTACTCCTTCCAACAAGCAATCAGAAACCCGTTCCTGAAGCACATGGCAGATCAGGATTAAATCCTTTTGCTTAATTGACGTACAGAGGAAATAAGAGATGTTCATTCTTAATTAAGGTCAGAGTCCTCTCCCAAGAAAACCTTTCCTTCCCCCATAAAGGGAATGGAGGTAGAGTACTACAGGAATGAAAGAAAGGAGCATACTGCCTTCACTTACACACAGGAAAAACCAGGGGATCCCAAAATCCTATCAGCCATCAGGTTTTTTTCCCTCCCTTGCAGTTGAATTCACATAGGTTCTTCAGCCATAAAGCCCTGTTGTTACCATGTAGTCTCCCTTATAGGTCTGAAAGGTTAACCTCTAAAAAAACTTGTGTTTAGTTGTCTCTCTCACTCCAGTTTTATAATAATTAGCACAGAATGCAAAGGGAAAGCCCAAAGGCCTTTTAGTTACAAATTTCCATATTTAAGCTAGTTTATCCATTATGATAGACTAGTTTAGTCATAAACCAATGGTTACTAAAGGAAGAACATGCAAAAACATCCCACTGTACTCTAAAAACCAC
The DNA here is from genome assembly GCF_004027225.2 of Strigops habroptila. Taxonomy (NCBI): domain Eukaryota; kingdom Metazoa; phylum Chordata; class Aves; order Psittaciformes; family Psittacidae; genus Strigops; species Strigops habroptila. The sequence goes on along the minus strand of NW_022651054.1, from coordinate 5,074,611 downwards.
AATGCAAAACCTGAGGCAAAGTGGGGAAAACTCCAACCAAAACACAAGAAACAAAGGCCATTCAAGGAAGTTATCACATACAAACTAGGGAGTAATTATGGGCTTGCTGATGAGCTCACACTCCCCATGCTGGCAAAACGCCTGCTGAAGACTGACACAGGAGATAGCAACAATTTGGCACTAATTGCAGAGCAAAACTAGCTCTAATTTGTGGGAAAAATCCTGGGGATGGGCTTGGATCTATGTGAGTTTCTGCTCCCTGGAGTTAAGCCCTGGGGGCAGGGGACAGTGTCCTTACAGGAAAACATAGGGCAAGACACCAAAGCTGCACAGCTCCCATGGGAAGGGAACAGAACGTACACAGAGATTTCAGAAGTGCTGTCCTCCAGGTCAGTTCAGCCTTCATCCAATGCCTACTGAAGCCCATTAAAGGTTTCTCTACTATTCAAGGGGCTCTGACAAAATCCAAGCAGCCGATTCACAGAAAGTGTCATAAGTAGGATCTGGAAGAGTAACATGAGGAGGGCAGAGTGCGGGAAAGATGATACATAGAATGGTTTGGTTGGAAAGGACCTTAAGATCATCCAGTTCCAACCCCCCTGCCACAGGCAGGGATGCCTCACACCAGGCCATGTCGCCCAAGGCTCTGTCCAGCTTGGCCTTGAGCACTGCCAGGGATGGAGCATTTACCACATCTCTGGGCAACCTGTTCCAGCACCTCACCACCCTCACAGTAAAGAACTTCTTCCTTATATCCAACCTGAATTTCCCCTGTTTCAGTTTGAACCCATCATCCCTTGTCCTACCACTACAGTCCCTGATGAAGAGTCCCCCTCCAGCATCCTTGTAGCCCCCTTCAGACATTGGAAGGCCGCTCTGAGGTCAAAAACATATTCCATTATAAGGGCTTGGTATTTTACTACTGGAGAAACAATGTCTTTAATTAAATCTGAGCTATACATTAACTCAGCCATGCTACACACCCTGTGCAGAGCAGCAGAAGGGTATGAACTTCTACAATTTCCTGGCTTTTGACTGCTTGATATAGTGCAGCATTAAAGTTCACCCTAGCACTTGATCCATTATTCTCTGGTGCTCAGGTTAACAGAGATTTTGATTTGTGCACTTCTGTAATCTAACTTCTACCCTGGACTTTGATTATGAAACAAAAATAGCACCCAGGTCCTTCCTGCCCTGATTTTTAACCTGTCTTTTTTACAACCTGCACCTGCAATAAAAACTTCTTTGCAGGCCAGCCTTGGTTTGTAACTGAAAAGCTGGAGCAACAAAGAGCTGAAAATAGGAAACAAGTAGTCTTGCAAGTTTCTTCTCTTTCTCTTTGCACATTGAAGTTCTTTGAAACCAGGAATTCTGTTTTCATTTTCAGAGCAGTGTTATGACAACCTGTCTGCTGATAGTGCAGTTGTACCTGTTTAAACTTGCAGATAATTTGGTTAAAAGCAAAGAAAATAGGATTGGAATGCAACATATTATTGGTGTAACAGAAAATACCTTGGGACATGTTGGGCTGGCTCCTGAAGCCTCCATTGTGCTCCACTAATGTTGAGCAACATCTACACATACCCTCAAGTGCACCAGAAGAAAGCACCACGTCCATGTAATCACACATTTACTGCAATTCAGCATGCAGTAGAGACCTGCTCACTATAGAAGGAACAAGAGCGAAGCCTTGCCCTGGACCATTGGTTCTGCAAGTTTAACATCTAGTAGAGAAACCACCTCAGAAGAATCCCAACACAATGTCACATTAAGGGAAAACTGACCCTGCCTCTCCACAAGCTGCTGACACTTCAGGCAGTGATGCAGGACAAAAAGGCCTACCTTGTACCTAATGCAACTCCTTTTGTTTAGTTATAAAACTACAAGATTTTTCATTCCTGCAGCTCAGCAGCATCAATTTCAGCCTCTTCTGGCTGGGAACCCCCCACCAGTTGCCAGTCCAGATTTAGTCAAGCCAACCTTCTGCCCACAGAGCTACTCTGCCCTTTGCACATTCTGCATACTCTGCCCTCTGACATTCTCCCATTGTGTCCAACTCCCTCTTCGAGACAGCTTTGCCCTTTCTCCACCTTCACAATATCATTTTGACCCAGCAATGCTCTCCCCTTTGAGAGATCCTGAGATAGAGCACTCCCCATTTCCATTTCATCTTAGGAGATCTTCTCTAAACCTCCATGACTTGAATTCAGTCTGGTTTAGACATGGGCAACCCAAAATGCATGCTGCATCCCAGGCAACATCTCAAGTTAAACTCTATGCCAAATACTATGAGCTAACATCATATTATTCCTTCAAACAAAGCAAATGTTCCCAAAAGCTGAAAGAATAACTAACCCACCTTCACACTGTGACTGTTAAGAGTAAGCAGAGATACAACAGGAGGTAAGCTGAAGGAAACAGAGACCATCTCACAGGTGAGATGCAGCACTGACAGCCAGCGCTCCTGCTTCCTTCTTCCACAGTGGTCAGTAAACTCCTTGCCGCACAAAGACAGATGATAACAGTACCAATATGCCAACAGAAGGGTGACAGACCAGGAGGGTCCCACCACTGGTATCTATTGAAAGATCAAAGATCACCAAACCTAAGATGCTGTGAAGGTGCAAACTCACCCTCTCTCCAGAGCACCAAGGCACTGTGTAAACCCCATCCCCTCTACCCACACTCGAGCATCCTGGTTCCCATTGCAGCACTGGCAGCAGCAGAACAATGCTGGATACAGTTGTTCCCTGGAGCACCCTCCTCCTCCTCCCTGCTGATTCACCAGCCTCCCACTTCAGAGCCTGACCTGTGGGCTATGTGCACTACTTGCTGCTGTCTCCTGAGCCTCTCTACAAACACTGTAACTTCCCCAGACCACAGCTGACACCGACATACCTACACAGCTCCCACCACAGCCAGTGCTGGAGACAGGGAGGCCAGTCGTGTAGGAAGCTTCCTTTCAGCCAGTATGTATTAACCATGAAGTTTCCTACTTCACCACCACACAGAGGTGCTTAGAAAAGCCATAATTAGCTCACAAATGTTACAGTACAAGAAAGAACATATCTCTTAATTAAATTACATCCCCATCGATGACCAAAACCATAATAATTTTGGCAAGTTGTATCAAATTGGATCTTACCTGTCAACATCATTATGTTATCATTCCTGTCTCATGGTTCCTATCACCCACACCTCACGACCTGCCTTGCAGAGGCCATCATCTACTTTGGATTGCACCACATGTAGAGAGATAGAGCTCTGAGCTCAAAGCCTCCAGGCACTGAGCCACACACTAAGCCACCCCAGCACCATAGGATGTTACACCAGAGGAGGTGAGAGATTACAGTTTCTGGGGGGTGGAAAAAGCAACCACCATCCTACACAGTCAGATTGCAAAGGAGGTGTAGAGACTGAACATGCCTGGTGCCCTGCCCGTGCTGCAGTGGGACTTGCTGGGCTGGCAGGAATAGGAGAGGCTGGCACATCTGCACACACCTGGGAAAGGCTGTCCATCCCAGCCTTCTCCAGCAGCAACAGAGGCCTTGCAAGAGCAGCATTGCTCCACAGCCTGGTTTTAATCAGCATTCCTCCCTACATGCTACCCCATGCCATTGGGAAGCACACATAAAGCAGTGCTTGATGCACAGATGCTGGCAGCCAAAAGGAACAGGTCCAGCCAGATGGATCAGTGCTAAAAATGGGATGTAACGATTCCTATTTCTGGAGATAAGAGTGATGCTGCCGGGGTGAACCCAGCCTGCATGCAGGTAGGCAGATGGATCAACCCACCACACTCCTTGAGTACTGCAGCACTACATGTTCTAGCCAGAGCTTTAGAGGCATTGCATGTCCCCAGCTGCTCCTGCACTCCTTGCAGAAACAGGTTTCTATACAGAAAGCGTCACTAATCTCCCCTCTAATGCAGACAAGACCACAGTCATGATTTTGTGCAGAGATCGAGATATAATCTCACCTAGCCAAGCAAGTAAAGTGCAGCTACACGCAGCAGCCCGAGCACATCATACCATAGAGTGCTGGCATGAGATCTCCAATGCAGACTGGTCCTGTTTTAACCAAAAAAGAAAAGCAAAATCCAAGTTGTAACTTCTTCTAACAATGACAGTCAATGCTTCCAGCACCCTAAGGCAGAGTATATCATAGCATTCCATAAACCTGAACCATATGATCACCCAAAAGCACCATCTGACTTTGACGTTTGCCTGTCGAAGTGCTGGAAGTGCTCCCACACCTTCCTACCATCTAAACAAAGCGCTTTGAAGGGATTCAGAGATAAAAAGGGGAGAAGTTCTTGCAGACACTTCAGAGACATCATGATTAAACTTGCAGGAGTATTATTGCCAATACAATTTAGTAGAAATATATATAAATATACATACACAGAGATTTTTCCTATGGAAGAGATTCCCTGGGAGGGTGCTGAGGCGCTGGCACAGGGCGCCCAGAGAAGCTGTGGCTGCCCCATCCCTGGCAGTGTTCAAGGCCAGGTTGGACACAGGGGCTTGGAGCAACCTGCTCTAGTGGAAGGTGTCCCTGCCCATGGCAGGGGGTTGGAACTGGATGAGCTTTAAGGTCCCTTCCAACCCAAACCAGTCTGGGATTCTATGATTTAGCAAGTTCAAAATCTACTTCATAGATCCCACTACAAGACTACATAAACAGGTATGTAAAAGATGAACAGTGTAAGGCAAAACATCAGCTTTTCCTGCCTTGGCAGCATATTCCACACAAGCCTGCCTTTCTGTGCCATATTGTCCCTCATTAAATCTCCATTAGGGATGGCTGGTGGATTGGTCATCAGCTAGAATGTGCCAAGCTTACCAGCTGGGAAACAGAAGTCCAGAGAAAAAAAATGCACTTATTCAAGGTTGCAGACTGACCTACTCCAGTTTGTGTAGTAAGGATCTCAGTTATAAAACAAATAGCTTTATGCTAAATATAGCTAAGGAGCAGCCTTTAAATCACCAGGATAGGCTTCACACAGAGGGCTGACAGAAGCCACTGAGGTAATATAGCACACAGCCAAATATAAGGCTAAAAAGCCCATTAAACACATCTCATGACATAAAGACCTCTCCACATCTTCCAGGAGAGGCCTCTTTCCGGGGAGGTTTGATCTCCATCCAGGGGATGTGCTTGTAGGTCACAAATGGGAGGGATGCAAGGGATGGGAAGTGCTGTTTGTTTCACCAGGCAGCTGCTTTTTGTGCCTGTCAGGATGGCTGAAAAGTTTCCAGCACTAATTGGCAGACACAGGAGTTTTCAGAGCATGATGCAACAGATAATGGGGGAGGAATATGTCAAAGGAAGAAAAAGAACAGACCAGCCAGAGAAAGCCTTTGTTGGTGCCTATGCCAGGACCTGGTGCCTCACTTTGGAAGCCTTCCTCTGCCTCGCCAGAGGATGTGCTGCCAATGAAGTTCATGCTGCAGAAGAAATTGTGTTACTTTTGTCAATGAAACACCTTTGTACTGGTCCTTTGTACAGTAACAGGCAGATATACAAAGTGACAACAACAACAAACAAAACAAAGGGGAAGATACACACTCTGCAGTTCTAACTGAGCTAGACTGGCCAGGGAGGCTGGAGAAAAACCCTCATTGTCCACATTATTCTGTAAGAATAAAAATCTTCAAACCTCTGTCCAGAATTACAAGGATGAAGATGGACCTAACCTGGGACAGATGGATCAGATGATCTCTTAGAAGCTTCTGTCACCCCAATTTGTTGTGAAGCCCTTCCAGCATAACCAACATCTATGCAGTCTTTACCACACCATGAAATAAAATAGGATTCATTTTGACCAAGAGCTCTGGCCCAAGCAATACAACTCTAGTTACACTATCTTTTGAAAGGAACCATGTGAGGGAGCAGAGGGGAGGGATTAAAAAGCACCAAGAAGTGATTAAAAAGTTCCAACATCCACAGAGCATTTCATTCACAGACCTCAAAGGAGGTCAGAACTGCAACACCCATTTGGGGAGAAAGAAATACAGAGAAGATAGATTTTCCCCAAAAATTACTCAAGGAACAGCAGCAGAGATGAATTGCTCGACTCTATCAGGCACCACTGAACATCCAGCCCACCAAAGGACTTGGGGAAGTCTTTCTGAAGTGTTTACTTTATCGACACAGAGTATAAATACTTTTCAAAAGGAAGCATTTGGCTTTCCCAGGCACAAATGGAGCTATCAAGGGAATCAACAGCAGAGTTCAGAACATTAACTCCCAAAATAAACTAAACAAGAACTTCAGACTTCCTTTGTGCTTCAGCACAGATGGGGATGGGGAGATGGGACCTCACAGCTGGCTCAGATTCCACAGCAGGGCATTCCACTGTCTGTGTCACCTTTCTCTACAACTACCCAGGTGGGGAAACACCAGCATAATAAAATAAATCACTGAAAGGGAAGGCTCACCTAATTTCAGTGCCAATTCAAGTCAGCATCATATTTTATTCCATCATGGAATCATCTCATAGAATGGTTTGGGTTGGAAGGGACCTTGAAAATCATCTAGTTCCAACCATGGGCTGAAGTAAAATAATTTAAACCATGACAACAATATATGACAATGTTTGGTTTCATTTCTTCATTTCATTGGTCTTTCTTTGCTTACACTGTCTCTCAAACAACCACGGCTATTGTATAGACAGTTCCACTCATTTAGGAGATAAGAAAAACCACGCCACTGCATGGGAATGATTTCCAAAAAGTCTGATGCAGAACTATTGTGGTTCTGTTTTACAGGGTTTCTTCAGGATGTTTTTCAGGAATAACAGTAACTATCAGTTTAAGGTGCCAGCCTCAGAGTCACATGCAATGAAGTGATTTTTCCACTGGTAGCTACAGCAAGAGCTACTGCACAATCATATAGGAGTAAGAAATTAAATCCAATTACAAGGAAAGTCAATTTGCTTTGTCCTGCTTAGCACTGCAGCTCAACAAAGTACAAAAGACAAACACAGCACACAGGGTCCTCTCAGCAGAGCAAGGGGAAATGCTCCAGGAGCATGGTGGTACTGCAGAAAGAGACTTTGTACATCAATGCACTGACAGACTTCTCTGTTTCTCCGTCAGTATCAGCCACGGAGGCAAGAGCTTTCCCTGGGAAGGACAGCCACATGGAGAAGGCAGGATTAGAGTAGGACTCAGGAAGACCAAATCCAATTTCTTTCTCTGACCTGAGCTTCTGGAGCAACCTTAGACAGTTTGTCAGCTTGATTCATTAACTTACCTAATCTGGTTGGTTTAGAAAACTGACCAGTAAAACAAAGCCCAAGTCTCGCTGGGGTCCAACCATCAGCCTGGACTGATGGTCCAGTACCATCAGTGTACCAAGGTGCTCCCCCAACAAGACCTGAAATTCTACTGTAAATATCACAAGAACAGCAATAAGAGAACAACAGCCAGAGATTGTTGGCTGTCTTTAACTCAGCAGTTGAGCAGAAGGGGAAAAATATGCTTTCTTGCCCCATATCAGCAACTTCCTTGGTTGTTCTTGTGCTCAGACCCCTTGTGAGATAGAGAGGGAAATGGGGCTCAAGGTATTTATAAAAGATGTTTATGAAAAACATCTCTCTGTAAATACCTAGAAGACATCTCTCTAAATCAGTGCATAGCAATGTCTAATGCAGGTTAGCAACAAGCCATGTTTAGGTCTAGCTACCTGTACCTGGTCTTTCCCAGAGCTTTAACAGTACATAAACCTTGCCATGCATTGTATACACTCTGCAAAGTGGCACTGACACCCTGTATCTGGCAGATGGAACTTGCTTTTTATATTGTCTCCCATCCTCACCAGAATGATGACACCTCCCTCCCTCCCTCCAACTATTTCTTTCCCTGAGTTTCATGGATAAAGGAAGCATTTTGATAAATAAAACCAGCAACCTCAGGAGGTGGAACCTGCGCCCCTACCCATTTTAACCACCCAGTAACAGAAGGGAAGAAGAACTGGCATGTGTACCCTTACACAGCTGCACCCTTGACACTGGAAAATCCCCCTCTGGGTTCTTCATCATTTCTTCTGCCAGAGCAGAAGCACGAATGGGGAGAAAGAGGAAACATCATGAACTGCTACTTGCTGGAGTAAATGATGGCAGCTTCCAAGGTTAGAGGCCGCAGGAAGCCAAACAGAAGAGAAGCACATACCAACCCTCAGCCTCAGCAGATAATCCAATCCATACTTGTCTTAAGAGCATCTCCTCAGACACACCAGTTTCCCCTTAACTGAAGGCGGGGCCCCCCCCAAGTGCTCCCGAGGTGACAGACTGGTTCCAGCACAGCTTCTCTCTGACGTGCCCATAATGGCTGGTGCCAAGGTTTTAACTTGGGGCTTGTCTCAGAGCTGAACCTTTGAAGTCCTGTACTCTCAGTGATTTCTGGCAGGCACAGTGACAGATTTTCATGAGAACACAGCTGTTTGATGCAGACTCTCTCCATCCCAGCCCTGGCAGGCTGTAAGAGCAGGCAGGTAATGTCTTAAAATGTCAGATCCCACACCCCAGTTTAAAAACTGGCAGATGCAGCATGTTTAAAGCATCACCTCCCCAGCAATGATGGGGCAGGACTGACCCGTGCTGATCAAAGGGGCCATCCTGGAGCACTGCTAGGCAGAGACTAAGGCAAACACACATGGCCATGCACCCCAAACATATCTCACATTACAAGTCACCCTCAAGGAAACACTTCTAGCGAGCAGTAACGGATGGGCTGGTGAAACTTGACATCCATCCCAGCAGGATGAGTTCCTGAGACAAGGTTTGCAGGCCTGTAAGACTGACAACCAACAGAGCAGCAAGTAACAGTCGGCATTGACACACTGCTTTGTCTCCCAGCGCTTCCCAAACGCTGCTGCAGCCCACCTAGACACCCTGCAGATAACACACGCCTCTGCCTCCTTCCCTGGATGCTTCCCCACTTGGACCATTCACTGATTTGCACCAGGAGGTGCAAGAGGCAGAGCCCGCTCCATCCACCCTGCAAATGACAGCAGCCCGACACTGATGGGCCTTCCTCAGCAGCACATCTTGCTACAGACAAAAACCCCATCAAATCCTGCGGTACGCAGCTAATGTCGATATCTGTACCATTGAAGAACAACAACCCAGAGAGGAGACTGAGAAGTCCAGTCTCTCGGAGACAAAAGAGAATTCTCCCCCGTTTCAAACCCAAAACTCGCTCGGCCCCGAGCGATGGATGCTGCCACCCACCCTCAGCTCCATCTTCCCAGCGACAGGCCCTGCCGCTCCAGGGGCTCCGGCGGGTGTTCGCCACCGCACAGCGCCCGGCGGTGAGGCTGTAGCTGCGGGTGGGTGTATGTGCGTGTGCACGGGCGTGTGTGTGCCCCTCCGAGCCGCGCTCTGCCCAGCCTCCGGCGCTGCTGCAGGGACCAGCGCGGCCCCGGCACCGCCCGCACCCGCCTCAGGACGCTGCCTCCCGCCCCGACCAAGGACAATGCTCCGCCGCCGCCAAGCCCTCTCCCGGGCGCACCGCGGACCCGCTCCCCCGGCCGTCGCCCCTCCTTTGTTGCCTCCTTACCGTCAGGCAGCGGCTGGGGAGCCCCGCGCCGCTGCAGGCTGCAGCCGCTGGCGGGCGGCCGCCGAGACCCGCCCTGCGGGGCTGAGGCGGGAGCGCGGCGGGAAGGCGGCGGCGAGGCTCGGCCCCTCCCTCCCTGCTCCCGGCCCGGGGCACGGCCGGGCCCTGCGGCCCGCGCGAACAAAGGGGCCGCCCCGCGCTGAAATCCTCCTGGTTGCCGGTCCCCGGCGCCTGCCGGAAGCGGGGTGGGAGGGTGGAAAGGCAGCGCGGAGGCTCCTCCCGGCCGCAGCCCTCAACATGAGAGCTTTAACATCAGAAATAAGCGAGAAGTGCACCTTGTGCTCGGGCTCCCTGCTCCGCGGCACTCGGTCCGGTCTCGAAGCACACCTGAATTTACGCCGTAGCGGATTTTGACTGATAGGACAGGAGGAGCTGGCAGCGCTTCCTAGAAGGAAGGAGAGCCCAATTACCAGGGATTTTCTGGGGAATGCAGCAAAGAGAAAGCACCTGCAGCCTTGGAAATTCATTCATTCAGAGCCAGGAAGGGTGGGCCCAGCTGATAATCATCACTTGTCCCTCACCACCTCTCTGCTGTAACGCCCAGAGCTGTAGCTGGGCTGACATTAGATGGGGATATAATGGAGCAGGGTGGGAGAATCACAGAATTGTTTGGGTTGGAAAAGACCCTTAAGATCAAGCCCAGCTGTTAACCCAGCATCACCAAGTCCACCCCTAAACCATGTCCCCAAGCGCCACATCTACACATCTGTTAAATACCTCCAGGGATGGTGACTCTACCATTGCCCTGGGCAGCCTGTTCCAATGCCTGACCACCCTTTCAGTGAAGAAATTGTTCCTAATATCCAATAAAAACCTCCCATGGCGCAGCTTGAGGCCGTTTCCTCTTGCCTTATCTCATTACTTGGGAGAAGAGATGGACCCCCATCTCATTCCATCCTTCTTTCAGGTAGCTGTAGAGAGCTCGGTTGTCCCCCCGAGCGTTCTCTTCTCCAGACTAAACCCCTCCAAGTCCCTCAACCATTCCCATCAGACTTGTGCTTCAGACTCTTCACCAGCTCTGTTACCCCTCTCTGGAAACGCTCCAGCACCTATTTATTGCCTATGCCCTGAAATAGTATCTAATTCAGAGAGGTGTGGAAGTGCAAGGGCCACAGCTCCATTCAGTGTACTTTACCAGCTCTATAGACCCCCACATCATCCAAGGGGCAGCACATCACGTTTGGATATCAGATGCTATGTCGAAGCCCTCAGGCCATGCAGTAACAGAAGAAGGTCCCACCTTGCACAGCCCCAAAACATGTTGCTGTGACTCTGCTCTGTACACCCTGGATAGGCCCAGGAAAGCACAGCAGAGATGCAAGTGAAGGAGATGCAGGGCAGCAAAGGAGAGAAGAACGAAGCTGAGGTCAACTGTGCATCACCCAGAATATAAGATTTGACAGCCCTGGCCTCAGAAAGGCAACCCAGGAGGCTGCTGCTGGAATTCTCATTTTCCATCTTGTAGAGGAGAAGCCAAAGCAGAGAGAAGTGAATTGGCTGGTCTGAGTCAAAAATAGAACCTGAAGCACCTGCCTCCGACGCCTCTGCTTCAACTGTTAGTTCGCTGTCTTTCCCTGACGTTTTCCCTACATCCAAGCTCCAGTCATTGCTTTCCAGTTCTGGAATCAAGCTATTTTATCTCCTCTCTAATCTGCAGTTGCCTAGGGAGACAGGATGCCACCGGGAGAAGAACTAGAGGAGAAGGTGCCTATTGAATCAGGCTGGGACTCCCACAGGACATCTCGCTTCTCTGTCCAGCTTCACACTTGGTTTTCCTGCTCTGCCAGTTCGTATCCTTGGGTCCAAGTTTCTTTCCTTATCAAAACGGTGATGGAGTGATGCGATGGGTTCCAGAGAGACTAGCAAGAAGCATTATATGCAGCCATGCATTTTGTAAGAAGGAGTGTAAATTTAAAGCTTTAATGTTTTAGGGTGCTTCAGGGTAGGATTTCAAACTGCTTAGAAGTTAAACCTTCTAATTTTTCATCAATTGCATAATTTTATGCTGTACCTTATACATGCTAAATTGTTCTTATTACTAAAACTTCCATATAATTGTTTAATTTATAGCCCTATGAAGGTCAGCACATCTGGGGGTGTATTTTGCCTGCCAATAGCCCATGGTATGTGCAGCAGCTCATTGCTTCTCCATTTCAGCAGCACAAGTCTTGATGTTAAAAGCACTTGTGGTTTTCTTCTTTTAAACTCAGTCATCCCAAGGGCTCTGTGTATAAATAGTCACACATTGTAATGACCATTATATTTTATGTTCCAGTAGTGACTCAGGGTGTCCTGCAATCCGAGGCCATTGTGCCAAGCATGGGATGCTCCCTGAAGAAGAGGCAGACCTGCACACCATGGAGCCAGGATTCCCTCATGCTCATGCATTCTGCAATGCTGATGCAAAACCAAGGGGAGAATTGAGCCCGCCGGTTTCAATAAGATGAAGCTAGAAAAATTTCACAACTCTTAAGTCATTTCCTTGAATCATTTTGACAAATCTGCCTCTCTGACTAAACTTTCTCAGGGGAAATTCCAGGGAGAGAAGGAAAGATCATCCAGTGCCAGAGCTCCCATAGCGGTGTGACTGAAGTACCCGTAGACTTGAATTTGTGTCTTTGCCATCAAGTGCTCTCCCACAGAGCTATCCCTCAGCTTTTGTTGTACCTGCTTTTCACAAACAAAGCTTCACGATGAAAATAAATGTTGAAATCCCATCATTCAGCAGAGCAGCACTACTATTTAAAAAATAAAATCCCCACTTTTATTTATTGCCTTCTAATACCTAAAGGGGCCAACAAGAAATCTGAAAGAGACTTTTGACAAGGGCCTGTAGGGATAGGACAAGGGGCAATGAATGGTTTTAAGCTGAAAGAGGGGAGATTCAGATTAGATATAAGGAAGTTCTTCCCTATGAGGTGCTGGCACAGGGTGCCCAGAGAAGCTGTGGCTGCCCCATCCCTGGCAGTGTTCAAGGCCAGGTTGGACACAGGGGCTTGGAGCAACCTGCTCTAGTGGAAGGTGTCCCTGCCTGTGGCAGGGGGTTGGAACTGGATGAGCTTTGAGGTCCCTTCCAACCCAAACCATTCTATGATTTTCAGGCAAACAACCCTGCACTGGTGATCCCAGACATGGAGAAGCACAGGAGACACTTAAGTGCCTATGAGGACTTGTTAATTTTACCCTGACTTTCAATGAAACCATTACGTGTAGAAGGATGATGTGCAGTCTCTGACATTTCTGGGCTATCACATTTGCCCGATAAAGCTCTTGCTGTATACTACCCTCCTATTATATGTGGCATGATATGCATCTTGTTTTGAAAAGTGGCTTCTCATAGATAGTCAAAACAGTCTCCACTTGAGTGATGCATTATTCTGATTGGGCGAGTCTTTGCATTAGCTGTTGGGATCACTAAAAAGCTTCACAGCTGTTTTTGTTTAAATTATCCTGCAAGCAAGCATTACATAAAGTAATGTAAAAAACAAGGGAATACTCACACATGCATCTAGGGAAATGAAAACGAGGAAACATTTTGTGTTTTGCTGTTATCTATATTGTTTGAATAAAGACAGCCAAAGCATTCCATTATCGTTCCATTTTATTACCCAACAGCAAAGAAGCTCCTCTCTCCAAAGAGTTGAGGAGACACTTGATTTGTCATGTACCAATAGGTTATGGTCCCTAAAGCCCCAATCTGCACTTTTCCCCCAAAGGTACCTTTCAAAGGCCATATGAAGTGGTGACACCAAGACCCCAGAAGTCAACAAAAGCTTCAGAGTTGAATCCTTTCAGTCTTTTCCCTACCACATGCCTAGAAATCCCTGCCAAATCTATCCCTTTGCCCTGCCAATGTACTTGTGGGATTGGAGTGGTGGCAGAAGCAACTATATTTGAAGATACTGTGCACCTTTATTACAGTCAACTTTCAGACCTGTGATTTCCATCATCTCAAAGATGCAGCCGTAACAAGAGCCTAAGTTCTTACTGTTCGTTCAAGCTGACACTATAAATAGCCTGCTGCATTTGGTGGCAGAGCACAGAATTCCAGCATTGGTGAGAGAAACAAGATTAAAGCACTGACTTAAAGAAAAGCTGGTTTTTTCCCATTTGATTACAGAGCTGCTGAGAGAACTTCTTATCTTGAGGATCAGTGACTGCTTTAGGCCTCACCCATTCTAGGCCAAGACTAAAGTTCAGAAACCTCATGTAAACAGCTTTTAACTCATTACGGTCTTGCACAGTTGCAATGATTCAGCCAAGTGGTGCCGTGTTTTCAGGTATTTGTTATCCAGTCGAGAGCCACTGCAAAGCCTCTAATACCCAGCAGATTCTGTTGTATCTCCTTAGGCGAAACCCCTCATCTATCTTCAGACATCTGTATCCAAGCCAGATGTCTAGACTTCCTATATAATGAGTGCAGAGGAACAGGCACTGGGGTGGAATTCCCCTCATCATATTGCAGACATCTAAACTGGATTAATTGCTCTCTAACAACACTCACTTCCATCCACGAATTATAGGGGTAGTTGAGAATTAGGCCAAATGAGATGTTTAAAGTTAAGTGATATGTATTCCACTCATCTTCCTTCCAGAAATACTCAGCACAGCTGATGATGCTGATTTGGGTGCATGTAGATCAGATGTGTGATGGGTACATTCTTGTCTGAAGGGCTGACTTTGTGCTGTTTCACTTGAAAGAAATGAGACTGTTGGCCAGGATTCAACACAGGCAAGATCTGGCTCCAGGACCCTTCAGGGGATCACACACGGCTTGTACAGTGTGATGGAAAGTGCTCTGAAGGAAGGCTTTCTGCCTGGCTGACTGCTGTGTGTTCCTACACACTCGTTAACATAAAAGAAACTGTGGGTGGAAATATATTGAAGGATCATGGCAGTTCTCATTAATTATGAAGATCAAGAGGAGCTCTTACTGCTTTTTTAGTGTATTTTCTATACTGAAATTAGTGCATTAACTGTTACTTAAACTTCAGCCATCAGTATAATTTAATCATTAGCACAGGCTGGTTCCTGTTGTTCTACATTTTTCAAGTAAACTACCTCGCTGCAGTAGCAGTGACTGAGGAATGTGGGACAGCACTCCACACAAATGCAAGACAATGAAATGGACCACACTGCATGGTCGAAGACATAGTGTAATTTTCATCACAAAGACTGTTTCCTACCCAGGAACCCAAAGGCAAGTGGATTTTCAGAGAAATTCAACACCTACTTCTGAAATTCTCTTATCTGATACCATGTTTGTCCAAATGACCTACACAAGACGACAGTGGAAGTGAAGAACTTGGAACAGTTCTTTTTTTGAAGTTAGTGGATCATCAACAATCTTTCATCTGAAGAGGAAGCTCCTCTTTGCAGGTCTAGACCCTTCACCAGCTCTGTTGCCCTTCTCTGGACCCACTCCAGCACCTCAATGTCTCTCTCGTAGTGAGGGGCCCAGAACTGAACACAGGATTCAAGGTGCGGCCTCACCAGTGCCCAGTACAGGGGGACAATCACTGCCCTGGTCCTGCTGGCCACACTATTGCTGATCCAAGCCAGGATGCTCTCGGCCTTCTTGCACACCTGGGTACAAGCTGGCTCATGGTCAGCTGCTGTTGACCACCACCCCAGGACTAAAGATCAGCCTGTCCTTTGCTTTGTCCATTTTGTAAAGACTGAGACAACTGACAGTTGCACTTAGCCAGGCTTGCACAAATAAAGGGACTTCTATGCCTGCTGCCCTCAAAGGCGAGCAAACATCACTGTATTTTGTAGACTCAGGAATCAAAACTGGGAGGGATCAGTATCTCTAATGCAGAGTTGGGTGCAGAATCTAGGCGGCCAGACACTAGGCTTTATCCTGTCTTACTTCACTCAGTTCATGCATTTCATTTTATGCACATTCAAGTCAGAGAGGAAAACCAGCCTTAGAGCTCCCAGCATGGTGTCCTATACTCTATTCATTAGGTGAAGCTGCAGCCTGTTTTATAAAGCCTCTGGTAATTCTTTGTATCTATGTAGCCCAGTATATCCAGAAAAATACAGGGAAACAAAGATCACTCAGAATGGGGCAACTCTGTGTTTTCCAGTTGCCAAAGCATCATGTACCGCAGCACCAGTCATTTGCAAACCATCCAAGCTCTGTCTCTGTGCATTGCAAATGAAGATTCCTTCAGGCTTACTTACTATTTTTCGTTGTATGACAAAAATTATTCCCCTCTGCTGCTGCTCCAAGTACATGCCACTGGACCCTTCTCATTGTCGCTGGGGGTATGAAGATTTATTGTTTTCTCTAACCTTATGGAACAGGGTTGGTAACAAATTGGAGCCAGCTTGTACTTAATGGGGAGAAAAAAGGAGTCTATTTTCCCTGTTGTTTGGGCCCTGACACAAATACTATTTCAGACCAAGTAGAAGCACCAGATGTTTTCTACCAGAGCTACAGAATGTGCAGTGGCAAGGGAGTTTTTTTCCTTTGCATGAACTGGAGTGTGTTAGAAGATCAAAGATGAGGGATGGGAGCCAGGAGGAAAAAAACTTCCTATCTATGCTTAGAACTTGAAAAGAGACTTCAGTACCTGCAACTGAAGCTGTGTTTATTGGGGAAAGGGAGGGAAATTAGCTCCAATTTCAGCAGGTAGAGAGAAGCCAGACCTTTAAAATGCCTTCAGCAGGCAATGCATGGAGGTGGTTTGAACAACTGGCCTGACCGTGGGCAC
Source organism: Strigops habroptila (assembly GCF_004027225.2). Lineage (NCBI taxonomy): Eukaryota > Metazoa > Chordata > Aves > Psittaciformes > Psittacidae > Strigops > Strigops habroptila. The sequence goes on along the minus strand of NW_022651054.1, from coordinate 5,058,266 downwards.
TGACCACTGAAACATCCAGTGTTGTCACTTTGGTTTCTTAGCCTTTAATTCTCCAGAAAAGCAAGGCTATCCCCAAACAGGCACCGACACTGTAATTTAACACAGGGCATGTTCTCCCAGAAGATCCCAAAGCACACAAGAAACATTCTTTGTAACTACTTTCAGATGAGAAAATTGAATCATAAAGATGTTTATGTGACTTACAGTCCCATACGTTCCAGTCACTAAAGCAGCCGATAAGCTGGTTACCGCGAGCCAGCTTTGCAGACTGGGTGAGACACAAGCCTATGTCACTGAGCTCTTCTAAGGCTTTGCTGGCTCCATACAGAGGTGTGGAATATTAGCAGTCTTCACGTGTAAGGCAGAAGGAGAATGGAAAAGATAGGAGGCCATTGACAGTACAGCTAGCTGCCCTCCACTGCCGGCAACACGTTTGTTTTGAATTAAGGAGAGGTTTTCAACCAAAGACCCTGACCCACCTCAGTGAAATACCACAGTAATGAGCACAGCATAAATACATAGCTCAAACCCCACAGCACATCTTGTTTTGGCACTGCTGCAGGGGAAAGGGCTGCTATCCTGGCCACGCAATGGGAATTAAACTGCATTTTGTTCTCTTTCCACCAAAATGTCCACTTGCAGCAGAAGCTCTTCTGGTCCAGAGGAACTACATCCCATGTGTTGGAATTTCAGTTTCCCACCATAGTATGTTTCCCATTCAACCATCCACTGATCCCAGCTGTCATTTTTCAGTATGACATTAGAAAGTTTAAGGAATTTGTGTGATGTCTTTATAAAAAAGAGGTTATTTCTTTCTGCTGAAATACTACATCCTGTAGCAAAATGCCCCAACTGACCTCACTCACCAACTGGATATTGCTGCAGTCATTGCCAGGTGGAAGAAGCAGTCATGACTCCCCCAAATCCCAGTCTTACTCAAATAGATAGAGAAAGGTTGAGAAAGCCTAATCCTTTGCCAGGTGTTCATTTTCATTTTGGAATATTTATTACAGAAGAACCTTTATAATGTGGATTTTGTCTGTCAAAAGCTAGGACAGAACCCAGATCCAGGAATTTATGCACACTGCTTCAGTTTCCTGCCAATTTAGTTTTAGAATTGCACTACAGAAATTGTATTACATTCCAATAAGGAAGAATCACTGTGAAGATGCTGCCAGTGTGGCTTTCTGGAGGGCACTGTTCAGGGACACCTGACAACCGGACTCTAATCTAGTTTCTGAGTTTAGTGCTGGTATAAAATGGAAACTCCCTCCATCTCAACAACTGTTTTCACTCACAGTGAAAGAGGAACAATGATACCAACCTGATCTGTAATTGCTTTAGTTTACTAGACCAAATGTGGAAGGTACACATTAAAATAGCTTATGCTGCCTACTCTAATATTTGGTTCAGTCCTAAATACAGACAAGCTCAATGAATGCTGCAAATGCTCAGAACTGGCAACTAGCCCTGATCTTCAGGGTGCTCTACAGCCACTAACCCGACAGTCCTCACAGTGCGTGTAAAGCACAGGCTTACTCCAGTCCATAACTAAAAGCAAGCAGACACACAAGAACTGTGTAGAGAAACAGGATGCAGTAATTATGCCCAATATCCCTGATGAGACTGCACTATATTTTCCTCTCTGCAAATGTCAGGGCTCATAAAATCAGAGAATCACAGAATGGTTTGGGTTGGAAGGGACCTTAAAGCTCATCCAGTTCCAACCCCCTGCCACGGGCAGGGACACCTTCCACTAGAGCAGGTTGCTCCAAGCCCCTGTGTCCAACCTGGCCTTGAACACTGCCAGGGATGGGGCAGCCACTCCAGCCCTAGCTCCAGACAAGGCAAATGCACTATATGCATCTTGGATTTGGCTGGTAGAAAATGCCAATGTGTTAGCTGTGAAGGTATAAAAGAAAGAAAGGAAAGGGGATATATTTTGTATTCTTTTACCCTCTTTAGAAGACACAGAATCTGAGGAGTGTGGCAACAAATACAAAGTTAACAAGTGGAAAACTACAATTAAGGTAAATGAACCTGTGGAACTCAATGCCAGAATCTAGTAAAGGTAATTAAGATAATTATATTGCAGCAGTATCTATGTTAATTCTAATTAGAATAAGAAAGTATGAAACAACCCGTAACTCTTTATGAAAAATAAACACCTCTGAACTGATTCTATAATTGTTTGGCATTGCCCTTAAGGCTTGACTCTCTTTTCTTGAAGCCTGTGATAACTGTCAGCTTCCTAGAGGCGATGTTCACTTGACCTTGCTTCTGGTCTGTTCCAGTAGGTAATTTGCCTGGACCTTTCATTTTATATTCTCTGCAATATTTCTAAAGAATGCTTGTGGCAAAAGAACAGAAACAGCAGATTACGGAGATATTTATTGAAGAAAGGAAATAAGAAACTAATAATAAAGAGTCTTTTTTGTGAAAACCACTTAAAAATATGAATTAAGCTGTGGCACACCCATCTAGCATGCAAACCGTATGTAGAGCTAAAGAAAAGATATGAAGACATTTTCAAACCGGGCTTAAAATGTCATGGAAACAGCTGCCCTCCCAACAGACTGAAAATTAATTTCCTTGTATGCAGGCAAGTACGTCAGAGAAACCCACCCACTCTCATCTATACCTCCGTGCCATAGCAAAAGCTATGATATTTAAGCAGACTATAAATACTGACCCCAACCCCCCCAACAACTTATCAAATCTTGTTGTTTGGTTGGGGTTTTTTTTTGCAAGTGCGCTTGTTTTAAGAGATCATTAATACTTTGTGACATCAAGGTTGTAAAACAAAGCCATGACCATATTGCAATTCCAGAGAAAATTGCCTTAAGGATGACATACTGCAGTGACCTTCAGGCCCCAACAGTTAAGGAGCTGAAGTCCTGATTTCCCCACTTACAATCCCCAGCTCATGCAGTTCCCCCTTCACAGGGCTGCTGTGACTGATGTGGGGAAGGACAGCCAAGGGGATTTTTAATGCAGGGTTTCCATAGGAAATAAAGAGGGTATTAGATGTTAACCCCTGTAAACAGCACTTTAAACTTGCAGGACAGTTTCACTCTCCCTATCCCCACACTGCCAAAAAAAACCATACTGCTCTATTTATAGATCAGTTTGTGTACCTGGTAGATCTACAAGTACATAAGCAGGTCCATCTGGGCAGCAGATGAAACAAGAACCTTGTTGGATTCACTCCATCACTGCTGTCTTGAGTCTGTATTGTTTTGAGAGGTGCAGAGTGCATCAAAAATACTGTAAGCCTGTATCACAGAAGCAGACAGAAGGGTGAAATATTTCCCTCATACCAGTGTGGCTTGAAGGAGGTGGGTGTCATTCCCAAAACGAAACCTGTCCCACAACCATTTTGGCATTTGTTTTCATGGGAACTCTGCCTGCAGACTGCCAAAACCATGGGCTCAGCAAGGCTGGGCTCTGCTGCCACCCAGCTCTGCTGGAAGCTGCTCTCTGCAGTGCAAGATTATTTGCAATCATTTTCCACCTCCACAACCCTCTGGCCTATGGCAGCCATTGATTATACCAATGAGAAAGATGGATTTGTCACCCATTGCAATGAGAGCACAGCCAAGCACCCAGTGCTGGGAAGTACACTGTGCTCCCAGTCTGATGATTTCAATAGGGAACTGAGGCCGAGTTTAGCAAAAGTCTTAAGTGCAGGTTTAACTTCACGTGTGGGAGCAATTCCCATGAAATTAGATCAGACATCATGAAAGTTAACTCCATACCACTGTTGTACTGTGGCTTGCAGGTGCACAGCTCCCATCAGGATCAAGCCCTTCTCTGCACTATATTGTTTTGAGGCAGCAGAACACAGGTAAAATGGGATGCCATTAGAGACAGTACTAAGCTCTTGGTTTGTAAATCCTTTGTTTCTTCAAGAAAGATCCACTTTGCAGATTTTCCCAATTCTATTCCTGCCTTTCACCCTGTTTTCCAGCTGCATAACGAAGGCAAATGCCTTGCTCAAGGTTACACTGACTGAGGTACTGGGGAAATAAAGACTATTTCTGGCAGCTGAGATGTCTTTTCAATCATTCGTTTCCATAAAATTCCAGTTCTAGTAAACCAGGTTATAACCTTCAATTTCCACCTGATGAGGTGTGTCTAGTTCATCTGTACTGCTTTCACTCAGTGTGCATCTGTATGCACATGACATTCTGTAGCACTTTATCGTGAGGTTATTTTGAATAACTAATACTAATATTTCCATTCTGAAATGACATTTACTAAGCTCAGTTGTGTATATTACAATACACTGAAACAAGGGATGTTCATAAAGGGCATTTTTGCTCTATTCTGATTTTTATTGTATCAAACCTTCCCATCCACTAACAGTTAAGCCCAGTGCAGCATCTCCCTGGTAAACCCCAGAATCAAACCCGTTTTTATAGTTGCTATATATTCATTTTACAACAAATATTATGTGTGCAGCTCTGTCTTTATTCCACTCTGACACGTCTCGTAAGCTAAGGTATTGAGTACAGGTGGCATTTATATTACCACATCATCTATTTACAGGAGATGAACTCCTGAGAGACAGAGAGAGCCAACAGCTCAAGCCCAGCTCCTATTCACCCTAATGACAGTACATGAGATTTTCTGGCCTTCCAGCACCTTCATCACCTGATGTCAGCATGCATTTCAGAAGGCTGTTAACTAGGAATTCACTGATCAAAGAGGGTTGTCTCTGAAGAACAGTATAGTCACAAGGGACTTATGGCCCACTCAACTCATATAGCCCTGTCTTCTTGGGAAGCAACTTACCTCATTAAGAATCTCCCTATAGTGAAGCAATAAACAGTATCTTACATGAATAACAACTGAAATACTGAACAAATAACTTTAACAACTGCATTTGTTTCATTTTAGTACCCAGAGAAGTGAGCAAAGTAACCAAATAACCACCAAATAACCATTGTAGGGGTGGAGGAATCTGTGTTTCAGATTCAGGAGTTTAAATGAGTATTTTTCAATGTATAAGACCTTTTTCTAAGCTACTGGTCTATTTGTATTTAACCAAGTAAACATATATAGTGTCACACATGCCCTGCATGTACAAACATGTAAATACTTGCATATACATGTTCCTTAAAATGCCTAAAACCTGCACAAATGTAATTGTGTAAGTAATGAGAGGAAGAAGTCCGTTGTACTCAATACAATGGACAAAGGCCACATTCTAGGACAAAACTCTCTGTTCTTGGGCAAGACATTTAAAACTATCCTGTTTCAGTTTCACCACCTGTATACCGGCAGTATGTTTTCTGCAGCACAAGTGCTGCCTGGATGAATGAAGTTTTTAACCATTCACTTAAAGATTCTATCGAAATATCACTAGCAAGCATACATGCAGAATTGGAAAGCTAAATCCTTATTATAAGCACACTTATATCTAGCAAACTGGCCTGTTCTCAGCTGGTAGGAGTACTGAATTCAGGCTATGTTAAGAGAATGATTGAGAGGTGAAGGAATCGGTCGCTTTTCTCAGCTCTGGTACCAGTCAAAAGCAATACCTGCACGAAAAGCTTTGCTTGGCAGACTGGAAGTCTCCATGACAAATGGTGTTTAGGGAAATAATAGTTCCCAAATCCCAGGAAGAACATACTAAATACTTTCATGGGTAAACAACGCATTCCTATTCACTCCTGTTTAAGAAAGTGGCATTTGACACCCCTTCACCTCATCCATTTAGTTCTGTCTTCAAAGTGTGGGAGCACAAGTACAGTCACTAAGAGGGTAACTGCTATTATTTAACATTATTATTTGAGTATCATGTCTATTAAATCTGAACAAGATGCCAAGATGAGAGGAGCTGCAAGAAAAGCAGAAAAACGAAGCTAATGCAAAATAATCCTGATAAACTGTGGGAATCAAGCTGTGATTCAGCTAAAACAAGTGATTGTACAACTCTACATTCATCTGGACATGTTAAAAAAAACGGGGAAGGGAAGAACACCAGGGAAATACCCACTGGTTACAACAGACTGAAAACTGAACACCAGCCAGTGATGCGCTCCCAGGAAAAGATAAATCGTGGATAATTTCAGTTCAAACTGAAACATCGAAATTCCTCAGTGACAAGCCACTTGAAACAAGGTATTACACAGCTAGCTGTGCCTCAGGGCTGGCTCCAAACAGCACAGTTCAGGTTGGAAACAGTCACCAGGCTAGACATTGGAGCTGTTTCTGTCTTGTCCGGTCTCCCTGCCTGCAAGGGCAGAGGCATCAGCAACCACAGCAATAAAGAGCAGTGGCCACACCAGCTGGCAGTGGTGTCCTCCCTCCGTGCCTCCAGGAGAACAGCTCATCTTTTATTCATGAAGAATGAGGCCTCTGGAGGTCAAAGCCAGAAAACAGGAAGTAAATATATCTTGGGGGCACCCGGTTACAAGCTGGAGAGTGTCCAGGACATCAAGAAGGGGAGGCGTGTGTGAAGGATGGAAGCTTGAAAGCTCCCTTCTTACCCGCCTTCCTGCCATGGGAGGAAGGAGGATCACACAGGGCAAACCGCACCCTGCATGTCCTGTGTGGTGACCCAGAGCAGCAGGGATCAAACTCAGCTGGGATCCAACTCCCTCTGAGGTTTGGTTGGGAAAGGCTGCTCTTTACCCCAGCCATTTTCATAATCTGTTGCTTTGAGTTCTTGAGGTAACCTCTCTTCCCACTTTCCACTCTCCTCTCTCATCCAAAACCTACATCACCCTAAAGGATCTTCTGCTTGTACCTTCAAGATAGGAGCACACTCCAGATCAGGATAAGCACCTACCTGGGAAAAGAGATCTTGGCTAGCCAGTCAGCCCTCTTCCATTTCCAATTGCCCCCAATAACAAAAACCACTCTTAGTATCACTAGAGAAAACAACCTCATGCAATCCTTCACTTTCCTGAGAAGACCAACTTGAAGCTGCAAATGTCACGTCAGCCACTAACTGGAGACATGGAAATGTCCTGTAAGCTCTAATTCCAACCATCCATCCCCTCACAGCTCAAACTTAACACACAGCACTGGCTGTTCCTCATTCCATAAGCCTCACCATCAGGGCTGGCTGTTCCTTAACTCAGGGCACTATAGCAAGCCCTTTCAGAGACGCTTGAACTCCTCCTTGCAGGTTTCTGGAATCTGCAGGGAAAGAAGCTACCTATTATTTCTGACAGACTTCCTAAAAGAGGACACATGCAGGGGAAGATTTCTCTCTTGAAAAAAATCACAAGAAATGTAGCATTTACATTAACATCCATCCTTCATTGTTTTAATTCCTGTCTAATGAATATTAGCCCTCGGAATATCTCCCCTGCAGGGCTGAGCAAATGTGAAACAAGTCATAGCAGAGCAGTCAGAATGAAGGGAAGGGATAACCCCACACATCAGGAGAAGCAGAAAAATGCGCCTTGGGATGCAGCAACCAACATTCATTTAATAATGCCATAATTTTATATGCAAAGCTTTCCTGGGCAGCAGTAAAACGTATGGAGTAACAATGGCATGTGGTGGGATTAGATAAAAAATAAATGACTATTTAAGGTGCTTTTTATGATACGGGGTGAGGGAAGGAAGAAATAATTCTTTATCAGTGCAAGCATTGCCTAAAATTACTGCTGTAGAAAGAAATTTAAGATCAACAAACTCCCCTAAAACCCGCCCCTAAATTAAATCCTAGTTTTACTCAAGTTGGTGGGAGTTTTCTCCTGCACTGCAGGTTTTTCTTCATTAAGATCTGTCTTCTCATGCAAGGGAGTCCCAGCAAGGCATTCACTGCTGCAGGATGCTCTTCGCAACATCTACATTTGGCAGCAGAAGTCATGCACACAATCACTTCACAGCTTCCTCAGTGAAAAGGGGGAGACCGTGGAGGCAGCCGCTTGTGCAAACAGAGCCCTGCTACAGTCACTAATGGTGACAAGATCCTGACTTGGAGGAGAAAAGGCACTGTACTGCTCCGCACCAGCCCCAAGCTGTGGGTGCAAGCAGCCGAGTGCTCAGGGTGACTGCTACAAGGAGAAAAGCATGACAGGCACAAAGGATCATTCCTTTCTCCTACACTTTCAGCTTTATCAAGTGTTAGTAGCCAACAGCTGCATTTTGGCATCTAGAAAGATGTTTGCTTCAAGGATTTACCTTTTTTTGCAGACAAAAGAGGAATTCTAGGAGAAAGTCTTTTCTCTTGGCTGTCACGGGTGACCCTACGTGGCTTTTAACACAGGTGTCCATACTCCCTCTACTGTCTAAAGCCGTAACCACATGTCTGGTCTTGTATTGGTCACTTGTTCTCTATTACGTGCTTAAAAAACCTCGAAGAAATGAAATTTCAATTACATTGTGAGTCTTAAGCATCCAAAGGGCAGGAGATCAGGACTAGCAGGTCACTGCTCCTGAATCCTTTTCTCGTAACCTAGTGTAAAGCACTGGTCAAATTCTAATCTGTTCCTCAACACACACATAAAATAACAATAAAGCTTCTCTGGCTTAAAATTGCAGCAATCTAAATCCACTCTTCTAAGTATTTTCAGGTGCTTATAGAAATGAATTGGAAATATAGACAACATTAGAGGTTCCTGGTAGCAATAAGCTGAAATTGATCTTTCCATCACTACAGTGTCCAGACTGTGACTTGTCTCGCTTCCAGCAGTGTGGATTTCCTAACTGCAGACTAAGGCGGTGTGCTGCTGAGAATTCCTTGTGACAGCATTAAAAGAAACCACATTTAAAGATATTTAATGCAAATGTAAGAAGCAATGAGATGCCATAAATAAAAGCGCTCTGGTAACAGGGCAGGGAGATGTCAAGCTGTATTTACCCAGAGCGTTCAGGTGGGCTGCCACTGCTCTGCAGCTATGGAGATGCTAATGGGAAAGAAAGGATGAGGCAGTGGATGGGGAAAGAAACTCTGAGGTGGCAGTGTGCTGGTGGAGAGTGGATTGTATTTAGGGAGAGCTATTATATTTAGGGGAAAAAAAAAAAGGCACATATAACATTAGCTCAGATCAGCACAACGGTACCCCTGAGGGACATTCTACAGATAGCCATATGGAGAATGGAGGGATGCTATGATGCTACAAGAACAAATTGATACTTTGCATATACTGATGGTGTCATTCCTGGCTTTGCTCTAGAGCTCAAGCACAGCAGCTCTGTAGGAATCAGAGTCTGGGTGCAGACATATCAAGCCCACAAAAACACCTAATATAGTGATGCCTTACTTCATAAAGCACCAGGCCAACCTCCCTTTGACCACCTCATCCCTACTTTCACTCCTGGTATTTGTACAGCTTTGCTTTATGCTTTCACCCTCAGTGAACACAAGAGAAAATAGTCTGTAGCATCAGAATTCATCCCCCTGTCTCCAACCTAACTGTGTGGAAGGCAGAGAGTGGGAACAGGGAATAACCACAGAGGGGACTGTGGGCTCCACAATTCCCTGGCAGCAAGACCATCTGTGCTACGTGACCTACTTGTGTCTGCTGAACAACAGCACGCTGCAGTAAGAGGTGACAGCTTTAACTGTGACTGCAGGGCTGGTGGGGACAGGGCATGGACAGCCAAAGAGCTTTGCACTTCTCTTAACACTGTAACTTAAGATCGTAGCCCCTGGCCTTCTAGACCTGCTGTATAATGTATATTAGTGACAGCCCTAACAATAATGGTAAGCTGAACTCACAGATTTAACCCAAAAGCAAAATGACCTTGAATACTGAACAGTTCTCCCCTCCCTCCCAAAACCACTGTATGTAAGGAATTTTTGATTACTTATCTGTACTGAATATGAAGTAGAGATACATACTTTTCACTAATGATTGCCTAGTTTCCTCTCTTGTGCTTTATTTCTGTTGCCTTCTGGATTTTACACCTCACATCGCCCCATCATAAACTCATCACCCTTGCTCTTCGCTGTCTTCAACTACTGCCTCACTTTTAATGTCTTCATTGATTTCAACTTCTTGTTCAAACTCCAAACAAGCTACCCGTAGTTTCACCAACCACAGCATGCAAAATAGCAATTATTTTATCACAACTTCTGCATTTACCCAACCCTCTCATGAAACCTGTTGCATTGAGCTTTAGTTTCCCTGTAAAGGCTAGACCATGAGCCCTTGACTGGAGCTGAGCTAAGAAGAGCCTCCATACGGTCTTTAAAGGACATGTTCCCTACATGGAGCACATGCAGCTGGGACTGCATTGCTGCTGGGATGACCATGATTTATTTCTGTGATGGTGATCTCCATTACTATAGTAGGTGCTGTTTGAATACACTCCAAAGGAACATTCCCCTTGCAAACTAAATCATGAGCAAAAAGCCTTTGTCTGTCCTCTATACTGATTACAAATACTTAGTAAGCTTTTTCTGCATATTTTTGGGGGCGGGAGGGAGACAGGTCAGAAAGAATAATCTTACATTCAGGATTATTCTCCTTTCAGGATAATCCAGTACATCTGCACGCATGTGTATTCGAGCACTGTTGATGACACATCAAAAGAGTTCTGCCATTTCAGCACTGAATTTGGAATTCATTTTATCCTGGATATATCCTTTGACCTCAGCAGTCAGACTACAATAATAAAAGCAGTTCAGATTTTGGGACAGAGGGGTTTTAAAACTTTTCAGCTGACGTCTGCCCGTCCACCCGCCCCACGTGCCTATCAATATTGTTGTGCCTTCAATAAATACTTGTTCTGTGTTTGGTAAACTCCAGAACCACTGCGAGAAGTTACTGCCTACACAAGGAAGAAGACCGTGCTCCAAAAAACCACCTACTGCAACTGATTAGCACGAACATATCACAAAATCTGTCATCGGGCTCTCTGCAACAATTCACACGAACAGCCCTTCTTACTTGTCCTTTGAGTGCTTATCGGTAGCAATCCCACGCATATAGTGGGAGAATTAATGCTGGCCAGGAAAATTTTATCTTATCTACAGGCTGGTACTTCCTAAGCAGCGTAACAACTGTTTAATCTGGCAAGAAACCAAAGCTTGTGCTGTACTGACAGACTGTAATGAGCAGCAGTGCTGTGTGCAGCTGCAGTATTTCACTGTCTCATGTTGGGTTCTGCTGAGCACTGCAGCAAGTTAAATCCAAATACAAGAGTAACACAGTGAGCTTGAGGCATTACAGGCACAATGTATTCATCTGGTATGTGTGCTAGAGTCTGAATACTGAAAAAAAATGCCAACTGTCTCACCCTCATATGGCACATAATTGCGGTGTTATTTAATTTTCTACTATTTAATCCGCAGTTAATTCAGCCACACAAGTAAAGGCTGCAATTCACTTACAATTTCACCCTTACATAACGCTTATTCTAAAACCAGTAGGAACAATGTACAGTTATTCATAAAAATAAATATGCAAAACAAGATTAAAGCACTGACCTGCCTACGTAAAAACTCAGATATGAGACTGCACTTTGCATAACAGAAACTTCACCCTCCAGAGTTTGAGAGCCTTGTGAGAAACTCCATCACTGTCAGGCGACAGGCAGAACCAGTTCTAGAGCCTGAAGGCGATGCTCCCATCTGCCAACACTCACAGGCCAACCTCAAAACCCCAACAGGCACTGACAGCAATATTGGAATGCTACCGTTGTGGGAAGTGGTAGGAAGCTACTCTTTTGGAAAGCATCACCCCTCACACAGGGCTTCAAATATGTTCAGTTTCAAGTTCCTGCCTCACACTGGTCTTAAATTAGGAACACTTCCCAAGGAATCGGAGCCCTGACTGAAGGACAGATCCTCTGCTCACTGACCTAACACAAATATAATTGGTTATGTGGAGCATAAGCAGAGCTTAAAGATGTACCAAGGCACCAGCAACTATAGAAGTTTAAAACCAACGGTATGGGGATAACCAAATTCTAACATGTTACCTATTTTGCCCAAAAGACGGCAATTACTGGCCTTTACTTAGGTGGAAAAGGAACATGTGCAATTGTACATATGTTTGATAAATAGCACTAAAACCACACACGCCCCATTACCATAACTACTTGCAGTATTTTGTGATGCATCATTTGTTTTCATTTTATAGAAAAATTAAAGGTCTCTAGAAGAAGAAACAACAGTTTAGACTCGTGAAGCGCAAACATGTTGCTGTTTTTGTAGATTACCTTAACCAGTCGGTAGCGCAGAAGCACCACCCCCCGAGGCGGCCTTCACGGTCCCGCCCCGCGAGAGGCGGGCCCCGGAGCGCGGCCCTCCCCTCACGGAGGCGGCGGGGAAGCAAGGGCCGGGCTGGGCCGGGAGAGCTGCTGCCGCCATGGAGCTGGAGGCCGCGGAGGACGAGAAGGCCGGGCCCGCGGCAGGCGAGAAGCGGGGCTCGGCCGATCCCGCGGGGGCCGCCTCAGCCGGCAGCGGCCTCCACGAGCTGCCCTGGTGAGCGGCGGCGCGGCCCGGCCCGGAGGGGCGGCTGCGGGCGGCCATGGAGCCTGCGAGAGGCGCGAGGGGCGGGCGGCAGGGCCGAGGGCGCGCTGCCATTGGTGCAGAGCTTGGCGGGAGGCGGGACCTGGTGGCGAATAGCCTATGGGGTGAGAGGGGGGCGGAGCGCGCCGTTGGCGGGAAGGCGGGGGCTCGCGGCGATCCGTGGGGCTTGCCCCGGCCCCGGGGAGGCCCGGGCGCTGAGGGCCTTTCTCCGGGGTGCAGGAGCGGGGTCTGGCTCGGCAATGGGGGGCCCTCGCAGTGGTGAGGGCTCTGCCTGCGCTCAGTAACCTGCCCAGGCCCGCAGCGGGCAGCCTGTGGTGGAAAGCGAGAGATCTCATCGAGCCCGTTCAGCCCTGCCTTGTGCTAGTCGTGAGAGGGCACACAGGGCAGCATCTCCCCTTAGCCCTGGTGTGGCACTGTCTCACCTAAATATACTGTCTTTAAGTTTAAGGCCATTATCTTAACTATCTCATCTATATTATTTAACTATCTTGATGTAACCCTCCTTTTCTGCCACTGCAAAACACTACTAGAGTTTTATTTTTTACAGGGTGGAAAAATACAGACCCATGAAACTATGTGAAATAGTTGGAAATGAAGATACTGTGAGCAGGTTAGAGGTGTGTATCTGCCTCTTTATGGTTTTAGAAGTTAGCTCAAAAAAAGTGGTTCTACATAAATCCATAGACCAGTAAAAGCACTTTTGTATTTTTACATCCATACTTGAGCATGTGGGAAAAAACTTTCTGGTTTACTTAAGAATTACACATTTTAGAACATGTTTGATTGGTGTTCTAAGGAAATGTACCTTCTTAAATTGGGCTGTTGTTTAAATTGGCCCTGTTTTGATACAACTTAGAAAATTTGTAGCAGTTATAATAATATTGTTTCAATGAATAAATATAGTTTATATAACAACAGAAAGAAGGAAATATTGTTTTTTTCTGGAAGAAAAATATTTTCCATGACAAATTAGTTTGTGAACACCGTGTTTGTTTATACTTATAAAGCTTATACTAGAGCAAGTATATAATTAAAACAGATGCAAAGGAAGGGCAAGAGTACTAAAGGCCTGTGGGATTAAGTGCATTTAAGTTTTTCCATGTTATTCTAGGGACTGACTTCTAATGGTTCAATTAAAAAAACCCCACCAAATACAAAAGCAGCAAGGTTAAAAAAAACAAAAGCAGGAGGGGAAAAAAAGAAGCATGTTTCCATGCTTAAAATAGAACAGAATTGGATCTATTTCTTCCCATTATTTTCTCATGTAATTTCTTATCATTCGTTCATAGGTCTTTGCAAAAGAGGGGAATGTACCAAATATTATAATCGCTGTAAGTATTGCTGTGTTGTACTGTATTTTGCTGTGTTAGCCCTGGCTTTTGAAATCTAGGCCTCTCAAGGTAAATCTGTGTTGTGCCTGAATGTATTGGTAAGAGAGATGTTGATTGCACGGTCATGGAGCAGTGTTCTTGGCAGAATACACAAGTAAACAACCTGCTGTCAAAAACCAGCTTGGCCCTCAGGTGCCTGTTGAACCATGTCTTGTGCTTCTCCTTGCAGTGTTTCTCTCCTCTGCTGGAGGCAGGATCATGTACTCAGGCAGCCTCTAGTCTGATGTTCTCTCTGCAGTTCCTCTGCTGCAGCTGTTTTCATGACTGGGAGCATTGTAGAGAGCACAGCTTACAAAATGACATTAAACTTACCAGCAATTGCTGCACTGTTGCATTTCTAGGGCCCCCCAGGAACAGGTAAAACCACCAGTATCCTTTGCTTGGCTCGTGCTCTCCTTGGTCCTGCATTAAAGGATGCTGTTTTGGAGCTGAATGCCTCCAATGACAGGTGAGAATAAATAAAACTTATCAAACTTTTAATGGACAAGCAAATACCCATTGTTTAATTTAAACTCATGCCAGTTTAGTTAGCTTAATGCTATAGTAAGGCCTCTAGCACTTACTTCAGTGCAGGTTTTCCAGCTAAAAGCTGGGCAGTGTTTGGTGTTCACTTATCAACATAGATATTATTAACTGATGTTTTATAAACTTGATAGATTCTTTCATATGCAAAAATCTAAACAGGTAGAGAGCAGAATCCATAATGGTACTGTTTTCTTGAATTTACTTTAAAGAGTTAAGCTTCCTCCTGCATTCATGAAGATCCTCCTGAAAATGAGCAACTTGTTTATACTGAAATTCTTTATTTTTAAAAGTAAGTCTTTGTTGGGACTCTGTCTAGAAGAGCGTCCACATTGTGCTAATATGATGCTGTCTGTCCAGCTGGTTTTCATGGACTCATGGAATGGTTTGTGTTGGAAGGTACCTTAAAGCTCATCCAGTTCCAACCCCCTGCCACAGGCTGGGACACCTTCCACTAGATCAAGTTGCTCCTGGCCTTAAACACTGCCAGGGATGAGTTTCTTAAACTGTTCTGAGTTACAGCTGGGTCTTTGGATGCAGCTGTGTGAAATACTGCCAGAGCTGTCTTAAATACTTCTGCCCTTGTTCATTGTTATCCTTACCTTTTGCCAAACATAAGTCATATTATGGCAGTACTGCAAGTAGGGTTACCGATATATATACTGCTACTATTAAATTACTTTTTCAAAACCTCCAAAAATGAGGATTACTGGTGTTTAAATTTGAATCCATTAGCGAGTCTGACTTACAACATGGTTTCACCGTAGTTGTACTGGCACAGCTGAAGGAGCAGGAACAAACAGCAGAACAGGGAGCTCAGGAGCACTTCAGCCGCTGTGGCTGCTGAATAAAATCGTTTATGTAATTTCACCCAATTGACCATGAATCACTTGAATTATTGTTCCAGAGGCATTGATGTTGTGAGAAACAAAATCAAAATGTTTGCCCAGCAAAAGGTCACACTTCCAAAAGGTCGGCATAAAATAATCATCCTTGATGAAGCAGACAGGTACGTTGTTTTGTTCTTGACCTCAGCTATGACGTGAATAGGTTGCATCTGCCCTGTCTGCAGAGCTGCAGTCTTGGATGTTTCTATCGGGGTATCAAAACCAATTTGTTAGGAAATAAATATGCACTGAACAGTGTTGTTAAGGGATTATTCATATCAAGCAGAGATCATTGGTTCAAGGGAGATACTGAGTATTGGGTGAAACATTGTGATTTAGCTGGGTATGAAATAGCATCTTCCAATTTACTGCTTCTCTCTCTTTGAAAAGAGTCTGGCTTACATAGAAATTTCACTGCATGAAAACAGGGCATTCTCCAGCTGCATGTAGGTAGTAGTGTTCTTAGTATTCTTCAGAGTATTAATGATTTAATTTTGCATTTCAGTTTTATAGAGGTCTCAGTGACTACCTGTATTGCAGGGTGATTTTGTTCACATGACTACCAAAAGCTGCTTAATTTATCAAACCAGAATATCAACTAATTTACAAAGCACTGTTTAATATCAGTAAACTCTGATGCTTGTATAAAAACAGTGATTAGGCTGTACCTATAAGTCACTGAAGGGCAGAATCTGTCCTAACTCCTTTTCTCCCCCAGCATGACAGATGGAGCACAGCAAGCACTGAGAAGAACTATGGAAATTTACTCCAAAACAACGCGCTTCGCACTTGCCTGCAATGCCTCTGACAAAATCATAGGTAACATGCTGTTAGTCCCCGGGTGTTTTGTTGTATATTCTCTGTATTGTTGGCTAACTTCCAGAGCAGTTTTCAGACATACCTTGGACCTGCTTGTTACAAGAAACCATGGTAGTTCTGGAAAAATCAACCCACCTCTACCTCCACAGCTAATAAGAGTGTATTTATGCAGTGAACCCTCTGAACAGCTGCTTTTGATGGATAGTGCTACGTATGACCACAGAAGCAGATTTCTCATACTTGGGGCTTGATCTCCGTCCAACTCTGCTACAGTTTAAGATGTTTGATGTACTATTTACTGGGTATTGAACCCCTTTTATTGCCCTTCCTGAAACATAATCTTTAAGTTTGCCTATAGGCTAACACATCGTAGACCTTTAGACTTTTCTTGTTTAGCTGTTAAAATAACATGATAAACATACACATTCAGAAAACCAGGAGCTGAGCTTCATGTATATTGGCACATGTCTGCAAAAACTCAAGTAGCACATTTGGGCTCAAGTGCAGAACTATAACAATTGTATATGCTTAAGGACATGCTATATTCCATTTGGAGCCGACATGTTTTTCTTAAAGAGAAGACAGATGAAGAGTTGGAAACTAAGATAACTTCTTCCAAGAGGAAAACAAATGGATTTGGGGTAGAGGAGGGGTGGTGTGGTTGAGAAAAGAGAGAAATTCTAATTACACATCTCTGTCCTTAGAACCTATTCAATCCCGGTGTGCAGTGCTGCGTTACACCAAGCTGACAGATGCACAAATCCTTGCAAGGCTACTGAAAATTGTTGAGAAAGAGGATGTACCATATACAGATGATGGACTAGAAGCCATTATCTTCACAGCCCAAGGAGATATGAGACAGGTAAAAGAAGAAGGGCAATGAAACAGAAAGGCTTTTATTTAAAGTAAGAACAACCCTTTGAATTGTGGCTTTCAATGATTTATCTTTGGAGAGGTAAAGCAAAGGGGATGTGACCTGTGGCACAAGACTGACTAAACTATGTGATTTTGTGAGGTTTTAAAGTGGATCTGCTCCTTTAAAGGGAGTTGGTGGGAACTGGATACCAAATTTGTGGCAAGAAACAAAGTCTGCATACATCTGTGGTTTGTTCTGTTGCTTAATTGAAAACTGCTTATTTGGCATCATTTTCTGACCTGTTTCAGCCTGAGGAGGAAAGTAAGAAGTAGAGCACTTCAGAAAATAAATGAAGTCTTGTTTTTATTTTTGCAGGCATTAAACAACTTACAGTCCACATATTCTGGATTTGGCTTCATAAACAGTGAAAATGTCTTTAAGGTTAGTAGTACCATAAGCCAGTGGTGCTAGAAGTTTAGCACTACAGCTGTGTGAGAACTACCATCAGATATCTAAGCCTTTGAAAGCGCTTTGCCAGTTTGCAGACAGCACTGTGCATGTAGCAACTACAGCATTAGGCTGTTAAAAAAGTGCATGTGCCTTTTGAAAAGGAAGAGCATGCTTGCAGTCCCTGGTGGCATGCATGCCTGAGACTCTGTGGCTTTCCAGCTCTCTCAAAGCACACAAATCACATAACTGCTGGGAAATTTCAGTGATAACTTTTGAATCTATTACTTGGGTGCTCGTGAGTCTGCTGTGGCAGGATGGCTGAAAAGTCATATTCTATATTATAGAACGTGTCTGATTTGGTACTTCAACTGTCTGCAAACTTTGTGAAAATAACAGAGATTTAGTTCAGAGTCTTCCAATACTTTTAAGTGTAATATTTCTCTCCAATATAGGTATGTGATGAGCCTCATCCTCTGCTTGTGAAAGAAATGATACAACACTGCATCAATGCAGATATTGATGAAGCATACAAGGTTGGTTTTCAGGTGTTGTGTTGGCTTAGACACTTTTTCTCTACAGAATTCTTGTTTCCATTGAGGAATTCACAATGCGTGTTGTTTTTTTAAGATAGGAGCAATGCCACATAGATAAGGTGATGCATTAAATCCTTTCTTATGCAGGGGTTTGTTCAGATGAGTAAGCCAACAAGCTAAAAAGCAAGTTGTATTGAAATTACTTGCTAAACAGTTGATGTTAAATCATCTGATAAACAGTACATGCAATTCTGTTGTAACAGAACTGCAGTAGCAATATCCAGCTGTTCCAAAAGTGAATAGACTTGACTCACCAGGGAAGTTTTGCAGATAAATGAAGGATTATTCTTGCCTGCACAGATTCTTGCCCACCTGTGGCGACTTGGATATGCTCCAGAAGATGTCATTGGCAACATCTTCCGTGTGTGTAAAACCTATCAAATGCCAGAATATCTGAAACTGGAATTTATCAAGGTTAGTACTAACACACTAGTATTAGCGTGGGGTCTGGTCGGGTCTTCTGGGCCTTCTTGAGAGGAGGATGTGATCCCAAATACAGGGGCAGCCTCAGGGTTTTTCAGTTTGAAATTTGCTATATATTAGTGTGAAAAAGGTCTGTCTTAACTCATGACTGCTTTCTTTCCCACTCTGCATCATCAGTTTGTCAGTAAGAATGGTCACATGAAGTTTAACGTCTGACCGCCCACGGAAGTACCAAAAGTCACCTTAGTGATCAGTTAGAATTAATATCAAATGTAATGCTGGCTGAATTTATTATTTATATCAAAGCCTCAAATAACTCCCTGAGAACTTTCTTGAAGCTCATATTTGGTTCTAGTCAAATAGATAATACTAAATTATAATACTATTATATTAACAGCCAGTTGACAAATAGTAAACTGGTGTAATGGAATCACTCTTCATATTTAGAACCTGTACTCAAACATATGCACCTTGCTTCTTATAAAGGGACTGGGGAAATACAGGCTTTGATTTAAAAGAAAACCCAAAGGCGTGCTAGTTGTTTTACAAGAGAAGATGCACTTCTCTGAAGTCCAAGTGACTTGGTCTCTTAGCAGTAAGGGGTATGTTCTATTTAGCCATTAGTCGTACTATACATAGACTGGGGAAGGAAACTGAGAATTTTACAATGTCTTTATCACCAGGAAATTGGGTACACTCATATGAAGATAGCAGAAGGGGTGAACTCACTTTTACAAATGGCTGGGCTGCTGGCCAGGCTGTGCCAGAAGACCGCAGCCCCTGCAGCAAGTTAGATACTTCACTGAGCTGAAGCTTGTGTTCCAGAGGGTGATGGCCTGGTGTGCAAGGTCAGCAGCTCTGCATGTGTCCTCAGTCCTAAAAGCAGAGAGCCTGGTCCCTCTTTTTTACTGAATCACAGACAAATAACCAGATTCTATTGTAAAAATGTTTTGTACTTTTTTACTTAGACCAATAAAGCTTTAACATTTACTTTAACCCAAGAACTCTTACATGTTGTATAACTGAGGTAGAAGAGACGACTGTGACAGTCCAGAGTAATAAGGTCTGTGGTGCGCTCAGCAAAACTGCTGATGTCAGCAGTACCAAGACCTAACAGCAGGAGAAACAAAGATTGAATCGCGTTGTTAGTGATTACACTTAGAGCCTGGTCAGGAGTGGTCTTACCGAGACCAAGAAGGAAAAACTTTGGCACAAAATAAGGCATTTAATGAAGTTATAATTGAGGCATGCTGAGCAGTGCCACTCCTGGGGTGCTGTTCATGTGCTGTGGGTAAGGAAGAGACTTGCTCCAAAAATACGGGAGAGATTTTACACGTTTCTTAATATATTTAGGACATTCCTTTGCAATCTTTAAAAAACTTACCAAATTCTGGGATGCTCTGTGTTTTGAGTGTCCTTTTCTGTTCTTGCTTGTCCAGGTTAGATAACGTCGTTTCACTATAGTTTCAGCATACCAAAAAGCTACAGCATCATGCTTTCTTGTCTGTTCCGTTTTGGAAACCACCTTGCCAGTGCAGATGAGCAATAAAGCATGAAGAGCAGAGTGAAAGCAGATATAAATTGAATTTGACCACCTCCATATCAGATGCGAGACGTGTGTCTCCAAGCAGAGCCATCTTAATATAATTAAGCACGTTCTACTTACAGCAGTCAAACAGACCACAGTAGAAGTACAAGTTTTGGGTGTCTGCACTTCCTCCTGCCCATCCTGTTGACACTTTCCACCCCAAATACTCAATTGCCCACACCACAGCTGGGTCGCTGCCAAACTGATCTTCACTGCAGCGTCAGTCGGCTTCAGCCCAAAGCCCGCCCCCTGCTCCAAGGTAGAGGCTGTGTGCACCCTCCCTTTCTCTGACGCGGCCCCAGGGGTAATGAGTTTTGGCAGCAAGAGCTTGTAGCATCAGAAATTGCCCCATCAAGACTTTCTGCAGCCCCTCTGACAGAGCCTGAAGACACACCTGTTTAATCCAAAGAGCAGGAGAGCAAGTTAACTGGCAGCTGAAGCGCTGGCACATTTGAGCTTGTTCCAAAATGGAATAAAGCAAACAGCTCTTAGAATAACAGATGCAATACTCAAAAGTACATTATTCCTTCACTATGTATTTATTGGACTTACTTACTTTTTGATTCTCAGCCAGTGAATTGTCCCTACGAGCACAAACACTGTTAAATACGCAACTGATAATTTAGTATGAAGGGGCTTAAGCTGCTGAGTTCTCTACAGATGCAGAAACTGAAATCAGGCACATTTAAAGAGTAGGTCATTTTCCGCTGGCTGTACATCACAACCAGCCTACCCTGTCTTTGTTCTCTAGTTCAGTATGTTCATTGCTGAACAGGGAAAGAAGAGGTGGTACTGCAAAGTTTCATAAAATACCCAAAGTTGTATTTGGAGGACTCTTGAGGCTGGGCCTTGCCCCGCCGGATGTATGTACAATCCTGCCGACACATCGTCTGCTCTGCTGTGCTGGTGCCAGCGGAAAGGTGAGAAACGTGGAGGGTTTGTTCCCACCTGGTGTAAATGGTTTTCTTCTCAACTATGTTAGAGTCATAGAATCATTTGGGTTAGAAAAGACCTTTAAGATCAAGTCCAACCATTACCGAAGCACTGACAAGTCCACCACTAAATTGTCTCTCAGCACCACATCTACAAGTCTATTAAATCCCTCCAGGGATGGTGACTCCACCACTGCCCTGGGCAGCCTGTTCTGGTGCTTGACAACCCTTTAGGTGAAGATATTTTTCCTAATATCCAACCTAAACCTCCCCTGGTGCAACTTAAGGCCATTTCAGTAGCTGCGTTTCACAGGTCCAGTTTGGAGCCAGCTCTCTTCCGGGCTAATCCTTCACTGCACTGTAGCACATAATCATACTTATCCTAAGAGGAATAGTGTCAGCCCAAGAGGCCACCAACACAGCCTGTTCTACCAAAGGCAGCTGCTCACCCCCCTCAGAGCTTCTGCTTTCCAGCAGCTGGCTCAGGATCCCCACTTCCATTCAAGAGCTGCACCAGCAGTGCCAAAACTACTTCTCTAATGCATCTTAAATTGAAAACAGGAAGTGAATTGCTCACTTGGCTGCCTACCTAACATGATGAGAGAGCTACACGCACCCAGGGGAGTGCAACCACAACTGCCAGAGCCTGTATTGTCTGAACATAGTGCAAGGAGAGATGACATCTTGCACACCTAAAATGTCCTGGAAGGACAGTGTGCCAGTGAACACACTCACATGCACACACCCAGTGCAAGGAAAATCCATAAGGTTTTTCAGAACAAGACTCTAATCAGTGTGATGAAAGTTCCCATACAGCCGCTGGATATCGTTCAGCATAATGAGGTGACTGGCTGAAAAGCACTTGAGGAGCTTTACAAAGCTAAGAACAGATTTACCCCTGGCTGCAACTGGCTGTTCTGGAGAGATGCAAGGGGGGGAATTGCTCAGACTCCCAGTAAGAGAAGGGAAGATGCTGCAGACCCAGCTCCTGCGCTGCCTTCTTTGGCTCCACAGCTTTCAAACTTAGGTTTGGCAATGGAGGAACCTTATACCAGGAAAATGTATTTAGTATAATCCATATCCCTGCTTCGCAAGGCAGTAAATCTTGTAATGTAGTGTTCACCTAACAGCTAGAACTTTCTGGGAGCTCTCTAGCTGGATCTATTAAAGCATGCCAAGGGTCTTTTACTGCTGCTAATCTCCTCCTAATCATTTAATGGCTCTCTCCAGTTAGGGGATGAATCAGCAGTAGGTGTAACATCACTGCACATCACTGGAAACGGAGCTCGTCCTTCCCCTCCAGCGAAAAATCCACAGTCTGCAGCACTTCATGGAAAAAGTGGGAGCTTCTTTGGGTGCCGAGTTAGTCAGCACGGATGAACCAGTGGTGACAAGTTCATGGCCCTGGAAGCAGGAACAAATACATTTGTAGGAGCTACAAGTAAACCTTCTCCTAAGCCAAACTCTAGCCTTCCAGCTGTTTCAGGCACACAAACTAGCCATCCATGATCTAGACATACAGCCAAGTCATTTGTAGCAGGAAGCAGCTGACATCCCCTTCTCCCGCTCCAGAGCCTGTTCGCCTTTAGCTCCACTTCTCTGCTCACTTGTACCTGTCTTGAAGAAGTGAGCGTGAGCTGTGTTCCTCCTTGAAGCAGTTTTCTGAACTGATTTTAAAGGCGGCAGCTTTTAAGGTGCTACATTTTGTCCCCATCAGATCCTACGCATCATTCCGTGTCACAGAATCATAGAATAGTTAGGGTTGGAAAGGACCTTAAGATCATCATGTGTTTCCATCTCTGTCTCACCCAACCACACAGACAAAATCTGCATCATAGCAAACCATAATAAACCACTGCATTTTCTGTGGAGGCCTTTCAACTTTAATAAATAAGTGGTAAAACAGTGCCAAATCTGTGCTTCAGGGCTCAAGAGACAAGGGCTATGTTTCAGGGCTGATGTTCCTACAGCACGACTAAAAGACTGGTGCAGTTTCTCAGGCTGGCAGCTGTGGATCTGACCACCTCAGCTGTTGCAGGGTCTTTGTATTGTTATAAACCAAATAGTGAAACACAAGGAAAACTGCCACGGATACTGTGAATTACAGGCTGTGGATAAGGCAGGGATTTAATCCTCTTTAGCTTTGGTAAACAGGTTGGTATCTCAATTAGTCCCAGAGAACTACTGCTGTTGTAAAAGCAACCTCTGCCTTGTCAGTTCCTCTCTTCTAGGAAACTGCTTCTGTGGGAGAGCATAGGAACTAAATCGGAACATAATCCCTATGTCTTAATACCATCATGCATGAGTCACCCTGACAAATTAAGTAGCTGGCTGCATTACTGCTCAGCAATTTAAACATTCATTTCATGCTTGATAGGAGAAAACATTGCACAGAGTGGCCATCCTCCTTCCAGTAGACGTACAGGGAAATGAGATGGGAAACGGCCCGTGGCCATAGAGTGCTTTCTCAAGTCGCAGGTTTGCAGTTGGACTTCCACGGGACTTCAAGCAGAGCATTGCTTCCTTTCAATGGCACCTTCTGCATGATCTTGGGCACAATTTGGTGAAGAGATTCCTCTGAGGGATGGAAATCCCCGTGTGCTCACTGGTGTGCTCCTACAGCTCAGCTAAGGACTTCTTCAGACTTTGCTATGCAGAGTACTTGAAATGAGAGGGGGGAAAAGTAGTGAGTCCATTGACTTTTAATCCCAGCTTTCAACTTCTTAACTCTGCTGCCCACTACATTTTCTTTCCAGGGCAAAAAGCAGGGCCACGCTGTGGCTAACACAGAAATGTAATCCTGCCTCCTCAAAATCTCTCTGTGGAAGAGGAATAGATGCAGAACTGCTGATAAAAGTTACCATTAGAGCACTTTTATCATTGTTTCATGGCTAATCTTCCCCGCCAGAAGGAGACAAAGCTCCCACCAAGCTCTCTTTGGCATAAACCAAATCCTCCCACCCCCAAATAAATACATCAACCACTTGCTCTCCTTTACCTTTGCTTTGACAGCGGGGCAGGGCCTGATGCAGGAGCTGTGTTGACATAGTCTGGCTCATCATCCAGGCTTTCTGTCTGCAGAGCTGCGAGTGAGGGATGGGAAGCACTGATCAGTGAGTGGGTTGATCTAAAAACACATTCACACCATAGACACGCTCTGTGCTCTGCCAGTGTTTAGCCTTTGGTGACAACGTGGTTTTGTGCTTGGGCTGAGAAACCTCAGATCAGTGTCAAGGTCTCCTTGAAGGGACTTCAAAATGGTCACAGCAAATGTGCAAACCCTCTGCAAGCAGTGAGCATGGACATCTTTTCAGAGCCAAAAGAGATGACTTAGATTTAGTTTAGAGAGTGTGCAAATAGGATAACAAGAACCACTTTACTTACACAGCTTTCAACCCAGAGACAGAAAGCTGTTATATATATATATAGATATGTATACATTCACCACTGTCTCCCAGGCCAAACTACCAAGAAGCTTCATAGGAAGCCACACGTTAGATTAAACTGCTGTTTAAAGGTTAGCTTAAGAAATATGCACGGCTGACTACTGCAGGAGAGTGTTGGGCTGACCCACTGGACGTGCATGCTGCACATGTCTCTGTCAAAGGGGATTACAAGGCTGAGCTTGCACCAGGGCAACTTCAAAACCCAAGAGGGTATAAGACATGCAGAGCAACATTCTCCTGTAGCATCCCACGGTCAGGGTTTAGGCACAGCCACCTGCAGAGTAGCCTTTTGAGTACTAGAAACACCACATCCCACCACAGCAGTATTCAGTTACAAGTGCGTGTAGCAGTTTGCACATTGCCTTACGTGTTAAGCACGGATGATTGGGGGTGGGGAAATAAGACGGGGGCAATGGCTGCATTGCTGTGACTATGGTCTGTACTGGTCTAGTGCCCGTGAGCTCCACCCCTGAATAGGAAACAATTCGTGAGAACTTACCTTCTGCTTGATGGAGTTGCCATGTGTATATCGCTGCGCTGTTCTCGTAGTCTGCACCATCATCTGTGAGCAAGAAGAGTTTGGACAGGATGATGCTGAACAGCAAAGGGACCAAAAATGGGCCTTTGTGACCCCCCCCCCTATCGCCCCATGCACGTGGCTGAGTTTCCAGTCAGGCTGCTGCCATCCTGCCCTACATCTGCTGATGCTGCCTCATTGCTTTTCCAGCCCCGACCACGTGCCTGAGTATCTGCAGGCACAGATGGGATCAGGCTGGTCCCTGCTGCTTCTGCCTCTCCTAATTATTCCAGTGGGAGCAGGGCAGGCTTTAGCAGTGCAAAAAGTGTTGTGTTAGATCTCTGAAGAAAACAAAATTGACTTCCTATTCTGATTGCAACATCCCAGGGCAGAAGCTGGAAGCCCTTAAGCTGACATTGTGGTCCAGTGCCATCCTCCAGCAGCTCACTGGCTGCAGGCTTCTTGGGCTGGACATGGTGAGCTGGGAGCTAGAACTGTGAATCAGTCTTGGCCATAACAACAATCAAAACCTAGAGGAGCAATGTAGACCCAAAACTGCTGCAGAAACCTCCAAGTCAAAGGGATCAGTTGGAGGTGAGCTCTCAGCCCCTAAGTATTATCACACACATTCTCCTGCAGCAAGCAGAAACCCTCCAGGTCTGCTCTGTGCCTGCAGCAGCCCATGTAGCCTGGCTACAATAGGAAGAGCTGAGCCTGTGAATGAGGAGGGTTTCCTGAGCTAAGCAGGTCACCATCCCTCTCTGCACTCCCAGGTAGCTTTGTGACACACGTGAACCACAACAGCAGCACCTACCCGTATCCGAGCCCTGAGACACTCCAATGATGATGTTTTGGTAGGAATGGGAATCCTCCTCTTTTTCTGGTGGAAAGAAGGGAAGGGGACAAAAGACTGAAGGAAGCATAGGTGGCCTGAGAAGATCCCTCAGCACCTGCAGGAGAGAGCTGTTTCTCACAACGAAACACACATTAGCTAAAAACCTGTTAGTCTTTGTGACAGCCTGCACTGACCCAGGGATGGGGCATCCCCAGCACAGTCAAACTGAGTCATTGCTGCACCATGGCGCACCGGCCCAGCACCTCCCATGGAGCCACCCGAGGGTGAGCAGTGGAAGCTGGTCTTGAGGCACTAGGACTTTTCTTATGGACAGGAATAAACCCAATAAGCGTAATTACCAGCCCTACAACAGCCCTGAGGTGAACAGGGGAAGGTGAGGAGTGAATCCCCAGGTTCCCAGCCCAGGCAGGCAGTCAGAAAGGTTTTTTCCTTCCTGGCAAGTGTTAAGTTTGCAACTGTGGAGTCTTCTTGGGCTTGTTCTCAGTTTCTAGGGTGGAAACTGAGCCCCAGTCCAAGTACATAAAATCTAATACCATCTAGAACCAAAATCAGCTTGAAAGAATTTAAAACTCCCAACACCTTTGTTCTGTTGCTGGTTATTTCAGCTCCGGATGGGCCCATGAGCAGCTGAACCAGATATTGCTAACCTCCAAACCTGCATCCACTGGTGCCAACACCACCACTGACACACAGCAGTTGGTGTGGTCACGGCCCCTAAGCTGGGAAACTTTGCAGACCCCATAAGCACCACTGCGGCCCACCCTGTGATCCTCCAATGCTTCTCCAAAGCCTCACTGAAGGGGAGAAGCACCAAGCTCAGCCAGGACAGGCAGTCCCTGCAGGGGCAAGGGCTCTGCTGCAAAGAACCATGCCAGGCAGGAGAGAAGGGCATTAGCCAAAGGAGCCACTCAGCCCAGCTCTGCAGCAGCTACACATGTACACTGGCTCTCGGCAGTCCTCAGCCACTGAAAAAACATTAAAACTAATAAGGGATACGAAACCATTCATGTTAATACAGTCAAGTTTCTCTTTCTCCCCCTCCAGCCTCTTTTTTTAAAATAAGGTAAATTATTTGGTAAGCAAGATATTTTTCCTGGTTTTTTTGTTAATTTGTTTTTTGTGTCCCCCCTCCACCTCAGCCTCTTTACATAAAAAATAGGATTCCTGCTTTGAAATTCATTTTAGATAAAAATAGATCAGTGTCCAAGTCAGTGCAGAGAAGCGCTGAGTACCCAGGGAGGTGGGAACATTGCACAGATGCAGTATTTGCCTTGCAAAGATACATTTGAATGGAGCAGTGTGTTTCATCCCACCTTCATTCACTGGCTTCATAAACCAAGCACACAAAATATCTGAAGGTGTTCCCTTGGCAAAAAGCTTCAGGATGAGGATGTGCCCATTCCCATGCATTTGGCCAGGACCAGAGGCTGCAGCTTCTGCTCACACAAACCAGGCTGAGCTAAGAAGAGGGAAACAGCCTCACTACCCTGGATGCTCTTGCAGTGATGGATAATTTGCTGCTGAAACAGAATAAGAACAGTGTTTTGTCCAGTTGGAGCCAAGAATACATTTGGGCTGTTCTCATATAGCCAACAGATGGATGGTCGGTGCTTGGGCATCCCTCAAGCACCACGGCTCCACTACACCCCTTAATGAATGGGTCTCCTGGACCCGCGCTTGCTTCAAGCCATAGGGCAATAACACACAGACCTGAACAAGAAGAGCCTTGTGAGCTCCCTGAGCCACAGGACAGCCGGGCTGGTGGCCCGAGAAGAAACCCATCTCACTCACATGGAGACCTTACCATTGGGTGGTGTGAAGAACGTGGCACAGTTGTAGTAATCCAGAGATATGGGCTCCCTGCAGGAAGAGCAGCGAGAGTTAGCTCCTCCTGCCCACAGCCTGAGCTACAAGAGGGCCAGGGCTGCACTGGGACCAGTATGGCTCTGCTCCGTCATGCTGGTGGGCAGCACCCAGCTACTTACACGTAGGCAGCTTCACCTTGCAGGCAGTCCTCTGCAAGCACAAAGGGTTTGCCATTAGCACACCATACCACTACATGAACTCAAACAACCATCCCAAAGCACAGCCAGACAAATGCCACAAGCACAGCTAAAGCAGATGTCCCCAGCACAGCCCCAAAACTATCCACAAGCAGAGCCAGGAGGCTGGAGCAGGGGGAGGCAGCCCTGATCCACCCCAGGCCCTGAGAAAAGCAGGGCTCATGGACAGATCCCGCCAGCTGGCAGAGAGATTGGGAATATTCTCCCTGGTTTGGGAAAGGAGAGCACAGCCCCATGCACCAGTAATCCTCTCAGGGCAAGCGCCCAGGGGGGAGCAGGGGGCCCATGAGCATCCTGTCCCCCTCTGCTCTGACTATTAATCAGATCAGTGTGTGTCTTAAATGCAATCATTACATTAACCAAGCCCAGCTGCAGCGCTGGCTGCCTGTGTGCTCCCATCAGCTCCCATCCCTGTAACCTCCCATCACCTTCCCTCCCCAGACCCCTGGGCTGCAGCATTTACCTGTCAGGAAATCCCGATACCTGGACTCGGCCCTGCTCCCTGGGGAAAAGCAGAGGGACGCCTTACACTCGGGCTGAGCAATGGGAGCAGTTCAATGACGGAGCCACTGAGCATTTCGACATCAGCAGCTTTGTCCCCATCCAGCTCTTCTGGGCCAGGGGACATGGCTGCAGGACTGGATGCCCCAGGGCAGAGGTGCTGGGACAGCCAGGGGTGTTACTTGAAATAACCTGGCCCTATGGCTCTAACCAGGACTGCTCAGCACTGGATTTTCAACTTAGACCCAGGCCAGATCTTGTTAAGCATCACTGTGCAGCACCATGTGTAGGCGCTACTAATAAAAGTGAGCTTTATCATCACCCATCTTGTTCCCAGGATGACACCCCATTGCCCTGCCTGTGTCTGGCAGTGAGTAACCAGCCTCTCAGAGCTCCATCTTCCCAGTGGGAGCTCCCAGCCGGCACCTACACAAATGAGCCAGGATTTGCGCCATCCCCATTTAGGAATTCTGTGGTAAGTGCTCCCCTGCGGCTGTGTGGATGAGGAAAGCATTGCACCAGTGCCCGTCCCGGGGGGATGCTCACCGTATCCAGCGTGACGGGTGGCACCGAGCTCCTTGGTGGTTTTCCTGACAGAGGGAAAAAGGAGCTAAAATTCCAGGTCTGAGCAAACAGCAACAAGGTTACAAACCACAGCAGTGACTAAGCCAGAAAGACCATGTGTGAAACCTCCTTGCAAGGGTGTAACAGGATACACATTGAACAACGTGAGATAAGGAGTTTGGAGTCAAATCCCAAGATGGGAAAAACTATGCCTGAATATTGCTGCAGAGCTGTTGCAGCCATGGAGTTCAGGAGGGGGTTGGTGATGGGGAGAAGGGGATTCCTTGTGTCAAACTGCTTATAAGCAAAGAATGGCCATTTCTTTTCCATGATGTGCCTCTTATGTACAGTGACAGCTGTCCTTGGGTTCAAGTTAAATAGTTGCCAGTAGAATGCAGCCAAACTGCAGAAAATCCAGAAAAAGCCACTATTGACCATCAATAAATTAAGCAACGTGGTCTAGTTGACGATGTCCCTGCCCATGGCAGGGGGGTTGGACTGGATGAGCTTTGAAGGTCCCTTCCAACCCAAACTATTCTGTGATTCTTACGCCTCTCAGTATAGCCCAAGGCACATTTATAAGGTCCAGAACCTAATCCCAAATCCCAAACATTTGCATATGTTGGCTGAACTTCATCCAACCTTGGCTCTGCAGCTAGATTTTTTTGTTTGGGGTTTGTTACCTACCTCACTATTGATAAGTTTTCAGGTTCCTTAATTTGTTCCAGCCTTCGGGTCATAGCTAGTACCAGGAACAAAACAGGGTGTTAATGATTCTGGCATCAGCAGGTATTTCAAAGAGCACAGAGCATCCACCACAGAGGATCCCATGGTACTGGCAAACACTCTTCTAACACATCCCAAAATAGCTTCCGGATCGTTCTTTTAAAGTTCATAAATGGCCAGAAAGGAAACAAATAGAGGGAAAGCTGGTGTCTGTGCAGAGTGGTGAGCTGGCAAACACACACCAGAGGAAGCTGCAACCCCAACTGCTGCCTTATTGCCTGTTCTCACCCAAAACTGATTTGAGGCCTTTCTCACGCTCAGCACCTCTCCCTTCACGCTGCAGGATGCATTGGTGTGTCATGATGCTGTGGTCGGGCCGGGCCGAAGCAAAGACTTGTAGGAGGGTTATAGAGCTCAGGCCCAGCCAGGTCCCAGGAATGGGACCCTGCAGAGCCCATCTGCAGATGGTGATATTTAACACAGACCCATCAGCAGCTCACTTTGGGATCACAAGCAAAAGGTCAGTGCCTAACTCAGCTTGCTGCAGGAAGCAGTAAGGGGGTGATGGTTAATGAGTCACTGTCAGTTTGGGTTCCCCCACACTGCCATTTGCACAGGGTGAGCAGAGCCATTTGAAGAGCCTCCGTTAATAAAGCATTGCGCTTTGATGACACTGCTTCAGTGATCTATTTTCAATGTAAAGGGAGACTCTTTTCCTAGAGCTCAGAATTCACACGCCTACAAGCATCTAAGGTGGCTTTTACAATCTCAGTCTCATAACTTTTCATCGCCTGGCTTCAAGGTGACTCTTTTATATCTACTTTCCCCTCATTCCATGCATACAGGACCCCCACCCTGCAATGTAGGAGCCCCTGCAATGCTCATACTCACCAGAATGGGATCGGATCACCTCAAAACTCTGCTGGCTTCTGAGCCTGGAAAAAACAGAGGTACAACCTCAGCTGAATTTTGGGGTCTATGACAAGGAAAGTAAATGCAAGAGACCTCTCTGCTTGGTGAGTGGGGGGAGGAGAGTGCAGCTTCCACACTGGGCTGGACGAAACACCGAGTGAGCATCACTCAGCGAATCATGCAGGACCTGTTATGAGCCGGGACTGGTGTCCCAGGCTCTTCTTTGTCCCTTTAAAGTCAAGATGTGCTTATGGGCCACTGGCAGAGCAGCCAACATCAGCTAAGAGAAGGACTCAGGGTGAGGAAAACATCGTTTAGGATAATTCCTATTCTGACACTTCATGCATCGGTTAAGGCCAGAAGAGTATTTTCGCCCACAAAAAACCTGGGTGTTCACCCATGAAATGGCTTCAAACCCCACTGCTTTGCTTCTGCTGCTGTCCCTGCCCCTCCCAACATCCCTTAACATCAACCTGAAAAAAATAACGTACAAGATCAACAGTAAAAATAACACAGATGCCCAGTAACCTCTTTACTTTTTAGTTAACATGAGAGCTGCTCTTTAGAGCACAAGAGGATTCAAGAGATCTTCTACTGCAGGTGCATGTGGGCACTTATTAACTCTGATTTGGGGACCCTGAAAGCATCCCCTTCCTTCCCTTTCACTTGGGTCACCCTCTGTGCCAAGCCAGTATTCATGGCACAGAGTTGGCCATGGTAGATGAGGTGCCCAAGGTCCCCACTGCAAAGTCTGCAAACATATAGTTAACCTACTTTGCTTGCAAAAAGCCCTAACTGCCCCAAACCAGATCTCTAGAAGGAGCAGACAATACCACAAGCCTGAAACCACCTAATCCCGGTATAAATTCCAAGGAGTCAGGACAATTCAACACAAGCCCATGGGAAACGGAGCATGCGCTGGCTTTTCCATTGGTCTGCGATGGACCACATCAGAGCTTTCCCCCATCCTGGGCAAGCAGGGCTGAAGCAAACACCCTGACCCCACAGAAGCCTTTGCAGAGCCCCTTTGCACTCTGTTTACTCCTATATCAAGGGTTACAAGCCAGCTTTTTCACTTTTTCCTTTTACCATCTAGCTGTGGTTTGTCTGTTGCTGGAGGAAATAAGGGGGGTGCGGTGTGTACAATGCATTTCCTTTGTTGCTCATGCTGCAGGTCAGTGGTTTATCTGGCTCAGGGTCCCACCAGCGCCAGCCAAGCATCTTGTTTATGAAGTTACCAACCTCTCTGCCTCATCTCAGGGCACAACAGGGCAGGATAAGCACTTGCCCTTCCAATTCTCCCAGTCCTTTTTCCAACTGGTTAATGACACACAGGCATCATGGTCAGAGCTTCAGTTTGGGTTATTCTTTGTAAAGGCATTATCTCTTCTGCAGCCCCTGGGCTGGGACACACTGCCCTGCATTCCCCATTCTGGGACTATTTTATCCCAGCTGAGATCCATGGAGCAGGTCTGGCTCCGACCAGGTCTCACTCCGAGTGAGCTGTTTAGGGAGAAAAAACAAAGGATTGGGGAAAGCAACTTACTGGCTCCTCCGCTCATTCAGCTGCTTCTCTCGCTTGGTAGCTGGAAGAAAAGGGAAAAAAAGGCCTTAGAAAAGGATCATTTGGGAGTTAAAGATCAGAAAGACCAATAAAACACATTCACAAATCTTCCTCACCCAGGAGCATGTGAGGACAGCAGAAGCAGCAGTTGTGATGCAGTTTGACTGATGTTTTTAAACCATGTTTATATTATCTCAGACACCAGAGCAAGTGACCCATTCCTGTCCCCGAGCTGCAGCCTCTCTGCCCCAGTAAAGCCCACCCAGTGCTCAGAGGTGGGCTCAAACCCCCACTAGTGTGGGTGCTCACCCATTCTCTTTGTATGTAATGCCTATCTGAATTCATGCTGCAGACTCTCCTCCTGTGCCTGCCCTCCTCCTGCCCGTCTGCCCCAGAGCCTCGACATCTGGAGATGCTCCTCCTGGGTGGGTTGTCCCAAAGCCACCCACCACAATGACCATGGAGAGGGGTCTGCAGCCCAGGGTGTCGCACCCACCCCAGGGAAGGGGTGCTGAAGGGTTAGGGGATCCTTCCCCCCAGTTGCTCTCTGGCCTCCAGCAGAGACCCTTCCCAGCACAAGCTGCTGGATCATCCCTGCAAGTGCAAAGTTCCTCAATCTGGCACATGGCTGAGCAGAACCAAACCCGGACGGGACATCCCAAGAGCAAAGGGATGCGCGGGGCCACAGGCAGCACCCAAAGCACATGGTCAGGACCTTACCCGAGAGCTGGCACTTGACGCAGAGGCTGACGGCGGCCCCGAGCAGCATCAGCGCTGCAGCTGCCCACAGCAGCTCCAGCTGCGCCATGGCCCGGCCACATCCAGCCTGAAACACAGCAGCGAGGGGAGCCCATGAGCATCGGAATGCTTCCACCCCCCTCCCAGACACATACTCTTTGCCTTCACAGCCCC
The DNA here is from genome assembly GCF_004027225.2 of Strigops habroptila. Taxonomy (NCBI): domain Eukaryota; kingdom Metazoa; phylum Chordata; class Aves; order Psittaciformes; family Psittacidae; genus Strigops; species Strigops habroptila. The sequence continues at coordinate 5,025,296 of NW_022651054.1, read as the reverse complement.
AAAGGGCCGGGTGCTTGCTGAGGGTGAGGATTTAGGGTTTTGTTACAGGGCGGCACAGCAATGCCTGTTCCCTGCTGCTCCGGTCCAGGGCCCACACACACTTAGTGCTCCCGTAAGACCTGGAGCTAAACCCTTATTTCACTGTAAGGAAAGAGAAGAGACTCATGAGGATCCCCTCAGGACACTAGCACAAAGAGGAAAAACATACTTGGACCTGCTCATTCCCACTCCCATAACACACAGTGCCATCATCAGACATTGTCAGAAGATACCAACTGTCAATATCTGGAAGAGAGGGCAGAAAGGGCAGCTTTGAATATTCCCAAGTGCCTCCAAGACTTTTGTACCAGATGCTTTGGCTATTTCCCTGCAGCAGAGTTACTTTAAATGTTAAATTCCCCACAGTTTTTCCTGCCTTGGGCTGGCTCAGACACCAGCACCAGGTCTTCCCTTCCCTTCCATGAGAGGCTCTTCCACAAACAGCAGCTAACATTTTGTAATAATCAGCATGATTTGGCTTCAGTTTCTTCCTTTAAAATATAAACCATCCTATAAATATCCCAGCAAGCTGCCTGCTGGGAGCGAGATGGATCCTTTCGCCCATTCCTATTCCCCAGGGATGAATTTTTCTTTACTTACAGATTACATTAATTTATTTTTGTTTTTTTAATAAACTTCTCCTTTGGCCCCTAAGGATGGAGACACTTCAATTTGCCAAAGGCCAGGATGTCATTGCTCTGCCTGGCAGGAAGATTTCCTATTGCCTAACTGGAATCTCCCTTATTAAAATTTAAGCCTGTATTGTGTTGGTATAGCCCCTGTGGGCGAGAGAAGGAAATGTGTGTATATAGACTGGGGGAAATACATATATGTGTAAAATAATTACAATAATTAAAACTATTTAAACAAATATCAATAAAAGACAATAGAAAACAGCCTCTTGATTCTGCCCTGCTCAGCACCATCTGCCTCCATGTGTGTAAAGCAGAATAAATAACATTTCTCTGCCCAATCTCAGACTCCCCATTCACAGAGGAGAAAACTCTTCTCGCAGCAGCCAAGCCCTCGATGCTGACCAAGCATCCTTCTGCCCATGCCAGTCGGTCAGTGCTGTAGCCAAGGATGCTGGTGGGAGGTTTGTCGTCCGGATTGGCATTGGAGTCCCAGTGTCATAATGACCATGGTGCAAATCAGTGTGAGGCAGAGGAAGGAAAGGAAAGACCCCGTCTCCCATTTTGGCTTTGGACAGCCCCTCAAGCAAGCATTGCTCTGCCCCTGCCAGGAGGGAGTGACTGCAGAAGGACAGAATGAGGTTTGGTGTCAGCATCCTCTCAGTGATGCCCAGACACAGTCTGGCTGCCCAAAAGTGACCCTACGCCCAGCACAAGTTGGCTTCAAGACCATCCTCTCTGCCTGTGAGCGAACTGGGTTTATTTCTGCTCCATTTGAGGCTGCCTTGAAGGGCTCACAAGGGCACAGCAGCTCCCAGCACTTGCTGCACTGTGGCTTTGCTCTTTATAGACTCCCCAGGAGCCTTTCCCTGCAGAGTTTCTTGCAGCACATTCTGAGGATGATGGGATGAGTTGTTTTAAGTTAACAGCCCAGAACCTCATGGACCTACCCCAGGGGTGCGGGACCAGCACTCCGGGACCAGCACCCAGTCAAAACCATGTGGTTTATCACTTCATTTTCCCTTGGCTCAGCATCCCCCATGGAAATGATGAGCTGTGGATCATCTCTAAAGCATCTGCAAGAGGCAGCTAAGGGAAGTTGACCCAATGCTGGCAACCGAAATTCACTATATGAAGGGCTGTAACACTGCTGGTGTAGTTGCGGGTTTGGGTGGGTGGTGTTTTGTGTTTCCCCCACCTCTTTTTTTCTTTCCTTTTCTTTAAAGTAAAGGCAAGGCAGAGCTGAAGGCGCCTGACAACACTGGCCTCATTTGTACTGCTATAGGGCAGGCTGCCATCTCCCTTCTAGAGCTAGGTTTGTTTCTGCAGTGGGGCAGTAATGCCACAAACCCAGGCTGCTCCCAAGCCCCTCACTCAACAGGAACACCAAAGGTGGATATTTGCAGGGGTGCTGAGCAGGGCACCACACATCTCATCACAGCATCCCCCATGGAGAAAGCTCCTGCAGACACCAAGTCACAAGCACAACGCCAGCCCAGGGATTGTTATTTGTGTTCACCCAACATCCAAGTCCAGGGATATCCTTTCTTTCAGTCCAAAGCTCCTCTTGTAAGGAGCTGATGGGAGGAGGTGATGAACAGATTTATGACAAGCAGAGGCTGGAGGCACTTACTCACGGCTGTCAGCATATAAATACAATATTTGGAAGGCTGAACATACTTTCCCTACTCCCTGCCTTGGGGAGATGGGAGAGGAGAAAACACAGACTCAAGCTACTGAGGTCTGTGATGAGGCCCGAGTGTATCAGAAGGACGTATGAAGTTAATGACTTGCTTTCAAGATGCTAAATTCAAACATGGGGAGAAAACAAGTTCCCATCTAGCTCCAGGAGTGGCATTCACTTGGTGTCGAAACACCCTGTTCTGTTTATACACTTCCCTGTTCTCCTTTTCTATTGGTTTTTCCCCCCAGTTTTGTGCTGGCAGAAGTTCCTCCTTGCACAAGGAAGCTGGTGCAGCCACAGCGTGTGTCTCTGGCACCAACACTGACAAATCCCCCGGGAGCAGCCACTCCGAATAAGCAATTCCAGGGAAAACAACACACTGGAGGCCGGATAAAGCCACGATCTCTGCAGCACAGCACCTCTCTTGCGAGGGGGAAGCACGCCTTCTGCACAGGGGTTGCTCTTTTCATGGCCTCAGATATTCATAGCAACCAAAGAGACAAACAGGGTTTATAATGGGAAGAATAAATGAATTTGCCAGTGATCATTCCCTGTGTACGTGCCAGTCCCATCAGCTGGTGTGGGGGGTTTCTAGTCCTAAATGAAGGATTAAACCCAGTAACAGAACTTGCTATAAACAGCCAAGGGAAGGAGAGGTTGTTTTATCAGGGAAGACTGAAAGGCATCTCGCTTTTAAGTCTACTAAAGCAGAGGTTGAGAGTATGTGGACATTAGATTGAGAGTATGTGGATATTCACTGTCAATCTGTCCAAGAGCAAAATACCAAAGTGAGAAAAACTGTTATTTAAATAAGACAATACTGGCTTCTAAAATGAGTGGCTATAAGGTGGATATGCACGGGCTAGAAAGAAAGTTCCTAATGGAGGGAAAGCCTGGAGGAACTTTCCAACAGCAGCAGAAGAGGCAAAAAGCCCACTTAAAAACCCTTTAAGAGTACCTAAAACATACTTACACTGTTTGATAAAACCCCAGGAGAGTGAGGAATGTGTTGATGTGGCAAAAAGGGCTGGTTTTCTGCAAGATCATTTCTAATGAAGTCATTTCAGCCCTTTGCAGGCACCAAGCCCACCCCTGAAAGCCTCTCATGTTGTAAGAGAAGGACTGAAACTGCAGGTTTATATCATGTACCCAACCTATCTGTAAAAATAAATGCCCCAAAGGCAAATATAAAGCAGTCATCATGTGTCCCCTCCAGAAAGTTGTGTGCTCTGCACCAGTTTGCAATAGATTAAGACTAATTTGGACTGATTGGATGAGTCATGGCATGAAATATAGAGTAGGGAGTTTATTTAAAACCTCGCCATATGAAATTTAGCACAGGGACTCCTCGCACAGATGCAACGTTCAGCTTGACTCAGTGTCTCCAGCGTCTCTAAGAAAAGAAACACTACTTTCTGTTTGTCTGCCTTGCACAGATTGCCCCAGAAAGTCCCACCGATAGAGGAATTAAAGTCTCAGACCAAGGGAGCTCCCATGGTTGGAACCACTTCAAGGACCAGCATTGAGCCTCCAGAAAAGCTCCTTTCCAAAGGCCTCCATGTCCCATTTCCCACCAGATCTTACACCAGCATGAGTTTTCTTAGGAAAGCTGCTGCTATATAGATAAAGTCTGATTTTCTACAGCTATTCAAGCAGACCGTGCTTCAATTTATACCAGGGGAGCAGTGGATGCATTTCAATAGAACACAGGACAAAGAGAGAAAATAGGAATTGATAGTTCAGCTTTCACATAATCACTTTGTAAAATGGTTTAAAACACCTCAGGTGGAAAATACAGCACAAAAGCCTAATCACAAGCAGCATGGAAGCAGAAACATCTTGTATCTATCCTTAACTTCCCCTGTTTCAGGCAGCAGCAGCAAAGCCATGCAGCATCCTTCACCACTGCTGTGGAGCCCAGGGGGATGCCACGTTAGGAACTGCAGACATGGGCAACTCATATGGACGTAACTCAGTACTCCTCTGTAGTCCAGAGCAATGAAATGAGCTAATATCATGCAAAATTATCCCAAAATCATCCTGTTCTGCTAAAGTGTCTACCTCTTGGCCCCTATTACGCTGAACATTGATCACAAGAGAAAACTGCTGCAAAGACAAAGCTCTTTCCATCCAGGATTAGCAATTTCAAGCACTTACATGCAGTAAAACACATACAGTCATATACATAATGCCAGTCAGCCCCGAAACTGATGGAAAACCCAGAAAGTGGAGTTCAAATCAGCTACTTTGTAGGATTGGGCTTTGGAGGGGGAAACAGAGCAGGCTGCAGCAGTCCCAGAAACTATAGGCAGGAGCCAGCAGCGGGACTGATGGATGTGGGATGAGGGCAGCTCAGCCTCAATCTTCTAGAATATTGTAGTAGAGGTGAATGCAGAAATCATGTAATTGAGAACCAGCCAAATGCCATAAGCAGATGGAGTAGAGAGGTGTAAAGAATAATATTGTGAAATAGGTTGTATGGGACAGACTCTCCTCTTGGGTCAGAGGAGCATAAATGCTGCCAAGAAAAGTTATTTGGTAGTTTTCACACCTTGGGGCTTGTCAGGTGATAGCCATGAGCAGCAGTGAGGAATAAAACCCAGCATGTGCCTTTTCAGAAGGGTTTTCCAGGTGTGAACCTGCTTTACAGAGGGTGACCGAGGTCTGGCCCAGGATCTCCGAGCTCACTGAAATTAGTGGGACACCCCACGAGCCCCAAAGCCTGCACACAGCCCCATGGGCATTTCTCTCCCCATCCCTCCTTCCCTCTCCCACCTTACCCACAGGATCAGCCGCTGTCCCCCGTCTGTCCCATCTCCTCCTGCCTCTCACAGCCAACAGCCACCAACGCTGGAGTCAGCTCCTCTGAGCTTCTGGTTTCCTGTCATCATCTGAATCACTAACCCCAGCATCCGCTGGTCAGCCCCTCACGAGGGACCCGCGGGGCTGCTCGCACAGGCTCACCCTGGGCAGTAGTTTATCAGCCACAGGGAGAGGAAGAGGCTGGCGTGGTGAGGAGCTCTGTGGCTGCCAACGTCCCTTCCCAAGCAACCCTCTAGGCTGGTGCCCCCCAAAAGCTCAAGTTTCCTTTTAGCACAGAGCCCTGGCAGGATCTGACACCGCACGCTGTGAGCGGCAGATGCCGCCTGGAAAAGCTTGTAGCAGGTAAAGCAAACTGTAAGTTCTCTCTTAGTTTTTTATAGAAGAGACGATGTCTTAAAGGCAGCAAACAGCCTGAGGTCACTGTTGCTAACAGCCAAACCTGGAGCTCCTGTCCAGAGCTGTAAGAATAAAACTATTCCTGACACTTCAGCATTGGCAGTTTGCAGACATCAGACACCATTTCACTGCACTCTTAAAAAACCCAGTAGTAGTTCCTTAATATTTTGGTGCTTAACTAGAATAAGGAGGGTTTATGAATATGGGGAATTGATCTACTGGCTCAGAGCCCTGTTACAGCACATGAAATGTGTATCCTGCTCTAGGAACAGGAAAGGCTGCATGTATACAGCAGCCCTATGTAGTTGTAGCTACCAGAGCACGACAGCCAGGCAGGCACACACTTTACAGCTGCAAGCAGAACACCACTTCAAGCTGCCTCTCCCTGAGGCTCTTGAACACATCTCTTACACACAGGCATGTAAATTATTCAGTAAAGGGAAATTCTGTTATATTTAAAGTAGGGCACTCTCAAGCTGCCACAACCAGTTACCCACGTCCACCTCTCTGTTATAGAAGATGACTCTATCATAAACATCACACAATACCCAAGTGTTCACAGCTCTGGGATGGGAAATTCTCTCTCAGGCTTTCAGAGGAAACACTGCTTTGATTGTTCACCACTGCACAAAAAAATACATCCACACTTTCTCTCTTCCAAACCTAACTCAACGTACTAAAATCATTGCTTTGATGTGCTTCCCAGAGACATTCCCACAAGAAATTCGGGTGCAGGAGATTCTCTTAGAACCAAAGAGTAGAAGTGGTATCCTGTGTATAAAGGATACTATATAATGTGAAATGCTTTTCTGAATGCTGAAAGAGTTGCTGCAAAATTGGCATTTCTAGCAGAGGTCTTCACTATGAAGTAGTTTATTAGAGGCTTTCTAGCAGGTTTTTTAATGTATTTAAACACAATCTGATAACAGAAGTTCTACGAAATTGTTCTTTATAGCAGAACTGATGCTCTGAATGTGCTGGAGACAATTGCAGCCTGCCTTTCATATCAGAAATTGATCTCATTAGGACCAGCCACTGCTAAAAAGGTCCCATGTATTTGCTTACAGGTTCTCTGGTGGGTCTCACAGCTCCAGAGACGACTCACTGCCGTGGTACAGACGTTACCGCAGTTGGCACTGACGGCACCTTGTGTCAGTCCCCTAGTTGTCTCCTGGACTGATGCACACACCAGCTCAGCCTCTCGAGAAGCTGTTGCCATGCCCAAGGGGCAAAGCAGCAGGGTCACCCACAGTGCATTACAACAGCGATGCTCTTAAGAGGCCAACCACCTCGATGTCTAACTTGGATGAGCAGGTAATTACTGCAGTAACACACACCACTGCAGATACCATCTCCCTTCTTCCTATTTCTCATGAGAAGAGCTTGGTGCAGGGATCCAGGACGAGAGCACGCGCCCCGAGCACCTACCAACACAACCATGAGTTCTGCTCCTCCTGAGGCCAGACCAAGCCCCCTTGGACACCAAACTCTGCTTCAGGCTTTACTCTCTGTCCTAACCCCTATGCCTCATATAGGCCTGCTGCTAGAAACTATTTGTGGTCTAATAAAACCATTTCTGGTCTGAAAAGAAGGTCAAAGATACAGGAACATCACACTTTTATCTACTGCAATGAATTATATAAAATGCCACATTACATTTGCACCTTCCCACATACTTTTCAAAGCTTACCCATTTCAGCTTCATTTTGTTTTCCCCCATAAAAAACACGTAGCACCTACTCCTTCAGTTAGTTTTACCAGCTAACCAAACCCTCTTTTTCTCACATTGATACAGAGTTAACCAGCTGTAGGTAGATCTCTTCGGGCCCAGAAAGGTTGTGAGAACCCATTCTCCACCCTGCACACCTTACCTGCTGGGGCTGGAAGGCTGAATGGCCTTAGAGACCAGCTCACATTCTTCCTGATGAAGGTGGGGTCTGCTCAAAGCCCAGCTGGTTTTGCTTGAACCAGGTGCTAGGACTAACGCTGATCAGAAATTAGCAGTGAAACAAGGATGACAAAACATTGCATCATCTAAACTGGCCTTTCTGCAGAAACATACTTTTTACAAGGGCCTGTAGGGACAGGACAAGGGGAATGGCTTTAACCTGCCAGAGGGGAGATTGAGATGAGCTCTTAGGCAGAAGTTCTTCCCTGTGAGGGTGCTGAGGCGCTGGCACAGGGTGCCCAGAGAAGCTGTGGCTGCCCCATCCCTGGCAGTGTTCAAGGCCAGGTTGGACACAGGGGCTTGGAGCAACCTGCTCTAGTGGAAGGTGTCCCTGCCCGTAGCAGGGGGTTGGAACTGGATGAGCTTTAAGGTCCCTTCCAACCCAAACCATTCTATGGGTCTGATTCTGTGCAACACATCCGATACTGAAAGCTTTGAGGAAAGGTTGCTGAGCTCCAACAGGTTCTTTTTCTTAAATCTCATAAGCTTTGTGAATCAAGCGTTGCCTATTTTGCAGGAGACCAGCATTCAGATTCCCCTTGTGCTGGGACCAGAATAAGCACACGTCTCATCCCAAGCACTTAAACAAATGGGTTTGCCAGATTTTCACAGCAGCTTTAATGAAAGCCACATCTTGAAGGAAATATTCTGATGTGCTAAACTAGTGCTGGCACATTCATGTACAGGCCAAGAAACAGCTTTCCTCTCAAGCTGCAGCCTCATGAGCATCTCCTCAAGGAAAAGAGGAAGTGCCACCTCCTCCCCTGCCCCAGCTGCATGCCCCACTGCAAACCTGACCCCCCCGAGCCGAAACCGAGAGCAGCCCCGTTGTAGCTGAAGATACCTGCTGCTACCGCCCAGTGGAAAGACAGCTCACAGCCAGGGCTTCTGCGGCTTTACAACCATTTGCCCAAGTAAGCTTTGCAAAGACTAATCCTGTACATCCCTGCGGTGCTATAAAGCTTCTTCCCATGCTTATCCTGCTTAGTTCGGCCTTGTAGACACGGTAATTCTGAAATCTGAACACAAAACCCTAGAAGGTTTGAATGCTTTTATTTGATTATTTTTTATACAGCAATACAAATTGTACAGGTTGGTTACAGTACAGATTTCGCAGGGGTTCAGAGAGGTACTTAGTGATTTTTTGGTTTATTTAAAAGAAAGAGGCAGATCTCGGGAGCACGGTGACATGAACAAAACAATCTCACAGTAGGGTGCGAGATCCCTGCCGTGGGGAACACTTAACCTGGCTGAAACCTACAGGGCAGGATGGCAGCGTTCCCAGCAATAACAGACCCAAAACATCAACCCTGGGATACTCTATAGAGCTTTACACAAGAATTTGTGAGCTTACAGGTTGTTTCTGTAACAGCACTGAAGGTCCTTAAAGCCCTTGGATGCACTTTGCTGCGAACGGGACAGAAATGAGGGAAGCTGATGTTAAAATTAAGCTACTGTTGAGCAGGACACGTCACAAAACACAGTCATTGCAGCTGTGGAAAAGGGAACCAGAAAATGCTTTAGATTTAGTCACTCAAACAGCTACAGGAAGATGAGGAACATGATCTTAGAGCTAATAACACTGACACGGGCGACACCATGCGCACGTGGTGACAGCGCTTGTGCAACCAGAACTTGATCTCCTGTATCTTGTGCCCACCTGAGCTTTGGGTTTACGTGAGCAGACACAGATGGAAGCAGCAAAGCTCCTTTGCAATCCCTGATGTGCAGAATAGGGGCAAGCCATACCTTGGTAGCACCTTTCTCCAGTTAGCCTAAAACATACAATGTCATCAAGATACTGCTATTACTAACACGCACCAGGCTTGAGAGGCAAGTGTCTGGCACTGAAGGATTAAATCCTTTCAGAAAGCAGGGCCAAAGACTATAATTACACCATTTTAAATGCTTCTGGTCAGTTGGGTTAATACCACTACAGTGAGTGGTATCACAGATAACAGAGTAAATTGCAGATTATATAGATAAAACGCATGCACCTAATAAAAGATGGCCCTCTGCCACTTCAAAGATTCTTGATTCCTTAACATCCTGCAGTGGGTAAGTGGCATTTGAGGGGAGGGATGCAGCTACCAGATTAGAGAAGTCCAATCTCAGCTGGAAACCAAATTCCTCCTCAGCCACAGAAACTCCTCTTTCTAAAAATTTCAGACAAGCATCATCTACAAAATTGCATCCCAACAATCCAGTCCAGAAAAGTGCCCTTGAGAACTACGAAGGTTCTATGCTAGAATGTGCCAGGATCTACAACAGCCTCACTCCTCCAGAGCCTTCACTGGTAGCGAAACACAGAAACCATGAGTATGTAAAACATAAACTTAACACAAATGTGAAGATGCTTGTGGGTAACAGCTTATTGCCCGTGTTCTTGCTGTAAGCCAGCAGGAATAATGATACTTCCACACACTGAGAAGGAATGAGGTGGTACCAAACCCAGGGATCTATGCCTGGCTGTCACTGCACTGCTCAGAGCAAACGTGACTCCTTTGTCCAAAACACATTCCAGGTGAGCAGGGGGATTCCTGGAAACCATGCACTGGAAACAGCTTTGCTCAAAGCACTCGGCAGGACGAGGGCTGCTCTGCAAGTCACTACACGTGAGCACTCTGCATTTCAGGCTTTGCTGCCTTTATCCTTCAGTCTTTTCTACAAAAAGGAGGGGTTGGAATATCACAGGGTTTGCTCTAAAATTCTCAGCATTCTATAATCTTTTCTGCAAGTCAGCAGGTAGTACTACAGGTAGCAAATTCTCCTACAATACTGTGTGCTACAGTCAAGATGGAAACTACAATAGAACTCCTAAGACAAGTTGAAAAACATCAGGATCATCCAAACCTGCCCTGGGACAGTGAATCTTGGGCACAACTGCTCCCTGGGACACCTCGCTGAACTTCAGACACTCATGGTCAGCATCAGAGACTCTTTGAGTAGCACCAGCACATCTCAGTAGCTGGCTAACATCTTGTTGCTGCTTTAGGAAGGCAAGTAAGCCACCCTCAAGGGCATAGATTTGACTCTATCTCCAGCCTATCATTTGAATAGGGGAACACTCCTCCTCGCTCTTCAACCATCAGAACCCCACTCATGACCACTGAGTCTCCTCTGATGCTGCCATCGTCTAGGGAGTTCACAACACACCCCTGCCAGCACGGCTGCTCCTGCTAGAGGACTGGGATTAGCTCTCCCAGGACCACTCCTGGCCTTGGAATTGCTTTTAAGTGGTCGCCAGTGGAGTTCTGCAGCAGGTTGCATGCACGCTGCTTACTCTGGCATTGTCCCACAGCTCTTCCAGACATGCCAGTCTTCCCCACCTGCACCCCAACTGGAAAAACACAACAAAGCACTTTCCACAGTAGCAAAGCAAATTCAATTTCAGTTCCAAAATCTGTCTGCTGCATTCCTGACTTCAGTTTTGGTCATTTTTGTAAGTTCAAGCTTGAAGAAAGCTCTGCACAGCTGCTAGAAATAACTTGGGGAGAATATGAATAGCCACAAAGTGCATTATCTATTTGTTACCACGGCTGGTAACCTCCTAGGTCTAGGCTTTGCCATGCCAGGCCTAGCTTTAAGCTGCAGGTAAAACTAAGCACCACAGATTACACCTTAACTGGTTTTTTTTGCTGGTGGGATGGGGCAAAAATAATCTTGTTTCCCCCTACAAAACTTCAAATGTCACATGTGTATATTAATTTTGTCAACTGTTGACACAAGCTCATTTGAGATGCTTCTGTATAGGAAAACGTTCATTAATTTTTTGAAGGGAGGATAGAAAAAGGACTGGAGGGGTTTAACCCTGAGCCATATGGAAGCAGAACTCAGAACGCTCCAACAAAACCAGGCAAGGCATTGATGGCTGCATATGGAGAACTACAAAAATATTAAATGATACTGGGGATCAGGCTACACTCACCAGTGGGAAACCCTTGACCAAGCAGATACTAGCAGGTACAGAAAGCTACATATAGAACTAAGATGAGCCATTTTCCATCTCTCTACCTTTCTCACAAGTCAGTGTTACTTCCCTCCATGCACTGAGGAAATCATTGCTTCTACCACGCAAAGGCCTGAAACACCAGCTCTGAGCAAGCCTTGTGTGGCAGCTAAGGACACCACCTCCAACAGCTAGCCCTGCTCTTATCCAACACTCAGGGTGTTGCTCCTGTAGGACAGCCAGGTGCTAGTACACACATTGTGCTGCTTCAGCAAGTGGCTCCAGAGCAGGAGTTGGATTCTCTGCTCAAGCTGTCCTAACAGCAGGTCTAAACAGTGACCAAGTAGCCAGAAGGCAGGAACACTTCCCATCCTTTCATGCTATAGAAAGCAGTAAAAGCAGCAGGGAGGTCAGAGCTCATTTCCTCCATAAAACCACGGCTCCCCGTCTCAGCATACCCTGCAGCATGCATACACTTCACAGGCACAGGGCAACAGCCTCCTCAACAGTTACAGCTAGTGGGAAACAGGTCAGCTGGAAAAGTTGGCAGAAACTGGGCAAGGCAACAGCAAACTGATCTGTTTGCTTTCCTCTTACCACAAAGACTCCACATGAAACTGATCCCTGCTCACACTAGATGGACACAGCTTCTGCCCTGTAGCCAGCAGGGGATGATCCTGGTCAGAGGGCAGCAGAACTCAGCTTCTGGGAAATGAGGAACACGAGGAACTACACAACCTGCAACTGCAACGCTTCAAATACAGCTGAGACCACAGGACAAACAACTTGGGCTCGCTTCCACTCATACACAAATATTACTTCACTGTGTCCTTCATGTTCCAGCACTCTTTTATATTAGATTTCCCCCATATTTTGTGTAAGAATGGCTCTGGGACTGCTTGCCCAGAAAAATTTAAGGAAATTTCCACATTAACACAATGTTTGAAAACTGAGAGGGGGAAACATGCTACAGCAGACTCAAATAAAGACCAATGTTAAATATTACTTAATGTTTTTCTTTTATTTAAAAGATCATTCACAAAATACCATATCCATAAATTTATTTTGTTATGAAGCAGAATGTGTTAAGTGTTTGGAATTCTTTTCTTTTTTTTTTCTCCTTTGTTTTTACATTTAAAAGTCAACTGTCTTGACTAGAGGTGAGTTTTTATATGGGAATTTGTTCTTAAAATCTTTTCCACATTGAAGATGTAAATAGATCAATTATTGGTTTGGAATACAACCACACAAATGCATGTCTGTCTTAAATTAAGTATTAGTGTTAGACAAATGGTTCTTATCTCAGAAGCAGATTAAGTGACAGGCAGAAGGAAGGAAAGAGTAGTTCTGTAAATTGCTGGGACTCTGACATTAAAGGTAGCTTTAGGGAAGAAATTCACTACTAGCAGTGATGCTGGTAGCGAAGCAGCCATGCTTCCAAACTCCTCTTGCCAGCACTCCAGAGTGCTGGCTGCTTCATCCAAAATCTGTCAGCACTAGCACTAGGGGCCCAAGTTTTTTCCTCATGCACTGGACATATCCAGACTTCCGTGCGGTAGAGCCAGGTTTTGTTTTGGAACATTAATGATCCCTCTCCTTTTGCTCCAGCCTCGCCTCCCTCCTCCCACACAACACCCACAAGAAACATTTCAAGTGAAGAGAGATGCAGTACTTAGAGATGCTTTTTACCCAAACTTCTACATGAAGAGAGTCTATAGCAGAACGATTTCTAATCTGCCCATTTTCAAGGTATTCTGAAAGCAGAGGTCTTAAAACTGTACACCACTGGGCAAAGAAATACAGGGGGTGATGGGGGTTATATACTGCATGGCAAAGTATACACTCCTTAAACAAAAATAAAAAAGTCCATTTTATTTGTAGAAACTTCATTTAAAAATTTACCAAACATGTAAAACCCAAAAAAAGTAAGCAGAAAGAGCCAGTGAGCAGTTGTGCTCCAACAGGCGCAGTTTTGCAGCACTAACCTTGAGCAGAGGTGTAGCATCATACCATTTTCAAGCCAACAGCCAGCCACCAGCAAGAGTCTGCTGGCAGGACCTTCAGCCATACTAATTCCACCACCTATTCACCAGGCTTTTTTTCAGCCAAGGCATCTACTAAATTGACACTTCCTGGTAACCTGTGTGAAAGGGCAACTCTTGCCCCTTAGTTTTACAAGGGGCTCTGCTATATACAGTAACTGTCACCAATTGACAAAAATGGTATTTTACTACTTGGTTAGAACTGTAAATTTCTCTGTTCAACTCATCTGGACTCTCCAGTTTTCCTCTTCAGAGCCACAGCAATACAGAACAAGACATGCAGGTCAGAAGAGGAGCACTGAGGAAGTAAAAGGAAACCATACAGGGAAGTAACTAAGTCTAACCTGTGCTTCTAAAGTAAAACAAACCCAGAAAGGAGGAAGTGAAGCAGCACCTTTGTCCAGAGACCTCCACGCTCGTGGAAGCAGCTACACTGCCTTATCTACTGGCAACTGTGCTGCTTGGAAGGAAACAGAAGAGGGAAACTCAGCACAAAGCAGGCACTAGATACAGCAAAGCCAAGAACGTACTAAAAACCACTTGTTAACAGCTGACATGCATTCACAAGCTCTGTGTTTTCGGTTTCAAAGAGGACAAATACCAGATGGCAGGAATGGTAAACTGCAGGGTTGACATTCCAGCAGAGCTAGTCACTCTGTACTGTCTTGCTTTTTCTCCCGCCTCCCCATTCCCTCTCAACCCCAAATTCAGTCGTGCTCTTTTACTACTTCCTCTCGGGGCTTGGCTCCACCGAAGATAGCAGAGTTTGGGTTGGCTACTTGATTGAGGGGAGTAGCAACTGTTCGAGGTTTGAGCTGAAGTCGGGGTCGCTGTGCTCTTTCCTCTGAAAGGAAAAACAAGGAGGTTTGAATGAAGTTCTGTCAAGGGCAGTAGCTTTAACCTGACAAAGAAAGCAGCAGCCTGCTTTGTGAAGGAAGACTGAATTTCAGAAGATATCAGGAGTTTACCTTCTGTTGGCTCTCTGAAGTCCATGGAAGATCCACGAAGGGGAGGCCCATCTCTGAAGCGACCAGTGCCACCACTTCCCATTGAAGCACCTGGTGGTCGCCGGTCTCCAGGGCGAGTTCCTCTACCCCGGCCTCCCAAGAAGTCATCATCTTTGAATCCTGAAGACGGAAGACAGTGAATTTAAAGAGTGTATTTTGCAATGATTTTAATCTAGATTTTTATCTGGATGACTGGAAAACCTTGCAAGTCACTGCTGTCAGTCCAAGATGATGCACTGAGAGCCTTTGTCTGTAGACAGATTGCTTCAGAGATCTCCAACATGTTCTAGAAGAGTCACACAGATTCCATTTGAAACCAAGTATATACTATGCCAAGTTTAGAAACTGCTTTATCCTCCTAGAGGCTTATTGGAGTGTTGCAGAGTGGGTCACCAAGTGAGCTTAAAATATGAGCTTCAGCTGCAAATTCAGACTGTTAACACCCTTAGCTGAACTCAGAGACAACACTGGCAGTACTCAGAGTACTTCTGTAGCCAAATCACCCACTGGCTACAGCCTTGGCATCAAACCTGCAGGAGCAGAAGAAATGGGTAAACAGCTAAGGAGCAGTGAAATATAAGAGTCTTTATAAAACAGAGCCTTTGAAAAACAGAGCAAAACCTCAAGGATTTTTAGTTGAACTATGAACTGACCAGGCATTTACCAAAGAGCTGAAAAAACTTTACCAAAACAACCAATTCAGACTTTATATATGAAACTGGCTGTATTTCTTCAGTTTAAGTACCAAAAAGAATCAAGAACTGCCTGTCACTGACCAGAGTTCCAGTCTGTACCAATGACTAGTCTAGAGCATCTCTCCAAGCCCCCATCATCTGTATTCAGTGGGAGGAGAATACTTCAGCACACCTACAGGGGATATACTCTGTTTTTCAGAAGCCATATGGAAGAGAACATTTTTTTGTTTTGTTCTCATCTGACATTTTCTTTTCCACTTCAGTATTTGGCAGAGTTGCAGAACTGTCCCTTACTTACTTCAGTGCCAAAGAATCATTTTTAAAGACTTGATCCAGAGCAAGGCTGTACAACCTGAGAAGAAAAGCTTCTGTAGCAACTAAAACTTGAGTGCTAAACTTTTGGATCGCCAATCACTCAGCCAGCATCTAACAAGCTGAAATGCATCCACATTTTGAAGAAGCTGCCAAAGAAGGCATAAAGCTCTGACATCGGAATGCTTAGCTACAAAGGCAGGTTAAGCACAGCACTGCAGCAAGCTTCCTCTCTCCAGCACCATGCTTCAGCTTCATGCTAGTGGCAAGGGCACACTTTGTTACCACTCCTACTTCGTCCATTCCACTCACGCAGAGACCAGACATTGCAAAGTTGCACTTGCCAGCATCTCCCCATCAGAAAATGGACCAAACCCATGATTTCAGAGGACAAAAGCAATTGTGTTAATGTCACCCTGCATTCTAATAGCTGACTGGAAGTCAAAAGAAAACCCAGTGGCTCCATTGCTACCTTCCACTCAGCAAGCTCAGTCATGTGTTGCAACTTGCCTTATTGCAACAGGTCTAAAAGTTTAGGAACATTCTGCATTTAGAAGTGCTTTGGAACACTAACACATCTTTGGAGAAGTCAGTTGCTTCAGGGATACACATATAATGATGTCACATCACCTTAAGAAGGTGAAAGCCTCTGCTCTGAAAGAATACAATATCAGCTTTTCCACATGATCTGTTTCTGCTACTATTCAGATATGTACTCGGCCACATGTTTGAGAAATGCTTAAAACCTAGACAATGTAAGGTATACTTGAACAAGTATTCTGTCATTTAGGATTGTTTCATAAAATTCACAGTCAAGACTCTTTCCTCTGTTATAAGGCAATGGAAGATTCCCCCTGAAGAATCCCACTGCAGCTGTAGGCCAAAGTTGGCCTAAAGTAGATTGAATCAAAACAGTAATGGGGACAAATGTATCTGACATAAAAATGAGAACATTTCTGTGCCTTTTAGGCTGCCTATCTTTATAAGTGTTAATACTGATACCAGAATTGAAGTCATCTCTGGAATCCCATCCACCTCCTCTGGATTCTCGGGAACCTCCTCCCATTCCTAGGAAAAAAGCCACAATTGTGTTCAGGTCTGAAGCTGTGGGAAAGACTGATCAAGGGGATACCAAACCAAAGTTTCAGTCCTTCAATATCCAAAGTAATGCTGCTGGAAAATCCTTTCATTTGAGTACTACCAAGTTCCATCACACAGGAACAAAAGATTGGTTTAAGTTAATCAACAACAAGGGGTCAGGAAAGTTTCTCTAATCCACATTCAATGCAAACCTTTAGTGAGTCTAGTACAAATAAGCTTCAACTACAGCAAAGCCTGGTTTTACACTGGAACAGATGGATAGTCCAAAGCAAGTATTTATCTACTTGTGCTTACTCATTTCTCTTGCATCATAATAAAATAGTAGCAGATCAGACTGTTGGGCTTACGATTGTCCTCTGCAAGACACTGTACATCACCAGGGGTATTGGTCTCACTTCCTGGGCTAGGAGTGACAACATACTCAGCTTTTGGACACAAAGCGCATCTATAGTCCAGACATTTCAGGCATGGCAGCAGCTAGGTCATAAACATGTATATACATATAAAATTCCTTCTTCTTGTACCATCTCCATTTTTATTTGCATGTCTTGTCTTAGCATTAGTTAGCACCACACGTCATAACTACAACCATTTTATTTACGAAGCTATTTAGAAAATCAGAAGTCACCTCTGTCATCAGGTCCACCACCTTTTCTGAAGCCAAAGCCACCTTTATCCTGTTTTCTGCCTTCTGCTATGTCCACTCGGAGTGATCGGTCACCCAAAAGCTGTTAAATAAAAGGGAGAGTGTCTTCAGAATGTATCATATGGGCTACCAAGGAGTTTGAGACTTGTGCTTATCTTTTTATTTCACAAAGTAATTGCAAGTATACTTACTGCACCATCATATGTAAGAGCTTCCTTAAGTGACTCCACCTCATCGAACTCTACGTAACAAAATCCTGTAAGAAGAACCTCATGAGTTAATACCAGCACTTTAAAATGCCTTCGTAAGAAGCTACTCTCCCTGCACATCTGCTAACAGCCTCTCTTTCAAGCATGAGCTAAGATATGGGCAGTGCATGATGTACACAACTCTGAAACTAAACATCACTAACAATGAAAGCATTTACCTGTGCCTATTAACAATAGGGACAAATCCCAGAACAGAACTCTGTATGGGCACTACACAAATGCCAAGAGCCTGATTAATTCCCTCTGCCACAGGGTTCTCATTACAGATGATTTAATCTATGCCTTTAGACAGTTATTTAGCTGAATATTGACATCTGGTTACCAGTATTTTTAAACAAGAAGCTGAAGTACCTGCTTGGCCAGCAGGCTGATCTTGTGTTATCACATCATTTAGTGAATTTATTCCTTTTCTAATATCCTGTTCTCTGAGTTAAGGTTCCCCCTGCCCCCTCTCCAAGTAACTTACTTCCACTGGCCAATTCCAATAGAAATCACATTTGCATCCTCTAAAAAGCTGTATCTACTTGCTTTTTCTCCCTGTCTACTAAAAAAAGACAGATTGAAGCAATGGAAGTCTTCTGAGCTAAAGAAAGATTGTGTAAGTACTCAACACTTAAGGTCATGGATCTTCAGTGGGTCAGACACTTCAGCTTTGTTAGAATTCATGCAAGACAAACAAGGTTTGAGAAAGCAAGCCCTTTTACGGCAGGGCAAATATTGACTTGGCACTTGGTTAGTCTGTATCTGAAGATGATGGAAGCAACAGTGAATCTCATTCAAATTAGATGTTTAACTCTTAATGAATGAGAAACCTGCATAAGTCAACATAAAGAACAAACACAGATCAACAAACTAACCACGCTTTGGAGTAAACTGAAGTTCTCCATTAAAGTGACTTTGGAAGTCCCTCATTTCCCCTACCAGCTAGCCATCCAGAACCAAACCAACTCTGAACACTCACCTTTAAATTTGTCTGTTTCCTTGTCTCTGACTAGTCGTACACTCCTTACGCTGAGATCCTTGAAGATGGCATCTATGTCTCCTTGAACAGTGTTGAAGGGTAGGTTTCCCACATATGCTGTGAAAGGGGGTTCTGTTGGCAGCTCTTTCTGTTTGCGGGAACCAAGGCCACCACCACGAGACCTGTTAAAAAAAGCACAGTGTCTCTGGAACCTGGCTCCCAACACAGCCAGTAATACAGCACACAGCGCTGCTCAGGTGCTGTTGGACTTTTTGGAAGTAATTCTTCTACAACTTTGGTTAGTTTCTCTATTCCTTTTGCCTCTTCCTGCCACCTCCACTACTGGCCAACTCCTTCCTAGTATTATCTGATGCAGTATATCAGTGGAAGAACAAATGAACAATGTATTTAAATACATTACAGGTGAACGAAAAGTGATGAATGAACTTCTTTCTCTTAGAATAGTTAGGGTTGGAAAGGACCTTAAGACCATCTAGTTCCAACCCCTCTGCCATGGGTAGGGATGCCTCACCCCTAGACCATGTCACCCAAGGTTCTGTCCAACCTGGCCTTGAATCATCCCCTAATCCATTAAGAAAAGCAATGTAAGTTTCTCTCTACTGTCCCTTACTCACAACCACTGCTTCTTAAAAAAAAAAAAAAAACAAAAACAACAAACCACCCCAAAAAAAACCCCAAAAAAACCCCAACAACAAACCAACAAAAAAACCACTCTACACCCTAGACTAGATTTTAAGGATAATTTATAGCAGTGAAGAAATACTTGTATGGTACAGGCTTGTCAGCTTATCTGAAATTAAGCTGGACCCAATGGTTTAAGTAGTGTATTATCAACACCCACGCCACCATTATCTAAATTATTTCATCAGCATTTAGTTAACAGAAACATCTTCTCCTAATTCTGAAGTTACTGCCATAACTGTCAGATATCTGGACTGGAATACTTGGAATTGGACACATAATAAACAACTTGGTTGAGCAAGGTGTTCTAACACAGAGAAACTGCTATCAGTGCTCTTTGGATGTTTGCTTCTTCCTTTGTGTCTCCTGAATTATAGGCTAAGGTAACCAGGTTCATAGAATCATAGAATAGTTTGGGTTGGAAGGGACCTTCAGGGGTCATCTAGTCCAACCCCCCGGCAACGAGCAAGAAGATTTTCAAATGCATCAAGTTGCCCAGAACCACATTCAGCCTGGCCTTCATGTCTCCAGGGATGGGGCATCCACCACCTCTCTGGGCAACCTGTTGTCTGGACAACCTAGGTTGTCTTTTCCTATCTTTCCCCTCAGTCTCAGTTAAGGCTATTGGCATTGATTGCTGAGGAACTAGACTGCAGCAGCAAAATTCTTTACTGTATTAATGTAAAGTGTGTTAATTTCCTGTAGAGCCTCATTTTCTAAAGCTTTCTTTGATCTCTTTTACAGAGGAAAGGATTTGTTCTGTGGGCACACAGCAATCTTAAGCTACAGCTTCTGGACTTCCAGAGTACAGGATGCACTGTCGCTGGTTCCAACACTGTTTGCCCACCTAAGCAATCTTTGACTTCCACCTGAGACACCACTATCCTGCCTCTGTTCTCTTCAGGGCTTTACTTTTACTGGGTCATCTTCATGTCTGCTCCCTTTCCCAGAGGCTCACTGTGCATTTAAAAGCACAGCAGAACACAAACTGCACCAAACCAGGATTTGCTAGTGTGACATGGACTAATTAGATTACTGCAGAGCCCTACCTAAAATACAGAAGGTCAAATAATTATTATTTCATAGAATCACAGAATGGTTTGGGTTTGAAAGGACCTTAAGATCACCTAGTTCCAATCCCCTCCCATGGCAGGGACACCTTCCACTAGACCCTGTCACCCAAGGTTCTGTCCAACCTGGCCTTGAGCACTGCCAGGGATGGAGCATTCACCACTTCTTTGGGCAACTTGTGCCAGCGCCTTAGCACCCTCACAGTAAAGAACTTCTTCCTTATATCTAACCTGAACTTCTCCTGTTTAAGTTTGAACCCATCACCCCTTGTCCTATCGCTACAGTCCCTGATGAAGAGTCCCTCACCAGCATCCTTGTAGGCCTCCTTCAGATATTTGAAGGCTGCTTTGAGGTCTCCACGCAGCCAGAATATCCACTGGGCAAGCAATGTACTTTTTTTTTCATTCCAGAATAAATATTTTATTATTAATGAATCAGCTAATGCAGAGATCTTTTCAAGATTCCTTAACTCTTCCAAGGCAAGCCTGTCATTTGTGCCTTTTTATGGTAGCAGTTCCAGGCAGGAGCCATTTGTCACCAACACTATCAGCATGCTGCTAGATGTATTTGAATCACAACCTACACATCTTTAATTAGTGTCCACCCAGGTTCGTATTTTAGCATTTTTGACAATGCTCCTCATCTGCCTTTGTCTCATTAACGAGTCAAAAACATATGGGAGAACTAAAGCTGCTATAGTTGAGTGTTCTGTGTGTACGGCAGAACTAACTTTAGTCACAAGACCAGGTTTTAAGAAGGAGCTCCAAGAAAGCAGAGTTGCTCTTCTAAAGAATCCCATAATATTTAGAATCAGTTCCATGCTTTTAATTCTCATCTATGGCTTCACAGCTACTAAAATACCATACATCTAATTTTTAGCAAAAAAGAAATAATTTCATTTTTATGTTCTACAGGAACATTAAAATTGCTGCAGCTGAGTTTAAAAGGAGCATTCCCTCCTTCTACACATTCTCACCATGGTCCTTGAACTGCCAGTCATTTTGTTCAGTGAACCGATCTGCCTACAAACTCACTCTAAAGTTGAATTCTCAGTCAGATCAACAAGGTGATCTGGATGGCCGCAAAGAGCACTGGTGCCAATATGGAAGGAGAACAAAAGCAAGAGCTCAAACTCCAGCTTTCAACAGCAACCTCCACTCACATCAATTTGAGCTGCTGCTGAAACCACACCCTCAAGTTAGCAATCCCCAAAAGAATTTTTGGTGCTACAGACAAACCTTGTTTCTACCATAGCATACCAGAACTCTGGGGTGCCTGTGTGGAAATCCATGCACTGTTGTGCAATCCCTCCTGACGTTAAGTCAGAAAATGAAGTATTCTTATTGAATATGATCATTAAGACCTCAGTTATCAAATATATAACTAAATATCTGGTATTTTAGTCTCCATTTGAAGAACTAGAATGAGCTGTCAATAACTAGGTTTCAAACCATGTTTCCAAACAGAATCCAGGTATAGCAACACAAAAAGAAGCTGTTTCTATACTTCCCTGCATTTTTTTCCAATACTGAAACAGTGAAACAACAATAAGGCTGACTTCAGTAACCAAACAATGAGATTGAAAGAAGATGCTCTCATTTGTAGCAAAATAGGACGAAAGTCAACTATAATTAAAACCATATCTGAACTATGTGAACTAGGGTCACACCAAAGCGTTAAATGAGTATCTGCATTTCCCACTTAGTGTAACTTTCGCTCAGACACAATCAGGTAACAATTATGTCATCTTCATGTGGGAATCTGAAAGACAACTATTTGCTTTCTTTTTCAGGAAACCAAAACAGAAAGCTGAAACGAAAAGCTTGCTTCTAACAAATGCAGAAGCAAACATCCCTAGAATTACACTTACTTATTGGTGGACTGAGCCAATAACATTGTAATGCCATACTGGGGAGAAAGGACAACTAAGCTATCACTTTGAAGCTACTCTTTTAGAAAGTTTAGTTATTCTCTCCAGAAAACATCATCTCTCAAAAGTTTTAAACAAATGGATATTTTGAAAGCTAGTATTTGAGTTTAAAGCCTTTCACTAAGGATCAAACCAATAGCTCAGTATTTATCTTTCTGCACAGCATGGAGGCAACAGCCTATCTGGATTCCAACGGTAGTTGTTTTACCAGAGGCAGCATAAGGCTCAGCAGAATGCAAGTTTTGACGAGCACTAGATGTCTTCAACAAAAAGCTTACCCAAGCCTAAAAATGAGGGGACATTTATTAACACTGAATGGGTAAGACACAGAATTCAAAATGCCAGAAGGATAAAGACTAACTCTCCAGTTTCACTTACATGTACAGTACTTCAGCAGATGAATCTTAACCTTTGAGTAAGGTGCCCACTATTACTAAGCCCAGTGCTTAAAGCCACACCTAACTAAACAGCCTAACAGCGAGTCAGGAGAGATAAATACTCAGTTTCCTTCAACTTGGAGAAGCTGTACAGATGTTCAGAGCTTCAACTAGGCCTCAGAGCACTTAATTACAGGTTTTCCTGTCAAATTTTGGCTCCGAAACACTTCCCAAAAAAAGTTTTTATAGTAATCCTTTTGTTATTAATGTCAGCAGCATGTCCTTCATCTGGAATAACTTTTGCATACCATTATAGTATGTTTCACCTCTTAATCAGTGCATCATCAGACATCTCAGGTGTAGCAAAACCGCCTCTCTTATCACACCACAGCCATTCTGTTGTTCTACCATTATTTTGAAGAGTATTAGGCAAATATCTTATGCATCAGAACTGTTCTCTGTCACACTTAAAACCTGTGCTCACTCACTGTACAGACTAAAGGTTATGCAAAACACAACTTCCACAAAAACTATTATCTCTCAACTGAGTTTATGCTATTCTTACAGTCCTAAAGTGCCTAAAATTGAGTAGGAGTCACTAAGTTAACATGGGATTCTTTAATCAGAACCTTCAAGAAGGACAGCCATGTTGTCATTATGTTATGCATATTATGGGACTTCATATAACGCACAGAGAGCTGTTAAGGTCTGAAATCATGAATTAGCTGTTAGTAACTTATTAGTAATAGTAATCAGATGCAAGTACATCTGATTACTATAAGTCACACTGATATTAGTAGCATCTGAGGCTTAAAACTTCTGCTAATTCAGAATAAGTACATTTTCTGATCTGGAAAGGTATCTACTACTCAACAGGATGCCTTTAGTTCACCAAAACAAGCTATCCACATCTTGCTTGAGAGCAAGTTTAAGTACCCTGTTACAGGAATCTGAATATGAAAGTAACATTTTAACATTAATTTTATTACTTCATAGAATGTGCCTACATTGACTAGGACAGACTGCATAGTAATAGCTGAATTTATGATGAGTGTCAAGTGCCACTTTAGGCTGCTGTCAAGGTTATTTGTTACAGAATTTAAAAAATATAGAATTGTAAGTGGGTACATCATCTGTTTGCTCTGGGTCATCTTTTCTTTAGACACAAAGGGTATCTATGCATAAAAACAAGCTTACATAGCTTAAGTGTCAAAGTGTTTCCAAAGACTAGAAAACTTACTCCTGTTACAACCTCAGCAGTAATCCTCTGTACTGCCTAAACAGTTTGAAATGGAAATGATTTATTCCTCTAACAACACGAAAGGACAAGGAAACATATCTTGGAAGATTATATTATAAAATAGCATACTTGCTAAGATTTGTTCACAAGGACAGCTTATTTCATCGTTTTATACCTACTGTTTTATTTTAGTGCACACTTTATATGGCATCAACCTTCAAAAAAGTCAATTGCTAATTGCATCTTCCTAACCTGATTTAAGGCAAACTTCGTAATTGCTAGTTATTGTTTCTGTAGCTCCTCCCCTATACCCACTCTCCAGGCCAAAAAAAGAACCCAGAGAGGAGACAAACCCTATTCAGTCCTAAGGATCGTGGATTTGGAGTCAGCACCCGGAGCCCCGCATAACGCGGCTCACAGTCCTCTCGGCCGGAGGCACCACAAAGCCCTCCCATTTCCTCTCGCTGCAGACACAACGCTGCCCGCTCTCGGGTCTCCACCGCTGCAGCTCCTCCCGCTGCCGGGCACCTCGCCGGGCGGAGCTCGTCCCGCCAGAACAGGGGCCTCTCGCCTCACTCCAGCCCTTCACGGGAATCTCCCTCTTCCCGTCTCCCGCTCTGTCCCTGCAGCAGCTCCTCAGGGCCTACCTTGGCTCTGGCCCAGCGCCTCCCTAAATCCCCCCCTCCACTCGCCTCCGGGCCGGCGGGAACACAGCGACACCTTCCTCCCGCCCCTTCACAGCGCTTCCACGCCGCCAGGCCCTAAACCTTGCGGCACCGGCCCCACGTAGCCAGGGGACGGCCGTTCCCCCCTCCCGAGACAGCAAAGCCTCCTCCTCGCTTCACAAAGCGGGCCCGCCAAGGCCGCAGGGAAATGCAGCGCCCCGAAGGGAAGCCGGCGGGGCGAGACGGGCCCGAAAGGTTCACCGAGGCAGCGTCCCCCGACCCCTTTCTCCACCCGCCGCCCCGCCGGGCCCGCCCGCCATCTCCACGGGGAGCGGGGCAGGCCAGGCCCGGCACGGCCGCGCCCCCTCCTCGCCCGGCCGGGGGGGCGCGGAACGCCACTCCCTCCTTCCCTCCCCGCTCCCGGGGGAGCCCTCGGCGCTGCCCAGCGGCCCAGGCCCCGGCGCTGCCCGCCGCGCCGCGCTCACCCCCGGCCGCCGCCGAAGCTGCTGTAGGCCCGATCGTCGTAAGGATCAAAATCCGCCATCGCCACCTCAGCCTCCTCCCCGTGCGAGCGTGACAGGACCGCGCCCGCAGGACCCCGCGCCGCTTATATACGGCGGGGCCCGGGCCAGGGCTGCCCCTCGCGGTGCCTGTCTCCGGCTCCCCGCCCCGCCGGGGCTGTCCGCGCTACTGCCTGTCGGGAAGCCCCTCGCCAGCGGTGCTCATAGTGGCTCCGCCTGCGCTTGTTTTGCCGGGGGATCTGGGATGCTCCCCGATGCGTTGGGACCAGCCTCAGCCTTCTGCTGGTCGCTGGCCTCCCATGTGTCCCAAATCGTCCTATGGTCGCTGTGGGTACGACCCGAGGCAGAGTGGTTCGTGCTCCAGGCGTTACACTTGTTACCTGCGCCCCTGCGGCCGGTGTGAGCCCGGAGTCTGGAAGGGGGCAGCAAACGTGCACAACTTTCGCGTGGCAGCTGGAGAATAGCCCCGTGTTTTATTGTAAATAAAGACCGAAAGCATCTTGGTGTCTTTAAACACGTACCCTTTGCATGAACTGGTTTGTTTCCTTTACCTAGCCTATTATTTCAGGTTTATAATAAACCCACATCTGGATGCTCGTACAGCCAGCGGTGCCATCACCCCCAGTGCCGCTGACCCCGCACCGCTCTATTTCAGAAGGGCGGACGGATCGCCGCGCTAACCCCGTGGAGCTGTAGCTCTCTTCCCCCGCCCAGCCCCGCTTCCCCGCGGGGAGAGGATTCAAACCTCCCTCGAAAGCTACAAACCAGGGCGCGGGGGAACGAAGGAAGCCCTTGGGGCAGGGGAAGGAGGAACAAGGCTTGGAGAGGGGCCGGGCTGTGAGACCGAGAGGGGAACATGGCGCTGAGGGGCGGCCCTGAAGGATCGCGGGGCGCTGCAGGGCCGCCGCGGGGCTGAGGGGCCGGAAAGCTGCGGTTCGCCTCGGCCCGTCCCGTCTGACGGGCCCGTCCCCGCTCGGGCCCCGGTGCCCCGGAAGAGGCGGGGCGGGCGGAGGACGGCGGCGGCCCCACGTGCGGCAGCGGAGGCATGGCGGAGCTGGAGGGCCTGGGTGGCGGCGCCCTGGTCACTGACCCCCGCGGGGTGCTGCGGCAGGGCCGCGCCTTCCTCGACTTCTTCTGGGACATCGCCAAGCCGGAGCAGGAGGTGCGGCTGGCGGCCACCGAGAACCTCCTGCGGCACCTGCGGGAGGGCAAGAAGGTGAGGCGGGCGCCGGGGCCGGGCCGGGCGGAGGGGCTGTGGGTGCGGGCGGACACCGGGTCGCATGGCTCTTCCCTCCGCTGTCCGGGCAGAGGAGCGGGGAGGGGGGCGCGGGGAGCCCGGCAGCCTCGCAGGGTTCCGGAGCTGCGTCTCTCTTTCAGGACGATGAGCTGAAGTACACCCTCAAGCGTCTGGTGGAAGGACTGGGAGCCACCCGCGAGGCCGCCCGCCCTGGCTTCAGCTTGGCCCTGGCACAGGTCAGTGTTCCTCAGGGCAGAGCAGAGCGCTCTGCGGCGCCTCTCCAGCGCCATCAATTCCTGGGGCCCCGCTTTGCTCTTCGTAAGGAGGCTGGAGGGCTCCCCTCTGGCAGCGCCTGCGTGCAGATGGCAGGGAAGGCTCTTGCCTTTTCATATATAAAACCTGTGTGGTTTTCAATGATGCTAATCTGTTTCAGAAACAATGCACTTACAAAGGTACAAGCTATACCAGTATCATGCTCATGTTGCGGTATTCTATCCTGCTTCAAGAAACATCCTTCGTTTGCAAATGTTGACCAGGTTTTTAAATATGCTGCATTTAGAACTATTATGATTTCTTAAAATTGCCTTGCTCCTGGTATGGCTGTTTACGTGGGAGTTCTGGAAAGGCAACCCTTTAACACATACTTCAGAGTTTTGTTTTCCTCCATGCTGGTTGAGTCTGTGACATAGCAAAGAGTCTCAGCGATTGGGATCACCAGGGGGATCTGACCTCATCTCACCCAAGAAGTTGATAACGGAGAAGAGCCTGTGTTCTTCCTACTTAGAGCAGAGCCTTGCCCTTGTTGTAAAGTTTCATTGCTTCTGATACAGGGTGATGCAGCTGCAGGAAAATGTTCTAATTATTATTACTCCTATGCCATGTATAGGGAAAAAAAAAAGGAGTATCAGCAGGTATATTTATGCCTACACTAGTTCCTACTCTTACACATCTTTTACTGATCTAGTTGCCTGTTTTCTGGCCTAATAAAGCAGCACATCTGCTGTTATGCTGAGCAACTGTTCAGATCTTATTTCAGCTGAACCCAGTAAAACTTTGTAAAATGGAAGATCTACAAACTGAGCTATTCCATCCATCTCCTCAGGTTTTACAGACTTTTGAGGAAATTCCAATTTGCAGTGTCCTGGAACAGATAAAGGAAAAACACAATCTGGAAAAAGTGAAAAAGGTGAGTTGGCTCACAGCAGCATTGGCCAATAGTTTAAATTAACTGTTCTCTATTCTTTGAAGGCTTGGTGCCTGGATACAGTAGTTTTGGGGCTCTAGCTAAAGCAAATTACTAGAATGACATAATGGGAATATTTATGAAAGCTGGCAGTTGATGACATTGTCATCTGGCCCTGTTTTAGCTGAGATTTGTCTGTGTGAAAGACAATCTAGGACAGTTCTTGAACATCATGCAGGGGGGTACATTTCAGTGTGTAACCTTCACATGGCAGGGTGTTCAAGGCTAGATCTTCCAGCCATCTTGTTCCACTGATTAGAGCTGTAGCTGAACATGAAACTTAACCTCTCAGTGAAGTGGATCTTTAACCTCCTTTTTTTTTCTCTCTTCCTTTTCAGAAACTTGTGAGAAATGCTGCTTTTGGAAACTTTTTTGGAGTTATGGCTCTGTTTCAATCTGGCCGGCTTGTTAAGGTAATACTGCTGTTATGTTGTTTGGCAGTACTGGTTCTAGGGCTGTCTGAAGTGCAAAGAGGATCTAGAGAGAAAGGTTGGGTCGTTGGCTAGTCGATGAGATGGGACTTGAAGCATCAAATTCAGTGAATTTCTTGTGCATTGTCCATGGACTATTTGTGCGTTTTAAATGTCTATTCCTGACTAGATTTTAGGAACTGTGTCAGATAGCACGGGAGGTTCCTGCCTCGCCTGGAAGAAAGGGATCTGTTGTCATGTACAGCCATAAAACATCATTTTAGGAAATGCTGAGTAGCCTGTCAGGAAGCAATCTTGTAGGTTTCTTATTACAAGTAGGTGTAAGGATCTCAAGAGTAGATTATTACCTCAGCCTTCAGTTTAATCTTTGATGCATGTCCTCTGTTTTTGGCTTATCTTTCCTTTCCAGGACCAGCAAGCTCTGCTGGGGAGCATCCAGCTTCTCCAGCAGCTGGCAAATCACCAAGCACACCTCAGAGATCTCCCTCGCAAAACTCTAATTGACATCGTGTCTGAGGTACAGCCACAGCATGTGGTGGGTGGGAGGAAGCAGGACATTGCTTTGGGGACTGCTTTTTCTTTAGTTTGTTCATAGTTGAAAGTTAAGGGGGGAGTGTGGAAGGATGACTTTAAGGTATGGGAGCTGTTTCCTGTATTGTCTGTGAGCAAATGCTTTTATTCTGGGAAGGATGGTCTGATTCATTCTGATTTCATTATGAACAAACCTGTAGTCTTTTTTTTTTACCCAGGTGACTTGCTTGGGTGATATGTTAGACTGTGCTCTTTTGAATAGAAGTATGCTGAAAACTCTGGCCAGCAAATCTTTTTTATGCACCTAGCCTGGGCCTAAGGTTGAAGTTTGGGCTGTTGAGTGTAAGAGCATGTAAGGACATGGAGTAAAGGAACTCTTGAGTATGTAGTAAAAGAAGAAAGTTTGTTTATTTCCTTCTTTTATGTGGATATTGTTTGTATGAAGATTTACAGTGTTAAAATAATATTCTATAGGTAAGTGTTCTGGGCCATCTAGTCTTGATGATAGGTTTATAGGTATTTTGAATCCAATCTTAAAAAAATACATATTAAAGCAGTTTTTTGTGCGTTTCTTATTTTTATTGGTGAAAACATTGGATCCAGTTTTCTCTAAACGTATTGAACACAGTTTACCAGCAAATCTTAATGAAACAATTCATTATGGGGAAATAAGATTAAAAGCTAATACAGGAGTGTTTCCTCCTCCCTGGGCCATCCATACAGGAGCAGTCAGACAGCAAGAGAGCAACTGCAGCGGGAGTCAGTTGACCAGGATTGCTCTGTGATGACAGCATATTGTCCTGCGCCACGTGGTTAAATAGCTGGGGACTGTATGGCAGTACTGGACACATGCATTGTTCATTTTTGGTTGTGTCACTGTAAAGACTATTTCTAAAGTTTCCAGAACATTGCAAGCTTTTAGTAAAATGCCCTACAATGCAGATATTTTATTATCCTACACAGCAAGTTAGTAAAATGCTCTCAGATGTTTCTCATATGCTTTCACCTTCATTCCTGTCTAGATTCCTGAATCTGTGTTTGAGGAGATCCTCTTTGGCATCTTGCAAAGTGACCTTGCTTCAGCCTTCACATCTCCAGAGAACCTGCACCTTTTGCTTGTCGGCATACAGAAATTCCCTAGTGTTCTGAAACCTAAAAAACTGAAGAAGCTGTTTGGCTCACCTACTGTTGTAAATGAGGAAAATATTCCCAGGTAAGTTCTTGAATAAGGAGCATTAAATGCAACATTCTTGCTCTCTTGGCTAACTGAGACAAAAGTGGCTTTCATTCAGATGCGTGCCTGTATTTGCCACTGCAGGTGCTGTGAAGGATTAGGCTCTGTTATGCAGGTTCCTAAATTACAGCCCTGTCATTTCTCCCAAGAGGCACAGTCTGCATCCTGTATCTTTCAGCAAGATGAATTTGGCCCTCAGCAATCCCCTTCCAGGCCAGACCTCTCACATTATTTTCTTTCTTCTACTAGGCTTGTAGAGCTTCTGCAAAGTGCTGCCAAGTCTGAGAAGAAGGACAAGAAATTGCCCAGTGTAGTGTTCGATTTGCTGCAGGTTTCACTGAAGGAAAACGCCTTTGAACTGTTCTGGGAAGAAGGTGTGGAGAATGGGCTATTGAAAGAAAAATCGGGACCTTTGAGGTTTGTTTTGATGTATTATCCTTCTCTTTCTTGCGCTGGTCTTTCTGGTGCCCTGTAGTAGGGTGGAACGTATGGTTTCTCATGGACAATGTGAGAACACTTGCTTTTGGTTGTTTAGGTATTCATGAAAAACTTTACAGGGAGCCTAAATTCTAAGATTCCTCTTCGAATTGTGACATACAACAAATTTGAGATTAAATTTAACTAGGACAGCACATAAAGGTGATGCACCTCACTGGGCATAAAGGTAACTTAAATCTATAGGTTGCTCCTCCAGGACTTGTCAGAGAAACTGTCCTGTCCGTCTCTAAGTGGTTGGAAGAGAGAGTCATTTGGTTTGCTTTGTGTGGTTTAAGGACAGCTCCTGTGTAGGCAAACCTTAGTTCTGAAATTCATGTCTAATACTGCTGGACTCGTGCTTTTGTGGAATGGGCTGAATTAAATCCTGGATATGTTTGGATTCTGATATGGTCTGTGTTATTAAGTAGGATATGGCTGTGCCTGACCGTAACAGTAGCTGTTTCAGCTCCTTTTCCAAGTCTAATACTAGATCTTAGTAGGATTATTTGTCTGTTCAGACTCATGCTGTATAAAATGCTGCAAAATCCAGAATACAAATCTCTGAGCATTTTGGGGACCATAGTTTAATTTATATCATAGCAAGGCAGCCTGTGGCCTGGTTTAAATCCTTCTTAGATCAAGAGTTTAAAAGTTGTAGAGGTGCACCTACAAGAAATCTTCTTAACATATTACATGAGTATCACAGTGAAAGTAAATTGTTTTCCAAGCTTCAGCAGTTTAAGTCTTGTACATGTCTTGGTTAAGTCTGAAAATAGCCTTTGTATGCTCAGCAGTGTTGCTTTTTTAGGCTGATTTCCTGCAGAAATGAGGCTAATGATGTCCATCTAATGACTCCTGACCCCATTAGGCAATTCTGATTAAATTTCACAGCAAGTTGCTGTCAAAACTAAGTAAGTTACTGTCAAAATGAAGTAAAACTGCGTAGGCAAAAACTGTAAGTAAGTTTTTATTAGGCTCATGGAAATACCTGGGGAGAAGAGATCCATGAAGTGGATTGAGGAAGGAGCTGCTGGTAAGGACTTATCTCTTTCTAGACAGTGGAGGACCTGCTACAGGCCAGACCTTAGCAGTTGTGCTAGTCAGAAGAAAAGCTTCAGGCAGCAGGATTTTTAAACACAGGATCCATGAGCTCTTAACTTCTGACTTCTTTACTTCTGTCTTGCATGCTCAGTGTAGGCTGCCCTGCCACTACTTCCCTGTCTTATACTGCTCTGCCTCCTAGCTGAGGGAATCTTCTTTGTTCCCACTCAGTTACATGTGCTACCGGTTGCTGGGTAGTGCTTTGCCCTTGCTGTCTCTGGACCAGCTGCAGATGGTTCTTAAAGGGAAGGTGATGCAGCGCTATGGAGAACACGTGGTTACGACTCAGGTAAGTCTTCTGAAAGTACTTGTGCTCAGGGATGAAGACCCCTGTCCTGATCAGAAGCCCTTTCTGCTGCCCTTTCTAGTTGTCTTGTGTAAAAAAGTTTGTGTAATTTTAGGCCTTGGACTCTTAGTAAAAGCAAGGTTATTGTGTCGCCACTGGTTGCAGTGGGCTGAATATAGTCTGTGTTTGCCATTGTCTACTTGTGTGTTTTTCATTCAGACTTATTTTAAGGGTTTTGAAATGGTTCAGCACTGACCCACCTCCTTCCACTGATGGTGATGAGAAAGCTCTGACGTTGGGGGAAGCAGGGAAAGGGCAGCCCTCAGCATATTGACGGTGTCATCTGGCAGCCTTTAACAGCCCTTTTCATTTTGCATGTCTAGAAGCTCCTTTTTGTCTGTCATTGTGCTGGGTATTGCATGAACATTTGAAGGCAAAGACAAAAATCGACAACTCATGCTTTTGCTTATGTTAGTGCTTGTTTCAATAAGCACATCCGAGGTTTAAGCACAAATTTTATATGGGAATTGGATTTTGGAACTCCTCTTCCTGCTTCTGTCCCAGCAAGCTGGCAAACAACATAGCCCTGCAATAAAGGGAGGAAGAAAAAAAGGGGAATATTGGTAAAAACAGGCTTGGCCTTGGCTTTTTATGGTAATGTAATCCAGAGCGTCCTCATATGGGCCCCAAACTCACTGCTCTCTCTTGGGAGGAATAGGACTTTGCAGCCTTTCTGTTCTGGTGTCAAAACAGCAATAGATGTGTGGGTTTACTCTGAAAATAATGCTTACTATGGTGCTTCCCTGTATGGACCAACTTTCTCCACGGTTTATCCACTGACTTAGTTTGTTTCTTGCTTTTTATGCTTGTTGCACGGTGAATTAGGCTGTATTCTTTCATGTGCCTCAAAAATGTGTTAATTGAATTTGTTCATTTAATTCCTGTCTGAAATCCACTGAAGACACAATTGACTAAATGGAAGGAGAAACCCCTAATATGGTTGGAGCTGAGGAAGTATAAAAGAACTTAGTTAGAATTTGTTGGTGGGGTTTTTGTGAGTTTGTTGTTTTCCTTGACATGGGTGATTTGTTTTGGAAAGCAAATACACTTGTACTTTCTTAGCCGGTGATTGTTGGAGATAGAACTAGACAAAGCTTGAGTCTGGTATTTACTGACAGTTATCTTCCTGAAGCCACTTTTTTCCAACAAGGGAGCAAAAGTACTTCATTTGCTTTTGTTGAAAGATGGTTGATGAAACCCCTGTTGTGAGTTACTACTGTTCACAGTCATCTCTCCTGGAATTTTTCTCCCAGTTTTCATACTGATGCACAAGTATTGAGCTCTCCAACAGTGGAAGCAGGAGCTTGCTAAGTTGTGTTTTGTGTGTGATTTCTTTGAAGGGTTTTTATGTTGTAGTTGGATGGATCTGTAGTTAATTAGGACTTTGTAGCCCTTTTAAATAAAAGAACAGTGTTCCTTAGACTTCCATTACTGTTTCTGCTCCTGCCAGGTTGCTATATTGATTGTGACACTGTACCAAACAAGTTGTCTGCCCTCTTTGGGCTTTCTTCAGTTATGCTTTTTGGGGTTTTTTTTCCAGAACAAATAAGTGGTATTGAACTATATGAAGTATGAAGGAAATGGGATGTGTGGTGAGATGGGACATGTTTTGGTGGTGTGCATGCTGCTGGGCAGTGTTCCCAGCTATATACCTTGCAGATCAGTGGCAGCACTGAAGATAGGACTTAGCATAAAACAGCAACACCTCAGGATATGTCTTTTAGGTTAAACATGTCAACTCATCCTTTCAGAATGCCTCAACACTTCTGAGACACCAGGGAGAGAAGGTGGGATTTGTTGTACCCACTGTAGGCCAGCAGGCTCCAGGGCTGCGAGAGGAGACTGGAATTAATGTGGGGGAGTTCCAAGTCAAGGGAAAACCTGAGGCAGGTGATGTGAGCCCTGGGCTTTGACCCAGAGTAAGAGCTGATCACTCTCTGGAGCTTAGCTGCACTGGCCAACATGTGGTCCAGCCACTGAAGCCTGACTGTTTGGGAAGGTGCAAGTTACAGGGTTGAAGTTGGTACGTTACAGGATTCTGTGGTCTCTCCTATGTGAGGAAGACCACGACGGGAAATTGATGACCTGGTGTATGCCTTATGACAAATGTTCAGGCACATGACTTTAATTTATTTTCTGCAGTCAAATCTGTGAAGTGATTTGTACTTACCAAAACACTCAGAGTCAGTGTGAGGTTCCT
Organism: Strigops habroptila; assembly: GCF_004027225.2. Lineage (NCBI taxonomy): Eukaryota > Metazoa > Chordata > Aves > Psittaciformes > Psittacidae > Strigops > Strigops habroptila. The sequence goes on along the minus strand of NW_022651054.1, from coordinate 4,991,486 downwards.
AACCTGCTTATTTAACTGCATTTTTCAGCTTCCAGACCGATTTAAGTTTGCTCCAGAGATGGAAGGATATATAGAGGAATTTCTGAGCAGCTGTGATGACTCAGAGAGACAGCTGGCAGTGATGATTGGCTTCTCTACTCTAACCAATCAAGGCAATCCTGTATTCTCCAGCTCGTCCAGAGTAGTGAGACACCTGCAGCCAGTGGTATTGCAAAAATACGTTGACTGGCTCAAAGATATGTTCCTCAGACCAAACTTTGACTGTTGTTTAGACTTCTCCAGTAACCGCCAAAAACAGAACCAGGAAAATGCAAACATGTGAGTATGAGAATGGTGCACCTTCTTCTTTCTGTTTTGTGGTTAGAGTAGCTACCTTTGTGAACTCTGTTTTGGACAGCTAATGTTGCTCGCTGAATATCCACAACTTAGTGCTGTGGGTGCTGGGTTACTCACAGGGTTTTTTTCCAAAGATGTAAGTCGTTAAAACAATATAGCTATGTGTGACTTGTGCTGCTATAACCTCACTCTGCTGACTCCTGCAATTGTTGAAGTGCTTTTTGCTGAACTGTAGTACCTCAGCTGGGTAAATAGACTCTTTGGCATAGTAAGAAGCAAACTTGGGAAGATCGTATCTTTTTGTTTGTACCCGTTCCTTTCGCACTATATAACTGCCATCTTTAGTGTAAAGCCTCTCTCTGAAAGTCACCTCTTGCTGCAGTGGACCATGGTTTGTGTTTATTTTGGGATAGTGTTCAAACTACTGACTCTATCTACTTCCTTCTTAAAAGAGCACAACATAAGATTGCTCGACTAAGAAAATGGATCATCCACCGACTTGCTAACATCATTGAAAGTACAGTGAAAAAAGAAGAGAGCCTTGTGATGGACATTTCCAGGTGAGAGTGATTTAAAGACTTAATGCCACAGGTGCTTCAAATATGTCTTTTTAGCTCTACAGTAATATCCCAAGTAAGCTGCCCCCATGGCATTAGGCAGATTTAGTAGTGGAAATACTCTGTAACATAAATCATTTAGGAGGCTAGGTTGTGTTTTCAAAATAGCTTCTGCAAACTTGGACAAATTATTGTCATAAATAGTTCAGGCATTTAAAATAACCTTAATCCTATTCGTTTTGTGTAAATTTTAGGTTCCTGTCTACCTAGACTGCTTGAAGGTCTCACTTGTAACTTTGCATCAGATCTTAATAAGTATTTATCTGTCAGTTTAAAAGTCTTAGAGCATATGACCCAGAAGTCTGAGTATTGTATTGTGTGGCCTCAAGTGTAGGCACTTTTGTGAAGTCTTGAGCATTCTTCTCTCTTCTTTACTTTGTGTCTGTTGAGGAAAGGGTCTTACTGTAAAGAGTGACTTTTTTTTAAGTGCTTGAACATCCTTGAATAAAAATGTGACTATGTGGTACTCTGTTTTTCACACCTGGGTTGGTTTTGCTTTGCTATGACCGAGCTGGCTCTTAATTTTGTTCTTGTTTCTGTTCATTCTAGGTTTTGCTTCTTTCATGCTTTCTTTGAGGCTAAGAAAAAGACTTCCCAAATAAATGAGGCAAATGTTCTTCCAGCAGAGCCCCTAGATGAACAGGCTCATTTAGTGGCAGAAAACTACTTCTTTGGGTAAGGAATTTGCTTGCATGCTTTATGCTTGGAAATTTCTTTTTTTTCCTGAGGATAAGATCAGCCTGCAAATAATAGGGCAAGAGGTTTGGCACTGTGAGCTGGTAATTGGAGCATTTGCTTGACTCCAGGACCAGGGAATGGCTTTTTTTTTTTAAGGAGATCCTAGATGAATTTTCCAAAGATCCTTAAGTTTTGTCCAATCAAAACATAATTTTGCATGTCAAACCCGCTTGAGTATGTGTGTGATAATCAGGTAGGTGTAGAGTTGAATTTAGACTGCTTTTTCTCATTAGATTACCATTGCCTCTGTTGCAAGGTAGAAGTGGAAGGACCCGGGAGGGAGGCGATGGGGTCGTGTGAGTTGCTCTTGGCTTTCTGTCTGCTCTGAATGCAAGCTGCTCATGGCTCTGCAGTTCTCCCTGTACTAAGGGAGATGGAGTTGGTATAATAGATGCTTCTGCATCAGTACAGGAAAAGCAGAGGACATGGTTGGATACAGAATGAAATAACTGAGAATAATAGCATGCTTGGGGACACCAAGGCAATGAACTGTACATTACTGTGCTTGGATACATGTGTGGGTTGAAGCTTAGGCCGTATGAATCTGGGTTGCAATGAGTGACCAGAGCGCTGTGATGAGAGTGCTCTACTGGTGGGCGTTATTTTGGAAAGTGTGAGAAGGCCATCTGATTCCAATGGCAGGAACGTGCTGGCTGGTTTTCTTTGCAGGTTACTTCAGACTTTAAACACCATGACTGTTTTGGGGGATACAGCAAAGGCTGCAGCCTTGAGGGAGAAACACATCCATGGTGTGACTGCAGATGGGAAGCTCTGGATCTTTCTCCTTGTTGAGTATGCCAACAAGTTGCTCTCCAGTGAACATGTCAAAGCTGTGAAGCCTTTTACCAAGGAACAGAGGGATGCCTGGGAGAGGTGAGAGGCTTGGAAAGCTGGGTGCTGGGTTGGTGAGATGAGGAACATGGAAGAGCCCTGGTCTTAGTCTCTTTTTGGGCCATTGTATTCTCTCCTGCTGTTATTCTGGCTGCTGTAGTAGAGCCGTTTCACAGGCAGTGGCAGTTCTGTTTCTTCCCTTTGAGTATCCTGCACGTGTGGCTGGGTTTCAGGATGCTCATCACCCCGCTCCTTTCTTCCTGTTCCTTCTGTGTGTTTAACTATGTGCAGGTGGTGATGTCCTATTTCTGCTCATAGTCCCTCTCCCAAACATGATTGTAACTCTGCTTATCTTCTCCCAATAATACCTTTACTAACTTCTCAGTGACTCTTTTCAGGTGCTCTTTTCTGAGCTTGATTTTTCCATAAAGGTCTGTGTCTTGGCTGTAGTGTTAGGAATCTAACCTGTGCCCAACTGCAGGGTTTTTCTAAGCATCATCACATAATGAGATGGTGGTGTTGGGTTAAGACGGGGTACTATATGTGTGTCTAATTTCAATAAATTAAATGTTAAGTACAGAAAATGGTACTATAGATTGGTCATGTTTTTAATCTGATAATAAGAGAGGATTTGCTGTTGTAATTGTGAGAGACTCAGAGGGGTTTCTTTCTTCAGGACGCTTCAGTCTGTGAAGAAGCTGCAGAAGGAAAATAAATCAGATAGTGCCAAAGTCGTTGCTTTCCAGCAACTTCTGCTTTTAATGGCTATTCATGTTTTCAAGGTAAGACCTCTGAAGCATATTTGAGTGGTGTAAAATGTGCTGATAGCTGAGCTTTGTGAACACTGAGCTGGAGAGTTTCTTTGTGATCAGAGATCCAGTCTTTCACAGCCTCTGCCTTCTGCAAATGAGCAACTGGCAGCTAATAAACTGTGATTCTTACACTAACTGTAGACATCAACTTACAGGTGAAAAGCTTGGCCCGAGCATTATTTTTCCTTTTGATTTGCTGCTCAATGGAGCAATTTTTACTTAGTTTCATATTTTGTTCTGCAAAGGGGTTGTAGTAGTTGATTTTAATATCGGTACCTATTTAGAGAGGTCCTTAGATTTGGCGTATATTCCTTCTGTTGCTGTTGGTAGTGGGTAATTCAGAAGAGGGTGTTTACTGTCTGTTTGTGATCAAACAGAATCAGTCTGAAACAATGGATGTTCTCAGCGACCTTCTGAACTGCACAGAGAGGGCATTCAGCAAAGAACCTAAGAAGAAAAAGACTGGTGAGTCCTTCCTGCAGAAAGAGGTGGAGTGGGATTGTTAACAGTCTCTCAAAACACAGGAGATGACAGTTCTGCATTAGTGAAGCACTCTTGACTGCATTAGTTCTGGCTTGATGCATTTATCCCCAGGAGAATCCTCTCTCCTTCATTCTCTGTCCTTGTCTTTTCTTGCTTCAGCTCTCTACCCTCATCCTTGGTGGATTGTATTCTTGTGTGTCTCATAAAGGACAGGTGAGCTTCAGAGCTGGCCATTATTCAGATGAGCAGCGTCCAACGGAGTTCACTCTTTTTGAGTCCTTGTTCTGTACTGGGGGCAAGAGTTTGACTGAAGTGGTGGTACCTCCCTGGGCAAAGCTGTGGGCTCTCCTAACAGCCGGCAGGCCTGAAACTTGGTTCTTTCAGAGCTCAAGTTCTTGGCAAGCTAAAAGTGTCCTGTGTGTAGATATGGCCTGTTTGCTGACTTAGTGAGTCCTTGCTTAGGGCCTGTGGAGTTAGGCTGGGACTTCACTAGGAAGGAAACTGGCTTGATCCTTTTGACTCCCTCTTTAACTATGGTCTTGTTCTCCTTAAATCTTCATGTAAATTTGATGTTGCTCTGAAAAGAAAAGCTGTAATTCTGTGGTGGTTTGGTTGTATGTAGAGCAGGATTCCCAAACTTTTGCATTAATGGACCAGTTTCAAATGTCAGCACTTTTCATGGGCTGCGATGACTCCTGATTTCTTTGGCAACTCTAAAATGGATATGCTTCTCCTGACTAGCTGCTGGTTGCTTTAATATGATCGTGTGATTTGCAGAAGTGCTCATCTAAGTAATGATTTAATGGATTGATACCTGGTAAATCTTTGCAGTGGCCTAAAGACAATTTCAGGCATATTTCCTCCTACAGTTAGTGGCCTTACAGTACAGCTACAACCTTTAGCTTCACACTTGGTTATTTCTGGACGGTGCTGCTGAATGAGGACTTCTGACAGTCAGCTAGATGGTCTTTTTTTCCTGGGTGAATTTCTCTGTGGTCTCTTGTTGATGTGCCAGTGCAGTGGTTTTACCCCTTCCTGACATTGTTTGTTCCTGTGCAGACAACACAGAGCCAGGATGGGTCGAGGTGATGGTGGAAATCCTTCTCTCCCTCCTTGCTCAGCCAAGCCTACTCATACGTCGGATTTCCAAGAGCGTGTTTGTACGGATATGCCCTAATCTGACCAAGAGGGGCTTGCAGCTGATCCTGGATGTAAGTGAGGCACTAGTAGGGCATTGTACCATTTGCCTGTCTTGTCCCTAACAGATACACAAGTATGTCTCTAGTTTGGGATTAAATAAAAGCCTCCTTGATTTAGAAGATGTCTAACAGTGTGTTGCTGAGTTTTAATGTAGCTTACAGAGAGTTGTTTTTTCGTTTTGTTTTTAATGGAACCTGGGATCTGCTAACTTTAAGTTGTATTCTTTGGTAGTTTGAGGCTGAAGAAATTTCTGGGTCAGTTTATATAGCTGGCAGGTTTTTTGTGTGAGTATAAATGGCAACAACTTCTTTCTTCTGGAAAGGCTAAGCATAGTGGTGCTAAAAATAAGTGACACTGGAAATCTGAATTGGTCATACCACTGAGTACGGTGCTGTCTTCTGAGAGAGTAATATGTGGATTGCAAACAGGTACTTTATATGATGAACCTAATACTTCGTTTGTGACAATCAAACTGTGTGTCACCAACCTCTTCAGTTTTCTCTACCTTTTTTGTTACTTGTAGGAAGAACTTAGCAAACATGATATTATAAGCCAGAAAATTGAATGCCCTTAATTACTATTTCATTATTCAATTGGCTGGCTTACTGTCTGTTGTACACAAGCAATGTGTCCAAACAAAACACTGAAAACCCCACATGTCCCTCTTTTTTGCAGGTTCTTGACCCATACCAAGAGCAAAATGAAGAAAGTGCTGTTGTTGTGATGGAAGAATCAGACAAAAAGATCAAATCTGCACAGGACACGGTAATTGTTGTGCCATTGCCAGTGACAAAAACTCTTCAGACCATCACTGTTTAGTCTTTGTCCTGATGTGTGGTAATAGGCTGGCTTGCATCTCTCTGTCTAGAGTAAAATGGCTATTGCTGTATTAAGATATATTTTTAAAGTGTAACATGCAAATGGCCTGTTGGAAGTGCATGTTTCTTAGACTTTTGTCCTTGCTATTGCTGTATTAAGATATATTTTTAAAGTGTAACATGCAAATGGCCTGTTGGAAGTGCATGTTTCTTAGACTTTTGTCCTTGAAGGACAATGCTGTTGTAGATATGGCTGTTTGAATAGATGACTTTCTGAAAAGAAATGACTGGCTCAGAAAGTTAGGGCTGTTCAGCCTGGAGAAGAGAAGCTGCATGGAGACTTCCTAGCAGCTTCCAGTATCTGAAGGGGGCTACAAGGATGCTGGAGAGGGACTCTTCATCAGGGACTGTAGTGATAGGACAAGGGGTGATGGGTTCAAACTTAAACAGGGGAAGTTCAGGTTAGATACTTCAGGAAGAAGTTCTTACCTGTGAGGATGGTGAGGCCCTGGCACAGGTTGCCCAGAGAAGTGGTAAATGCTCCATCCCTGGCAGTGCTCAAGGCCAGGTTGGACAGAACCTTGGGTGACAGGGTCTAGTGGAAGGTGTCCCTTCCATGGGAGGGGATTGGAACTAGGTGATCTTAAGGTCCTTTCAAACCCAAACCATTCTGTGAGTCTGTGTCTGCAGTCTGAAATTAGCACAGGCCTCTCCTTTTTGCAGCCACAGACTGAATTGTTGCTGTGATGTGCAGCTATCTGAATTCAAGATCTCAGGTTTTCAGCACTGCAGAGATTCAAGCCCCAAAGCATTACAAGCATTAGCAGAAAGGAAAGTCAGATGGGGTCTGTAACTTCAGATGTTCCTTGGAAGCTTCTTTTTGATATTTAATATGACAGAGAACTCTATTATGTTCTCCTTTTAGCTCTTGCAAAGTCCTGGCATCTCGTTAACTGAGGTGTCTTCCCTTGACTGTGAGGGCTGCAAGCAAGGCAGCAGGGTGAGGGGAGGCTTGAGTTTTTATTTCTGAACAGTGACACACCTGAGAATCAAGTAGGGCTTAAAGAATGGTGGGCTCAGGAGATGAACTTTTCTTCCTCAGGACGAGGAAGGAAATGAGGACTCTTCAGATGAAGGTGACTCTCAGAGTGACAGTGGAGATGAGGAAACGAATGAAGAAGTCGATGATGATTTTCGCAGTCAGCTGATGAATGTCCTCCAAGCAGGGAATGCATTGGTATGTTTTCACTGCCTGACTTGATACAGATACCAGGAGGTTTGGGGTGGTGAAGATGATCTAGTAATACCCACATCCTATCTGAGCTCATGCATTGACAACCCTGGCAGTCATCTTTGTATGGCATTTGAAGCAGGAGGTTAGGATCTTCAAAGCAAGCTGTGGAAATAAGTAATTTGTTCTTTTATTTATTGTTAGTAAGTCTTGAGTGCTTTAGCTGGTCTCGTCTAGCCCGATAGAGCTTGTATTCCTGCCTGTAATGAGTGAAACTGATGTGGACTAAAGCACTTAAGATGCTGTTACATGCTGCCTGTGTTACCTGGCCTATGTGGAGGCCAGATCCCTGTAGGCCACTCTGGAGACTTTCTGTAGCAGTGCTGGACTGTGGCTTAATGATTCTTACAAAGAGTCGTTGCTGTTGCTACAGATATAGTAACATATTGACCTCTTTACTGAAGGAGCAACTGTACAGAGGAGTCGGTGTCAAAACCTCAGCCTCTTCCCTCTCCTGATCCTCTAGCTCTACCTGTTAGTACTGTGCAGCCAGGATTACCTGCTAGGAAGTATGAACTAGATTACTCATGGGTCTGAACATGTATTTTCTCTCCCCATGTTGTTGTTCTGGGTCTAGAGGTAGCTAGCTCTCTACTGGAGTCTGGTCTTGTCTGTGGTTCTCTCCCTGCTGTCTTTTGGAAGTACTTGAGGTGACAAGTTGTTTTTGCATTCTAAAACAAAAAGGCAGCAGATGAGAGTGATGAAGAGCTGGATGATGAGGCTATGATGGCTCTTGACAAGAACATCTCAGCCCTTTTTGCGGAGCAGCAGAAACGGGTCCAGGCAAAGAAGGATGAGAAAGACAGGATTCGGAAAGAGAAGATCCTACGGAGGGATTTCAAGATCAAGGTGGGACATACGTGTTTGGTCTGAAGACCTCTGGCTTACTGGGACATCAGTCGAAGCATGCCGTGAGCTGCTTAACACTGAAAAGCTTGGACATTCATGTGTGTGATAAACTTCTGGAGGCTGGGACTGGATTGTTCTGGCTTTGCACAGCATGTGGCACAGCAATGTTGTGGTCAGTGACTGGGGCCTCACAGGCCTACTTGAAAACAAAAAGCAGGGCTGCGCTTTCAGAAAGTGACCTGTGGTTTCCATTTGCTGATCTGAAACGGTTCAATTTATTAGATCCTTTCCCATGTCTACCCAAAGGTAGGTGCCTGTCAGTTGATGTGCCTTAGTGTGACATGCATAAAATCCCTCTGGTAGTTTTGCAGTGTAAGTTTTTTTTTGGCTTGTTATGCTAGTAAAATCAGGAGGATTATGATTAACACCCCTGATTGTTTGTGGCTGTAATACTGACTTCAGGCCACCTGGTGTCAGCATGGACTGTCAGGATATTTGGGCATCCGGGGACAGTTCCAGCCACTCATGTATAGAAATGTGGTGTCAGATGGGCTAAGATGGAGGCTGAACAGAGTAGTGAGCCACTGGCTTTACTACATTTTCATTCTGATGCTTTGCTATAAGAGGCTGATTTTATGCTAATGCACTGTTTGGAACTCAAGTGGGGCTTGCAGGGGTGAGAGCTATCAGTCAGTGGTGCTAATAGAGATTATGACGAGTTACAGTGACTGCAGGTCTGGCCAGGTGGCAGTGATTCTAATCACTGCTGTTTCTAAGTAGTGTCACTGTACAAAATAAGGCTGAAGTCAACAGACTGCCTTTAATCTTCACTTTCATATTTTTAATTTTCAGTTTCTCATGCCCTAACAGTACAAGTGATAGCAGAAGGCATACAAATCGCAGTTGCAAATAGTTTTCTTCAGCCTCCTGCAGTCTGAAGAAGCTGCTCTGGGTAGATCTGTCGTGTTTCCTTGTCTGCATTAGTTGTTATGTCAGTAACTGTGTGTTTGCAGGTGCTGGATCTGATTGAAGCATTCCTGACTAAGCAGTCAGAGAACCCCTTGGTGTTTGACATCATTGAGCCCCTGCTTCGGGTGATTGAACAGTGCATGAGCACAGACTCTGACAAGCAGGAGGTTGACTTCCTCAAGAAAACAGCCAATATCTTCAGGTAATTGTCCTCAGTCCTCCACGTAACAGGCAATAGCTTTTGATAGACACCAGTGTTGTTGATTGAATCGCAGAAGTTGGTCTTCCTAAGACTGAAGACAATTACTGTACTTACAGATTGTGTAGAACCATACATGCACACAATGCTTAGTCATAACCTGCAGGAAAGAAAGTAGGATTTGGGTTTTCTAGTCTAAGGGACTTCAAGTGTCAAACCTGTTTGCAGGTGGAAACCTTAAGAGCAAATACTGGTATTGCAGGCATTGTGCTATGTCACTGAATATCTCCGCAGCCCTCTGACTTCCAAGTCGGACCATGCAACACCTCCCGAGGGTTACAGAGTTGCTGCTGTGGCTGGAATGAAACTCCCAACAAGTTTCAGGCAGAGTGCAAATTCTCTGTTCATGGCCAGAAGTGAGGCATGATACAAGATAGACAAAGACATAATGCCTGATGGATGTCAGGATGTGTCTTCTGTACACCACTCCCTGACATCCCCAGTGCTGTTCTACGGCATTTTCAGTGCTTCTCTCTACCCTCTGTTGAGAAGCAGTTCTGCAGTAACAGGGTTTGAGGAAGCCAGTCCCCTTTGTGGAGCTCTGTTGGAGAGTTGACTCTGATGCCTAAATAAGTGCTGGAAGGCAAAGAGCAGTAAGTCTCCTCACCTTTCTTGCCACAGCAGTGACTGCCACTTTTGCTGCCCACAGCTAGCACCATTTCTGTTAATGTGTCACCCTGAGCCCAGTGATAAGGCTTCATAGCCATCTGTTCCCCAGAGCTCCTTCTGTAGGTAATGTCTTTGGGCTTGTTTTTAATGCTGTTCAGGAACTCCCTGTGCCGAATGAAGCAGTACTGCAAGAGAGTGGATGCCCTGCAAGAGGATTTGCATGCTTTTGTGGAGAGGCTTGTGAAGAAAGCCTGCAAGCACACTGACTCTTCAGTTGCTCTCTATTATTTCAGGTGAGTGTCTACTCAGTGCTGTGGGCTGGCTGTAAGCAGGCATAATGCTGCATGTTAAAGCAGTTCAGAGAAGCAAGAGACTCGAAGTCTAGGTGCCAGCGTCTGTGTCTTGCATGAAGACTAGTCAGTCATCCTGGCAGTCTGAAGCATTTTAAAACAGACGTCCATTGTTTTGCTGATCATCTTCTCTGCGCTCTGTGATACAGAAATGGTCTGGTACAGCTTTGCTAATAGTGATGGGAAGTGCTTCCTTGAGGCTTCATCGGGGAGCAATGAATTGTGTGTGTGTGGATGAGAGTAATTTATAGTCAATCTGCAGTGATCGTTCTGTAAATACAGTGCTTTACTGTCACAATGATAGCACAATGAGGACAATAATGATTATGATTCCTGTACATACCAGTACTCACTCCTTTGCTGCTGAATACAGGTGAATTAGGGTGAGCCGTGTGTGTTTGTTAGGAAATATGAGTCTTGCTGTTTCCTGGTGTAAATGGGAGTGCCGAACTTGCAGGTAGCTCCAGGAGGACTTTCGTACTCCAGCTGGGATTTCTCAACACAACTGAGTATGCAGTGGGTACTATGTTGCATGGTCAACCCAGTGTCATTGGGCAGTGTTGGCTCTGCAACACACTGGGCTTGGGGCTGTGCAGGAACCATGGTACTTCCTGGTATTGCAGAGCTGGCTGTGTGTGCTGCACAGCTCCCTGACAGCTTCCTAGCAGTGGCAGTCCTGAGTGGAGCTGTGCCCGGTTAATACAACCTTTCTCAAAAGCAGCAGGCTGTCTGCATACTCTCTCAGTTGATATATCAGAGTTCTCCAGGCACACAGCAGCCTGGGCTGGGAGGGCTGCACTGCAGCACTGGCTGAGCTGTGCAGGCTTGGGAATGCAGAAATTCTCAAGCACTACTACTCAAAACCACGAGTTTGAAGAACCCAGACTAATGGTGGGGATGTCTGACTGTGGTGACAGATAATGAAATGATGCAGCCTCTTAAGATTTGTTTGTCTTTAGGTCTGGCAAGAGTGGGTTAGATTGGGAGAAGGGGCCCTCTCGGGCAATTTAACCCTCGTAGGTACAGGATAAACTGCCTGCATCATAGAATCATAGAATAGTTAGGGTTGGAAAGGACCTTAAGATCATCTAGTTCCAACCCTTCTGCCATGGGCTTCTGCCCTCGGGTGGCTTTGCACAGTGACACTGTGACACTGATAACTGCTGTGTTCTTCCCTTTTCTTTTTTAGTGCCTCGTTATACCTGCTTAAAGTGTTGAAAGGAAACACGTCTGATAAGTCATCAACTCCTACCCCTCTGCCAGAGAAACAGAATAACAGCATCCCGCAGGCTTCTCAGGTCAGACTGCAGCTGCTCTTGGGGCAGTGGGGTTTACCAGTAAAGTTGCATTATCCCATTTTACTGAGTGGACTTCGCTTGTTCAGTCTTCTGTTTTATGGCCTGCAGATACCTGTCTCCATGGTTTGTTTTTCATGAAGCTGTTAAATTCCCCATCCTCTTGTAGCCCATCCCCTCCTGTCTTTCAGTGCTCGCTTGCCGTAGCCACCAGGGGCTGCTGCTGTACAGTGGCTAACTGGGGAAGCCTGTTGTATATTTAATCGGCTCTCCTGGCTGATTTGCTATTTTTGTATTAACCTCTTGGCAGTCACTCTGAGTTCTTTTCCAGGAGGGTGCTAAGGAGCACGGGACAGTGGTGGATCAGGGGGAGCTGCTTCTCTGAGGTTTGGGCTGAGCTGTCTCAGGCTGAAGAAAGTGTGGAGCAGCCCTCATTTCAGTAATGATTGTTTGCAGGGACACTTCTCTTCTGGTTGTGCTATGGGTGTCTATTACTTGTGGAGCTTTACTGTAAGTCCTCTTTCACCTACTGTGTCTGTTGAATTCCACGGGTGTCTGAATGTGGTGACCCTGCCTATTGGGCAGCTTAGTCCAGTCACCTCCACTAGAAATTTAGCAAGTAGTGTTTCACCAGCCAGCCTGATACTTGCCTCTGAACCTCTCAAATTGCATTCAGGAATTAGTGCCTTAATCCTGTTGACATTTTATGGGGGATGAAAATAAACAGGGCCACCTCATGTCAAGGGAGGGCCTGGAAATTACAAACACAGAGCTATAATTAGCAGCTGAAGAGATAGCCAATGTTTCTAAGGCTTAGTGAGAGACTGAGAGTGTTAATCCAAGTGGCTTTTATTCTGTGCTGGGCCTTTCTGGAAAGAAAAACAAAGTGGGAGATCTGTGGGGATTATAAACAACATACTTGATGTTGAGGCAAGAGTGAGACATGCTTCACAGCATCCTTGTGCTGCTTCCAGGGAAGGCTATTGCTCCTGTGGGAATAGAGCTGTGGTCTTGCCCAGCCAAGGGCACAGCCAGCAGCTGAAGTGAGTTGCTGGTTTGAGGGAAGTGACGTGGTTCAGTTTATGTGATGCTGCTGGTGCTGACTTGGTGTTGAGGCCGGGAAGGTTTTGCAGTGGGGAACCCCAGAGACAAAGTTGTTGTGTGTTTCCAGTGAGTAGTGCTTTGTGAGCATAATCTGGAGCTTTTCAGTAGCTGGAAAGTGGAACTAGAGCAGACCCTATGATGCAGTGGCCAAATCTATGGAAAAGCATGTTACTATAGAAGAAGTTTTTTACAGTAAATGTGGGAGGAGGAATCGTTATTCTTCCCCTGCAGATGTGTGTGTCAAATAAGTGCGAAGTACAGACACTTGGCTGTGAAACTGAGGACAGAGATTTCAAGATCCATCTCCCTTGTCCACTCTAGCCTGTGTTCAGCTGCAGTAGCCCTGGGAATTTGGCCTGAGAACGGGACACAACACTAACATGGCTTTAACTTGCTGTGGGACCATGGAAAAATTGCTTGGGCAGAGGTTAGCAAAAGGTCCATCCACTATTGTGAAGATCACAGCTCTGACCTTGCAAAATGCAGTACTTCCCTGGCAAGAGGAGAACAGTCAGGAATGTTGGGATGCGGTGCTCCATGCTTCCCTCTCATTCACCCCTGTGTTGTTTGTTAGTTTACATCCATAGCATCTGTGCAGGTCTTGGCTGGTTGCTGCATGTCTGGTTCCTTGTTCCCCACCAGAGGGGGATACTGGAGCATCTACAGAGTTCTGGGCTTTCTGGGTCCCTCATCAGACCTAGGGCTTGTCTGCTGAGTACCCTGAAAACCTGGACGTAGCTGCTAAGTGTATGTAGATCTAGATATCTACATACACTGATGTCTGAAGATTCTGATAACTCTACAGCTGGCAATGCCATGTGCACAGCACAGCTGCTGCAGGATGGGCTTTGAGTGCTCTATGAACCTCGTGTATTAGAGTTGCCCACCACAAACTTAGAAGTACAGCTTCCATACTACATGCAGTGTTTGTAGTCTTACTAGAAAGCTGTGCTGCCCTTCACTAACGTGGTCATATGGCCATCAGTACTTGGGTGAACATGTTTGGGGCCCATTTTATTGTTTCTTTATGGTTCTAAATGTTGTATCCCATAGGCCTGTATTATGTAAGCTACCCAAGAATATCTGGTTGTTGGAAAAACCTGTGCTCACTGGTAGAAATGAATTTTTTCATAGCTAGTGATTCATCCTTGTGTTTCACTGGAAATGTTTCTTGTTCTGCTTTTTCCCTATAGCTTTTGAGCACAGGTTGTTTGGATATGGAGAGGGTGACTGCAGTTTATCAGCAAGCACTGACACAATTCCTGACTAAACGGAACAGTGCCCTTACAAGCTCCATGTTCCATGATCTATTCACACGCTTCCCGGTGAGTGTTGCTGACTGTGTGGTATGTTGTCTGCTGGCTCTCAAGTCCAGCTGTAACTCATGGGGAAGTAGGGAGAGAAACTTGCCCATTTTATTGTGGGCTTTTAAAACTGCTGTAAGGTTTCCTAGATCTTTCCCTACTCAGACTGTTAATACTGTATGTTTTGATAGCAACACTGCAGGAGGCCAGGATCTCATGTATGGTTTGGGCTGGGATACTGCATGGAGAATGTAGATGGACAGAAGTCTGCTCTTTAAATATAGCTTAAGAAGCTTTGAATTTTTACCAGTATTCAAGACAATGGGATGAGCAAAGTTTGCATGAGGCTGGGCACACTATTGCTGATCCAAGCCAGGATGCTGTTGGCCTTCTTGGCCACCTGGGCACAAGCTGGCTCATGTTCAGCCGGCTGTCGACCACCTTCCCCAGGTCCTTTCCTGCCAGGCAGCTTTCCAGCCTCTCTTCTGCAAGCCTGTGGTGGTCCATCGGGTTGTTGTGACCCAAGTGCAGGACCTGGCACTGAGCCTTGTTGAACCTCCAGCCTGTCCAGATCCTTCTGTCCATTCCAAGCAGATAAACACCTGGTATCATCTGCAAACTTACTGAGGGTGCACTTGATCCCCTCATCCACATCATTGCATCCGTTCTATAAAACAAAGGTAACGATACACACAAATCCTGGCCTGTTTAAAGTTAGGCTTTGCCCACTTGCTAGAGCTCTCTGTTCTTTTAGTATGCTTTCGCTCCCCCCCCCTGCCACCCTCTCCCCCCACACCCCCCAAGAAACCATTTCAGGTGATATGTTTAGAATAACCATCTGCACAAGATATCAGTGAACTGTGCAGCAAACTACTGTCTCTGCCTTGTCAAAGCCAGACCTTCCAGTGCCTGCTAGATGGTATTAGTGGTATTCCAGTAGGGTATTTACAATCCAGATGCTTTCTCATTTCTTGTGCCTCTGAATTTGGGAGTATTTTGCCTGTAAGTGTAGAAATTGGTGGATTAGGCCAGAACAGAGGTTCATCAAGCTTTGCTGACAATTACGACTCTAGAAAGGTTGGTTTGATCAAGACTTGTAGCAGGGCACAACTTTAAGGTAACCTGGAGGTCTCCAGGGAGGCCTTCCTCCTGACAGATTTGTTTCTGGCCCTATTAGCAAGAGGGTTCAGATCTTTCCCCAGGCTCTGATGTTCTCCGGTCTAACTCAGCATATTCTCCTTTGCCCCTCGGGGAAAAGTCTGAGGGACTGTTCCTCTGTGCAAAGTGAGCTGCCTACATAAAGTATCAGGAAGATGCAATCTTAAATCCAGAATCAGGCAGAACACAGGATGCAAAATCTTTGCCTGATATTTCTAAGTTCAGAGTTTTGTTGCTGATTTTTGTTGTGTTCAAGATTTCACTCAGGGCTGGTGTGAGCAAAGCTGTTAATTTTCAAATAAGCTGTTGCTGATCTCTGGGCACTTTTCTTTCTTGCGGCATTTTCTTCTTACTCAAGAAGCTGTGTAAAATATAGACTGTTTTGCTTGAAAACCAAACCTGTCTGCCAGCAAACCACTAATAAGAGATTGGGTCTTTCATTACAGATCATGTGTAAGCCATTAGTAGATACTCTTGTCAAGTCTATCACAGCGGGAGCCAGGCAACATCAGCAGGTAAGAAGGAAAGCAAACAAACAAAGCTGTATTAAACAGTCAATTGGAGAAGTCAATCACAGCAGCTCAGGTGATGCTTAATATGCTTAATGCTGCCTTTAGGGCTGCCCAATTTTGAGAAGTGGGCTTCCTGGGGGGAGAGCTTTTGCAAATACTGTCTTGTTGCTTCAGGTGTGTGGCTGAGGTTGTGGAAGTAGCTTATAAATTTGCAGTCACGGGGGTTCTTTGGTAGCATCTCCTTTGAAATCTGCCTGCAGCTTTCAGGGTTGAGGCCTGATTGATAGGGGGGTTGCCTTCAGTCACTTATTCCTTGATTACTTTCTTATTGGTAAGATGTTCCCCTGTATTAATGTAGTGCGGCATGCTCCTTGCCTCCTAATGCTAACTCAGCGTTAGCTTCTGGAGTCTGTTCTGCTCCTTGCCAGCTGGCCTGCACTTTCTAGGGCATGTGCTTCTGTGTCTAGTTTAAAACCACCTGTACTATAGATCCGATTTGTGATGGTTGAGTGCATGTGCCTGACTAACACAGAATTAGTGGAGCCTTATCAATAAAACATTGCAGGGTGAGTGCACAGCTCACTGTTGCATGAGCAGAGAATGAGGCCTGTCTGGGTTTTCACTGCAGTGGGGGGGCCTTCCACGCAGTTAATAAACAAAAGCCCTCTGGGCCAGTAGCACTGTGGCTCAGACTTTCCCACCCCCCAGCTGTAACATGCATCTGTCCCCTGCAGAAATGCATCCTAGGTTGACCTTTCAGTTTCATAAATAGCTGGTTTATTGTTTCTGATCATTGGAGGGAATGTGAAGGGTTAGGTGTGTGTTACAGTAAGGCTGCTTTATACTGTCAGTGTAAATTGCATTTCAGGGTCGTTCACCCAACAGGAATGGCTCTGATTTAAAGGAAAGAGTGAATTAAGCTATTTGTTCAGTGGATAGAAATAAGGATGTGTTACAGAAATAACAAACAAATTAATTGTAAGGCACATACTTGAACCTATCCTCAAGAGACCAGAACAGCATCCCAAGCAGGCAGCTTCATTCTGTGGCTATCTTTGCTTCCCCACAGGGAATAGCGTTGTCCTTCTTTCAGGGCTTCCACAGTTATCTCCTCAAGCTTTGTTTCCAGAGTGTGTTTATCTGGGGTGGGAGGAGTAGGGGAGGATGTGCAGTGCACTGTGTGGGAGACTGGGTAGAGAACATGGATATACTGCTCTTTAAACAAAGGCAGCATGGGAGAGTAAGCTGTGTAAAGCCTGTGGAGTTTGGATTTGCAGCTTTGTGTTTTTTGCACACTGCTTTCTTCTCAGGAATTCTGTTTTTATCTCATCAAATATCCAATTTTCCAGGTTTTCTGTTAAATATTCCCACTGGTTCTCAATGCACATGTGCTTTAGTGGTATCTTAGAGGGTGGGGCAAACTCGGTGGGTGTATGTGGGTGGCAAAGTGATGTTTTGTATAAAGTGGGGAGATAACTTCTCTGGAGTCTCTGCACCTTCTGGCAGCCTCTGGGGGAGTTAGGTGGAGAGGCTCGGCCACCAAAAGGGTGGCCTTTAGCTCGGAATCCTAAAGACACCAAAGGTCTGATACCTTCCATTTGGCCAGCCCCGATAGTTAAGAGGCAAGTGGGGTAGTCTCCCATTTTCAGCTCTGAATAGTGGCTTCTAATTGTTAAACTAGCTTAATCCCAGAGACATGAGGCTTAATTCCCCTTCTAACACTCCTGTTATTAATGCTGATTGTTCTGGCTGTGCCTCCTGTGTTGGTATGAGCAGCTAATCCTGCTGTGATTTTGACTTGTTGGTTCTGCCGATCCCTTTGGCAGGGAGTCCCCAGGGCCATGCTCTGCATGGGAGGGTGGAGGCTCACAGCTCTGGGCATGTGTCTTGTGTTGGCCTGGTAATGAGCCCTGGGGCTCTGGCCCACGAGGTCTGGTGGCCACTATCACAGCTGGCCTGGGGGAAGCCCTTTCCATGGAGGCAGAAGCAGATTCGCCTTCAGGTTGGGCTTTTAGGCAGTTTTGAACTAAAGGAGAAGTGGTTCATGAGGAGGATGTAAGAGGGGAAGGATGTTCCTTCCTTACCTGAATACCTGGGTGTTTGTGAGAGCAGCTCGGAGGGGTATGTTCCAACTCTCCTCTTGGCCAACTGGTCCCTGCCATACATGTCCAGTTCCTACTGCTCTTGCTGGGGCCTCTAGTCTAAAGTCAGGCTTGATCACTAAGTGATCGCCCTCGACTAGCCTGGTTGAGGTGATTTGTTTCCCTGTGTGCTCTGTAAGCTACAGAGTGTAGAGCAAGACCTGGACCTGCCTGGGCTCTTGTCAAGAAGCAGCAAACCTGAAGTGTATGTGAAATTTTCCTGTGCCTTCTGTTGTGAGCTGCTGCAGGTCTGCTGAACTTAATTTCTGGGCAGTTGTAACTGAGAAAGGATCCTCAAGGAAATGCAGGAGCTATTCAAATGCTGCTCAGCTGGCACTGGCTTGGGGAGGAGCAATCTGGCCTCTCCAACCCTAGCCCTTTGTCCTGACCCTGGGGACCTCCCTGTCTGTCTGGTGCCCAAGTGTCTATGCAGTTATGTCACAAAATGGACATGAGGATGATTTGGCTGAAAACTTACAGTCCCCTTGCACACACACTTCTTTCCCCACCTTTCCCCCTTTTGCTGTGCTAAAATAATGAATTTTGATCAATTCACTGGTCTTGTTCATGGCACAGGGACAGTCAGTTCAGGGGCAGGAGTGGCTGGGTGAAAGCTCAGATTTATTTCACCATATGGCAGTGTTCATTTAACATGAAATTATGGCTCCTGTAAAGCGAGTACGAGAATTCTGGAAAGCAGTTTGTCTGTGTGGAGTGTTGGCTGTGGCTGATGACTTGGGCAACTGGGTCTTGCAAATGCTGCAGCCTTTCTGTGCATCCTGTCTCAGTTACTCACCTCTAAAACCCGGAGATCATCTAACCCTCAGCAGCAGTGTTGTGTCTGTAAAGACAAAGGTGTGTGTAGCCATGGAATGGGTGTTACATGCCTTTCTGGGAGGTGCATTTCTTTGGCCTTTATGATTGCTGTAGAGAGAGGTCTTCTGGAGATACCCGAAGGCAGGTGTAACAGAGAGTGCCTGGATTCAAAGCTTAGTAGAAAAGAAGGAAGCTTTAGTACAAAAACTTTAGGTAGTGTGACAGACATCAAGTCAGCCCTTTTCCTCTGACGCTATTCCTACATGCCTAAGGCAGTGGTAAGTTTTTTCACCTTCATGTTGAACTCATCTGTGAGATAAAATGAACAGCACATTGCGGGGTGAGAGCTCTTAAGGCAGTTTTAAACCTGGCTCACAGTGGTTGGGTTGGTAGCAGTAAGCTCAACCTGTGTAACAGGTTTTAAACTGGAAAGGTGAATTTGCAATGGTCTTACTGAGACTGAACTTGAAACTGAAGCTTGTACATGGGGCCAAGTTCTGTTCCTGTGATGTTACTCGTGGAGTGCAGATGCCTGCAGGAAACAGTAGTGCAGCAGTTTCCCTGGAAAAGGAAAGAACTGGAGAGGTTGGTGTCATTTGTGAGAGAGCGAACAAAGGGCAAGGGATTCTTGACCAGGGAATGGGGATTGTCATCCCACCCTGAATTCACTTAGTGCCTGTTTAAACCTACACATCAGAAAGATGCAAGATGAAGATCCGTGTGACAATGGATCTGGAAAATCACCTTGTTGCAGGCAACTCATGCATCTGAGCTGGACTTTTCCTCTTTTGTGAGACCACACTGACTGCAGCACACTGTGACTCATCTGCTGCCAGTTCAAATGCGCTGTGACTCTGGCAGCAGGTGCTTTGGATGCTCAGTGTTACCTGTTGGCTGGCCTGTTTTTCATGCTGTATGTTGAAGTGTGGAGCTAAAGACGACTGCTGTCCCAGTGGTGCCTGTGTGCAAGTCAAAATGCTTCAGGCTTAGAAAGAATGAAAACAGTGATGTTTGGATGTCTTTCATTTATTGAACTGACAAGTCTGGTGGGTTTTGCTGTGGTGTTTGTTTTGTTTTTTCTTTTTGTTACTACAGTAGCAGTCGGGATCTATTTCCTAAACTCTTGTTGCTCCTTGCTTTCCCATGTGTCTAAGTTAAACCAACGTATAACTTATTGTGAGAACACAGTGCAGCTTTATGGCCTGCCTCATGCTGTGATGTGTTCTTGCACTATTGTCCACTGTAGAAAGAAGTGAATAGTAACTATATGAAATCACTAGATTGTAAGCAGCCACTGTGAAGCTTCTCAAGAGGACTTTTAGTGTGTGAGAAGTGTTACAAGTTACAGTAAAAAAAGAAGGTGGTAAAGAATGAATTTTTGGAGTAGTCTAATCCAGATTGTTGGATGCAATTACAGTAACTATGACCTTGTACTTGCCGTAATGGCCAGCAGGAATGTTGACAGTGGTAGGAAAATGGGACCAGTGCACACATCACAATCTCTTTGTACATCCAGGTGGATTTTATAGCTTTCTCTTACCAACAAGGAGCTTACACCCGAGTAGAGTGTAGGTAACATTTCTAGACTCCAGTACCTACATGCATACCAGCATACATACATGTGCTCTAAGTAGCTTAGGTACAAATGACAGGTAGGGATATAGTCTTCAATAGTAAGACTGGTATGGGAAAATGACAAGTCATCAAAAATGGAGCTTGTGTCAGACCTTTGAGCTGATCTGGTGCTGATGAATTGTGTTAAGCTTCTGGCACAGATGATCCCATTGGCAGTGCAGAGCCTTGCAGTTAGCCAAGCAGAATTGTGTGTGGTGCTAACGGGGCAGGAGGAGGCTTGTGCTGTTTTATTGAATAAGGTTGTTGCTGTCAGTGTGATGTCTTCCACAAGCACTAAACATATTCTCTCAAATTCTGTTTAGAGCAAAAAAAATGGTGTGTGAGCTTGTTCTTGCTTCCTCCTTTCTTAGTACAGTTTGATCTTATACTGCAGGTGTTTTCTAGGAGACTTTGACCTTCAAATTACTTCCTTGTGCCTTTTTTCAGTGGGTGCAGTGTTGCTTTTTCAATATGCAGAAAAGGCTTGGGTTTTTGGCTTGTGCAGATGGAGTGTAAACCAGGGATCAAGGTGTGTTTAATTTAATGATTGTTGCATGACTCAGCTACATACCAGAACCCTCCTGAGCCTCAGGTGAGGAATGTCTTCCTGCTTTATTTTTAGCAGCATCAGTATGATGAGCATAGCTACAGTAACATCTAGTTCTGTGATTGTGCAGTCTTGGGCTGTGTCTCCGATGCTGTTACAGCACAAACCCCTTGGTGATGCATTGTTAATTGTGGTGAGGTTCTTACTGCATTTCCAACCCTTCTCCCCCATTTTCATAGATACTGAGTCTGCCAGAGGACTGGGTGAGTCTGTGAACTAATGCTTCTACCCTAAAAACTTACTCTGTTAGTCTGAGGATCAAGTGAAGAAGGAGAATGTGTGGTTGATTGCACTGCAGTACCCAGGCTTACTGCTGATGCAGGCTTCTGCAAGCGTGTCCATATTCTAAGTGCCAGCTCTGGACTGGAAACAGGCTGGAGCATGGCCTCTCTGGAAGCCTGGACTGGAATAACCAGGCTTTTCCCTGAGAAATCCATCTCATTGAGCAGCAGTACTGAAAACAGCTTGGAAAGGAAGACTAGTAAATGAAACATCCACTGCTACCAGGAGCGAAGTGTTGTCCCCATCTCACTTGTATTGGCAGACAGACCACTTCTAGTCTGTAACTTTTTCCTAGGGTTTCCACAAATGATTTGATACCTGTCCCTTGTTCTTCTCCTTAGGGAAATGCACTAGGAGTGTATGTTTCCATGCAATTGCTAAGAGCCTTTGCAATTATTTTTGCACTGTGGTCAGTTTGAATACATTCCTGTCTTATTTACATGTAAAACTGCACTGATTCAGGATATTGCAGTAGCTGGGAGCATTATGATGCTGTATTTGTCCATCAAGTGAGTTTATCTTTTGTGATTTGGCTAGAACTCTGCAAAGCTGATGTAAGTGCAGAGCTGTCATGAAACTCATAAAAGTCATTTTACTTAGCGTGGAGATGAGAACGGGCACTGAGACAGAGTTCAAAATGTCATCTTATGTCACATAGATTCATTAATATTTCAAAATGTGTTTTTATAAAAGCAGTCTGTGACAAGGAACCCTTTAAAATCTATCTAATAGAGAGTGTATTTTAGGTAAGTTGCTAATTAATCTTGGTGCTTTGGCAGTCTCCCCAAGGGGATCAAACATATATAGACATCATTTTACAGAACTGAAGCAATTCTGTGCCAGAGCTGCCATCACCAGAAGAGTAAGATTTCATCCCAAAGTCCTGCCAAAGAGGTCTTGGCTGGTTGACAGTTATCTTTCTGAACTGTTTATGTTCTATGTAAATATATAAGTTAAAAAGTAATTAAAGTTTAATATAGCAATAACAGTAAAAGCAGTACAATATGTCAGAAGCCAGCACCCCTCTGTGTGTACATTGGGCAGTTCCTTGTGCTGGGGTAGATGAATGGATCATTACATTAATGCACCATGCTTTGCCTGCATTCTCACAGATAGTTTCCAGCAGGTGGTATAGAAATATTGTTATGGAATATTTTGCATAAGCTGTTACTAATAATGAAGCAAAATAAACCTCCCAAGGTAAGCATCAGCACCAGTTCAGTTCTTCCCTCTTTGCATCAGCAATGAGACCTGGGCTGCTGGTGCTAGCTAGGCAGTAGGCCATGTCTGAAAGGTACCATTCCTTCAAAGCATCCTCCATCCACTTGGCAGAGGTAGGACACACTGCGCCTGTGTCGTCCATAGAGGTGTCACTAGGAGGAAGGCTTGTCCCAGGGTCTGCTTGAGGTGGGCAGACCTTCAGAGGGTATTACCCACAGGCAGTGACAGCTTCTTGTGCAGTATGGTGTTACAGTGATTCTTACCTTTAGGCTTTGTCCTTTTTGTCTTCTGTTCATTATGTATCCTCTATTCAATGAAGGGAATCCATTTGCAGCTGGAAAATGTATGTCAAACTGACATGCTTGGCTCCAGTCAGTGTCCTGCTCCTGTTCCTGTTTTTGTTTTGTGTAAGGAGATGGTCAAGGAGACCCTGTGTTTTGCAAGGTAAAGTTGAACTATGGGTGGGCTCTTGGGACATTTTTGAGCTATCTCATCGTAAGCCAGCAAAGCCCTGTGACATGCACTAGCTCTACGTATGTAAACTGTCCCCCTGAAGTCGAAGAGGAAGCAGTTGAATGCTTAAGTGCTTTGCTGGGTCAGGGCCAGAGTGCTCTACATTTTTGTGTAGAGACTTTTAATTCCTAGACTTTGAGGATGGTTGTGAATGTGGATTATTGCATCCCAACCTTTCATTTTTGAGAGTGTCTCTTGCATTGGGATAGCTCAAAGAAATTCTCTTCCTTTAGAGAGCTGGAGGACATTGACAGCATCTATAAATAGTCTCTGATGTTCTTTGGAAGGGTGTCTGATGCCATAGCAAAACATCGTGCTCTCTGATGAACTGCTTTATAAACCATGTTTTTCTCTCCCTTTCCTCTCACTGTTGACAGTTGCAAAAGATCAGTTTGAATTTTTCAGATCCTCCTGACTGCATTTAAGCTGAGTGCTTGAAATCCCATGGCATGAGTTTTCCATTGTATTTGCATTGAGAACTTTGTGTGCTGATGGTGTGTTTCAGTTGAACAAGGGACTCCTGTCACTGAGTCTCCTGGGTCTCTTTGGAGCATCATGCATGTTGTTTGCTGTTTATGTTTGTTTTTCCCATCATATCAGGGTTTTTTGTTGTATTTCATGGTGCCTTTTAATGGCCCCTGTGTCTTTTGCAGGAAGTGTCTAGCAGATAGATGCCTGCATTGCTCACATACCAATCCATAATGATAGCAGGCAATAACTGACTGGCACACAGAAACTGCCCTGTTAGCAGTACCAGTCCTTATATTCCGCCATACTCAGTGCAGTACAAACAGAACATGAAAAAGCTCCTGTTTGCCTCTTTATTCTGATTCTGAGATACAGGCTGTGTTTATTCTGCTCGCTACTGATTGTGTTGATGATCATGTAGCAAATCCTCAGTAATGGAGGCAACATTCTAATATGTTGCTGGGAAGAAATAAGGAAATGAAAAGGTCACCTACATTTTAGTTGTTTCTGCAGACACAGCTGCTGGCCGGAGCTGTGCAAGGATGGGGCTGATCAGTAGCATTAACAGCCCTGCGTGTCAGATGGACTTACTGAGTTAGATATATACCATATTGCAGTGATTTTACAAGACTGAGTAATTTCCTAGCCTACTAAATTAAACTTGCCATCTGACACATTGGGAGTTGATAGTTTTTAAACAGAGTGAACCACCCAAGTGTGTTCTGCTCAGCCTGACAAACAGCGCCTCCAACAATTTGATGAGTGGATATTTGGGGAGAGCAAAGGGGAAAAGTTTGCTTGGAGGCAAGGTCATTACCATGTATTTAGTAACAGCAAAACAAAAACAGGAGGGGAAGAAATGTCTGTGGTTGCGATGAAATTGGTAACTATCTCAGTCATATGGGCTCAATTTACATTCATGCTGCAAAATAATACAAAAACATCAGGGTAGAATCCTGGTTTGTTGAACTTCTGGGTAATGATTTCTGCTGTCTTTACAGTGGAGTATTGGATCTTGGTGTGGAAATACTAGCAAGTGTGTTGGAAGGTGTTTTGTTGGCAAGTGAAGAAAGCTTAGGTTTCTGCAGACTAAAATGAAGTGCCAACCTGGGCTTATTCACTGACAAGTATGTTCTTAAGAGTTTGTGTACAAAGATGGATGCCCCGTCCCTGGCAGTGTTCAAGGCCAGGTTGGACGGGGCTTGGAGCAACCTGGTCTAGTGGATGGTGGACCTGCCCATGGCAGGGGGTTGGAACTGGATGAGCTTTAAGGTCCCTTCCAACCCAAGCCATCCTGTGATTCCATGATTCTGTGAAAGTGGTAGGTCCATTTTTGTTGTTTGGGCATGAGGGAGGAATGGAGTTTGAATGTTTCTTGTTTCTGCTTTCCCTTGGTATGTATTAAAATGCCACTCTGCAGAAGTTAAAGTGCAAGAAAGGAGTTTGGATTTTTCTACAGGATTCCTCAGCAACCTCCTAGCAGAGCAGGGTCTCAAGCCCTGTCCCTCTCCCAAGAGTGATGTGCAGCCTGTCACGTCATGGTGCTTCTCTCCGTGCGTTCTGCAAAATGACAAGGTCTGTTGGTGGATGGAGAAATCTACAAAGTTCAACCCAGTACAGTTTCATTCTTTTTAATTTTTACTTTTTGCTTAGCAATGCTCTTTATTTCAATGTTCCAAACTAACAATTTTACTGACATGTGAGTACTTCTTTATACTTTTGAAAACTAAACTTCAAGAGTTGATGCTGGAGCAAATTGCAATTCTAATTTCTTATTTTCTGCTGATAAATGTTCTCAAAAGATTAAAACCTTTGTCCTTGCAACATCAAGACTGGTCTAGTGAACCGAGGACAGCAGCTAAAAGGCACACAGTGCCTAGGCAACGCAGGGTGTTTTTCAAATGCGTACTGCTCTTAAATCTCTTGAATTATTAAATTTGACTTCAGCCAAGTCTCTTTAAATAGCCTGCGTTATGTGGTAGCTGCCTTCTGAATAGCCTAAAGAAAATCCTATTGGATGTTTCTCCTGAATTCAGGAAAATTGGCTTTGTTGGTCAGAGGAGACATCTGGCTTGGAAAGTGTTGGGAGGAGTAGCCAGGTAAGGGAACTGGAGGGGACAACTTTGGGTTTGGTCTTACCAACCTGTGCAAGCAACTTGAGGTGTCAGTGGAGCTTCTTCACATTTGATAGTACAATGTGCATGTGTATAAAATAAAAATTGACAAAAGGAAAGCTTTGGGGAATATATATGTATATTTATTTTTTTTTTTTACCCCAAGAGGAAAGCCAGGGTCAAGAGAGAGGATGATTTTACAAGAGGTTTCTTGGTATTTGCTAATGTTTCTTTGAGCCTCAGCTACTAGGACATTGTGTGAGAATCTTTCCTTTGATTTCTTAACAAAAGAGCGTTTCTTGCTGTGGTTTTTAAGAGTGTGAGGAGCTTATAAAAGCAAAGTGGAAATGCTCCAAAATAAACAGGAAAAAAGAAAAAAATAGGAAAAGCTCCAAAATATTAAGAAACTCTATTGCCTTAGATTCCCTTCCGCCCACCCCCCACCCCCGATTGTGACCTTATTCTTAACTTGGGAGAGAAGTCATTTGGGAGTGGAGGGGGAAATGGGCATATTTCCTCATTATTATTGTTATTTTTTAATGCGGGAAGGGAATGGCTTGGATGCATTGCACTGTCTATTGCTGTTCATTTCTCCTCTGGTCTCAGTATGCCCTGTGGTACCAATATTCCCCACCAATGTTTCAATCCTGTAATTAGGCATTATGGAAAGAGCAAGAAAACACCAGTGCTCTTGGACACTGCGTTCTGCTCCTGATTTACTTTGTGTTCTCGTGGCTCATTTAATTATGGCATCTTATTATTTTCAATAATTTAGGATAATAAGATATTGACTTTTTTTTTTTATTTTTTTGGAGGGAATCATTAAGACTGATTGGCCCTTCTGATATGGTAAGTGGTTACCCTTGGGAGAAATGAATCTCTGGTCACCAAAGCAGCAGACCAATATATGGATTGTTCTTTATGGATTGCGTGTCCTGAGGGTCTGCCTGTTGGCCCCTGGTGAAAGGAGGACAAGGTAAATGTCTTCCGCAGCCCTGAATGCTCACTAGCTGCATCTTTGTTGTTATGCAAATGAAATGTTCATAGCAAGTCTGTAATACCAACAACCAGGCCTGGCTCAGGAGTTCAGTGTGTTATTTTATATGTTCATTGTTTCGACTGCCCAGATGTCCAGCAGAGCCTTCCTCTGGGGCAGAAAGCCTGTCAGTGAAGCCCAGTATTTAATGTGCAGATACCCTTTACAGTGTCAAATCTTCTCCCTGTGTGTACTGACTCATTTGTACTGCCTTTACAATCTAGCAACATCTCATTTCTGTCACTAGTTCTTGTTAGATTTTGGTGACTGTAGGAGGGAGCTTTGATTCTTATTTTCTTTTTAATTATTATCTAATGAGTTCCCCCCCTCCTTTCCCAGCTGCCATCAGAACAGTGCTGAAGGAAGCAGCTCTACATGTGCCCACTTCTATTGGGCACAAATGTGCTGTTGCAGAGATCAAGCTCTCATAAATGGGCTTCTCTCTTTAGGCAAGTGCAAGATGAGGCTTTTGCTCTGACAAGAACATCCTCCAGAACACTGTTTGCAAAGGAGTGGAAAGAAATCCACTCCTCAGCAGCAATGGAGAGAACATGACTTGTAGAGTCCCTGATTAAACAAATCAAGTAATGATGTTTTAGGGCATGAAGAAACCTGTATGTAAGTGAGTGCTGTATGTATGTCCTGTGAAGGCAGGCTGCTCCACTGTCTCGACGGCTGTCCTGGGTTTCCTGCTGGCTCAAGCGCTGTTAAAAAAATCATACTGGTGTGACTTTGTCAGTGAAGGCAATGACTATTTTACCTGTAGGGCTAAGGCCAACATAACTTGTGTAGGTGCAGCTGCATTTCTATGGCCTGTAGCTCATTCTGCATTTTCAGCCAGATTGAGCAGTGGTGGTTTACATGCTCGTGTCTTGCAATAGCAGTTTTCATGTTGTGGAGGAGGAGGATGTGCCAGTGTAGCTAATGTGATAAAACCTTCTGTAGTATAGACAAGTGCTCAGAGCAGCAGAATGAAGTTAACAGCCCATCTGATCGATGCGACAGCTGCTGTTCAGAGCCTTGGGAATAGTAGTAGAATTGTATAGCTTTCTTAACTTCTCATTGCTGCTGCTTACATCAGGACATCTGAGCCACAGATGAAGAGGTTTATGTAGGATAATAAAACTAAAGAGGAGAGAGGAGTCAGCAGGAGGGGTACAAAGATGGAGATTTCTTCATGGTCACTTTTGTCTCAACTGCTGTCTTCCAGGGAGCTTTGTTCTTTCTCAGTAAGTGAGGTAGTAAGACCTCAAACCCAACAGCAGAGCTCACGAACTGGGGGCCAAGACCTGAGTGTAGCACCACATCCTGTGCATTTGGTTTTTCTCTACTTGCAGGTGTTTTGTCAAGAGATTTCCGCCATCCCTGACTCATTGTGTTGAGCCTCTCTCATGAAGCTGAAAGACCCTATTCCCCTGCTACCTACCTAGCAGGTGATTACCGTCCCATTTTTCTATTGCTAAGATAGTGACTGGGAAGTTGTCCTGCACTAGGAATTCAAACAGCTCAAGAGGACACACAAACCCTTCTGTTTGCAAACTACTGTTTAGCTTGTTTAGAAACTAACTAGAGGGAGAGATGTTGGCTATTTCAGAGGTTTAGAAATAAAAGTTAACATAACTCACAAACCCAACAGAGTTTATTGAGAATCTTTTTGTATTCAAGGCCTAAACAGATCATTTACATGATGCTGATCAAATGAGCAAAATGTGTCTTGTGTGTGACAAGTCATTTCAGTGTACTAATATGCAAGCTGTTGGGAGTTGTTTCAAGGTTCCTGGGTGGAAAGAATCTTGCCACATCTGTGGAAATCTGCTTTTTTACTAGGAAGGAAGAACAGATACAATCTACTTCACATGAAAATGGGTTTCAGTGCAGGGGGCCTTATTGTAAAACACAATTCCAAGAGCTTGATGACCTAGGATGCTTGGCGGGAGTTACACCGAGTAAGATTGCCTTTTCCACTTAAGGTTGTAAAATGTGATTTAGGTGTCACTTAAATGCTTTACATGTTATAATTAACAAGCCTTGCAAAATTTTTCTCATCCATTTGTTGCAGGAGTTTAATTTAAGCTGTAAAATATCATTGGTTTTGATCACTTTTTGGCAAGGAGAATTTTGTTCCTGGACTCATGAATCTCCTATTTGGTGGGGTTCTTTTTGGCAAGGCCAGACTAAGGAAGGTCTGGGAGGAAACTCCTTTGTAGCCCAGAGCATGGTGGTTGGTGCACAGGGAAGGGTGGGAGCAGGGGGTACTGGTCGGTGGATGGGGGTTTCTGGTCAGCGTTTACTTCTACTGCATTATTGTGCTGTGTCTGTTTCTGGAGGCAGGAGGGCAAATCTGCAGACTTGGAAACTGGTGTCTGGTAGGACAACTTCAAGGCCAGGCTGGATGGGGCTTGGAGCAACCTGGTCTAGTGGAAGGTGTCTCTGCCCATGGCAGGGGGTTGGAACGGGATGAGCCTTAAGGTCCCTTCCAACCCAGACTATTCTATGATTAGTCTGAAGACACTGGATTGTAGCAGGAAATACTGAATTCAGCTCCTGAGCCAGATGATCACACAGAAGAGGTGTTCATGGTCCTTCCTTGGCCAGCATGAACTCTCTCTGACTTTGCTTGCAGGCATCAGGAGTCCATCTAGCGATGGACCACACAGCTTTCTGCTGAGAGCTGACTGCACAGCCTGGGCACTGCGCTGCCTTGGAGCATTTGCAGCAGATTCTTAAACCAAGAAATAGTTACGGAGATGCTCAGGTGTCCTGGCGTGGGCAGTTCTTGTCATGAGAGTCTTACTTCTTCCAGAAGCACTAGCACTTTCTTCTCTGAAACCTTTTAGATAGCTGCTAAATGAGACTTGGCTCCACTGCTTGTGTGCAGCTTGTTTCAGCAGTGGAGAGGAAGTTAAAAATTAATTTTTGCTCTCAGAAATAGTTTTCTTCAGCCACAGCCGGGGCTTTGCCTTATCCTCCCTTGCCCTTGAGTTTGAAATATATATATAGAACTTGCATGTGCCATGTGTGAAGTACTGCAGTTACAGCTTGTGGATGGAAGAAGATTGATTTGGCAAATGTTTCTTAATCACCCCTGGGTTTCACTCTTTATTTTTAAAGCTTTTAAATAAGTTTTATCATAGAATTTGTATGTTTTAAGTAAAAAATTGGCATTTGATGCTTGTTCAGTGAGGTGAGGATCTTGAAGAGTATATTTTTGTTTATCCTTAACTTTGGAAAGAATCCTGTTTTTCCATCTTCTCACTTCCCCCAGAGAATTTGCAGCTTGGTCCTGTCGAGGTTAACAGGCTATGCGAAACTCCAGAGATTTAAGTTAGTCACAAGTTTAAGTCCTCTGTGAAATATTGTCATGACAGTTCTCAGCCAAGAAGTCTTGTCCATGGTGTTGGAGTGCTCAGTCTTTTCTAATTCTGATTATAATGCGTCAAGGAAGGATAGGAAACATGCATATATGTGTATGTATATATATATATATGTAGCACACATGAAACTGCTGTTGCTACTGAGCCTTTTGTGATTTTGCTGTACGGAGATTGGAGTGCCACTATTGTGAGTCTTACTCACTTTTCTGTCTCCTAATTCGCCCTTTTGAATAAGCTTTGAGGCTGTTCTGAACTTGGCCTCTGCATGCCAAACTGTTATCGAACAAACTTGTAGCTTATAGGCTCAGAAATGCTCAAATCTATGAAACAAGTTGATAGAGAAATGAAAAGCGAGCCCTGAAACTCAAGACTGCTCTGTTGGAGCCTTTATCTCCATCCCACATACAATGTAGACATAAAAATAAAGTAGTTTAACTGGGGCTAGATTGGCACTTGACTCATGGCTTTGCATGCTGCTTGTTCTCTCTTCACAAAAGCTTTGACAGTAATTGGAAGAGACTTTTGCTGTGGTGCTCTGGATATCCTGCACTGTAGTAAGAAACGACAGGTTATTCTCCTGTAATCAGTCCTATAAATTGCAGCTTGTTGTGGGATTGGGCATGGGGGGAGGTTGTTTGCTTTTTTAAAGATATGTAACAAATTGCAGATAGGTAAGGAATTGATTTCATTGTTTAAGTCTTCAAATTCAAAGAAAGCTTTTTTAGAATTTCCCAGATTCTTGGCATATGTTCTTTTACGCTAGCTTTCCTTGTGGTATTTGTCACAAATGCAGTCTGTGACTCATGTGATTCAGTCTCAAAGGGCTTGCTTGGTAGGTGATAATTTCTAGAAGTGCAATTATTTTATGCCATATCCCTATGGTTGTAGAATAGTCTTAATGCTGAGGATTACATGCTGAGAACTGCTGGTTTATAACGCGTGCTGGCACTGAATCAGATGTGCTGGCAGGTCAGGTTATGCTGTAGCTTTGCTGCTGTAGTGTGTGTGGCAGAAGGGAGACATCAGTGCTCTGAAATACCAGTAGCCTGTGTGGTGTGATACCACCTGTATATTTTTGTCTCCTGGACTTGTAAGAAAATCGAAATGATGATAACACTAAAGCTCCTGATGCTTCTTCAGTTCTAAAGATATATTTGAGCTGTACAAACTTGCAGTTTTTCCAGGTAACGTTTCCTATATTGATAATATATATAAAGGGAAAAAGAAGCTCTTGCCATGCTGGTGACATGCTTCATGTTGGTAAAACTGTGCCCACAATGCGTAAATGATAGGCATAAGGTGGGGAAAATCCATCTTGATTGGATCTTAGGCGAAGCTTTTCCCTGTGAGGGTGCTGAGGCGCTGGCACAGGGTGCCCAGAGAAGCTGTGGCTGCCCCATCCCTGGCAGCGTTCAAGGCCAGGTTGGACACAGGGGCTTGGTGCAACCTGCTCTAGTGGAAGGTGTCCCTGCCCGTGACAGGGGGTTGGGACTGGATGAGCTTTAAGGTCCTTTCCAACCCAAACTATTCCATGAATCTATGATTGAAAGGCATCTTGATCAATTCCCCTCCATCCAGCTCACCTGGATGGTGACTGAGGAGAGCTGCTCTTCTGACCAACATGGCTACTATGCCTGTGCTAGATACTTGCTTTCAAGAAGAGAACAGTGGCTGTATTGGTAGGGGTTAATCCATTGCTTGCAATTTTTAATAGTCAGGCTGCATGTCTTGTCCTTAGCTGTGAAGGGTAAAGGTAGGTTGTATAACCCAGCAACCCTGCCAGCTGGTACTCCTCCTTAGCATCTAAATAAGGTAGGTGAGCACATCTGGGAATCACCAGCACATCTCGGTTACTGCAGTGAGCACGTTTACTAGTTCAGAAAGAAATCCTGAGTTACTGACCTACATGGCTACTGCGCCTGTGCTAGAAACTTGCTTTCAATAAAGAAAATTTGAGTTTATACTGAATGGGATTCTGTGTGATCATTGTAGATAAGAAAGAAAGAGATGGCAGAAGACCACAGGGTCAGCGCTGCAGTTAGTTATTGTTTGTTCTCTTCTCCCACACGGACTGATAATGAGCGTCTCTGCCTTGTTTAGTCATATGCTTGATAGATACATGTGGGAGTGTGTGTATGTTTCTACTATCCTTGCTTGAATAGACTTCGCTTATTTGGGTTTTTTTTTACTATTTTATGGTCTTTCTTTTTAGAAAGAGACATTAAGGAGAAAAGATTAGACTACTGAGGGGCTCCTACAGCACAGGATGGGCTGCAGAATTCTCCACCCTTAATAAAAAGCGCTAATGTAGCCGTCAACTGCTTGTAACTGTTCTCACACCTTCTCATTTCAGAGATTGTGCATATGGGGGGGGACGACAACTTTCTCTTCTGAACTTCACAGTTTGGTAGCTGGGACTCTTGAGTCTTCTGCTGTTTCTGTCCATTTGTGAAGTGTTGGTAATACTTGGCTCTGTCGTAGGGCTGTCATGAACACAGCAGGCTTGATTTGGCACTGAGAAAATGCAGAGAATCCTCTATGATATTCTTGGGAACAGTATTGTTCTGGCAGCCTCCAAAATTGCCGAGTGCTTGTAAGACATTCCAAAATGCCAGTGATGCTGGGGAGGGCAGGGAGGAAGGTGACAGAGCTGGGGAGTTGTGGAGCAAGTACTTTCCAAACTTCAAATTGCTGCTGGTCTTTGTTGTGATGGCAAAACATGCAGCTGGTCCCTGTCTCATGTAAGAAAGACTCATCATGAACATGTTATTGGTAAATGATGGACTGTAAGAAATTATGGGGGTTGATAGTGTCCTAATGCAGAAGGTTTGAACTAGCTGGGGTGGCCTGGCTTCTCCTAAGGTGTTCTGTGCGTGGCCTGGGACTTCAAAAGTCTTGGTAAGGAAGTAGGAATTGGTTGTTGGTGTAAGGTCAGGGCCTCCTGTAATGAACAGGTCCCAGCTGCTTCTGAGGAAGCTAGAAACTAGTGAGAAACTAGACAGGGATCAGATGTGCAGTATGTGCATTGGAAAGTTTCTTTTTCCTACTGCTCAGCAGGGAGAAGGCTTCTGTCTTCAAGCACAAGCCTGTAAAATGCTGCTTTTATTGTTTATTTTAAATGTGTGAATGGAAACATCTTGCATACTTGCATTCATGTAGTCCTCTTGCACACAGGTATTTTCTTGCATATATGTGCACACATTAAACCCTCTCCTCTGTTTCACAGAAAAGAAAATAGGGAGATTTTGTGACCTTTTTATTTCTAAAGGATCTTTTTGGATTGCTGACATTGTCACAGAAGCACCACTGGAGGGTCGTGGTGTGTGAAGTGGCTAGCAATGGGAAGAGCCTCATTCCAGGAGATGGCTTGAAAAATCTTCTGAGCAGCCTCATTTTTTGTGAGGCTTTTTTCATTAAAAAAACGTGGAGTGAGTGCCTGGGTTCCCAAAAAACAGCTAGTGTGATGTGCCAGGAGGGACAAGTAAGATGGCTTGTGGTAAAATGTAGCGCAAGGGGGAGAGGAACATTAACTTCCAAATGCATAGATGCTCACACTTCTGTCGTGTCTGCTTTCAGCTGCATTGTGTCCATGTATTTGAGAAGATAAAACAAGGAAAATGAATTGGAAAGGGAGAGCTCTTTCTTTGTGACTTCAAGGAAATAGTTCCTAGAGATCTGACTCACTTTGGGTCTTCCCTTACTTTTGCAAAATGCTCATACTCTTAACCCCTCTTACATCAGGTGATGAAGCATGTGTTACCTGATGAAGCTCCTGGAGGTCATGAAAGTGATTCCTCTTTGAGTATTTAAAATCCTTTATGTGAATCCTGCAGGGGACTAATCTATGAGGAGCTGTTTCCTGCCTTTCCAGCAAGTGGTTTGACGTTTCTCAGCCCTCACAGATGAACTTGTGTCTGAAAAGCCATTGCTGAGGCAAGGTGATGTGGCAGCTCTGTGGTCCTGGTTGCTAGATTGCTTATCAAGTAAATGTACTTGGGGAAAACAATCTTCTGTGACATCCAGGATCCTTCTTCACATGCCGAGAGATGCCATGAGCAAGGTGTGATGGTTGCAGCTCTTTCTAGAGAAGAGACTTGGTGCCTGTCCTGTTTTGCTGAGGTGGGATGGCATCAGCGGGAGGAGTGGGAAATGCTGTTTCTTACTGGGTTTACCCTTGGACTGGGGTTGAAGAACTGGGTTTTACTATTGGTTCTGCCCCTGATTTTTCTGGCTGACCCCACTGACATCAGTTCCTCTCCCTGTAGTTTAACTTTTGCTATTTAACTGTGCAGTTTGCTTTGGATAGATAGGTTATACATGAGCTACATGTTAATAAGTAGCTGTAGGAATACAAGATTTGTTGACTCTGGGATGAACATGATAACCTTAAACTACAGCATAGCGTGGTACAGGCACTGAGGAGCTTGTAATTATTTGTGTCACGTTTGCTCTCTGACTGAGATGTTCTTAAGCCAAATTTTATTTCAACCAGCAAGTAAATCTTTTATTTTTCTTCTTTCAAATGAGAAAAGTTGTTCATGCTTAATATTACATTATCATTGGGTTAAAAAGCAATCAGGAAACACAGGATTGTGTTGAGTACAGCAATATCAGTGTTTTAATTATGTGAAACTCAGAACATATTTTCTTGTATCTAATATACAGGCTGGAGGCATGAAAGCTATGAGTGTGACACAATTACTAAAGAGTGATAGCACCAGCCAGGGCTCTCAGATGACTGGTGTTTTGACTTTCTCATTTATGACGTGCAGAAGGGAATGTTCAGTGGGGGTTTTATCATTTCTTTTTAAAACCATTTTCAAGCCTAGTGCTTACCGAGGACTAGGTTCCATTCAGGGTCTGTTCTCTCAGTCCAGCATTTGAGTCTCGGGTCTCCAGAGCTCCTTGTTCCTTTGGGTGACTTTAATTTCTTTCCAGTTCTTTTCCTCACTGACATGCAGTGCTCCCACCCCTGCTGACTGGTACAGTTCCTGAGCAGGCCCTTATCGATGTTGTTTCTGGTCCTGTTTGCCTTCTGAGTAAATCTGTAGTCCTGAGGTACTATAAGGATAGCTTAACAGGACCCTTCTCTATTCTTTGCACCCATTTACTTTTGTAATTGTCGAAGTGATGGTGCCTTGAGGTTTATGACCCTGCCTGAGCCTTTCACAATGAATTATGGCCTTTTATCTACTCTGAGAGTCACGTTCTCTTTTTAATTGCACTGAAGTGACTTTCCACTACATTTGGTACATGCCATAATTTGCTCTGTAAGACACAGCTTCCCCATAATTAAAAGGAACATGCAAGCTTGCCTGCCTCGAACATGGCATCAGGGTGCTCTCTCTCATTAAATCAACGTAAATCTTTTGACGTAGCCTCATTGGTTCCCTGCTGCATTTTCTTCCACAAGTAAAGTATTTGGATAATTCTCTTCACTGGTGCAAACTGGAGGCAAGTTTACACATATATGTGACATTACTCTATTGTAACACGAATACAAGGGCTGGAATTATCTGGTGGGGGACCTGTATTCAGTGTCCTGTCCTTCCCAGACACCTGGAGTGTGTTGTATGGGAAACACAGACCTCTCTTAGCTTGTGAGGGGTTCTGTTTGGCTGCCTACAACTTTGGATGCTCTTACTGCTCTCAGGAGATCCAGGGATTTCTTCTCTTCCTTCACTTTGAGTTGTTCATTAAATAGTTCCCTAACAATGCTCCAGTAGAAGAGTGGGTACCATATGACCAGTTTTTAGCCTCCTGCTACATATTTTCCAGGTTGCTTCCTATAGACCCAGTGGGTATCTGGAGGCCAGGTTGGATATCGCCAGGCTGCATTTTTTCTTGAGGCTTTTTAGACTTTTAATCTCAATGGTGTCTTTGATAAGGAGTTTTACAGACTCTGCGTGGTTGTTTTCTGTAGGGTGGGTTCAGTTGCAGTGTGTGGTTAAAACCAGCAGCTCTTGCTTTCTTTGGACAAGATTAACTCTTAACTTAATTCCCAATGAGTTTTGGTATTTATACCTGCATTCAATTTTGTTCTGTGTGATGGTGGCTAGAGGCAACATTTTTTCTTCAAATGTGTGTAGAATTTGCTCGCTAACTCTGTGGTGCTACAAAAAATTTCACTTTAAATCCTCTGAACTATTGGCACTAATCCTCATTAGTGTACTTTCTGCATCTCTGTCATTTGCTTTTGTCTATTGCTGTGTTTTTTATGTACCTAAGAAAGCCTTAAAATAGGAGTTCTGGAATAGAAAAGGGCTTGTAAGAAGATTGCAGATTACTGTTGGTTTTCTAGTGGCTACCCTTTTCATTGCTGTGTTAATGTAGAGGCTTAATGAGCAACTTTGACTCCAGGGCAAGGCTGAGTGCTGCTCTGAACAGCAGCTTCCATCTAGGTTTCCTTTGAAATGAAGCATTTGCTAATCTGCCAGCTTTAATTTTGTTTATTTGTGCCTCCTGCATTCATCAGGGTAAAGGGTACAGTCACACAAAGGGTTGCCTGAAGACTTCTGGAGGCTGAAAGTGATGCACTTGGAGCAGCTACTAAGACTTATTTTGGATATTAATGCCTAAATCTAGAAGTGGCATGATCCCTCTACTCCCCTTTGACCTTCTCAACCAGAAACCACCACCTTGTCTCCTAAGGAGTGTCTCTGTTAGGATCCAGAGGATGTTTTCTAACAGGGCAACATACATGTTGGGGAGGATATGTGGCATTTGGAACATGGCATTCCCTGCATTCTGGGCTTAGCTGTTTGCCTCAGTGGGGTATTTAAATTGCTAACACCTTCCTAGAGAGTGCAGAGTTTCCACATCTCCTCTCCCCTTTCTCTTTCAGGCCCAGGCCTGTTTGCTTCTCCGGAATGTTCTGCTACTTCGTGAACTGAAGCTCTTCATGACAGAGGAGGAGTGGGAGGAATTGATAAGAGAAAGCATCAGCCAAGTGACAAAGGTAACAAGCTTCAACATGTTAAATGTATAGATAGCATCTAATGGGTGCTGCTTTTACTAGTGGGGTGCTTGTTCAAAGAGCTGGATTCTGTAGCTGCGCTCAGCTTAGCTGATCTTGGAGGGGTTGTGCCTGCTTGTACCAGGTCTGAGTAGTGTCCACCAGGATTACAGCATTCTTGTAACACTGCTGCTAGGTGTATTTTTATTTTCAGCAAGTGCAAGAAATGTGCTTGGTGCATCTTAGTGGTCCCTGCTTGTGGATCTAGGAAACAGAGCTCAAGTTTTAGGGAATACACTCATACAGATCAATCTAAGGTGGTTGTAAAAATAAATTTTAAATTAACAGGTATTATGGACATTTGCTTAATTTCAGAAAATGCTGTGGAAGTTCTATATTTGAAGGAACTTCAGGGCCAAAGAGGTAGAGCTGAGGTGCTCTAGGCTTTTGACTCCTGGTGTGTTGGAGACCTTCTGGACCAGACTCCCTCACTAATGTTGTTTGTCAGGGAAACCTTAAAATACATTGGTACAGAAAAAAACTGGGCTCCTGATTCAGTGGCAGATGCAGATTGCACCTGAAGACAGTTTTTGGGTGCAGCCATTCTGTGGGAGGTGATCTGCAGGGCAGAAGACTGAAGAAGCAAATACCATTCAGTTATATCCTCATTGATTGACGTGGCGGGAACCAAGCAACCAAATTAATGTTGTGGTGTGGTGGCTAAACTTGACGACACGGGAGATTCCAGCCTTGGTGTTCCTACGTAACTGTAGTATTGAACTCTTCCTAAGTGTAGCTTGCATTCTTCTTTAAATACTGTTTACATGGTAATTTAGGCCATTCCATAACTTACTATATTGGAATGATTAGCTCTCTTCTCTTTTGTCAAGGAGGCACAAAAATCTAAGCAAGTTTCAATCAAGGAATTCAGAGGTGCTGTTGATGATTCTTGAGGAAGCAAGTGATCCTGGGTTTCATTAAATAGCTTTTGTTTAACGATTACATCAGGAATCCCATGGGTGGAGTTAGGTATGATTTTCTTTTCCAGCTACATAAAACGTGCCGCTCCTCCCAAGCGGGTCATCTCCGTATTTCTCTCTAGCAGCTGAATACCTGCAGGACTCGATGATTCACTGGGAAACCACAAACACAATGCCTTCATGTTGTTCTTGTCAGGGAAAGTTGAGCATCTTGCAATCCAATCAGTATTTTAATGAGCTTTGCTACCAAAGCATCCTCCATGCCTCTCATTTCTGTGGTCATCTGTGTTTAAAGAAAAATTCCTGGGAAATATTGTCAGTTTGTTTGGGCTGTCCAAGGTATACCCTGCGGGCAGGAGGCCGCCCATGCTGGTAACTGCAGTGGCATATAGGTGCTAGTTCTCTTTTTGGCCTGTAAAAGCCCTGACATAACAGAGTAGTGGACACAGATCTGTTGGGTTTTGTCTCCCATCCTCCTGCTCCTCCCTTGCACTGACGCAGTGCTGGTGTGGCTTTCTGGAGCTGGGGCAGCTGCACAGCTCTAAATGTTGCTGTAATTAGGGAAGATCAAGAACTTCACATTCCCTGTAACAGTTTTCATTCGTAGCCAAAGGCTCACACTTGTGCTGCAAAACTTTCTAAAGCTGCAAAAGGTATTTTGTGTCTTTTTGGTGGTGCAGAAATGTTTGCTTATCTGAGTAAGAGCTGTAAAAACATGCAGCGCTCTATGGTGTAGTAGAACAATACTCATGTCATCACTAATCTCTTTCGGAGATGGTAAAAAATCTCTTGTAGCAGAAGTCAGAGGCTGGAAACTGAGTAAATTTAGAATCTGTACAATGTATGTATTTGTCAAAGAGAGTAACCCCCCATTAAAATAACTTGCTGAAGAGTTTATTAGCTCTGAATCTCCAAGTGGAGATTGTGCGCTTGAGTGAAAGAGAAGCTGCAGGTTGGGTGGAAGTTACAGGCTTGACGTTGAAATTATGGGGTGAGTTTTTTTGGGCTGTGTTAGGCAAGAGCTTGGGCTCAATGACAGCCCTTTCTGCCGCTGATGTCCACGCACATCTCTGCTTAGCTAGAGGGTAGGGAGGACATTTGTAGAACTGCAAGCGTCTCCTGCAGCTCAGTCTCGTCCATTTTCATCTGAGACTTCAGGGGGCCGTTCTAGGTCAGCTGTGATTTGAGGTAGGTATATAAAGTAGGCAGATGTTGGCATGTGAATGCTTACCCATGAGAACCTGGACTCTGAGCTGTAATTCATGATGCTATGGAAAATGATGAAGTTTTATTGCCCCAGATGAAAGGTTTGCATTTGTTGTCATTGGCCATTCCTGCCACCATCCCTCACAAACAGCTGTTTTAAGAGGAAAAAAAATCATAACGGAGAATTTTATACCTTTCTTTGGCCCAGGCGGAAGTCTGAAATAAGCTGTGAGGGCCAACTGTTTAACTGACTATACCGGTGTGCACTTGTAAATCAAGGAGTGTTACTGTACACAAGGAAGCTGTCATCTGGAGGCTTTGCTACGCTGTGTCCTTGGTCAGATCTGCAGCTCAGGGTCTGGTAGTTCTTGGAGCACAGGATTGCTGTTGCAGGTGTAAGGCTGTGAGAGAGGATAGGATGCTGTCTCCTGGTGTCTGCCGCCTTATCCTGTCTTGGCTCAGTGATTGCATTGCATACCTGCAGATCACCTGGTGAGGAGCAGTGAGCCTGGGGTGGTTTTAGGCAGTGATATGTGCTGGAACTGGGTCTTGGATATCACTGAATGATGCATGCAAGGCTAGGAGGCAGATGAGGGAGAATCAACGGTCAGGAGCTTTCAGTGAAGAGACAGCTTCCTGAAATAGCCGCTCTGGCTGCTGCAAGGCAATGGCTTTTGTGCTTACATAAGCTAACTTGACCTTATTTGTTCCCAAAATGCTTAAGCATGCTTATAAAACATACGTCACAGTCATGAGGAATTCATGTTTGCCATCTCCTTACTGTCAGCGAGGCAAGCCTTGGTGTCCTAATAGGTACTTTGGAGTTGACTTGTTCTTGTGAGGGTCCTGCTTGCTGTTGGTGCTCTTGGCTGCTTCTGCTGGATCAGTTGGGCAGCAAGCCTTGTCCACAAGCTCTGGGACTGCAAAGCTGAGGAAGCAGAGAAAGCCTTGACAGAGTTTGGGCCTCCCAAGTCCTGAGTAGTTACTTTACACAAAGCAGAACCTTGCTACAGTTGTTCAAGTTTATTCTGATGTTGGGAGTCTAGATGACTGGGTTGTGTTTACAGTATAAAGAAAGAGTTGCTTCATGTTGTAAATGACAGAGCTCACCTGAGATCCTACAGTTTCTGACAGAAACCTCTTCAAGACCTTTGTTCTCTTATCACTAGGT
Organism: Strigops habroptila; assembly: GCF_004027225.2. Classification (NCBI taxonomy): domain Eukaryota; kingdom Metazoa; phylum Chordata; class Aves; order Psittaciformes; family Psittacidae; genus Strigops; species Strigops habroptila. The sequence goes on along the minus strand of NW_022651054.1, from coordinate 4,951,453 downwards.
CTCAAAGCGCTTTACAAAGGAAATATGAACCAGTGGGTTGTTGATGTAATGAAGAAAGAATTTCACAGAAACCCAAGAGCTAATGTATTTATTTTACTAAAGTTGCTCGCCCTGTTTTACAGATGACACGCTTGGCTGGGAGCTGAGCCAAGAATCAAACTCGGATCTCCTGAGACATGCAAGAGACCCCTTTGTACATGGATAATCTGCGTGTATCTTAACAGGACAGCCCAGCATGTTGGATAGGAATCTCTGTCCCTGTGTTATCTAAGGAGGATGGTGATAGTTGTGAGTTCAGGCTGCCTGGAGTCATGCAGTGATGGTAGTGGCAGAGCCTGAGAGGCCCAAGTTCCCATTTCATGCAGGGAACTGCTGCCCCATTTTGGGGAGGGATCTCTGTGAGGTTGGTGCTAGGGCTTACACACTCTTTCTGGCTGTATCAAGTGCATCAATTTGGTCTTTCAGCACTCCCAGTTGGCATTGTGGGCACCTTTTGGTGTTTGTTCCCCTTTAGATGTATTTGCATTTTCTTTCTGATATGTTAACAAAATTGCTGTCTTGCTTTAGAGTGATCTCGAACCCATGCCAGTTTTGTAGTCACTCACTGACAGATTTGCGGCAGGAAGCACGGGATCTGAATACATAGTTTCGTTACCTTTTTTTGTCATCCCTTTCCCAGGGACTGGCTTGCCCTCCTGAACTGAGGTGCTTTGTGTAACTCCCAGTTTATGCTGAAACCCCTGGTTATGATGTGAAAGTCAGGGGGAAGTGGGAAAGGATTTTGTCAAATATTCCAGAAAATGTCTATTTTCATGGCTGAGTAACTCCAAAACAAAACAGCCCTCAGAAAACTTGCTAAAACTGCTCTCTGTGGCTTCTACAGCAGTTTCCTGAGGGTTTCCTTTGTCACTTCTGCAGTGAGTACATCATAGGAAGGGCTGAACTTTAGTGCTTTTTTTTCCCCTTTACTTGTTTTGTCAGTGTCATAAGGGATTGGCAGAGCAGATAGCATTCAGGTTGGCTGTTTGAAACCAAAATGGGATCAAGGCATCCTGTAGTGTAAAAATGTTCACAGACTCTGATACCCAAGTTCGGTGCAAGACCAAAGACTCCTGGTCACCAGTATAGGAGACCTTCAGATGAATATACACATTATCCTAATGACACATGTGATGCCTCCTTCCACTTAGGTGGTTGCTCGGACAGGGCGGGCAGCCGAAGGCAGGTATGAATGTAGACAGACAAAGGATTACATGGCCTGGGCAGGGGATGTTACAGATAACCCAAGCTCTCTTTTCCTAGACTTGTGTGTAAGTCATTGTATGCTCTCTGAAGACTTTTATTGTATGGCATTAGAAGGTTTTGTTGCTATTGTGGTGTTCAGTTAGTGATTTAAAATAACTATCTGGAGCCACTCAGAATGTGTGAGGGAGAGAGGGATGGATATACTACATAGTCTTCCAGTGCAGACATGCCCTTCATTTCTGAAGGGCATCACATTTGATTATCGGTGTCTTAATTTGTAGGGAGATAAATTATTAACAGTGACTTCATCAAATCTCTAAAAAAGCCATTCTTCAATTTTTTTTCATGAAGATTGCCTGAACTTTTATCTGTCCATCTTTATAAATTCTTAATTCATTGCCCTTTCTCAGCCTCTTAGCTTGTAAAATGAGGCCAGTAGTGATTTAACTGATATCTTTGACGTGCTTTCAGAATACTGGATGTCTCTGTGGAGAATTCATTTCTCCTCTGTCCTCTCAGCTGTCCTGGATGGTTTTTCCCTGCTGCATTTTTGTATGGTCTATGGAGGAAAACAAAAATCAGATCTTTAAACTTGGGAAAGCATTGACATTTTCTGTGAGAATAGCTTCTGGATTGTGGGCTCCTCCCTCTAATAACAGCCAAAATAAACACTGCAAGAAATGCCCTTTAGTTACACCCTTCAGTATGTGGGTCTGCTTTTTCCTCTACCTTCCCTCTCTCTGTTGGTCAGGGACAAGCAGAAACTTGGTGGTTACCTTCCCTTTGTGAGCATTTCTTGATGACTTGCTTCTGTTAGAGATGCAAGGAAAAAAGTTGGTGAACATGTAAACTATGTCTTCAGAAACGTGTTGAGAGAGAACAGAGGGAGGAGGGACTGTCAGTGTTTTTATTCCCCCTTTAAGTGCTCTCAGCAGGAGCTGCTGTGTTGTTCAGGTGGGTGTTGTGAGAACCTCTCCTTGTGTGTTTGGGTACTTTGTGCACATGGAAATGAATCTGGCTCTGTGTATAGGTGGAAACTGGTGTGGAGAGGCATACTCTTCCCTCTGTCTTCCATGATTTAGCCCTACATTCTAGCTTGGGTTCTATTGTATAGTGAATATTGTAATGAAAGAAAGTGTTTGGGGGTGGCTTGTTTGGGTTTTGAGAAGCTCAGAGTTGATTCCTGGCTCATGGTCTGCATAATTCAATCATCTTACTTGGCCTCTCTGTGAAATGGAGGGAATGATGCTGGTTTACCTCTTACCTCTCAGGAGAAATGTGAGCGTAATTACAGGTGAGGCGAGGGTGCTTACATTGGATAATAACAGGAGCTACGAGCATATAGAATACTAAAATACTTCATTTGGTTGTCAGCTTGTTGTTAGCTTCTAAATAGCAGAGGAAGGCTGTGCCCCTCCTAAACCTCTCAGCTTACCTACAAGTTGATGTGGGAAACCTTGTGCGTTGGCTCAGCTCATGGGCACACACTTGCAGGGCCCAAACCCCACTTGCTGGGGCCCCTCTGCGGGTGACTCCACCACGGGGACCTGAGCCCCACCAGCAGCAGAATGCCGGGTTCTGGCTTTGCTCAGGGACCCTGCATGGAGTCAGGGTGAGGCTTTAGCTTTCAGAGGCAGTGTGAAAGCAGTCAGCATGCTGAGATCAGACCTCTTCAGCGCTTTCTTCTTGTGTCTGTGGCTGTTCACTAGGGTGGAAATTTTGCTGAACTATGTGCTGCAGGAGAAGAGAGTTTACCTTAGCAACGTTGGGCTGTGCCAGGGAGTGTAAGGTTGTGCAGGGTGGGTGGAGGTATGTGTTCTGCAGAATGCACTTGGCACTGTATTCAGCCATGAGTCTGCACATTTATCCATCAGCATCAGGTCTGTTATGGGGGAGGAGGGGGAAGGATGGAGATAGCGCAGTGTGTGGAAAGAATGCAGGTTGGCTGGGCTCCTCCAGCTCATGGAGCAGTGATGGATCTGTCAGGCTGATCCCATGGAGGGGAAGGGCTGTTTGTTTTCAGCAATGAAATAGGCTGAAGGACGTGCTGGGAATGCATAAATATTAAATGGCATTCAAACTTTCAGCTAGGAAACGTGCTCGTGCCTTGGTAGCAGAACACTCCTGTGCACTCTGGAGATCCTGCTTTGTCTTGTAACTCTGGGTTGTGTCCCCTCCACTATAGTACCTGTGAAAGGGGCAGAGGTGCAGGCAGGATGAGGTTGCAGGTGGGAGTGAATGTGGAGACTTCCAGAAGCATTGCCTGGCTCCATGCAACAGCAAATTGCCATCTTCCCTGCTTCAGGGAAGAAAACTTCAGGCAGTGGCTGGGATGCTGACTTGGGCTCTAGACATGTATGCACCCTTTTTGATGTATGGCAAGTTTCAGGGGAGTCTTTGGCTTAGACTAAAATCCTACCTACCTGGGAAACAGAGGCATGGTGCTGTGTGTTTAACTAGCTGCTAGCCCTCTGTCCTACTTGTTTTATACTTTGTAAAGGTGAAAGAATGCTGTGAAGTTCAATGAGAGATGGAGCGAAGGTTGGATCCGGCAGTAGTTGGGATACCTCCATGTGTGACACAGGAATTGGGAATATAAGAAAATTGTTAAGATGCAGCGGGTGTGCATCCTTGTAGAACCCTGAGAAGCAGAGAAGCCCTTCAACAGCAACAGGCAGAGGCTTTTGGAAGCAGCATGTTTAACAGAACAAGACAAAAGCATCTCTGCCAGCTGAATCCATGTAGGGTGAAGCAGGAACTGCATTGCTGTATTGGCTTGAGATGAGATGGGGGTTCCAGCTGTGAAAACTGCCCCAGTATTTTTCCCTTTTGGAAAATGACCTGCCTAGATCTCCTGACAGCTCAGATGTACAGGCATGATGAACCATAACAGGTATTACGGAGCTGGAGCTGGAACTGGAACTGAGATTCCCTGTAATGGAATCTGGCTGTTTACTGAAGGAACAGAGTATAGGAGCAGGAAATAGGAGAAAATGAACATAATCAGCAAGTGGTGCAAGTGTAGCTGTTGAGCACAAGTTATGTGGTCTCTCTGCTTTTAGCATTGAGCGATTGGGTTATCTCAGGTTGGTAGTGCTTTCAGAGGGCAGGGGAAGGGAGAGCTGGATACCTTTGTGAGCAGCACATGGCAGAGAATCACAGAAGAGTTGGTTAGACGAGTTCTTCTGGGTTTTCCCTTAACCCTCCACCACTGACCTGTAGCATAGCTGGAAGGAAAATCCCTGCTTTGTGCCTCAGTCTTGCTATGTAAAATGGAGATAGTTGCCAACCTTGTGCAAGTCTTTTGTGATCTATCAGTGTCTGAGGCTCTCCTAAGGATGCTGCAGATGACTGAAATACTACTGTTCTGTTTAAGGCATGTTTACGATGCGTTGCAGTTTGACATCTGTTAACAGAGTAGCTTTTGCTTTAATTTATGATTGTATTGTATACATTCCCCAACTGAAATCATGGTAGGCCTGCAAAATGATTGACCTATGCAATTGGGGTGGCATCTTTCACATAGCTGAGTGAGGAGCAGACCAAAGCAATCCTGCTCTGTGAACCCACAACATGCAGACAATGGTCCATACCTTACTTAGCAAGAAGTTATGACAATACTTGAAGTTTGGACCCAGTTCCCATTGAAGAGACTTGGGAATTTCATTCCTTGGGAACAGTTCCCCAAAGTTGTGCCAGGTCCAAAGTCAGCTTCTTTTACATAACCAGAGTGCAGCATGGTTTGTATTGATGTTGCATGCTAACACAAATCCCATGGAAGCAAACGCTCTGCTGTGTGCATTCCCTGCTATGGGAGGATGAGAATGAAGCAACGTGTGACAGAAGATACCATCTCTTGCAATGAGTCATGGAAGGCACAATGAGACAGTGGTGGTGAGATCAGGAGCTGAACAGGAACTGGTCTCAAGTCTTTGAGGAGGCTTGTCTGTCTCAACCATACCACATACAGAGGTGCTGGTGTTTTTGTGCTCTTTGGAGTAAATTTATTTTACAGCCTTTGTAGCAGAAGGGAAGGGGAAAAGACACGTGTTGAGAAATAGTAAGACTTTATCTGAATCCAGTTTCCTTAAAGCAAATCCATTCTGCTTCTGGACTAGAGAGAGTTGTGCATTCTGTGAAGTACCTGCTGCTCCTTTGGCTTCTCCACCCACTCATATCCTCTTCCTTGTTCCTTCCTGGTCTTAAAAGCTATTTAAAAGTGATCCATTTCAGGAGGGAGCTATTTGTTTGCAGATCACCTGAATTGTACTGGATTGCTTCTGGCTGTTTATGCTACTGGAACTGTGCCTGTGTTTCCAGACTCATGCAAAACACTGCTTTTAATATAGATGCTTGTTCTTACAGCATTGATGTCACTAGACCGGTGATATCTTCTATCTATCTCCAGCTGGGCAAGCCACCCTTTTCATTCTACAGGTCTGCATGAATTTGGTTGGGCATGTCTCAGTTTCACAAGCACTTGAAAAGTGATTGCAGACTTGTGAAAATCAGCCCCTGGGGTGTTGTTCAGGGCTATAGGGCTTTTCTTTTGAGTTTAGGATGATTTGTTTCAAACCCTTCAAAGCGTCAGGGCAATTCTGGGAAGCAGGGAAGGCAGCAGGAACAGGCAGTCCAGTCAGTGTGATTTAAATGCAATCATCTACATCACTCATCTACGGTGGGGAGAAAATGCAATTTATTTTTAACACCTTAATTCTAAAATGGTTGTAGGTTGTATATTAGAAAGATGAGATGACAGTTGCCTTCACTTTGGCTCCTTCGCACAGATCTGCCCTCATTCCTCTTGTCCTGAAGAGTTGACAGGCTGTACTGATGTTCTCTCACACACATGTACTCAACTTAGCAAAATAAGGATCTCTCTGACAGCTTTAACCACAAGCAATGCTTGTTAGCCTGGCAATATCTTGTTCTTCAAATTGCGAGGAAAATTTTAATGCAAATCGTATTTTTCTATATTATTATTAATAATTATAATTATAGTTATTATTATTTCTTGTGGTAAGCTTAATAAACAGCGTGTGCATGGCCCATGGAGTGTTGTATCCTACATATTTTAATCACACCCCTCTATTTGTTTCTCATTTTACCTGAGACTTCAGAGCTGTTGAATTGTTTGACCTTGTAGGTTAATGACAGCTCTGGAATAGAGTTGCAGTGCATTTCTCTATATCAGGGGAGAGTAATTAGCAAGTTATTGATAGATGAAGTTGTGGTATGAATTCCAGCCAGCAGAACATAGTGGCTTTCTAATACAGGCAGCAGGAGAACCTCAGAAACCAGAGAAGAGCTGCAGTCCTTCCCTTTCCACTTCTTATCCAAGGGTCCAGACAGACAGACAGGAGAATTAAAACCATTTTCTGTGCTGCTGACCCCAAGGAACCCCAGCTGGGTGCATGAAATGATTCCCACATCCATGCTGTACAGACATGGGGGTGGGTGGCTGCTTCCTAACCATCCTGGTCAGGAAACAGTTGTATCTGCTAAAAGTGGTCCTTACGCTCTTGCTGGCCATCATTATTTGCCTGTTGTGGGCACAATTACTGAAGAGCTTGCTTCGGGCAATAAATTTCTTACTTTTCTCAGTGTTTAGTTTATTTGTCAGCTTTATGCTGACATAAATGGAAAATGGTTTTCTCAGAGTCCTTAAAATTACTTCCTTAAAGTGGAGCAAAAGCAATGGATGGTCTAATGGGAGAGATTGCATCTCCTGGGGAACTATGACCTTCCAGCACTGGGTAGAGATTTGGTGCAGTGGTTTATCAGTGATACAGGTTGCCTGAGGAACTGAGGATGCTGAGCGTGGGGTAGGTCTTGCCTGTTGGCTGGATTGGCATGTTCAGATTCCATGCAAAGGCAGGCTTGGCCACAAGTGCAGCCTTCTGTAGAGAAATAGCCTGTGGTGGGGCACACTGCTGTCTACAGTAAGCTTGTCCCTGCAAATCCTATCTGATATTAGTGTAATCCATGCAAGCTGTGGGGCTTGCTGTGGTGTGTGCATCCCCACAGAAACAGAGCAGGGAAGAAAACTACCATGTAACTGGGCTGCAAGGACCAGCTGCAGAGAGAGGATCAGCACCCCTGAGCCACTGGGCCGCCTCTTTGATCCAACCACCTTTTTATGGCTATTTTGTGCCCTTCTCCACTTGTAAACAACTGGCTTTTATTTGGCCTGTCTTTGGAGTGATTTTCGTCTAAGCCAGACCTTTCAGTGTTTCAGAAACCCTGCAGCACATAAAGGGAACGCAGATGAGGTTTTTCTCTCGGTCATTTCAGTGAATTTAAGCTTGATTGACAGGCCCTGTTGTAATACTGGCAACTGGGATTTCCTCGGCATAAGTGTTAATGGATTTTTGCATTAGTGCTTATGTGTAAATCCCAGCTTCTGCAGCTGAGTAGCAACATGTTGTCCCTCAGGTGAGTCTGTTGTCTGGCAGCCTCCTGGCCTTTCCAGGGTGGGGATAGAGATACTGTCTTTACTCTTTTTCTCTAGGAGACAGCAACACATCTCCAGTTGTGCTTTAGCTTAGGAACTAGAGAGCAGCAAGGTTGTGTGTTTGTGGTCTGCTTGCTCTTCTTTGGTCCAGTTGTTTCTTAATTAAGCTGGTCATCAGCAGTGCCCACCATGTACCCTCCTGAGCATTTCCAAAGTTTGATGGGTGTTGTGTTCCAGGGTTATTTTGGTGGCAGGTTAATCCTGCCATTCATTACTCATTTTCTGCTTTCTCCTGAGAGAAGTGATGTGTTTTCCTGTTTTATATGTGCTGCATGTCAATCTTCTCATTTCATTTGCAGGGTTTGAAAATGGTTGGCAAGTGTATCGTGAAGGCTGAGAAAGAGAAAGTTGCCAAGAGCTTCGAGCTGTTGAACTTTCTCCTCAAAACTGTGACAGAGGAGGTGAGTGCAGGACCCGATGTGTGCAAATGGCTGTTGTTCTGAATATCACCAAAGCCTCTTCTAAATGTCATGCTTGGATTTTACCTTGTGACTGCTACATCCCACCTCGTCTCTTACCAAAGGTACCACCCCTTGAGGGAATGCATAGCTGGGGTTGAGGACAGAAAAGCTCTTGTGTCTGAAGGAGTGATCCTTAGTTCTTATGAGCTCATCTCCCTGAGCTTGTTCAAGGATTTGTGCAGCATTGTGCAAACATATGTGGCATCTCCTTTCTAATCAGCAGAAATATGGGCTGGGATACGGTGTGGGTGAGGTGGGGTTTGTTCCAGATGATTGCTCTCTCCTCTCCACTGAACCCCAGAGATTCTGATTCCCTGAAACTGACACTTATTCAGAGGCTTTGGTAGTGGGAGTGAAGGTTTGTTTTCCTGAATGAAAAACATGAGAAGATTTTCTATAGGTGATAGGTCTCCAACGTGGTCTTATTTACTGGAGCAAAATACCACAAGCAGCAGAATTGCTGAAGCCCAGTTTCCTACTGATAAGCACTGAGCTCACACCACAGCCTGTTTCTTTGTGAAGAACTAATAGGAAAGTGGGTGGAGGAGAGAGATTATTTCCAAGGCTCTTGTAGGAACTGAATAGACTTTGGGACACTCCTTTCTGTCTGATTTTACTGAAATTATCTAGTGGGTTATGGAACAGGCAGCCAGAGGCAGCTTGATTGTGTTCTTTAGAAACCAGGCTGAAAATGCTGCTGCTTTTCTTTTAAATAAGTACATAGTCACTTGTCTTCTCCGCCTGCTCCCAGCCATGGACTGAAAAGGAAAGAGGACCAAAGGACCTTTCAGTACCCTTTATGCCAGTACAATTCTAGCTGCCAGACTGGTGTCTCTCGTGCTAGAGGCCCAGTTTTCAATCAAACCCTGTACCATATGGCCTGGTATGATTCACCAGGTTTTGCCCCCAAATTGAAGTGGTATTGCAAGCGGGGCTTAGGGCAGGGGCTTGGAGGAGCCAGGCAGGGTTGGTTATTCCTGCCATAGTCTTATCCTGAGGATGGCCTGGGTTTGAGTGCCCCTTCTGAGTTCACTCTGCAGACTGTTTATACTTGCCTCTTGCAGCATCTGCACGTGAAGCTGACTGAGGTGGAAAAAGTGCTGTTAGGTCTGAACCAGCCAGAAGGCATTGGGAATTCCGCACGTCTTGACTCTCTCTACTGGAATGTCATGCGTTGGCTGAATTATACGTATGTATACGCTTGCTACTTCGGCTTCTTGGCTTGCCTGATGCACTGCCTGCCTGTCTTCATTGATGTGGGGAAGTAGGAGGAGAAAGAACATCAAGGCACTGTTGGATTGATTCTGCAAATGTGAGGCTGGAGGGAATGAGTAGCTGTCCCAGAATGTGACTGGATACTGGAGAGTACATGCCAGGACCTTCAGTCCTCTCCCAGTGATTTTTCTGCTCCTTAGTGTCTGGATCCCCATCCCAATGCTTGGAGTGGTTGCCTTGCAGCTCTGAAAGCTGGGGAGCATTTGGTGTTCATGCTTTAGTGCTCCTGTGTTAAATGGCAGCTGGATTAGAGTTCTGTTCCAGGGCAGAAATGAAGTGTAGGATCTTTTCTCCTTCCTGCTGGCAGCATTTAGTGAGACACACAGCATTAGGCAATGCTGGGTGCTCTGCTCATGACTGGAGCTGTGGGTGGCCTAGCCTGTGGTATCTCAGCGCAGCAAGAGGCTCTGAGGGAAGCGCTGGCATGTGGCTCACTGTGAGAGGGTTCATGGGCAGGGAGGAATCGTACAAGGCAGCTGAAGCTGTTGTTGTGGCTCTTTCTAATGCTCTGAACAGGGCACAGTAGCCTCACCCAGCCTTATGACCACAGCCCTGGGCCCTTTTCCAGCCTCACACAGGTTCCCTGGCATCGTTACAGCCTGGTTACTTCTCAGGACTCCTCTCTGGGAACTGAGCTGGTGCGGAGCAGCATAGACTGGGTGGTGGTGAAGTTGCTGTCGGACTCTGTCAGAGAGCAGCAGCAGCAGTGGCTGTCTTATGTGCACACAAAGGCTGCCTAGATAAGATAGGAAAGGTCTGTCGGGGGTTCTTGCTGGAAGATGACCTCTTGGGATTGTTAGCACAGTGAAGGCCTGGGGCTGTCGCCTTCGACTTGCAGACAGTGTCTCAGTAGCCTTGCATGGGGCCACAGGCAAGTATGCTTGACAACGTACAGTGTTACCTTGTCTGTGGAATGGGTATTCTTCCTCAGGTCTCCATGTGCCGCCTTGAGTCCTGGTCCAGCTCCTGCTGTTCATTAACCAGTCCCTGTGCAGACTGAGGACCACCTGCAGGGATAACGCTCCTCCGTGCCTGTGCTTCCTTGCACCTTTCTTGTGCTTCTGCCTGTTTGTGGACTGCCTATCGCGTGGATCATCGCGCTGTTCCCTGGCTGTAAATTAAGTTGCTCTTGATCTTTGGTGTTCTCTCCGCAGGAAGCCCAAGAAAGAGAAGACAGCCAATAAGCCTAAGCAGGAAGCAGAGCCGCTTAAGAGGAAGAAGAAGGGCTTCCTGCCAGAGACCAAGAAGCGCAAGAATCGCAAGAAAGGCATCCAGGAGAATGGGGTAGCACCGGCAGCCGGTGAAGGTGGAGAACCAGCAGCCCCAGAAGAGCAGCCCCTGGGAGCAGAAACCCCCAAGCAGAAGAAAGGCCTCGTGCTTGGTGGCAGCAAACACAAGAATCAGAACAGAGGGGTCAGGGAGAACGGAGTGGCAACAGCGGGCAGTGGGGAGGCTGCTGTTAATGGAGGAGATGCTGTGGCTCACAAGAAGAAGAAGAAAAAGAATATGAACAGGAAAAGAAAAGGTGATGGCAGCAACGAAGCCGAGCAGGTTCCAGCTGCAAAGAAAACCAAGGAGAGTGTCAGCCAGGAGCCCCAGCAGAAGCAGAGCAAAGCCAAGAAGAAAAAAAAAGAGAAAAAGGCTCCAGTGCTGCAGGACTAAACTCCATGGACTCACCTGGGGCTGGCATGGCTCAGGAGACTGTTTTAATATCTTTTATACTATAGTTTTTATGTGCTCCATGGCTTTAAATAAACCTTCCATGATGCTGAGCTCTACAGCTGCTGTGTGTGGAGGATTCAGCCCAGAGCACATGGAGCTTCAGGAGGTCACGTAGCCTCCGGGTTCTGGTACATGCCCACCCTCTCTTCTCTGGCAGTGCCAAACAGCCTGTGCTTGGGAGCACAGACTCCTGTCTCCATGATTTCCCAAGGCAGAAGCAAGTGGCTGGTTTGGATTTCTGGAGGAGCTGTAGGAGGTGTGCTGGCACTGCTGAGTTGTGTGGTTGAGCCCTGTGGGAGGTTCAGAAGTAACTCCTAAAGGCTCATTTCTGTCCTGCCCAAGCCCAGCAGTACTCACAGCTTTTCCAGTCTAAGAAATGCTGCCTCTTAATTGCCTGGGGTTAAATGAGCTTGTACATGCATGTTCTGAGGTCAGATACATCCAGTTGGCCACTTGGGTGTCATCAGTAACTACCATGATCTGACTTTCTTGCCTTTTTGCTGCTGGGTGCAGGAGGGGTGATGGCCCCTGTCATAGCACAGGGACATCAATAAATCAGTGAAACGACTGAAGTGGTTGATTGATTTGCTGGTCTGCCACGCCAGCGGGCTCTGTGCAGCCATGCAAGGCACCCGGCACCAGCAGCCTTACAACAGTGTTTGAAGGTGACTGCTTGGAATTGCATCTGCTTATTTATCCCCATGAATGCCAGAATGCCATCAGCCCTTTGGAGAGCATCAGGACTAGGTTCTTCAATGTGTTGGTTTTCATTGAGAGCTCCATCTCGCAGTGTTTGAAATCCTGTTCATGTTGTAGCTGCCTCTACAGCCTCCTCCCTCCTTTCCTCACCCCCACCTTGCTCCTGGGGAGCAGTCCCCATCCTGCAGAGCAGTTTGGTGCTGGCTCCTGTCACTGGCAGAGCGATGGGCCCTGGAGCAGGGCTGTTCCTGCTGTGCCTTCGGCTGTCATCCCGCAGGCGGGTCTGTGCCGCCAGACATAGATAAGGGCACTGGAAATGTCATGTTGCTTTTGGAGGGAGTGAGAGAAGAGCTGCAAAGGGCTGTGTTTGCCTATGGCTATTTATCTGCCTTCGCAATGATTCTTCTCTCAAATGGCATAAAGCTCCCTGGGAGACTGCTGCTGGCAGCAGTGCAGACACGTTCAGTTGCAGACCCCTGCATAGGTGCAGCCCTTGGCTCCATGTCACGGCGTGATCCTGCAGGCTCTGCTCTGCATCTTAAGGAGCGTGCTGGCTCCTGTTAGCAGCAGGTGAGGGCTGGAGTTACTGTGCCCAGTGGCTGGCAGGGCTCAGCAAACAATGTCCTGTCTTTCCCTTTCTGCCTTCACAGCTGCTGCCTCCAGCACTCAGGGTTAGGCAGGACTGAGGAGCACTTTGTTGTTGCCCTGGATGAGGAGGAGTAGGGGCAATGGAGCCAGGTGCTGCAAGTCAAGTGCTCTCAGGCAGTGGCGCAAATGGGGACAGGAGGTGAAGAGGAGCTCTGCAACGTTGCCAGAGTCCCTTAGTGTGTGAAGGGAAGCTCTCCTGTTGCCCACATTTGCTGCGTGTTGGCCTGCAGCCTCAGCAGGGTCTGCAGGAGCTGCTGGTCCCCAAGCAGGTTGGAGGCTTAGGCTGCAGGAGCGTGGCCAGGACAGTGCACATCAGACCTTCAGTGGCTGGTGCCTGCATCCCTGTGTGGTGCTTGTCTGAGCTCTTTAGTGCTGGACTTGTCCTGCTGGACCTTTTCTCCCAAACCACTTATTAATCTGAAGGTTGTTGTAGGGTCCTGACTGGAACAGCTGCTGTTGTCACCTGCAGAAGAAATGCAAGTCTTTGTTCCCTGTCAGAAGGTAATGGCAGTTATTATTACCAGTCTTGTCCCCAAGAAAAAGGGCGCCTCTGCTTCAGAGGGGACTGTTGGCACCGGGGCTGCAGCCCGGCCTCTGCCATTTGATGCTGAAAGCTGGTTCATTGCCTTGTTAAAACCTCAATCCCAGTTAAGCCCCTCCAGATGTCTCCCAAGTGATGACTTTGTGTGTGTTATGCAAATGCAGCATACAAGAGGCCAGCAGGTCAGGACCATCTGTGTTCAATGATCCAGAGTTGCTCTGATGGAGAGCAGGGATTTCAGATCTGAACACTGTCTTCACTAACAATTTCTTTCCTTCTTTTTGTGCCTGTAAAGGGGGCATTCTGGCACTTTATACCACTGCCCCTGCAGAACTGAAGGAGAAGCAGCACGCAGGTGTGGTGGGTGGGAAGCAAGGTGAGCACACAGGTACATGGATGTGTTGGGAGTGGGAAGGCAGTGTTATAGAGCCTACTGGGCTGTCTCTTTGGATGTGCAACAGGGCAGCAGCTTGATTGTGCTGTGGGAGCTGAGGCTGGTACTCAATGCTCAGGGCTGTGAGCAGCCTGGAGCAGTGCCACACAAGGCTTTCTGGTTTGGGGGATGCCACCTCACCCTTCTCTGGGAATGTGAGCCAGCTCCTGAGCCTGGCAGGTGATGGGCAGAGCAGGTACTGTGGGCCCCTAACGGGCTTCTGCCCCTCTGAGCCTTTTGGGGTGAAGCCTTGTCTGCAAGTGTTTCCCCTCAGCCAGGGTCACAGAGCTTAAGGGTTCTTGTGGATCAGTTTGTCACTGTCATTTTGGGAGGAGATCAGGGCAGGGCGAAGCACGAGGCCGAAGCCATTCCAGCTGTTTCTGATGGTGATGGGGTAGAGCCAGATGTCAGCTCCCAACCTGGAGAGGTTGCCTTTGGCCTCTGCCTTGCCGGTGTGGAGGCTGTTGTGCTCATGTGTGTGTGTGTGTTCAGTCTCCAGCACTTCCAGAGCAGTCGAGGGGCCAGGAGGCATTGTGCAAGTTGTGCTTTGGTAACAACTCCTTTGCCAATCAAATTACCTGACTTCAGGCTGGCTTTGATGCACAGTTGATAGAAAGCAGTCACTAATCCACCAAGTCAAATCCTGTTTCACTGGCACTTATTTGTGCCCTTCAACAGTTGCAAAGGTTTCATTTTACTTGATTTCATGTCCTGTCTGTTCCTGGACCTTTGGGGCTTCAGGGGGTAGAGTATGCTTTGGTTTTAATGAAGCCTTTTCTTTTCAGCTGTCCTGGGCTTAGATGCTTTTTGGAAGTGGTAAAAGCTCAAGGGTTCTTCTGAATGCAAGAATATAGCCCCAGGCCCCGGGGCACTGAGCTGGAGGGAGCAGTGCTCTGCAGCTCACTGCTGGAGACTGGCCTTTGTCCCGGGCAGGAGCAGGGCTGTGAACCAGCCACTGCTCCCAGTCTGATGCCTGCTTCTTGCATGAAGCCTCGGACTGCTTGAATTGGTGTCACGATTGCTTGGTTCTAAGGTGTGTTAAGGCTCTCCCCATTGCTCTGACTGGCAGAAGAGTCTGTGCTGAAGTGCTACTGGAGGATTTGTGTTAGATCTTTTGAAGGAGTTCTTCAAGGCCAGGTTGGACAGAGCCTTGGCCAACACGGTCTAGTGTGAGGTGCCAACCCAAATCATTCTATGATTCCCTGTGAGGGTGCTGAGGCGCTGGCACAGGGTGCCCAGAGAAGCTGTGGCTGTCCCATCGCTGGCAGTGTTCAAGGCCAGGTTGGACACAGGGGCTTGGAGCAACCTGCTCTAGTGGAAGGTGTCCCTGCCCGTGGCAGGGGGTTGGAACTGGAGGAGCTTTAAGGTCCCTTCCAACCCAAACCAGTCTGGGATTTGGACAGGGCAGAAAGGCTGGAACAAGGTTGGCTTGTCTGTGCAGGTGGATAAGGCTTCGTCAGGTGAAGCTGGGCAGTAAAATATGCTCCCTGCAAAGGGGATTACAAATCTACCTGTCCCAGGCTAAGCCTGTGCTTAGAGCTGTGTTCAGGTCTCTGTCCTCCCTCTGAATCTCATCCTTGCAGATGAGACCAGTCTTGATCAGTCTGTAGCTTTCAAACCTCGGCCCAGAGATTTTACGTGAATTGCTCTTGCTGCCAAGTTTTGTGTCCTGAGCTCGTTTCCAGCTGTTGCAAATGTGTAAAATATGGCTGAGACTGGCTCAAGACCTACCTGAAAGACACCTAAAAGAGGGAAGGCACGTACCTGGTCTAGCTGTCTTCAGGAACATTCTCTGTTGAGTCCAGCATGCAGAATGGTGAGTTGTAGTTTTAGTTTTTCTGCCCTTCTCAAAGAAGAACCTGCCCTCCCCAAATTATAGTGGAAAAAGGGCTTAAAGGTAACATCTCTCTGGTATCTCTTAGAGTAATTCCTTATAGTCAGAAGTCCCAAGGCTATCAGAATTGGCTCAAACCAGGGTGTGTGTTAGCATGGTTTGTAGTGTCTGCTTTGTGGTGAGACTAGAGGAACCAGCTTGCTCAGCAGGAGGCCAGCAGTGTGTGCTGGGGGTGATGGGTCACTTGGTGCTGGCTTGGATGGGACAGTGACTTTCCTGCTGTGCTGTAAGGTGTGTCCTGGGATGGCCAGACATGAGGAACCCCTGGACACAGCAAACAGGGTCACATTATGGCTCTTCTGGGCAGGGGAGAGCCTGCCCACAGGGATCACCTCCTCACTCGCAGCTGTTGGTCATCCTGTGCAGACACGGCAAAGGCTGAATCGACTTTGCATGCACGTGCGGCCTGGCCTGGGCACTTGTGCTGCAGGACAAGAATGCTGAAGGGAGGTGCTGCAGGAGAGGTCTCTTCCACCTCTGGTAAGGGGAGACTCGAACACACCTTGTCTGTGCTGCTGGTGCAGGCCAGGGCTGATGGGCAGGGGGCTGCAGGGCTCCTAAAGCTCCTTCTTTTTCCCACAAGCAAGGTGCCACCATCCTGTGAAGCTGGCACATGGCTGGTGCAGGACCCCATGAGGAGGGCAGCCCTGGTGCCTACTACGACAACCACTTGAGAATTAATTTCTGGGATGCTTCCTGCCTCTGTTCCCAACACCCAACCCACAGCTACCACCACAGCAGCCATTTCCATCAGTCAGATCTAGCTCTGATGCGTGTTGCTGGTAGAATCTAGACAGAGATGGAGCAGGACGCTGTGACTGTGCCCACCACTGCTGGAAGCTCCAAGGGAAGAGGCAGCTGTCATCCTCCTCCTGTGCTCCCTCTGACCTTCCCTACTCCTGGGGTTATGGTTTACAGGAGCCCCGAGCAGGCTCACTGCCATCCACACCCGGAGCCTTGTCCAGTCAGCAACCACGGGAGAGCACAGCCAGAGCAAGGGGTGCCACAAGAAAAAGAGCCAGGAGGTATGTTTTAAATACTTTTATTTCTTAATTTACATAAAGGTATATATTTGGCTTATTTATCTTTTATTTTTTTTTTTTATACTCTGAGATTCACAATCAGTTGCTCTTAAAAAATAAAATAGTCATTTGCTTCTGAAAGAAATCAGAAAACTATTTTATACTCCTCCCTTGTATAACAAGAAAATATACTAATACTCCCGTACATCATGTAGTAAAAGTGATTTTAAGTGCTGGTTACCAAACAATAAAGCAAATGGAGAAGAAAACAATTAGGACAGAGGGTGCAGAGAGGAACTGTGTTGTCAGAGTACAGCCATTCATTTCCAGGGTTTAGTTGTCACCCTGAGGCTCTCTCCTGGCTGGTCTGTAAAAGGGGAGAGGCCCTGGGGCTCACCCAGGCTCTGCTCTGATGATGGCAGCAGGAGCCTCCCGCTGGCGTTATCTGGGTTGGCAGCTTGATGCTTTTTGGGTCATTTTCTTGCCTCTCTGTGCAGTTCCCATTACCTCTGTTTCTCTCACTGTGTACAAGCCACCTAATTGCTTCTGTAGTGGGTGCATGGTGCAGATGCAGGATGAGCTGTGGAGGGACTTAATCCTTGCTTAAAAGGATACCTTTATGGAGTGGAGTGGAATGGAAGAAAGGCCTCACGATGAGCTGAGGGGCACCTGGACCCTCCCTGGTGCACTCTGGCCACCCTGCACAGCTCTGATAGATGTAGGAAGGCTGCATCTGACATTGTCAGTCCCATAGAGCACAGGGAGACTGGAAGGAGCCTGTGCTTGTGGAGAGCCATGGGAGACAGCCAGCCTTGGCCGGAGGTGGGGAAGAGGCACAGAGCAGGGCGCAGGACCCAGCAGTGCCAGCCAAACCCTGGACATCTTTCCCCTTGCTTGGGCTCCTGTGCTGAGGAGATGTCTGTGTGCTGGGAGGGGAGGGCATGAGCAGTGCCCCTCTGGTAGTGTTTTCCCGTATGTTGGCAAATGAATTCAGGGGCTCCTGCTCGTATACTCTTAATTTCCAGATACTCACACAAAGTGATTCTGTGTACAAGGGATCAGTGGTTTTAAAGGTATTTATGTCCTTATTGGGACTATTTAATTTTGTGTTAAAGTTTAGAACCACAAACATAACCTTAATGACCTGAACGACGACTTATTTGACAGGCTGGAATCCTGTCCCATTCAGTGTAATGGAGACTAAAATATGTGGATTCTTTATTAAAAACTAATTCTCTTTTCCTATTAACAGCCTTTCTTTATAAACCCAGAAATGCTGATTTTAATGAGGGTTCTTATTTAGTGCGGATATAAGTAATAGACATTCAGTCCAGACTTCTCACTCCAGAAATACTTCCTATGTGTATAACAGAAATTGTTCCACTGCTCCAGAAGGTCAACAACCAAATGGCCCCAGCAGCTTCCAAGCCTGGTTCGATCTGTACCTGCCTAACATGGAGTCACAGGGGAAACCAGCACAGCATTGCTTGCTAAGTCCAGAGTTCAGCACCAGTATAAATACAATACTGTAGCATACAGGTATAGTGTAGACCCCTGATCTAAGTGAACTGGTTTCCCTCTAGCAGACCAAATACCTTTATAGAAGCACTAACTGAACAATCCTTCACAGCTAAACCAAGAAATGCAGCCTTGCAGCTTCTGGCCATTCAAATGTGGGTCATCAAAGTGTAAAGGAGCAGCAGCATCCGCAGGAGGAGGAAAGGCCAAGTTTCCATTCTGTTAATCCTCTCTGAGCTGTCATAGCTGCTGCTTTGGCTTCCCTTTCTCAGCCTGGAACACGCGAGAGCAGGGATTCAGGGATCCCTTGGTGTTCCACCACTGCTGGAGGTAGGACTCACTTCTCACTCCCTGGCTTGCTCCCTTCACTCTTTCCTTGGTAAAAACAAAGCCACAGCAATTTCCTTCATACGCACAGGAGCTGAAGCCAGCCTCCTGTCACAGCCTGTGCCTGTCTGACAAGGGCTGTGGCTTGTTTCCAACAAGGAAAGCTAGTGAAAGTACACACTTCAGTTCCCTTTTCACTGTTGACTCCTGAGAATTAAGGTTAAAGGCAATTCCTAAGCTCTGAACTTTAGCAGGAATGCTCCATTTTGTTGACAGTAAATGCTACAATGGAGAGAGCCTATCAGAAAAGCAATGTAAGAAATGTGGCTAATCTTCTTTGGTCTCGGAGATGAAATGACTGATTGTTGGGCTGCTTTTTGTTTCTTTTTAAACAGCATAACAAAGAATTTCTTAATGGGAATAAGAACTTCATGTGCCTTTAAAGCCAAGAGTTTGGCTCCCAGACTGCAGAGTGTTTCCCCTAGGAATGTAAATAGTGGCACGAGGTGGGAAATGAAGCATTGTTGTGGATTGGCTTTGCTTTATTATTTCTAGCACCCGCTTACTGTTCTCCAGAGGATGCCCAGGCACTCGAGGAAAACTTCTGGCTCTGGTTCTTTAGCCAAATCTTAAAGCTCTTGTTCAGATATTTTAGGTGACAGAGCAGAAGAGTCCAGTGGAGTCTGAGGAGGAGGAAGGGCTCACATTGTTACAGGAGTCACCCTCAGGACCCATCTGGGCAGAGACTGGCTCTGCAGTGAGTATTAACCAGTTTGCTGATACTTGGAGTTACCAACCATCTCTACTACAGTGCTGTACTACAGGACCTAGCACATCCTGGAACTGAGTGGGAGATAAACCCCAGATGTACTGAGAGTACCTTCCCGTGTCTCTGAACAAGCTTCTAGACTGAACTCACATCCGCTCCCAGTTTGGCATTTCCTTTGCTGATTTATCTACTAGCTACTCAAGCTGTGTGCTAAGGGGAGTATCTAACCTGTGGGAGACATCTGAACAGAAAAAAGGGAGTGGGGAGTTCCCTGAACCAATGCCCTTTCTCTGGAAGCCTGAGTCCTGCTCCAGGGCCCGTGCTCACATGCTTTCCCCAGCATCAGACTGACACAGCATAAATTTGGCTTGTGGAAGCCAAATTCAGGAAACAAGACTGCAGTGAAGTGGCACTTTGACTTACAGACACACACTTCTGCATTTGAGACTAATGCAGTTCAGACACTGGCCTTGTCTACTAAAGATCTCAACTGCATCTTCATAAGGATGAAAGTGACCCTGCAGTAAGAGCAGCCTGGGACTGTGCCTGGGGTTGGGCATGCATTCAGCCTAAGCACTGTTTGTGGTAGGGTATTAGCATGGACAATACATGTAGTATGATATGCACGTAAACAAAGCAGGGTGCCACTGGCACAGCAGTATTGCACTACCAGGCCCTAGATAAAGCAATTCAGCCAGGTGGATTTTGGTACTTTAAGAACCTGTGAACCTTCTTGGGCGAGGCTGAATTTACCATATTGAGCAAACTCTAGAGCCCCTATGTGTTTCAGTCCAAATTTCTTCTGGGCCTTTCTGTAACAACCACCAGCACACCCAGTGCAGTGAAACTCTCTCCTCTGTCCCATTGCTCAGCCTCAGGTGACAGGTAAGTCACCCACTGGAAATCTTCCTGTGGTGCCCTTGCAGGGCCTGATCCCAGGGCACTGAGATGAGGAGAGTTGTGGACGTTATTCATGTCTGGTATGGTTGCACAGGCAGCACCAGATTTTCAATGTTTAAATAAAAACTGTTTATCTAAATATATATATATCTGTCATCTAATGTCTTCAGCAGAGATAAAGCATCTTATGACATATTTAAATAAAAAATAATAATCTGAATTGAGCCTTCAGTGTTCAAGAACAGGTGATGTACAGAATAGGTCCCCAACTAGTGCAGTCTCTGGGTGCTGACACAATGACAGCATTCAGTAGGACGTAAGTTGCCCTATAAACGATGTGGACTTTGTTGGCTACAACTAAAACCATATACACAATCTACAGTCACTCACTTGGGTAGCACATTTGGGGTCCAGTGGACAGTTGCTTTTGATGCTCAGAGGAACTTGTGAATGTCCTTATGCTCAAGAAGCTCTTGTGTTCCAGGTTGCCCTGCTCACGTCCTGGTGCCTGACCCTGCAGGCTGCAGTGGCAGGATTGATTTGGTGCTGGAGAACCCTTCCAAGGTGGTGTGGAGCTGAGGGATCCACTGGTTTCCAGTACAGAAGGGCTTCGAGCTCAAGGTTGGTGTGGTGGTGGGAGCAGGAGTCCACGTCATTTCCTTCACTGGCAACTGCAACCAGAGAAGAGATGAAGGTGGTTCATGGGGTAGAATCACAGTCACAGGAAAGGACTGGTAATGGTGAGCATGTGCACTGCAGCTCTGTGGCAGAGGCCAGCTAAGAGACCCCTTGCCTCCATGCAAATTGAAGGCTGGCAAAACTGAACCTGTGTGGAGAGCACTTTCGGATGTACCATAGGGTTTTGGAATGGGAAGCACAAGTACACTGGGATCCAGGCTCAGGCTGCTCAAGGAGGTGAACCAGGAGCCGGTTTAGACTCCTGTCTATAGTATTTCTTGTTTGTGTCAGTTGTGTAGGTACAACTGTTTGTGATGGGGGTTGAAACAGCTCAGCAGAAAACAGGGTTAGTTTTCCTAGACTGTTTTCAACCCCATCAGTGTACTAAAGAAAACAGGGACTGCCTCTTGCCTTCAGTGGTCATTTTCAAATGGCTGTGCTCTGCAGAGCCCAGGTCAGGGGGGGTCAGTCCCACAGGCACACCCCCAGCAGTGAGCCCAGCTCTCAGTCTTGCTGGTGACAGAGCAGATGTGGGCTTTCTCCCACCCTTGCTTTAAAGAGCAGTGTCAGCACATCTAGTGACTGGTGAGATCCCACTGTTGCATGCTGTGGTGTATCTGATCGGCCAGCAGCTTTCCTAGGTGAAGTGGGAAGGATAACCAGCTCTCTCGCTGCAGGATTTCCTGGGATCTGTGCTCCATGTTATGCAGGAAATTGCCCCTGACCTTAAAAATCAGTCACTGCTGGGTTATAGCGAAACTCCCTGTAATGATGGGCTGGTTTCTCTCAACCTGTATAAAACTGGACCAAAACAGAAGTACAGTGAAAAACCTTGGTGTGCATAGCCCCAAGTGTTCAGTGTTGTATAAGGCAAGTCTCAGCACCACTAACTCATATTTTCTTCCAGACTTTTTGAGGCATTAAAAACCAACCAAACAACAAACACCTTTGTCTAAAAGCTGCTGCTAAATAATAATGTGTGAGTACACATCCAGCCCAGAGACTGCAAAGCCCAGGCAGGCCTATCAAATCCTTAGCCTACAACAGAACATACTCCCTTATGTGGAAGTAACACATCTGCTGTACTAGAGATTACATTAAGTCTTTTCCCCCAACAGGCCATTCTTAAGTGTGCTATTGAGTTCTGATTATATGATTAGTCTTTCAATGCATTTAATTTATGAGGAAAAAATCTCCTCTTCAAAAACTTGCTTTAATTAAATTTGGCTACAGGAAAACGCTGGGAAGTGTTTATCACTCATGTCAGCTCTGAGCTGCAGCGCTGTGACTGCTGGGGAGTGATAAGAATAGCAGGGACCCAAGGGAGAAGAAAGGGCAGAGGGAATGGGACCCTCCCTCTGGTTCGCTGCCCTGGAGCAGGGGTTGCAGTGGGGACAGGCCTTGCAGCAACGTGCAAGTTCATGCACTGCCAGAAAAGCTTTCTCTGCAGAAAATGTGGACTATGATAAGAGTGGTCATTTGATGGTGAGCTGATGTTGGACCAAGAGCAAGGCAGCAGCAGGTTTTAGGAACACCAGATATGTGCTAAATTCTGACCCTGGATAACCACAATACAACTCTGTAAAATAAAGGACACTTGACCCCTGGATTTCCTGTTCTTGATTTGCTCTCATTTGGGTTGAAGGTAGCAAAGGTGCAGACTGTGGCTGTCTAAGGTTAACTTCTTTCCAGTTGAGAAGGGAAGTGTGCTGCAAAGGGTTTTGGAGAGGATGGGGTAGCTGGAAACCAATTGCTGGTTTGGGTCACTCACCGTCTCAAACTTTCACAGAGGCTGGTGGCATCACAAGTTGATTCACCCTGGTAAAGGGAAAACAAAAGTGACATGTAAGAGCTGCAATTAGCAAAGAAGCAGGCTCCTAAAAACACACCAGCCTATTAAATCCAGGTTGCTGTTGCTTAACTGTTTCTAAAGCAATAGGACATAATAACTGTCCTGCACAAGGGTATAAAGCTGAGGCAATCCTGACAATTGCTGGAACATGCCAAGTACCATCGCTGACACCAATTGACAAGGATTTGGGAAGGTCCCAAAGGCATTCAGCTGTAGCAATTGTTTCCCTAAGCCAGTAACAAGATTGCTCATCCAGTGGCTGCTGAATGGTTTCCTCCAGCCTGACAGCACCAATGTAAACAGTCACCACTGATAAAAATTACATTAAGAAAAAAGGAGCTGGCTTCCAGTTTTTCAGCTCCTGAAGCCCTGCTGCTGTGCCAGGCAGCTGCTCCCAAGTGATGGATGGAGTCCAGCGGGGACTGCAGGGGCACCAGGCAGAAGCTGGCCTCAGCAAGGTGGTGTCCTGCACCTCCATCTGAGGGGAACAGCTCCAAGGGATACCCAGGGCAGTGATTTACAGAGTTCAGCCCTTCGCTCTGCTCCTATTCCCTGCAGCACGTGCCCTGTGCAATCCAGCCTTCCTGCTGCAGCAGCTCACCTCTTCTCCTGCCCCACACTGCTCACGCCTTCCCAGACTGTGGTTACTGAGGGACAGGAGCCTTTTGATAGTGTTAATCCCAGCAGGGCGCTGTGCAGACTCTAAGAATGACAAGTCACCCTCTGACTCTAAGACCTTTGGGCCTTGTTTTCTCTCTCTGATGCTCACTGACCTCAGTGGGAGCTCCTGGATTCTTACAGTGACACTGGAAAACCTGCAGCTCACCTAAGAACCTGGCATGTTTGAATGCTTTCACCCAAATGTACTCTTAGCTGTACTTGGCCAACTGGAGAATAAATCTGAGTCACAAAGAGTCTTCTCATACCATTGGCTGTGCTAACTTAAAGTAACAAATACACTGAAACAGCAGTACTTTACACCTTAAAGGAGTGCAGCAGGATTTTGCCATCATGGGCAAAAGCACAGCTTGTTTCTGAATCGGTGAAAAACTTGAGCAGGTTTACAGGAAGATCACAGAAGCCATCACTGCCTGAGGTCCTCCCAGGTGAGAACTCAGTGAAACATCATTTTCCTTTGGAAAATGCCGATTCCTTAAAAACACACTTCCTACCTGACCAGGACATACTTTTTTGCTGAAGTGGTACGATGCTGGATTCGGCCTTGTGTTCCAGGATAAAATTAACCAGTGGTTAGGGGACACCTTCCAAGAAATCTCTGCATCAGGAGTCGGCCCAGCTCAGCCTACAGCTCTTCACACCAACCTCACAGAAAGTTTGCCTCCAAGATGCACAGAAGCCTCTGTGCCTTTCCAGGCCATAAACTGAAATGTTTTTGATGCAGGAGCTGATCTGAGTTTCTTTGTACCATTCTTGGTAACCCTGCTGCATTAGACATCTCGCTGTACTGAACATCATAACTGTGCTTTAATATCAGCACACGTCAGCAAGATAAAACATTTAACCTTGTAATGCTACAGTCAACTTTAGAAATAGGAAATAAACTATGATATGTTATGAAGCTACCACAGATTACTAAAACTCCAGATGTTTGACAGCCATGTCCCTTAACATGTAATTCATCCCACATTTTTACAAGATACAGAATACATACAGGAAAAGTTAAGTTTTGCCATTACTTTAGCACAGAGAACCCACCTGCATTGCTGACAGCTGAACCATAAATTCACACAACCTTCCTTCTTCTATTACTTATAATTCAGGTTCCTATGGGATAAAATGTACCTCCCACAGAAGCACTTATTTATGCTTTCCCCAAGTTATAAGAGTTACTTGTTCTTTGCATTTTAACACATTTCTCTCAACTCCTGCTTTATCTCTAGGTTACAGATGGGAGCAGAGGCCTGGAGCGGCTAATCCTGAACTGCATTTGAAAGATTTCATGGGAAATTACACCCCACATGACTTGAGAACCTGCTGGGGAGAGAAGTGACTTTCAGGGATCACATAGGAAGCTACTGGGCAGAAGAAGGAACTGAAATAGTCTCCAAGAGGTGGGATGGTGGAGTTATTCATTCTCTCTGAAGCACTGGGCTGTCGACAGCGGTCACTGGCTTATGCACAGCCCCATTTCAATGATGCAAGTCTGCTCTGATTCTTTATCTTTTAAAGAAAAAACACTAATAATAAATTCTAAATTCTCTTAAGTGCTACAGTGTAGTATGTGGACTTAAGCTAACAGGGCTCGAGAGCATCCAAATCCCTGTTTAAGTCCCGCTTGCCTTTCTAATAACTATAATCCCACCCTGAATAGATTGCCGCTTCCGATGTGGTGATATCTGCTGACTGAACATTGGTTCCTAAATTGTTCTATTTTCTCTGCAGTGTTTTCTTAAGATTGTGAATGTTTTCATTCCTTGAAGGGACCAGGGTGGGAACTAGTCGGTTGTTTCCTGAGGGGGAGGAAACTTGCCCAAATTGCCTTTCAAGAACAGAAGCTGTACAACTTCTTTGGTTGTTTTTATGGGCTCCTCCAGCAGTTTAAAGATGTGGCTGATTCCTTCTAACCCCATCATTTCCTCTCCTGTCAAACCTAAATATTTCTCCTAGATCCTATCAAACCATTTCCATGTAGTGTGACAGCATCTGTAATTCTGAAGTATTTATAAGACTGTCTGTTTAATATTAAACTACATGCTGTTAAATAGAGCTGTTAAATATTGATGCTATGTAAAATGGATCTGATTTCACAGCCCGTTAGAGAACTGCATAAGAAAAAGAAGACGAATTTAAGATAACAGATGCGTGGCCAGGATCTCTCGCAGGTCAGCTAGCCTCTATTTCAGGAACTCTGCAGAGATTATTCTCCAAATGCTCTGTCCCTTTTCATTCCACACACACACTGAGTAGCCTACAGCTTTCCAAAAGCCCTGTTTTCTTGCTACCTCAACAAGTCAGGCTCTAGCTTTTGTAACAGAGAAGCACATTAGGAAATAATGTCCTAATTTTTACAGCTTGCTGTACTTAACATCACTTAACTTTTACAACCAACAATAAAATGCTTCGTTGGGGTCCTTCTAGCCTGCAAATAACTAATTTCTTGACTAGCAGGCGCTCATTCACAGACAAGAATATTGTGTATACAGGGACAGCTACACTACTAGCCTTAGCCTGGGATTAAGGATCCTTCTCCTTCCTTCACGTTGCTGGAGAAAATCCTGTGTTTCTGAAGAACTGTACATTCAAGTGCCTGTTTGAAGCAGTGCTTCAGGGAGGGATGCCAGCATAGCAGTCACCAACAGCACCCTTCAGCAGATTCCTCCCTGTCTGAACTTTCTCAGATGCTGCTGGGGGTTAAACCTCTTTGAAAGGTCTTGTGAACAAGAAAGGTGAGGAACATGGACATCCTTGAAGGTAATGAGACTTCCTGGCCTTAAATCTGTGAAAAACAAATCTCCTTTTCAAATACAGCTAGTTAAAGAGGGGGGTTTTTTGCATCAAAGCATTAGAGCCAATGACATGCTCCACCTGTGTATCAGTGATGATTAGCAGCCAGCCTGGTGCAGCATTCTGCAAATCCAGCTACTGAAACTCCTCTGGAGCTTTCAAAACTAATGTTGCTGTCTGAACCTGTGCAAAAACCCCAGAGGCTAAGGATTATCATTTGTAGCTCCACCCCTGCATGACTTTCAGATGTAACAGTGACTGTTATTGCCTGATAAGTGAACAGAGGAAGTTACTTGCACATGAGGTTAGCTCACAATATTGACATCACTGTATTCCTGCAGGTAATGGACAAAATAGTTACAGACTAGGAGAGCTGGGGCAGCCTTCCACATTGGGTTTCCTGATTTCCAACTGCACACAAGCACAAGTCCATCATGTACGTTAAAATCCTAGGGTAGAAGTCATGCTCCCACTGGGGTCTCCCTGACACACGTAAGAGGACAAGTGTAGTTGCAGCAGGAAGGAAGAAGGAGAACACGAAGGCAGAGGAGCGTAAAAAGTGAGTTCAGGCACAGCAAAGTCCCCTCTCTGCACAACCACCACCTCCTGATTTACCAGCTGTGATTCAGAAAGGGAGAAATGTCAGGAAAGTGTGTGTTGCACTGGGCTCACTTCATCCACCACCTTGTTACTGCAGGGATCAATTGCCTTAAATAAATCCTTGCTGAAGCCAGTTGCCAAAACACATTAACATTTCAGTAAACACAGGAGGGAAACTGACACAATTTACAGATCATCCCACTCATATTTTCCATCACTGCTGCATACTGTCAACACCCTCAAAACCAGAGTCAGCTGCAAGAGGATATAAAGATTATTGTAGTTGGCCTGCCAGCAATACAAACAGGTAACACAGGACCAGGAAACACCGTAAGATCACACCCACCACATTATCATACCTCATTCATACTCTACTCAGCCCCTACTGCTTTGTCTCACCAGTATTTCACCACATACATAGGGATTTACAGCAGCATTTCACTGGGATTTTGTCACATTTCCCTTGAGGACTTTGATTCAAACTCTGTTAGACATACCAAGTTTCATCTACTAATGCACAGTCCCAGCAGGGCTGCGCATGTGGGCACTGAGATCATGTAGAGATTTCTGCCCTTAAACCAAAGTCATCCATGGCTATTCTGCTTTCTCTTATCATTTTGCTCACTGCAGAAGCCTCACTGCTGTCTTATCTACTGCAGAGTTCTCTTCCAGCTTGGCTTTCTATCACACTTGTAACATACTGGTCCCAACAACGCACCACCTTTTTGCCAGACACTGTTAGAAGAGCAAAACCAGCAGGCTGGAGACTGGTTCAAGCATGTCCCTTTTGTGCCCTTCATTATACAGAGTTTTTAATCAAGCAGTGCACATGTCAATCAATGTTAGCCATTACTATCCTCCATTAACTAGGTACAATTGCCATTTTTACCTGCAGTTGGAGGGAGATGGCTTCAGTTCCCCACTCTACAACAGAGTTCTCCCAGGATGCTGAACAAGCTGCTACATGCCTCCATCTCCTCCCTAAAAAATAGCTGCAGAACATGAAACCTTAGTACAGCCTATTGCCTTCTGAGCACGGTGTAAGAACAGCCAAATCAAGGATTGCTTCCAGAAAGCATAGCCTTTTTTAACTGAACTATTTTGATAGTTAAGTCAGTAACTTTGGGACAAGAGGCTCAAGATTAACAACGTGTTACTGCAGAAACTCAGTGCTTTGATTTAAAAGGCTCCTGGTGTGCTGCAGCTGAAAACAATGACTGAAAGTGAAGCTGCAGGAAAGGTGAGCAATGATAATACATCAACCTAGAAAGATCTCTGTGAGTGGTACAGGGACAGGACTGGCTCAGCTAAAAATAGTCTACGCACTGATGGTTTGATAATCATAACAGGTTCATCCAGCCTCCCAGGAGCAGGGTCTGTTTGATGGAGCTGAGGTCAGTTTGCTAAAGGAAAAGGATGCTAACAACATTTAACAGAAAATCAGGCATAGGTGTAGCTTGTGCTGGAGTGGGAAACCATTGGTTACTGTAGCTCTGCTGCCTGCTTTTGCTCACTCTTTCCTACCTGGAGAGGAAGCCCGCAGCTTGTGTAAACCTGAGCCACTCCAAGGCTCAAACAGGACTGGGCTGTGGGCAGCCCTCCCAGTGGCCACTGGTGTGGAATTGCCCTTCCCTCTGGAGACAGGAATGGTGGAGGAGGCTGCAATGAGCAGCAGCTCTCACGGACACAGCCCAATGGGAGCTTCGTGCTGACGCTGGCAGGTGCTCCACCAGCTGCACTAGAGACATGGAATTGGCTTAAATCCTCTTTTCTTCCTGCACGTCACTGGGTTTAGCCAACAGAATATGATTATCATGTACAGCAAATACAGTTTTTTCTCTCTCTCTACTCAGTACAGACCCTTATAGCTGTGCAGACTATGTTAGTATTTTCCGTCTGTTCATTTAATCTAGGTGCTGAGCATGTTTGCCTCCAGAAGAAGAAACATGGGTCAGCTTCTAGATTTCCTCTTTAGCAGCTCTTGACAGAGAAGAAAACTGGCATCAGGAAAAAAAAAAAAAAATCAATAACCTTTCCCTCTATTTTTCCAGGCAGCTGCAAGAGAACAGATGTGACTACGAGCAGACAACAGCACTCATTTGGGTATCAAGGACACAGATGGAAATGAACTCCAGAGTTAACTCCTGCCTTACAGCCCTGCGGGGGCACGCTCATGTGGACTCCTCAAGTTAGGGAAGATGAGGGTCTCTGAAGCTCTCACAACTCTGTACCTGAGTCTGTATCTGAATGTATCATTCTGCCAGATATTGAAGGGCTCAGATTTAAGGTGGTAGGATTTCAACACCATGGAAGATGTTGGTAACATCATATTCTTACATCCACTGAAATAATGGAGGAAAGAGGAAGTCTTGATTTTTCTTGGTATGATTGAATGAGAAAGGGGATAAAACATGACAAAAAAGCAGGTATGATCTAATTAAATCTTTAAACAGAAAATCCTGTAGAACTTGATTGATTGATGCTACTTGATTACAAACATACTTCTTTTCCTCCACAAGAACTGCCTCATGGTACCCCTCTTTTCACCAGCCTCTAAGCTACCAGGTATGAGGAATTGTCCTGTTTTGCTCCACCGCAACAGTCTGGGCAAGCCCTGCCTGGCATGTGGTAGTGGTCTGGCAGCAACTCAGTAAATGACCAAGCCAGAGCACTTTGGATGGTCCTTCCTGAAGCATTAGAAGTGTCTCTGTTTGGGGACAAAATGTCCCCCCAGCATTCAGGCCAAGGACCCAACCACAAGTAACTTCCTCTAACACACCTACAGTCACAGCTTGCTGAAAACCTGCCTTGCAGATTTCTCCACATGAAGAGGTCATCTACTCTTGATAAAAGTCAATACCTTCATAAGATGCTCTGTGACCGTTCCAGGCTTCAGGAAACAGACTAGCAAGGCTGAATTTTGCATGATTTCTTCTATTTCCTTGTGTCAGGAAGGGTTTCTGTCTTGGAAAGCTGCCTTCTGTTCAGTGGCTCAGTCACCTGCATGGAATCTGATCAGATTTCCTATCTGTGCCAGGGTAGCCTTAGCAAAGAAACTGTCTTGGCAAGAGTTTAAAATACCTCCTGCCTGATGAAGGTCCCTCCCTGCCAAGAACTGTCCTTTGCAATGACTATGCAAATTGACATATTGAATCCACTGTAAGCATATGATTTAAGTGCCCCTTGTACCTTGTGGGCAAGTGCTTTCAATCCTGTTTTTAGGGACAGCATCTGGCTTCCTGAAGCTTGCAGCAGAGTCGGTAGCCAAGACAGCAGTAGGACTCCAAGCAGTTCTTGTTCTGGTGCTGCTTTTGGACAAGGACACTTTGCCACCTTATAACTTCAGGCACATGGAGAAATTCCATTCTTGCTGCAGAACAGCACTTAAATAGCTAGGAATAGTCTAGGAATATTGTTTTCCTTTCTTGGTGGTGCAGAAGATTAACCTCACAAGGTCAGTGTATGTGGAGAATTGATGGGCTGGGAGAACCATGAAGTTCTGCCTGCAGCCTCTTCCACAGCTTGCAGTTCCAAGAGTGATGCCAGCACCAGCTGGCTCAGTCCTCCTGCCTGTACTTAAGCGAAGCTCCTGCTGCCAACAATTAACTTTGAACAGCATATTTCAAATGCCATGAGCATTTTGAGTAACGACCACAATGGAGCTCCAAATGGCTGTGAACAACCAAACTGACCTTTGGCATCTTCCTGCCTAACCTGCAGGAAATCTGCAAATTGACTAAAGCAGCAGAACAAATCAGTGGTTTTTTCCTATATGAGACCATATTTTCCATCTGCATGAAACCAGTAGCTCCCAACTGAAGAACCAAACCAGCATTTAAAATTCATCCAGTCCCAAGCTGTTGCATTCCAGTATTTGCTCTGTTTATGGAGTTACAACCATGGCTAGTGAACAGGGAGAAAAAACCCCAGGCTTTTTCCACCAATAATAGAACTACTTACACTTTCACCACTTCTTCCCTTTATATTCTCAATTCTTTAATTCCATATAACCATATAATTCCATCTGCAGATGCATGGTCTTTATCATGCCACCCTCAGATATTCAAAACACAGCCCTTGCCTCCTTCCAATCATGACAGATCCTCTGCATCCTAATCTAGGCTTTTTGCTGTAAATTCACATGCTTTCAAAGGCCAAGGATATCTTTTATCTGGGGTAAGAAAGCATTGTTTCTATCACTGTTGGCAATGTTCAATTATTGCTGTTCTTTTGTAAAGTAAAAACTAAAAGCAATCACATTATTCCCCTAAATAGCTAAATATCAGCAGTGAGTGAAGTGTTCCTCAAATATCCGTTTATGGGTGTTGTTAAAAACCACTTGCTGGCTGTGAAATCAAATCCAAACTCTGTTTTGATGCAGCACTGAGATGTATCTCTATAGTAAGTGTCCAGCCTCTTAAAAAAACCCCTTGCAATACATCTTAAAATATTTCACAGAAGAAATGCTCTTTTTAGTGATGCCAACTCCCAGAATGGCACAAGCTCTGCACCACTCTAGTGCGCCAGTGTAATACCTGTGACACTGCTAATGGAGGGGACTCTGTCCTTCGGTGGCAATAACATGGGGTCATCTGATGGGTCCTTCCTGTCCCTAACTGCTGCCACAGAAAAATCAGAAAGAGAGAGCTGACAGCTCTGGGAGTCCTTCCCCTGCCCCACATAATAGAATCTGCAAAGCAAAAATAAGGTCAGACACTTTCAAATTGCTGCAATAGGAGAACAGGGAGATCATTTTATATCTAGTTCTAGAAAAGGCTAAAAATAAGCCTGATAGGAGGCAGAAGACAGCCTGAAAATGGATTATTCTCATTTTTCCTGTAATGTAATTTGCAGCAGGGCTTGGTTAAGACAGCAGACATGGTGTGTGGACAAGGGATGGCTCTTTCTGTGGCTTGCACTAGCTTGTCTGTAATGAGTATTTTCTTTCTCATGTTTGTACGCCCCACTTTTCAGATGAACTGTTCATCAGCACTGCTACTCAGCAAGAGTTTCCACACCTCAGCAAAGGTGTTAATACATTTTTTTTCCTTATTAAATGTTTAATTTTAGGAGAAAGGAAAACCTACAAGAGCTGTTTAAATAATGATTCTTGTGTGAACAAATGGGTGAACACTTTAGGCTTGCAGGTCTCTCTGGAGCGCTGAGTGGCACCTAGTTAAATACTTAAATCCTTTTGTTCTGTCCAGCTCCATCAGTTATTTCTTCTGTTCGTGCCTGCACCAGGGATACACACTGCAGTTGCATCCTGCTGCCTGATCTGCATTGCTGTATCTTTGGCAAAAATAACCAGCGTACAGCATGCAGGATGCAGAGAGGGACTGAACAATTACCATCCAGAGCATCTTTCTGTACCTCTGGAAGGATATGGGGAAAAAACCAGAAATTTTCATGTTTCCAGGTGTAAGAACAGGGATTAAATAAATAATATATTTAAAGAAATAATGATTTGAGGGGTAGAGTGTCCCACACCTGCATAGGGTGGTGTTTCTTGGGAAGAATCCAGGTGATTCTGGATCTGCAGGATCACCCCATGCTGCTGCAGAGCACCCATGCACCCGCGCGCGCCTGTGCCTGGGCACAGACACAGCATCGTCCCTCAGCAAAGCTCCAGATGCTTCAATGCTGACACAGACTGCCCAGGAAAGAATCATGTTATACACTAATTACACCAGTGATTTAGATCCCTGGCACCCAAAAGGTGTCACAGCCCAGGGAAAGGGATTTTTTTTTTCCCTTTTCATAAGAAAAAGAGCACATTCTTCCCAATTCCTGGTGAAGCCGTTGCTTCATAAGAAGGATGTGGAGCTGTTGGAGTGAGTCCAGAGGAGGCCATGGAGATGCTGTGAGGGCTGGAGCAGCTCTGCTCTGGAGCCAGGCTGAGAGAGCTGGGCTGGTTCAGCCTGGGGAAGAGAAGGCTCCTGAAGGGGAGACCTTAGAGCAGCTCCAGTGCTCAAAGGGGCTACAAGAAACCTGGAGAGGGGCTTTGGACAAGGGCCTGTAGGGACAGGACAAGGGGGAATGGCTTTAACCTTCCAGAGCAGAGATTTATATGAGACATTAGGAAGAAATCCTTCCCTGTGAGGGTGCTGAGGCGCTGGCACAGGGTGCCCAGAGAAGCTGTGGCTGCCCCATCCCTGGCAGTGTTCAAGGCCAGGTTGGACACAGGGGCTTGGAGCAACCTGCTCTAGTGGAAGGCGTCCCTGCCCGTGGCAGGGGGTTGGAACTGGATGAGCTTTAAGGTCCCTTCCAACACAAACCATTCCATGATTCTGCGATTGAAAGACATCTTGATGGTTATGAGATTTCAGATCTGTTTCTGTGAGGCTTTGCCATGGCCAGACTGTATGTGTGCATTCGTCTTCCAGAGGATCTCAACGTACAGTTGGGTCTCACAAATTTTCATCAAGCAGGTAAGAGAGATACACAGTCCAGACAACAGCCATGTTTGGAAATAAAATACGACTGCTTTAACCCTCCACTGCAGTAGCACAGAACAGGAAAGGAACAACGATACAGACAAGTGAAATCGCAGCAGGAATTGTAGTTGAGTGGTTTAAAAAAAGAACTGGAGTGGTTATTATTACTAGTGCATAAGAGCTCCAGCAGAAACCTTTCTTAACCATTTTCTCTTACCACTTTTCAAGGATGGGATTAAATTTGTGTTATAAAAATTGCCCCAAAAAGAATTGGATTATATTAGAGCGATGTGATGTACTGTATTGCATTCTCTGCTAGTCCTAAATCTACTAAAAGCCTCTTTAAGCTGTCAGACTTCTGAAGCAGCATGGAAATAGTTATCAAAGAATTGTGATTTTAAAAAGAAAAAAGAATTGCTGTATAAAGAATATTTTTTTTCTTGTGAGAGGGGCAGCTTTACTGACTGGAATTCCTGTGCTAAAATAGGAATTTACAAAATATGCCAGGAATTGTGGCAATGATAAAAGTAGCGTGAAAAAAAGTCACAAGGCACTGGAAGCCTGGACATTCTGTTTTTGAAAGGAAGTGTGTGGCAACTGGAGGAAGCCTTACAGGAAAGAGGTTGCTCTCCTGGTACTCTGGCCTGCCTGGAAGAAGAAATTATCTCTAAGCAAAAGCCCAGAGACCATTAAACAAAGGAACAAACAAACAGAACAATCCTAGCAATAAAACCCCAAACCGCTTTTCACAGAAGCAGGGAATTTAAAGCAGGGAATGCTTCATTTCCATAGGCAGAGCTGCAGAGAGCAGCGTTCCACTTCTTTGCTTCCATATTAGTTCATTAGAGAGGTCTGTCACATCTGCCCTGAGCACCCTGACCCTACTGGTGATGAATGGGTTTAATCTCTGGCGTATGACACCAGCGTTTGTGATTCCTGCAGGTTAATTGATTTCTTTTGGCAAAGCACATTTCCAAGTCCTGTTGTCTGAGCAGCATGACTGACTGCAGCGGGAAAACAAGGCATCTTGAGAGAGGAATGCTCCTGTACCTGACAAGCCATAGGTTGGATGCAAGGGGGGGCTGGCAGTCTTTGCCAAGGGTGCGCAATGCCAAGTGCAGATGGCCTGTCACATAGGTGGGAGCTGGACGTTAGATTTGGATTCCAGTGTGGAGTTTTAAACTGCTAATAGCAAAGTGCTCTGTTGTCTTTTCTCTCATGGCAAGCATGCAGCTAATAACAAACAAATCCTCTCCCATCAATTCTTCTGAGGAGACCACTGGACCCACCAGCAGTGGGAGGCGGGACCCAGTCGGCAGCACAGACACTGCAGCACATGGCAGGGAGTATCTTAGTAAAGATACTGATCTAAGCTGCACTCTCCAGGAATCTGTAGGATGCCAGGATATTTTTAACATGAGAGTGGGCATATCTTAGAAACTGCACTGGCAGTCATTTGAGAGAAATTATTTTGTTAACTGTTATTTATGACAACTGTTCTCCCTCTGTATCTGCACAAGCTTGTATGCAAGGCGGATTTCATCTGCTGCACTTTATCACTGCCCTGTCACCAAACACACCTTTTGGCTCCTTGCAGCAAAAAAAAAGCCACCCTGAGCACCTAGAAACTTATGTTCTTCTTGCCATATTCCCAGGTGATCACTGCTTAGATTTGCATGTACAGATTATGTGCACTGTAGAAATAGGGCTGGAAGGCAATCAGAGAGCAGTTCCCACCTTCAAACTACAAGAATGAACCAGGGTGACCTTCAGAAACACAGGACAGCTTTCATACTTCTCCAAATAATCTACTGTAGCATTTACCTCTTTTTTTCTCTTTGGAAGTTCTTCCTAACTTCTGATCCCCAATTTCACTTCTTGCAACATAAAGCCCTTATATGCAGGTAAGAAAACAGGTACACATCAGTCATGTCTCATCTCCAAAGCCACACTGAAGTTCAGCTGTGCAGGACTTGCCCTCCACACAAGATATATAATGAGGTCTTGTTTTTTCCACAACATATGAACAACTCATTAGATGAGGAACGTATGTACCTAAAGGCACCAGGAGGCAGAAACGCCTTCCTTTCTCTGGTATTCATGTGTTAGGAAGAGGCAGGTGGAATTGATCTTACAGGGCCACAGCACCATCTGTGGCACTGCTTCCAAATCTCTTTCATCCATCTGATATGATAGTGTGAGCCAGCAAGTATCACCCAAACTGTTCACTCACTTATGTCAACTTCCAAACACCTTCTTTTTCTTCTAGTTGTATTAAGTCTAGTGACAGGATATGCCAGGGCCCTTCTCCTTAAGGCACAGCAAGGAATCCTCTGCTCTCTTTGTCTGCACAATTGGGACAGGCTGTTAACGTCTGCATTGTCTCCCACTCCCCCAGTGAGAGAAAGGCAAAAGCAACACCAGACTAGTCACCTACCCACATATTCAGCATGACATCATACATAGATACTCTTATTTTTTGACAATTATGAGAAAGAGACTAACCCCAGCAGTTTGTATGTCATGTGGAAGCGTCTTCTGAATTACTGTAGTTGCCAACCGTGAGGTGGTCCGAATCGCTTTCTTTACTGAAAAACAGTAGCTTTTTTTTTACAAGCTGCAATAAGGGGCTGGGAAACACTATGTTTGTTACAGCAACCGTTGACCACTTCTGTCCCCACACGCAGCTTGCTTCCTGCTTGCCTGATGTTCCTGTGTGTTCGGGGTAGTGAGCAGGGCACAGGGGCTGAGGTGGGACTGTGCGCCCAGTGTTGACCACCAGCACCTCTGGCTCTTCACCTAACAGTCTACTGGTTCCAGCACACAGCAACCCCTCACTACAGATGGCCTGGGCTGTGGCATGCTGACGCAAGGGTAAAAGGGGCTGTGACCTCAACTACTGTGCTCCCCTCCAGGCCATATGGCCAACAACCGAGATCCACCAGAGCAAAAGCGTGTAAAGGATGCCCAGCCAGCATGACCCAAGCCCCTGTGCTTCGTGCAGCCTCATGCACTCTGCTGAGCTGAGGTTCGGAACACACAACCCAACATCCTTTATCTGGAAGGACCAAGGCCAGGCAAAGAGAACAAGCATATTGTTCAAGAGAGAAAACAGGCTGTGCGGTACCTCCCCGTTTGCAATTGCCAGGTTACTCACTGTTGTTCAGCTTTGGCTCGGTCACTTAGGAAGAAGAGGGCTGTGGCCAGGAAAAACATCCCTCCCAGGACAACGACAAATGGGCAGAGCATGAGTGCGTACCCCAAGCTGAGGAACTCCCAGACTGGGGACTCCTTTGTGCTTTGTCGGATCAGGTCTGAGATCTAGGAGAGACAGGCAAAAAAATTAGTCACTTAGATGAAAAAGAGACACGATAACGGTGAAGGGAACAGGATTCCCTAAACAACCCAACCACCCACTGAACATATGCACGAGGTTTAAAATGGAACAGTGCGTTCAGTGAAAGCTGAACGTCCCTTGCACGCTTCAGCCTTCCACATGCCACTCTGGAGCCTGGGCAACTCACGCTGTGAACAGCTTGGCAGGGGTTCTCCTCTCCCTGTCACTCTTCTGCCCTGATCTATTACTCCTCCTGCAGCCCTCTCCATCTTCTCCCTGGCTGCTTCCGTGACTGCACCCGTGGGTGTCTAACCTGGCCGTACTGAGCAACCATGCAATGCAGGGCCATGCAGGCATTGCTCAGTAGGTGAGGAAGACATCCATCTTCCACAGTGTCTGTTAAGTCCTGCTTACTTCTACACCTTAGCTACCTGTCAGCAAAAGGAGGTATTAAATTCCATTTCCATGTATTGAGTGGGAAGGGGGAAATATTTTTCACAGAAGAAACCCAGAGATCTCATCTGATTTTCAGAAACACAACCCAAACATGAGGATTTGTATCCCCATGTCTGTGTTACGGGCCTTATTCCCTCTTCTAACCACTTAAGCTTGCTGCTTTGAAGTGCAATTGTGTGCAAGATGTGACTCTGCCCCCAGGCTCAGAGCAGATCTGTTGCACAGGGGCTGTGCTCACACCTAAAAACCACACACACCAAGTTTGTGGGTAAGGCAGCCTGAATCTTCCAACAGCCAAAACCATTATGATATGAAGTGAACGCAAATCTGTGCTTACATGAAGGAGCAATGACATGCACTGGCAGGATTTAGTTCATAATGAAAAGCTTTTGCTAAAACTCAGTAATATTTAATGACTGTAGCTAAAAGAATCACATTTTAATATTTACAGCCCAGCAAACAACTTTACTCTCCATAAATCCAGCAGAGCAGTTGCAGCAGTAGGGGTGAGTCTCAAGGCATTGGGCAGTTAAATGTCCAGCTCTGGTTTTGTCTGTGACCTTTTGTTGAGGCAGTTTATACCATGAGACTGCAGGGAATTTGCAACATAGAACCCGACTGCTGTTTACACACACAAATCAGTTCCAGAAATAGGCAAAGCTTGTGCAGCAACTTCTAAAGTGCTACTGTCGTGGTTTAAGCAGCTGAACCCAGGACAGTATACTACTACTAATGAAAGAGGTGGCATCAGACACAAACTACAAGCAAAATCTGACATTCCAGGCTTAAATCTTGACAATCAAGTGAGGAAATGTCACAGGCAGGAGAAATCACCTGTTCACAGCCCTGCAGCCAGCCGTAGCCCCTGGAAGGTAAAAAGTGTGTGAACAGATGCCTCAGCAGAGGGCAAGCACAACAGGAGGTCACAGAAGGATGACACTTGTGGGGTCTCCAATGGACAGGTTGCAGAGTGTGCCTCAGCGGGGAGACTGGAGCACTGGTGGTCTCTGTGCCTTAATAGCTGTCCTACAGCTCCGCCTGGCTCCTACAAGAGTGAAGGAAAGGAGCAGTGGCCAGCCTAATGCTGGAGGTGAAACCACTGCACACAAAAGAGCAGAGGAGTCTTTCAGGATGGGGCATTCTCAGGTAGAGAGAAGTGAATAAACGCTGGAATCATGGAATGGTTTGGGTTGGAAGGGACCTGAAAGCTCACCCAGTTCCAACTCCCTGCCACGGGCAGGGACACCTTCCATAGACCAGGTTGCTCCAAGCCCCTGGGTCCAACCTGGCCTTGAACACTGCCAGGGATGGGGCAGCCACAGCTTCTCTGGGCAAGAGTGTGTCTACAGAAAGAACTGAAGGGTTTTAGCCAGAATTCTCTGTTTCATTCCCTGCCCTAGAAAGGAGGAGAAGAAAAATTTCAGTGTTTGGGATATAGTTAAGGAAATGTTCCTGACCTCTCAGAGAGGACTTGAGTCACAGTGTGTAACACACATAAGGAAAAACAACAGTGTTACGAACCAGTCTCTTGTGGGAAATGATGGTTAAAAAAGCCCTTAGACTGAAGGGAAGTAACAGGGGCTATTGGTCTGAGAAACTTATTAGAAAATAGCAGCAAGACTTGAATGTGAAAAGAACGCAGCCACACGGAATTAGCAGAATGTGCACTGCCCCCAGAGACATGGACATCATAGAATCATAGAATCCTAGAATAGTTAGGGTTGGAGATGACCTTAAGATCATCTAGTTCCAACCCCCTGCCATGGGCAGGGACACCTCGCACTAAACCATGTAACCCAAGGCTCTTGCCCCACCTGGCCTTGAACACCGCCAGGGATGGAGCATTCACAACTTTCTCGGGCAACCCATTCCAGTGCCTCACCACCCTCACTGTAAAGAACTTCTTCCTTATACCTAACCTAAACTTCCCCTCTTTAAGTTTGAACCCATCACCCCTTGTCCTACCACTACAGTCCCTAACGAAGAGTCCCTCCCCAGCATCCTTGTAGACCCCTTTCAGATACTGGAAGCCTGCTCTGAGGTCTCTACGCAGCCTTCTCTTCTCCAGGCTGGACAGCCCCAGTTTTCTCAGCCTGTCTTCACACAAGAGGTGCTCCAGTCCTCTTATCATCCTCATGGCCCTCCTCTGGACCTGTTCCAACAGCTCCATGTCCTTTTTATGTTGTGGACACCAGAACTGTACACAGTACTCCAAGTGAGGTCTCACAAGAGCAGAGTAGAGGGGCAGGATCACCTCCTTTGACCTACTGGTCACACTTCTGATGCAGCCCAGGATACGGTTGGCTTTCTGGGCCACATCAGCTGGTAATTTATTCCCTCTTGTATCCAGACACCTTAATTCCCAACATTTCCCTGATTCTTCATTATGAACCAAAATCTGGCACTGAATCCGCCCCCCTGTGTGCAATAGCCAGAATTGAGGCCATTCTGAAATAGAAATACAGGAATTCTAAACCACTTCTCATTTTGGGAAATGGATACAATTATCCTCCAAAAGGACGAGCCAATAAATCACTCGACAAATTGACATGATAAATCAGCAGCAGAGGATGAAAAGCCACGCATGTGCTCCCAACTGCTTTCTTTTATAACATTCAAGGCTAAAACCAGCTTTGAAAACAAAGTCTCCAACAAATAAAGCTCCCAATGCAGCTCGCCCCACACCTTCCCTCCATAGCATCATGTTGACCTTTTATACCAACAAATCTTGTTAATATTGAGTCTGCTACTTTTTTCATTTTTAACCCACCATACTCTGTGAGAGCACATTGCAGAAGCAGCAGTGTTCCTCCCATCAAGGTATAATTCTTCCCACCAAGCCAGCTGGGCTTTCTCATCTAGGTCTCCCCTCACCCACGTCTGCATCTCATCTCTAAAACTTTATCAGGGCCCACATATATGCTTTTGCTGTTAACCTAGGAGTCACTATTCCCTGTTGTTTGTTCCATGCAGTTACAAGCCACCTGCTAAGACTGGAACTTTGGCATCTCAAGAGGACACAGGACATAATTACAGACTTGGGCTCCAAGAATGACATACTGTTTGCAAATGCTCTGCACTGTATTGCCAGGTTTTGACTTTCCAGGCCCCTCGCAGTGGTAGCATCCTGATTTGTCTAACTGTGATTTGGCAAGACCCAACCTAGCATCATATTGGGTGTCTTCTATCATGAGTAAGAACAAGTGAGGGTTGCACGCACAGCAGTGCCAGTTCTCCCACCAGGCGCCGTGTGTGGGATTCCTGTCTTTGTTCTGCCAATTGGTAGGTGGCAAAAAACCTTCCAAACATTTATCCAAGATGTGGGGGTGGAAGATCAATGAGGAAATCCTGCTGCTGCTTTGCAGTCTAATCAAAAGTCTTTGATAACATCCTAACTGCGAAAGTTCACATCTTTTCCCTCCCTGTGTAAAATAGATCTTAGACCAAGAGGAATGACTTTGCTAAATAAACTTTAGCTCATGGCACTTCTACCACAGAATACAAATGGCCTGTATTCAGGCAGCGGCAGCCAACTGGATGGAGTCCAGCTAGAGAAAAGGCTCACTTTCTGAAGAACAAACAATACAGCTGCAGTGGGCATGATCCAGAAGCCCAAATCTCTGGTTGTGTCTCAATCTGAGTGCAGAAGACAATGAAGGGAAAAAGGAAAACTCCATTACCCTCCTTGAGAAGCATGTGCTGTGTGTTTTGGAACACTGGACAGGTCCCTGATGTAGTAACAGATCAGGCCCTAGGAAGACGTCTTGCTTCTGTGTCCCTGTCCCTCCTAACCAGCATGAGTGGTTAAATTCAACTGATTTACTAATTAGACAATGCAACAGTGACAACATCTTTGAAATGATGTCTCATTGCTGAGTCAAACATCTCAATTTCTCTGCAACTGCTTGATTTCTCTGCATTTCTGACACTGCCTCTTGGGCACGAATCTTGCTACATAAACGATGTTTGCACTGCAGTGTCTGGCACAAATACCTGATTTGCATCATTACCAGTTTGATACAAGCCAGGTTCTCCCTGGCTCCTTCCTTTTCAGCATCCATGTAACACCACAGTGGTTTGGGGTTCACCCACTCTGAATTCAGAGATGCATGTGAAAGGTTTCTTTGATTTATTTCTTTTTAAATCTAACATGAATGCAAATGAAGACTAGAAACTAAAAATAAGGGATTTTATAAAGTTAAAGTAAATTTGCTGGGGCTGTGGGGGAGCACAACCATTTATACTGTGCTAAATGGCATGAGAAACACATCATAAAGAGAGGAAGTAAACCCGACTAATTTATTATATTCATTTAGAAAACTGCAGAAAGGTAAAAGAAATTAAAAGTTATTCAGTTTTAACCTTGCCATGTTCGGATGTTAGAGGGGAAAAAAAGCAAAACATCTTGTTAATCTTCATTGTGTCCTTCTGAGATCACAAACTCGTTTAATACTCAGTGACAGTATCAATATCCTGCACTGGTGCTGGCACCCAAGCCTGCCCCAGCAGTACCCGCAGCAAGGATTCCTGCACTGCGAGTATGCAGGGTCCTTGGCAGCTCAGAGAAGAAACTACTGATTTAATCAGATTTTAGTGCACAGGAGGGACAGAGCAGATGGGACAGAGCTTGAAATACTTGAGTGACACCACGATGAGCTCTGGATTTCTGGGCCTTCTCTAACGAGATACTTTTACATACTTTAAACTTCCATTTACCAAACTACAGAAAACCTGCATTTGTAACCAGAGGCACAGGAAGCAGGTGCACAGCAGGTCTGGAAAAGAACCTGGACAGGCTGTGAGCCCTTGGCAAAGAGTGTTTGATATATGGAAAGTCATTTGGGTTTTTAGGGCAGGCTTAAATCTTGTCTGTTGCTGAGTCATCACAAGTGGGCAGCTTGTTAGCTCGTTGCAGTGATGAGATAAATCCTATGTGGATTGGTCTCCAGGTGCTTAATTCCCCCTCTTTTTTTGCAGCTGACAGCTGTGTCAAAGATTTGGCCTTTCCTGCACTATGAAAAAGGCTTTTAATTACTCAGCTCAGCCAGGACCAGAGAAATCCTCAACTTAAAGTTACTGCCTGAAGAAAGAGATAATAAGGATGAGGGGCTGGGGTTCTCTTCCTCAGTATTTCCCTGACGCATGTGCATCAGATGTTGGACTGCAAGGGCAAGTCCCATTTTGCCCACTGCAGTCTGGGTCATGCACAGCATGAATGCAGGGGAAGATCTCTACAGGAGTGATACCATGGGGCTACAGCACAGCAGCCAAGTAGCTGGCACTGGGTAAAGAAAGAATGATAAAAACCATAAATGTGTACGACATCTCAGCTACTATCTCCATCAGGTGATGGAAGATGCTGCCAATACACACTCATATATACTGTAAATGCTAGAACATGTAACACAGAATCATAGAACAGTTTGGGTTGGAAGGGATCTTAAATCTAGTTTCAACCCCCTGCCACGAGCAGGGACACCTTCACTAGACCAGGTTGCTCAAACATGCTGCAAAAGGCAACAAGACAGAGACCTTCATTCCAGCCTTAATCCCACATCAGCACTGGAATACCCCCTAGCAGACCATAAAGCAGAGAGTGATGCTAGGAGAACAACTTGCACATTGTTGTTACAGGATATGCTTGCCTTTTTGAACTCGTGTTCATCTCACAGCCAGCTCTGGCAAAAGAGACAGTACTTTGTAATCACCAGCAAGCACATAATGGGCCATATTTGAGGAATGGCTGCACAGGCCAGACAGGGACAAGCACCCAGACTGCAGCATTGCATCGCAGTGATACACTTTATTCCACTTTTAATTCAGGCATTGGTGGATTTGAGCCCCAACACGCTGTGGCCTGTTTTAATCCAGCAAACTAAACTGGAAAAACTGTTATTCCATAGTAAGCATTGTGAGCACAGATCTACACTGAAGCAGCCATAACATTTTAAACCATAGAATATGAATTTTAAACCATAATACATTAATTTCACTTCCTCAGGCAGGCAAGTCTTTATATATAGAACTACTTTCTATACATATGTATTTACTTGGATGGGTAAACACCTTTGAAACCAAACCCACAAAAAGGCTGTCTCTAACTGGGACAAGAAGGTGTGAAATCTACACCTTCAGTTATAACTTTCATTATAGAAGTATCTTAATCGCTGCATTTACTCCAGTTTTCCTTGAGTTGCCCCTAATCAAATGTCAATCTGCCTTCCTTGATACTCTGCACCAGTGATAATTAACACTGTTCTGCTAACTACTTGCTAAGGGAAGGTCATTAGCATCCTCCCTGTTGAAGTAGCTCATTAGATCTAGTTTATGAACCTACTCACATAAGAAAGTTGGGGAAGGGAGAAAAAGGAAGGGTAGAAAGTGATAAGCTTATTCTCACATTTTTTTCCAGGTCATACTGGGAGCACCACAAAACTCTTCAAACCAGAACAGCTCAAATTTAATTACAAGTAATTACAAGGTCCCTCATGCTCAGACCTCTTTTTCTAAAGGAGGCTGTTTAAAAAGGAGATGCCTCTTGAGACACTTGTGAGCTCTGCTGTGGTGAACCACCATTCCTGGCACTGCAACCCAACACAGTGTCCAGTCCTGAGGTCTGCCAAGAGGAGACCCATCAGTTTAGGTGATGCTGCCATTTGCATGACCCTCAGCACCCAGAGGTGTGATTTGGGTCCCCTCTCACAGAGTCTAGCTACCAGACCATGGTGCACTGTCCTGATGCTGCCTGGCAGGAGCAATGGAGGTCATGTCCCTCAGGCAAAGCTGAAGCAGCAGTAGCCAAGGAGGCCAGACCAGGTGGGAACCACCAGCAGTGGAGTACAGGGAGTAGCTTTAGCCCATCAAAAGGTGCTGGTGGAGGAGAGCTGATCTCTGGCACTTTAAAACACCATCCTCAGACGCTGATGTTGCCAGGTGACAAGCAGATACAGACAGGTTTCAATCCCTAGACTTGATGGATGGTTGCACAGGGAAGATGAGGAAGAATTTAATAAAGCAGGAAGCTAACAGGAGAGATGACAGCACCAGAGCAGCAAGTACAGTGCGTGCCCATAACAGCAATTCCCCTGGCATGTGTAGGGAGAACAAAGCCCGGAGTTGGTGCCCGTTTCTCATCACAACAAGGCAAGGATGGAAGAGGACAGCACTGCTGTGCTCAGATGAGAAACAAATTACAGACTTGGAGGAAGGAAAGGAAGGAAAGGAGGAGTACCAGGGCACAACCTCAAAAGAAATAAATCACTGCCTGCACTTGCTTTTCCTGAAGCAAAACAGTACATCAGTGAGTGGAAGGAGACTGCTGTTTGTGCACAGGAATAACGTAAACCCTGAGTAGGGAAGACGTGCATGCGCACAGAGGAAGACGGGCGCAGGCTCACTGGCACTTCTTACAACTACTTAATTTTGAAAGGCCACGAAGATATAACTAGAATTAATAATACAAAGAGCTGAAGCTATGATACAGCCTGAGAAGGGTTAACTGCACTTCACATTCTGCTGCTAGCTGCCTCCACTCAGCTCTTCTAAGCCTGAAATGTTGCCTAGGTATTGGGGCACAGGAAGAGCAGTTAGAAGACTTTTATCTGATACCCAATGTGAGTGGCAGGATTTGGGGTATTCCTCTTAACTGTTCTGTGCTTCAGCAACCGTGTCTGCATAGTGAGACCTTTCAAAGACAGAAAAGTACTAAAGATACTTGGGTGTAACACACTGCACAGGTGAAATTTCTCACTGACTATCTCAAGAGTAAAGCACAAAATCACAATCCAAGTCATTAAATGGGAATTATTTAAACTCTGCTGGTTATCACGAAGGTCCTGAAAAACATACAGTTATCTAGGAATAGAACTGTCTCATCTAATGAAGTACTCCAGCAATGCCTAGTCTTATTTGTGAATGAATAGGCAGCGCTGATTTATAGTAATTGATCCCAGTGCTTGGCAAGTAGTAAAACCTTATGCAAATTATAGCTGCCACCCTAAAACTGCATTTGTAGAACTTCTTTGTAAGTCAGTCTTAAGC
Source organism: Strigops habroptila (assembly GCF_004027225.2). Classification (NCBI taxonomy): domain Eukaryota; kingdom Metazoa; phylum Chordata; class Aves; order Psittaciformes; family Psittacidae; genus Strigops; species Strigops habroptila. The sequence continues at coordinate 4,906,620 of NW_022651054.1, read as the reverse complement.
CTTTTCACCATAATAAAAGTTATCAATATTTAAAGAGACATGAAAAATAACCATACATACATGCTTCTTCCCACTTAGCTTTTAAACACTAACATATTTGGTGCTTTGGTTGATTGTAAGGAGCTGAACTGCAAGGTTTGGAACTAAGGGGATTAAAGAAAAATCTGAGTCTGACCTTCAGCTCTGTGGCACACCAGAGAGCAAGGGAGGACTCACACACATGAGGCTGCAGCTGTTATGTACCTTCTACGTGAGGATTATAAGATCAATACAGCATTTATTGGTATCCAGCAGAGAACGCTGCCTTCAACAGCTTAGTCCTACAAGGACACGGGCGTCTGATTCCTTATTAAGAGCACTGCTAGAGGGAATCTCACTATGAACTCACCAAAACTAGGTAAGATTTGAGCCATATTTGATCAAAACACTGCTCATTTAGGGAGGGAGCTTCAAGTGGATTTTGTAAGCAGTCAGAAGAACTGGCAGATCCTCAGGATCTCAGGTGCACCCTGAGGCACCAGGAGCTGGGTTTCACTGGTTCGGAGCATGCCTGTTACTGCAGCTAATCTGATTTATCCTACCTTCTGCCTCTCTCTTTCAAGACCTACACCCTGCTCTCGGTCTGCTTCATGGTAGCTCTGGAGTAACAGCAGTGTGAGTCGATGGGGATTCCCAGAAGGACTATGGGAACTGGGTTCCCAAATCTCCTTTAAAGCCAACAGGAGTAGGTTGCTTAGCTCCCACCGACTGCCTTGAAAATTCTAGTCATAATCCAGGCTGCTTCTGTAGCCTGCCCAGGTGAGCTGTCAGTGCTGTATAAAGGTCTCCATCCCACAACAGCCAGACAATTCCAACGACAAACACCAGCAGGTTTTAACAACCAAGGTGATTGCTTGTCTTAGCTCTGGTGGAGTAGCTGGGTGTTTGTCCTTTCGCTCTGAATACTATTTGTTTTTCTGTGTTATGCGAAAGCTGCAGCTGACCTTTTAGTCACTGTAGCACTGGCAGCATGAGTCAGCCCAGCCAGCCCAGAAGCTACAGAGATGGATGCTGGTGCCTTCTGTGACATGAGCACTTCACTCCTGCTCTCCTGTCACAGACATTGTACTTGAGTAGCCTCCTCCCAAATGAGAACTGCCCAACAAGAGCAGCATTAGAGAAGAGTAATTCAAAATCATAATTAATATTTTCCCAGTCTAAAAAAAAAGCCTAAGGCAGCTATTAAATTGGGGTTAAGCATATTTCAGGCAGGCATCCTTAAGTAACTCACAACTTGTTTGATGTCTGAATACCAGAAGGGCAAGGCACATTTCCTACAACCAAAATTTTTAATCTGTGACACTATAGATCCCTGGGCAACTTTCAAGATTAATTGCAATCATTACGGGTCCTCACCATTCATCCCAGACAGCCCTCTTACGAGGGATGGCAAAGAATGAAATGCAGTGGGGTCACCTGAGGCACCTCAGACCTGCCTCTCATCACTGGCACCCACCTTCCGAGCACACTGCCCTGCTCATTTCCTTCCCCTATGTGCCATTCCCCATGTTCCCTGCCCTGCACAACGCCATCTCTTCCACTGGTTCCGTTGTTCTTGCCACTTTCAAATAATTTCTCAAATGAGATCATTTCTCCCTGGGTACCCAGAACACTGAGGTAAATAAAGAGTAAGCCAAACTGTACATATTGATTCTCTTAAAACAGTTCTCATTTCTTTGGTCCATTCAGCCTTATCTGTATCTGTCTCTTCATGTACACTTCAGAGGGCTACAGAGCAACTGTATCACTTTTGGGAGCTGCCATTTAAGAGTAAATATGTATATTTAAATATATATATAAAAAAAATTAAATATATATAAATAATTATGTGTAGATACACACACCAGCATCTATGGGATGAATAGATAAGAAATGATGGGGGGTTTTGTTTAAAAATAGGTCCAGAGCCCCCAGCAGCTGTGCCACAGCAGTTCTGAGCTAGAAGAGCACATCAAAGTTCTGTGTCTCAGGTGATGGGACTAGTGAAGATCCCAGTTACACCACTGGAAAACTGTAGCACCTTCAGCACAACAGCAGCAGCGCCACTTCTGGTTTACATGTAAGCTACTATATTTTATAAATGATGATCTGTGTTCTCTGAAACTCAATGCATTGAACTCCACAGAAGGGTGCCAGAGAAAGAAATTATCCCAGTACATTTAGACTTCTTTTCCTCATTAGATTTCCCAAGCCTTATATTTCCAACGCTGAATGTTCTCTGATTGCCAGCTTTTGGAGCAGGGTCTTTTGTTTTGCTCTGCACTGGGATAGTGGTGGCACCAAAAGACAGATCTCCAGTCAAACCAAGGCCGACAACTGCAGCAATTATAGAAAGGAATACTACTAATAAAACCCCAAAGCATACATGCCAGAAAGGGATACTAATAACCCAAAACATACACACCCATCCTGCCATGGATTTACACCATCATTTCTTATCATACAAAACATGTTCAAAACATCAGCAGGTCAGAACAGCTGCATGTTGCTACCCATAAATAGATATTTGGTTTATGAGACCAGATTAAGAGTTAAACACACACATACACACATGAGAGTGTTCCAATCTGATTTCTAATGGACCTGTGTCCACACCACAGAAGCAACCACTCTCCCTTTACAGAGCTGTCTATAAGCTTTACAAAAGCCCTAGGCTAAAAAGATTTAGAAGCTCACTTCTTGTGCCCATGTGGTCCTTCCACGTTTAAATTGCAGTCCATCAACAACACAAGCATGTATAAAAGTTGCACTTCACTGCACCGCTTCCCATTGTGCTGGTAAACACAGGCCTGCCTTCCCCGGCACAGTTTAACTTGGCATTTTAGATAAGCAGTTAGTAAACAAAACCAAACATGGGCAAACAACCCTGCCAGAACCTGCTGTGAGCACTTACAAATCCAATCAGATAAGGACTGCCAGCATCTCCCAGGAGGTGTGAAGTGAAACTCTGCAAGGCCACTGCGGTTGCACGGCGTGTTGGAATGACCACATACTGCAAAGGGGAAAGAAAAACAAATACATAAGGAAACTGAAGTAAGAACCTGTCCAACTGTCTTGTGTTGCTCAGTTTATATCCAGGTCAGGACAAAGTAAACAAGCTCCCGCAGATGATGGTGGCAGATGCAGCCACTGTCCAGTCCATGGGTGGCTCAAGCAACGGGGAGCTGAGCTACACTTCCTAGATTCCTAACACTCCTGATGGCTGGTGCTGAGAGGAGGAAGCTCTGCATGGTCTGCACTCCTCTCAGCAGCACTGAATGCAGGAGTTTCATCAACAGCTTTGATCACAAGACACTTTGCTGTTGCTCCTCAGCCTCTATTTTGCTTCGCTGATGGGAAGAGTGAAGTCTGAGGTTGCCTGCACCATGTAACTTGCTCAGCACCGCAAGCCTTCCAAAAGAGGGCTTTGCTGTAACCTGGGATATTGTGGGGTTTTCCATAACGAAGAGATCATTTTGTTTCTTAGAACATACGCAATTCACATCAGTATGAAATTCACATCCTCCCCTCCCACTCCATCTCCAGCCACTTGATTCTCAAAACTCTGCAGTTCCACTTGTGAAAGGTGACAAAGACACATTAGGAAAATTTCCATAGCCAACATACTGTAATTTGGTCTGCACTCCAGCAGGACATGATACCCTTGGCCAGGTCATGCAGAATCAGTCTGGCTACACAGTATCAGTGGAAAACACAGGTTATTTCCCTGTTAAGGGACCACAGCTCACAGAAAACAGAGCCCTAACCATGGAAGGGGAGGAGAGATTTATAAAGAAAAACAACCCCAGCAACCTCCAGTCCTGTGGAACGACCTTGATTTTATAACACGCATTTAGAAGCAGAAAAAAGTAATTGTCTCCTGCATAAAACTTGGGAAAGAAGCTGGCTAAGGATATCTGCATCAAGTCCACATATCCAGGTTTACAAATTGATCCTGTCTTGATTTAAAGGCTGTAAGTAATGAGGAATTCAATAGGTCTCTAAATCCAAGCGAACTTTGTTGCCACTTGAAAGCACTGAACCTTGTTATGCCTTTTCCTGTTGCTCTGAGGAGCCATCTACCCTGCCAGAAATTACTCTGGTTTAGCTATTTGTAGACCATAATCCCTTTTACTTGTCCACTTTCACTCTGATGGGCTGCCTCTCGTCTTTCTTTAGCCTTGCCAGACTCCAACTTGTTCTTGCCATCCTTTCCTGAAGTCATTTATTAATCAAATGTGACATTTCAGGACTGGCATATCCCCAGGTAGAGATACATGGAGATCCATTTACCTTGACTGACCAAGGTAGGGAGGACTCACTGCTCAACAGCAGCATATCTCAGGGCACAGGAGCTGAAGCATTGTTTCAATGCTTCAACACTTTCTTTTAGGGAAAGGGATGAAAAAAGCCAAGAAGAAAAGGAAAGAAAAGAAACTGTGTTGAGAAAATCCAGACTAGAAGAGAACTGATGCCTGTTTAGAATGATCACGTAATTCCAAGCAGAGGCAATTACGAATGATGGGTAAAATTAGATTAAATGCTTTTCCTTAGGGTTTTACCATGCGCTTGCAGAATGACCTGCCAGTTCTTTCATTACTGATTTGACAAAGCTGCAAACACACACTGCTAATGCACTTTGATGCCACATATTAAATGGGTACTCTGTTAAACTCCTGTTGTGCAACAGGCAAGGAAAAGATGATCAGAACCAGAGCAGTCACCTGGCTACGGATGTTAGACACTGTCCTCCTTTGGCATCCAGGAGCTCAAAAGAGATTTGAAGGCTTACAGAAATCCCGAGAGGAAAATAAGGTCTAGACTTCATTAGAGACACAGAAAAGTACTGAAGGTCACGTTGTGAAACAGCAGAAGAGCCACACAATTCACTACCATTCCCCAAAGATGCAGAGTAATGGGTGCAACCTGGGTAGATTAGACAGAAGAAAATGAAAGTAAAGTAAAATCAAGAGTGAGTTATTGTTGTTCTTCCCACCTGGCCCCAGCTCACACAGATGCAGTGGAGAAGTATTTTCTGCTAGAGCTGTTTGAGAAAGGGCATCTGAGAGGATAAAGGAAAATTCTACTTAATTCAAGAGTTCAGAGTTGTGTGTATCTGTGAAACAGGATTTTAGTCTTAAAATAGTTCAATTTCTATACAGTTTATGTTAACAAATCTGGAGAAGAAAGCTTGGTTCTATATTCTATCCATTTTCTTAGCAAAATAATAAAGGAAATGGTAAATTTATTAAAACCTTGCCATTTGCAGGGAGTGGTAGTGAATTGGAGAAAGAAATTTGAATGACACCTGCGTCATGTGTGTGTGCATATTTATACACATGAATACACACACATATATTAGCCATAATTCTGCATGTCTATCGGTATTAAGCAGACATACAGGTTTGCAAGTATCAATACAATTTGCAGCAAGATTTCAGTGTGCCTAGTTAAAGAAGTTATTGATGGTCGAAAGCACTGATATGGTTTGGCACTATAAAGTGCCAAAACTTAGTCAACTCATTCAGGAATTCAAACACCTCCCCAAACCAAAAACAAGCAAGCAAATGAACATGAGATATTTCCTCCTCTTCTAAAAAGATACTGCAAGCTAAAAAAGGCTTAAAACAGCATCTCCGAAACACCAAAAAATACCCACCCTATCCCTACTTAAACAGCATTTTATTCTGATGGAGAGGAAGTAGTTGGTAGCAAACACTAGCTACTGTTCTAGGAAGAAAGCAGTAAATTACAGCTCTCAGTGGTCATTTTGATACTAAAATAGACCTAAATTCAAACCATACATGGCCTGGTTTGAACATCCCACAGAAGCTGGAGGTGGAAGAGCCACAGCAGCTGAGGAGGAAGTCCATGGGATCGTCCTGGCTCATCTCTGACTCCAGGTTCAGGGGCAGACAGCACAGAGGATGAGCAGGGAGGCTGACCAAGCAGCTTTAGCAAACCTCTGTTCTTTAAATAGAGGTTTGTAAATGCCATGGTTTGCTGCTGACATCCCCTTCCTGTAATGAAACCAGCAGAACGAGTTGGTCTGAAATAAGTCAACCAGGAAAGCCAAGGAGAGATCACTCTTCCATCAAAGGCCACATGCCAAAGAGGTAAGTTCTGGTTTTTACAAGGGCCTGTAGGGACAGGACAAGGGGAATGGCTTTAAACTGACAGAGGGGAGATTTAGATGAGATCTAAGGCAGAAGCTCTTCCCTGTGAGGGTGCTGAGGCGCTGGCACAGGGTGCCCAGAGAAGCTGTGGCTGCCCCATCCCTGGCAGTGCCAAGGCCAGGTTGGACACAGGGGCTTGGAGCAACCTGCTCTAGTGGAAGGTGTCCCTGCCCGTGGCAGGGGTTGGAACTGGATGAGCTTTAAGGTCCTTTCCAACACAAACCATTTTATGATGTTTATATCTAAACTCTACTCTCTAAAACACTTTTCTACCCTTTCTGGGTCAGACAGTAACCTTCAGGACAATGCCAACTGGCCTCTTTCAGCACCAAAGGCAAAGAAAATGCATGCTAATCCCAGTTGAGCCACTATCAGAGCCTGGAAACAGTCTGGGTGTCCCTGTTGTAGCCACTGTTTAGAAAAGGCAAAGTCTGTGGTCCAGAAAAACCAGCCCGAGAGAGACCCTTCACTCAAGCTGGGCAGATGCTGTCTACAAAGAAACTTTTAAAAGAAGTAAAAGGAGGCTGACCTGGTCTCCAAACCACAGCCCAGCGTGGAGCAGCACACATCCACCTGCAAACCTTTGGCCCACAGAAGAACTGAGAAGACACCCTTTGGCCTATCCTTCCTAGGTGTTTGAAGGAGCCTGTAAACCCTCACTCAAAGGCATCCCTCCCCCTGCCTTAAAATCCACACCACAGCACTCGGATTACTGGTGTGTGGAGGCACACGGAGAGAAGCAACGAGAACTTGTGGAAACGCCATTTATCTTTGGCTGTAAAAACAGAGCAGTATTTGATACTACATGAATAACTGTTGTTTATTTATAGGGAAAATAATAAGGGAAAAATCAGCCCAAAAGAAGACTTTGACTCTACAGCATTAAAGCAGCTCCTCCGTGGCAGCTCCTGACCATTTAAAAAAGATACATGGTCCATACAGAAATATGCAGTCATTTTTCCATGACTGTCAGGACTTGCATAAACTGGAGGATGGCAAAAACCTAAGATTATTGTGATCTGACTCTTACAAAGAAATGCCACCAAGGCTCTGCTCATCATCTTTAGTTTTGGGATGTGCTATGAAGGCAAAAAAACCACTATTAGGACCAGACTCCGCAAAGTCCCAAGCCCTCAGCACGCCTCAGAATGTTGTTGGCTGCACTGAAGCTCATTCATTACTGCTGTTACAAGGCAGTTTTAATGCTACTTTGGGGTTCTGGTAATTTTAAGGCCAATTTGCAAAGATGGCAGATAAAATCTGTTTCATAATTAGCATGCTCCATAAGAAACATCCCCCCCTTCCCTAAGTGCCATCTGAGCATGTGCCTGGGAGGAGATATGGAGAGTTGTACTCAGGAGAATAAGGCCTGTTTTGTACAAATTTGCATTTGGAACAAATATCAACCTTTTAAGATCTGAGGCAGTGCAGAACATTCTGCAGTGCTGACAGCTTATCAAACAGTCAGCACCTTCTCCTGCAGACAGTTTGAGGACCTGCACACTGACCATTCCACTGGCAAGAACAGTAGGTGCAATGGAAGCACAAAGGTAGGAAGAGCCAACAATTAATTGTGAAGATAATAAGCAATCATCCTTGCTTTGCCAAGGAAATTCAAGTTGCAAAACCTCTCAAAATGCTTACCAACTTGCCCAATACGGGTTCTTAAGCAGTCATGAGATCTGTAAATCTTGGGAGAGCTCTGATAAATCATTCGAGATGCAGTTTCCAAAAAGCCTCACTTTTGGCATAATGCAGTAAGTAGGAGCAGTGTTCAGCCAGCACTGAGAGCTTTTTATCCATGAAAACACCGTAATATTTATGTATAGGATGAAAGTGTTGTTAAGCTTAGGCTAATAATGCTTTTAAACTCCTTACCAGCCTCAGGCAAAACCAGACACCCTTCTGATTACACCAAATAAATAGTAATCAGTAGAAATTAATTTGCCAAACATTAAAAGTGCATCTTGCTAAAGCATATCCACACCTTTCTCTGGCTAGGACTCCTTACAAAGCTGCCTGTCAAACATGGTTATAGCCCTGGCTCTCACCTATTGCCTGACTAAACATCCTCTCAAACCCCTTGTGTAACAGGAATGCACTTCAGACCATCTGTTTACAGGCTTGCACTGATCTAAGTGGATGTTTGCAAGTATTTGTATAGCACTTTTACAGCTCTGCTCATGCTGATAATGCATTAAGCCGGGCATTATATATGACACTTAGTTCATTTTCCTAACAGACAAGCTTAAGTGTTAGTATTAGTTGCCAAAATCCAATTTTTAACATGATTTTAGTTTCTTTCCCATGTTTTGGAAATTGGAACTAAGAGATTATTTCCAGTTATTTCCAATCTTCCATTTCTTTTCAACTAAAGCAACATAAATAACTGCATCCCTACCTGCAACTCTCTATAGGATGCTGGTGAGACAGATGGCAAACCCTATAAAAAGCTACAGGGTACTGAAGTCACATTGAAATCAACACAGAAAATCTCATTAATTAAAACAGGACAATGATGGCATCTTTAGGACAGTTGGTTAAGAAATGTCTTTTAGGCTTAGCTTGAGACCATGTAGGTCAAGTTTCAGCTCTCTCTCTGGCACAGATCTTCTGGAGGACCTTGAACACATCCAGTGGGTACCCTCCCTCCAGCTGTGCTATGTTGGCAGCAGAGATGAGTTTGAGAGCCACTGCTGGAGGACTGCAGATGTGCTCCATGGCCAAGCCCTTACCTGCTTCAGCCAATGCTAGTGAGGATATAAAAGACCTGCTATTTAAGCCCATCAGCTAATCCTGACCAGGGAGAGTTGGTAGAGCTCCTGGGAACATCACAGTCAAAGGTAGGATGTGACAAGAAGCTCTGGTAGGAGACAGGAACGAGCAACTACAAGCATTGTACCATAAGTTCTTCCTCAACACAGCTGTCTGTAGACTGCACATCTACGTGTTGAGATACCACCTCATAAGCAGCCTTGAACTCAGCACAAGCTGCAAAACCCACCTAAGTACAGAGTAACCACGCATTCAGAGCTCTGTCACACTACAGCTGAACTGGTAGGAGGAACAAACCCTAGTAATTAAAAGCTATTTAATGCAACTCAAGTACACTGATGAACTTTGTTTCTCTGTGCTTTATTCACATCTGAGAGAAGCAGAATTAACAACCCCGTCTCCCAAAGTGTTCTCTGCACAAATGAGCTAGAGATTGAAAGTTCATCAGGCAATGCAGTTATGGCAACTACAGAGCTACCTTAAAACATAAACACAACCTTGAACTTGGATCATCAATAGAACTTAAGCAGAAGCTTGAAGTTCTCTGCTGAATCAATAAATCAACACCATTATCTTTGCATCTAGGAATACTGAGGCAGATTGTTTTCTCACTGATGTTTGCATAAGCAACAAACACAAGTCAAGGGAGTTTTCTGTTGATGCCAGACTGATTATATTTTTAGTTCTGTCAACAAGCTGTCAAAAGACCTCGGGCAAGTCCTGTAATGGTTCTGTGCCATAGTTTCTTTCTTTTTCATACAATAAGCAACACCTCCTTCACAATGGGATTTCAACAGAGTCTGTTTGATAGGCTCCAGACTATTTCATATGAAAACCTAGCTGCTGAGGTCAGCTTGCTGATTTGAAAGACTTAAAAAGCTCTGTGGTGGAGAAAGAATGGAAAATGAAGGACACGGGGTGAAAAGTCCCTGACAGCTTCCTCTTGGACACGGTGGACACAGTCCAAAAATTCTTTATACTTTCTTTTCCTCTCTCCTCTCCCAGAGGTGGTTTTCTATTGTGTATGTGTTGAATGGTAGGTTGGCTGGAGTTAAGCCAACGAGAGGGGTAGATGCCTGCCTTTGTGGTCAGAGGAGGGAGGGAGGGAAGGATTTCCTATTGCAGAACAAAGGTGAGTTATTGATAACAAAATCCACTAATGTGCTGACCATTAGGAAATGCTGGCTCATTCTTTGCATGTGCGGATTTGCACAAATACTTAGAATCTGGGGAAGCTATTCTAATTCAGTAATGCTGACCTTTCTGGACATCTCCTCTCCCTGGTGCTCAGAACTAAGGATAAGAAGCAGCTTTTTTAATTTTATCTCTTTCACTGTCACTTTCCTTTTCAGCAAGTAAAAAAAAAAAAAAATAAAAATAGGATAGGCTGAAGAAGGCATTTGGAAGAAATGGTGAACTTCAGGTTGTTCTTGCAAGCTGACAAACTGCTCTGGCCCCCAGAAGAGAAAGATGCTGTTCCAGTGTACACTCACCATTAATATGTCTGCTGTGATAGCCCAGTTTGAAAATAGAAGAGTTTCTCCGATAAAAATGCAAATCTGTTGTAACAAAACACACAAAAAGGAGAAGATTTATTCACTTGACATTCAAAGGAAAAATAACCTGTCGCAAACTTTCCTTTGTTGCTTATTTGTCTCAAACATACACAATATACTTGTTACTGTTGTGGTTTATCCTGAATATTAGAAAACCATAGACTTTGTCAGAGCTCTAGAGGCTTGGCCTGCAACTTCCTTAGTGTAAATTGTTATGATCTATAGAACGGCTAAATAAAAACCTGACACATTTGCTTACAGAAGAATATGAGAAGCCAACAAGAGGAGACAGCCCCAGGCTTCCATACTTCCATCATTCTGTTCCAAAAAAACAGTTAGAAAAGGTGAGAAGGCCACAACTCCCTAAAACACAGTCATTTTCATCACAAGGAATTAAGTTATGTGTTCGGCTCTGTAGCAAACCACATGAGGTTCACCACCCACTAAGTGCAGGTTCCCTTCCCTCCTGATAGTATGTTGCTGTCCTTTTTGAGGGCGACATAGGTCTAGGCACTATAACGACTCAAGCATTACATTAATAATATCTATGTACAATCCAGACAGGACCTAAATATGGGTTTTGCAACATAAGTGTCTTACAGTGAAATGTAATTCTTGAGTCTGTGGAGATGGAGGAGGAACTGCAAGAATGGCAGCTATGGCACGGCGTGACCACCAAAACTGTCTTTCCCACACACCAGCTGAGATTGCCTAAACCCCTCAGACCATCATGTCGCCGCCAGGAATAATTTGGTCTATTCAGTAAGTCTTATGCATTGACCTACAGAAAGCTTCCTTCATTTGTTTCTAAAATTGTCTTTGTTTCGCATGCATTCTCCCTCCCTATCCCCTCTTTTTGTGACTGGATCTGCTTCCTCCATGATGGTGTATGAGCCAGTCATTACAACCCAGCTGGTCAGATAGGAAATCTCCTCTTCCCATTTTCCCACTGCCCACTGGTCTCCCTTGAACTTGGCTCTCACTGGAAATGACAACTGCCAAGCTAAGAAACACAGTTCCAATGCATCGAGATGCTGACAGGAGTTGAAACCACGTGTCACGTAGCAAGGGCATACCAGAGCCCCAGGTGGGCTCTCAGAACCTGCTCTGAAATCCATCCTACTACAGGTTTGCAGCTCCTGTTGCTGGAGTTCTGTGGCTGGATAGATTAAATTGAGCTTGGGAAAGATGTAATCACACTTCTGAATGCAGCGACATGCCCTGCCTGTTCCTACAGTGTTGCAAACAGGCAACTGCTTGCCTTAAGGTTATACGAATTACATACACGTAAGACACATAAATTGTTACACACAGTGAGTGGAACTTGCTCCCTTCTGCAGGAATTCAGCACGAGTCCTGTAAATAAATCACTGGTATGCTACCTGCTTCAGAGCGCACCAGTTCGGAATTGTGGAATGTGTGTTTCACCCGACACACTTCCATGAAACACGATTAATGTGTGGATACTGGTAAAAGGAAAAGAGGAGCAAAAGGAAGATCAAAAAGTAGGACAAAAGATACATTTTTAAAAGCCTGTCCTTCAGCTGCTAATGGGAATTGATACAAATGAGTTCATCTGCTGCAAAGGGCATTTGAGGATATGTGGCATTTCTGCTGGAGTGAGACCCTAGGGATGCTTACTGCAAACAGGGCAGCCTCCAGAACAGATCAGTAGCTCCTGAAATGGTCACAGCTTTGGCTCCTCACGCACTTTTAGAAGCCTCATTTTACACTGAGATTTCAGCTCTCCAGATACCTCCTCTTCCAAATCCAACTCTGTTGTATAATATCTCACCATCTCCATTATGTGTCCAGTTGCTCATCTGTGATGAGCTGATCGAAGTTATTACCCCCTCAAGTATTCCTGACTATGTGATCAGTTAGCAAATTCTAATTCCTCTAAATGATAAAGTAGGTTTCAGAGGGGTCACTCCAGCAGTCTTCACGGCAAGATCTAAGCAGGTTATAAACTTCCACAGCTATTTGCAAAGTGCTTATCTGTCTACATCTTCATTATTTGTATTTCTCTCTGAAATGGTGGGTAAGACACCCACACGTGCTCTTGAATTTGAGGCAAGTCCAACTCCACCTCAGCGCTGGACAATATTGAAGCCTCAGAGGTACGTAAATCATCAACACCATGTCAACAGGAAGTCCCTGGAGTTGAGACTGAGATGCTGTAAAAGTTCTATGGCAAGGTTTTACCCTGCGATTTGCTGTTTCTGCAAGATCATAAAGTGTCTTTGAGGAATTGAAATAGATGCTGAAATTGAGGTATAACAGGAACTTGGAAAAGTGTCAAAAGGAAGGGAAAGCAAAGCATCTCTCTCCAGTCATTTGGAGATTTAAGCTAGTGTAAAATCTGCCATTGAAATATCTGAGTAGTGTGATACAGTGATGCCATACAGCTAATGGGTTTCAAGAGACAGGTTTGAAAACCAACATTTCAAAGAGTACATATTTCAGAAAGACTGGGACCTAAAGATATGCAAATTGCTGTTGTACGGAGCTGAACTACAACACACTAATCCACATGCTGCATGGAAAACAGAGTAAGAACTGACCGCGCTATACAGCCAAGCAAGATAGCAAAAGAGAGAAATACAAGTGTCTGGGCAGCTCAGTGATATAGAATGCTGTTTTATTCTACCTTTCCAGCCATTTCTACCACTGCCAGTAATGTACTGGATGAAAAATAGAAGTCTGTCTACCTGCTCCAGGTAGGAGTGGCTGCTGCAGAACTGGAATAGCAGCTACCCTCAGGGACCAAAACCACCTGCAAGACAGGACTGAGCTGGGGAGAAAACGTACCCGTGTTCAGGGGAGGAAGAGAGCAGGCAGCTGACATTAAAAACTCTCACCTGTTAAGTAGGGAGGGAGATGGTGACCTGGTGGCCACCACAGCTCAGTGTGAGAACACATCATCTCAGGGGGGCCCATCTAAATGCTTGGAAGTGATAATTTTAAGGCTTTGAGCCAATGAGGGGTCCAAAACCAGTAACCCTTCAATTTTAGCATGGTGTGATTAACGACAGAAGTCTAAGGACAGTCACAAGAGAGAAGGCCTGCAAATCCCACCATGTGAAACAGACCTGAACATTGCTCTTGCCTTTCACAGACACACAGAACTCAAGGATGCTGTTTCAGGATGAAAGCCAGGACACACCTGTCAAGGAGACTGAGATGAGAAACCCTCTAAGTTTTACTGTATTCTTTCCAGAACAAGCTAGGATCATGGATTTTGAGATAAGGAAGGTAACCTAGCCTATTAGATACTATCCACTATCTGAATGTTCCAGAATCAGAGAACAGTCTCCTTCATTTTGGACCAAAATTGAGAGTAATGAGAAACTGGTACACCATGCAACCTTGCAAGCCTCCTAGTAAAATACAAGGGACTTAAACACTCTGGAAGTCTGTAAGTTTGGAATAGCACTGAATGGCATGGAAAAACAAGGGCTTGCATTTGAAACTTGCCTTGAAAAGTCAGTCCAACTGATACATAGCACCACCATGATAATACTTGCTGTTACGAGACATTGGTAACTCCAACATAGACCTGTTTTCACACCTGGGTTAGTACCTATAGTACTAAACAGCAACAGGTGTTGTCTCATTGTTTTCTGCTTATATTATAGTGGATGGCTTGGTCACAGATCATCTAACTCCAGGTTATTTAGAAACATTAATGATCTAAGCTACTCTGACCCTTCATAATTCAAGAATCCTCAGTTTTGCAGAGGCAAACCAAAGTTAAATATCTTGTCTACTGTCGTGTGTAGAATCCATAAATAGAGTTCAGAGCTCTGATTTCCCAGTTGGCACACTAATGAGACTCTTAATCTCCTTTCTGTGCAGCAGACTTCCAGCAGCAGAGAGAGCACATTTAGAGCTACAAAGAGGCCATGTTACCTGCAACAAATAATGTTTCAGCCTAACAGCATCAGCAAACAGGCTTATATTCCACATACCTCCTCTATATGCAGCTATAACTTCCTTTGCAAATCATTAACTTGTTATTAGATTTACTGCTCATGGATAACAAAATAAATAGTTTCTAAGATTGGTTAATAATACCATCTATATTTATATATTTGAACAATGCAGAATAGTCACAGGGCTATTAAATAAGAAAACAAAGATGAAAATAAGACAAATAACCACTTTGTGTTGCAAAATTTTTGAGAACAGTATTTCCAGCTTAGAAAGGGAGGATTTTCTGCATAAAGAGACTAAACAGCACAAATGAACATGTCTGTCATCAGGTCTGAGAAAGGAGAAAATCACAGGTTTGGCTGCACAGAGGTGGAGGGATGTGACAGGTCTCTGTCCTCAGAGATGACTGACAATGGAAGGAGGGTTAATGCTTCCCCAGCCAGTAAGATACTCTTGCAGATTGTCTGAGGTGATAATTTTTCTGCTGAATCAAAGGTTAGTTTTGCACCATGCCACAAACCAGAGGACAGAATCTCCTTCTGACACTTTCTAAATAGCCAGAGTAAGCATTATTGGTTCTGTCTTAATGTTTTTAAACTCTCACTCTTTCTTCTTTTGTTGCCCCGTAACAGCTATTGAAATACTCAGAAAATAACCATGTCTAGGCTATGCTAGAAACACAGAGAAACAAGGATCCACAGTAGATGGGTTGGTTACTTGTGAATGAATTCTCCTTGCTGGGTGGAGTGTCCACCCTGTGTAGAAACTAAGGGTGGGCTTTCAGAAACTATCCTACTACTCCAACCATCTCAGGCTTTCCTTCAAAAACTCCTCCCAGGTCCCAGGCTTCTCTCTATCACATTTAAGGGGAACCTGGAACCGGTTCAGTGTACTGGGTTTCTACTCCCTACTGAAAGCAAGCTTCTAGCCTGAGGCTGGATCATTATACTTGAGGTTTTCCTTTTCCCTTCAGTCCATTTGTCTGGATCTATCTGATGTCTTTTTACATACTTTGATAAAAAACACTCAATCTGCATTTGTGCAGCTCCAAGTATTGTGAGTTCCTTGGCTATGGACTAGGACTTTCAGGTGCTACGGTAATACAGATAGCAACAAATTGAAATTACATGGTAATTAATATTGGTCTGCAGCAAGCTAGTTACGGAAATTAATGGTACTTATAGGTAGCCAAAAGCATGCCCACAGACAAATTATACTGTAATTATAATTTGGTACCACAGCAGCTACAATACCCTCATTGTAAGTGAAGCAGACAATTTTCCTGTACCAAAACATTAGGCAAGGGCAATAGAGGGATGGATAGAGCGATAGATAGGACAACCCAAAGGCAGGGAACTGTAGGTTTCCATGCTTGCACTAAAACCCCAGCTCTGACTCTGATGACAGTTAGTAAGCAGGGATAAGGAGCGGAGATACTATTTTTCTCCAGGCACATCTAGATAGCACCAATATCCTAAGGGGCAAAATGAAGAACATTCAGAAGGGGAAAAGCAAGACCTGCAAGGGACAAAGCACACAGTCTTCTAAGGAGTTCTGTAGAGAGAGTGAGACTGGCATATGGAAAGGATTATACTTACATAGGCTCCCACAATGCTGCTCTTGGCAGCCACGAAGATCAGACAGATGAAGATGGCTGATCCTAGCATGCCAACAGCACAGACAAGAGGATCAGCTCGCTGGGTTTTTAACCGGCACCATTTGGTTGCCCCTGCCCCTGTGATTACACCCAGGAAACCAGTGAAGCATGTGATTGCTCCAAAGATCAAGCTATTAAAAACAGAAAAACAAGAGAGACAGTTGGGGGTTATTTTTTGAGTTTTTTCCCAAAAATGGGCATGATCTTTGAACAAATTATTAGGGTAAAGTGATGAATGGAAATCTGCACATTGGCTTTGTGAATTTAAACTGAAACAAATGAGCTCCCCTGCTGAGTGCTTGTGATTTTAGCACTCTTTCCCTACGATTAAGAAAACACAGCATATGAAATTCAGCCTTGTACACAGGCGCTGATCAACATGCAAAGAGGTGCAAAGGGCTCATACTGCTTCTCTGTGTGGAACTGAGCTTCCTATAAAGTGCATTGTACAGCTAATTATGTGTGCATAAAGCTAAGTAGTAACCTGCACATTGATCATGTGAGGGAAAATCATGGACAGAACAGGCACTAGGAAGCTTAAGGGAAAGGAAACCTAACAAGACTCTAAATACCAGTGACTTTCAACATACTCAGACTTTCTAGCTCCTTTTCAGACCACTTCAAAGAAGTCTTCTTTTGCTGTTAGGCTGCACATTTGAAAAGTGTTAATTTAAATGTAAAAAGCCAGGAGGTGTCAAGGATTCTCTGTATTGTATGTGCAGGACTTGGATTGCAGAGTCTTTGGCAACTACATTACAGTGGCTTCAGGGCAGCTCAAAACATAGGTGTCATCAAGGAGTGGAAAACTTCTTGTAAACAGCAGATGGGCAACTAGACTGGAGCTGTATTTTCTGCTCACTGCAGGTTTGCAGAACAGGTTGAGGCTGCCTGCTGGACACTGCAACTTAATGGTACTCCAAACCACTGCTTTACTTGAGATGGGACTGTGTCAGCTAGAGCTAGACTGTGTCTAATGTGATTTTTCCTTCACAAGCTAGAAAAAAAAAAGTTGACATATTTCAATCTGCACTCACCTGGAGAAGTGTTTTTTCAGCATTTTATGTTTTGTGCCATTACAGTAAAGTGCTAAACAATGAATTACTTTTCATAGCTTTGTGCTGCAAGTGATTTTATATAACTGGGACTGAAAAACCAAACCATTGTATAACATCAAGCACTCCAGAGCAAAGTGTCCTGGATCTCTGCTCCATTCTTCAGCAAACTCAGCACACACAGTAGAACACAGAGCTGTGAAACAGAGTCAAGTCCTCCCTCACACAGCAACAAAAGTCTTCAGGGTTAGTCCCTGCAGGCTTTAGGGGAACCAGTCCAACCTCTGAATTGTAGCCACCACTGTGGCTACCCAACCTGCCAGCTTATTCTGCTGCTATCACAGATAAGTATGGGTCTAAAGAAACCAAATTCTCAGCTCTCCAAACATCCTCTAAGGCAAAGACAAAAGTCTCTTTTCAACTACTGCACCACAGCCTGGGAACCAAGGCAGAGCTGAGGTCATTGCTTCTCCCTTGGTTTGACTTCATGCAATGAAGAAGAGAAATAAAACCTCGTTTACAATCCCAGCATTTCCTATCATTGTTTCAAAGACCTAGAGGAAATTACAGACATTCTAGTAACCTGACTCCATGGGACTTGCCTGTTTCCTGTGGTAAATAAGCCCCCACCCCCTTTTCCCCTCTTTAAAGCAGTGGAGTATGAATCTCACCTATCTTTGGTGCCACAGGGCTGTGAGCTGCAGGTCTCTGCTGTCTTCTGCACCACCTGTGCTCTGTGAAGGTAAAGAGGGATCCACATGCCAAGTGCCCCTGTGGCAAAGGACACAGCTGAGGTGGCCAATGAGGAGAACACGTAGCTGCGGCTGTGGAGGCACAAGAGGTAAACCCAAGAGAAGGTTTAGTGGGATAAGTGAAAAAGCAGGAGCCCCACAACAAGAGCCAGTGCTTCAGTGACAAAACACAGTGTTCCCCCATCGTGGCCACCTCTCTTCGCCAAGGGGCAGAGATGATACAAGCTACAAAGTAATGGAGAATAAGAGGCATCGAATATTTCTTCATATGTGATGCTCCATTGATAATAATGTACTTCAGAGGTGCTTCATAGAGACCATTGTTTCATGGGACCATTTCAGAAGACAATAAGTACTTGGTCACTAAGACATGATGTGTTAATTGCAAGGTTTTCACTGTAACATCACCTGTTTACCTGAATCACTTCTCCCTCACCACTCATACCACCATATGACTACTACTTGAATAAACCACCAAAATAAGTAATATAAAAACAGTGATAAATTAACCATCATCACTTTTCATAGTCCTTTGATACTGGATGACAATACCAGGAAGGCATTCTAAAACTGAAGGACACCACAAGTTTCCCATCAGAATTCTAGTGTAACACTGAATTCACAAGGGCAAGTATTAGCACATTCACAGGCAAGCCTTCTGGATGCAAGTAAGCTACCGAAACACCTGTGAGCATGCAATATTTTATGCACATATACAAGCACCCAAGCACATTCAGTGCTCGTGCATTCAGTCACATGTGGTTGTATAAACATACATATTTAAACTTGCCATGTAGTGCAAGCTTTTGTGTATTTTCTCCTCTTAAATGGCTCTAGCATTTAACCCTCTTTTTCCCCTCAGCAAAGTCACTCTTTCAAGGGAGAAAAAGGATCTAAGCATCTGAACAACAGTGGGGCAACAATTAATAGAGTAACACAGCAATTTCTACACTTCAAAAGCTTTGATTTGTCTGAAGTATGAGCCAAAAAAAGCAGACTCTCTCTTAGATCTCAATCTTGGAAAGGTTAGAGCGAAAGTTGGACTCCATCACTGTCATTGCAGTTGATACCTCGTGAAAATGTAACTGGTTGTCTTCCCTAGGTCCACAGACTAAGCTCCCTGCAACTCTGCATTGGTACTTTCCAGTCTCACCGTGCTAAGTAGTACAGGCCATGGGATGTTCCAATTAAGCACAAGAGGCAAAGCATGCTTTTTATTGGAGTGCTCTTACTTTCTAATCAGAGCTTTCATGTCTCTCAGCCATGAGGTCCGAGCCTTCAGCTGTCCTCCAAGTTGTTCAACATTTCCTCTTTTAGCAGCAGGTACAAATATCAAGATGAGTGTCCCTGTTATCATTCCCAGGAGCGGAGATACCTGCAAGAAAGGATCAGGGAATTAGCACAGGAGTCAGCAGGGTTTGCTTTGACAAAGTCAGTAAGAAGCAGATTACATTAGTTTCGTTTAGTGACTGGATTCTTTACAGCTAGCCTGAATCTGTAAGCATCTGACACATCTGCTCCGTTCCTTCCTCCCTGTCATTCCCTGGACTCTCTTATCTCACTCTGAAAGCATGCAGCTTTGAGAACACTCTGATTAAGGCAGTCCATTTCTTTGTGTCACTGAAGTACCAAGATTCAGCTAAATACAGTTCTTCAGTGATGTTTGCCTCTTTGGAAACCTACTCTCAGCTGGGCTAAGAGACCAAACAGATTCTGGGAGAGTGCAGGAGCTTTTTAAAGGCAATGAAGCCAGGTGAAAGATTTCTGGAGGTAGAGAGCATGCTGGCTTTGAAAATCCTTGCTTGACATGCATTCCTCTTCCAGCTAACCCACAATGGCTTCCCATTTCCAGGCAGCTTTCTCAGATCACCTCAGTGTACAGCAGACCAAGAAACATTGGAAATTCAGGCTAGAAGATAGGAAAACGGCACGTTCAAGGGTTAGGTCTCCCAGTTTCCAATCCTTTCTCCCAAATACCAGACAAAAATACAAAGACCCCACCGTGTTTTGCAAGCTACAAACATGATTCTTGTTTTGACACTGAAATTCCATCACTGACAGAATGGAAAATAGCTCTGTTAGGAAAATAGGACCATGGATTTCCACTAAACTATCATCTCTTCTTTGCATATTATTTTACAAATAAATTCCTATTCCAAAATAAATATGCTTCCAATAATAACCTGAGAATGGTCTTTACACATAGAGCAGCAATTTCATGGCCAAAGACGAGAAACCCAGAATTCTTCTAGGGAAGGGAAGACAAAAAGAAAGTGAGGAAAATCCGTCATCCAGGGATAAATGAAGCCTGATACTGTATCCTTGTTATGCTTGAACACAAGACACAGCACTGGTAAAGACACATGTAAATGCTGGGATCTTCTAGGGCCATGTAATATAAAGTCTCTTTGATTTTTATCTGAAGGCTTAATCCCCCAACAGGACAATATCCGTTGATACTCAGTAGTGCTCTAGTGAAACACTGACATTACTGCTAGATCCAGAGACAAAGCTGCCACTTCCCAGTGTGCCCTTTGGTCTTCTTCAGCCCACTGAGGTACAGATAATTCCTGACCTCTCCTGGATTTGGAGACCACAGGAGATCACAGAGGGAGGCATCACTATCACAGCTTGCAAGAGCACAGTAATTGCCACAGGGACAGAGGCTGCTTTACACTAATGTCTGGAAGTTTTAACGTGTGCTGTTTGACTACAAGAACTAAGCAATGCTGTCCAAAGTAACCATCACAGAAGTGTGCAGCCTGTCAGATTCCTGTGATTTTGCACAGTCAGGGAATGCATCAAGACCCATAAGGGGTCTTGCAGATAGCCTGGATTTCTCAGGATAACTATGGAGACTTCATCTGAAGAGAAAGATGCTAGTGAGGATTTCTTTGCACAAATAAATCATTTGGGTTTTAGAGCTAGAAACACAAGAACACTAGCTCCAATATCTCAACCCCATTGCAGCCCACTGAGAGGAGGAGGGGCTTTGGGGTTTCTTATTCCTTGTGTTTGCCTCTGCTAAAAGTTAATTTTACCCTTGAAGTATTTCTGCTACCGAATGAGGTGGCCATCCTCCTGGTGTGAAGCTGGAGGTTATTAAACTTTTCATTTCAGATTCACAGCTGGAATCTGTGAATCTCTGCTCTCCTAGGGGCAGATGAACTGTTCATGGTGATTTTCCTGGCTCTGCTTATGCTTGGTGGACAGTAAGGGAATGGCCTGTGTCACAGAAAGGCACATTTGCTTGAGACGAAAACCCATGTATTTCATCACCTGCCGCTATAAATGATGTTGGCTTGAACTTCATGAGATTCATTGTCTTCACCAAGTGCCAGAGCCAGGGAATGCACCTCACAGGGGCTCATGCCACTCGCACTGCTAAAGGTCAGAAAACAGTTCTGCTGGGCCACTTCCTCTCAGCTCTTTCAAGACATCTTTGTCTGCAGGATCTGTTTGTGTGTATGCGATTGGAGTGTATTATCTTTTCAACACATTTATCAAGGTCCCAAGAGGTTAAAATAGAAGGAAACCGACTGTCTCAGCGCAGAAAAACAAGCGGAAACTGGAACAAAGTGTTTTTTCCTCAAAGCAGGAAGCCATTCTCAGAGTTTCTTGACAGCTAGGGACTAGAAGACTGGGGAGTTGATTTAAGGCCAATGCCTCTTCTTCCCAACCCCATCAAGAAATCATGGTCGGCTGATAATAAGGTGATCAGAAAATTCTTGCTCCCAGGCAGGGCAAAACACAACTACAATGAGCCAAACCCACATACCTTTCCCGTTTGCTTAGAGAATGCATCTGCTATGCACTTAATATCCATAGATGTCATTTCCAATCCTTTACCCTCTATATTTAATGACAGGAATCGTGTGACAGAATTCTTCCTAACACTGATCTACCCATGCAACTGTTATTAAGATGTTTTAAGAGTGGCTTACCCGCAATGCCCAGTGCCAGTCGCCAGCAACCTGCTTCACGCTTGACCCAGTGATGTATCCCAAGCCACTGCAAGAAATACAAATATGAGTCAGTCAGAGCTTCAACAAGGCACCACAATCACAACTGTTCTTAAAACAAGATAAAGAGGCACAATGAGTTGTGTGTCCTCGGCTCTCTTCCCCTCAGAAGAAGCACAGGGGGATGAAGCAGATGGTGGCTGTATAACTTTTCCTGGCACTGTTGATCTAAAAATGCTCAGATCTGATGGAAATTTGGTCTCTGATCTCAAGTTTTAGCTGACCTTTCAATATGCAGTGAATGGAAACAAAGCCTCAAAAAGAATTTATTTCCCAATTTAATTCCTACATCAGGCCTTTCTGTGCACTAATACGAATAGTTGGCAATTTTATGCTCGAGCTCTCAGTGCCCTTCAAGGACACACCATATTCCATCATTTCTTTTTTTTTTTTGCCATTTACTAGTACTTGGTACTAATTATTCATGAAGAGACCATTTTCCATATGCTTGTAAGAAAAACCAAGAAGAAAATGGAAGACAGTCTGATGGGAGAATATCAGACCTGAAGTTTGGAAATCCAAGATAAAGGAGCACCAGGACCTTCACCCATATGCTAAGAATCACACTGTGGTAACAAAAGGTGGCTCACAAGAGAGTAGATCCAGGTGAATGTAGCTATGCATCTCTCATAGTGAACTGAAGAGATACAAATGTCCTTTTTTCAAAACTCACCCATCATATGCGCTTATTGAACAGTTTGCTCGGTTTTGGAGGTTGCCATCTATAATTACACCAAAGTTGGTCTTGTTACACAGAGCAGCCCCAAAATCAAACCATGGATCCACACCTCTGCTGGATATTGAGATAATTTTGTTCCAGAACCAGGCTCAACAGGATGAATATTTATTTTTTGCTAGCTACAGTTCACTGAATTCTAAATAACTGTCATCCTTGGCCCTGTGGGGAAGATATTCCATTCACCAGTTAAGGACTTGGCTATCTCTTTGTCCTCAAGAGCCAAGGGATGTTTGTGAGTTTTATCTCAGGGATGTGTGCTCTAACTTGTAAAATTCACCACCCTAAACCAGAAGTTTTTCCCTGAGTTGTGGGGGATCAAACTGCTGCCCATGTTTTCCCTGCTGGAAATGAACCCATGATGCCACTTTTGCACAGGTTGTTGTTCAGCTCTGGAATCAGTATGGAAACTATGGGAACCTACCCTGCCTATAACTTCATGATAGAGGCTCGGCTATTATTTGAATAATAAATGATAATAATAATAATAATAATAATAACAACAACAACAATAACAGATTCCCTCCTGTCCCAACAATCAGATATTGCACTGGGCTGATAAGGGAACTCAACTGAAAGAAAGTGCCAGAGGAAACAACTACTCCAGATCTGAGTGTCTCTTGCTTTCATCAAACATCTACGGGCTTGGTTTTCCTCCACTGCTCTGCTTTAACACTGAGTGTCTTAAGAATGATCATTACAGCTTCTTCAGCCTTGTTGCCTGCACTAGGATTCACCATTTCTCCTAATTGCTGTTTCAGTGGCCATAGCACTAAACTGAACTGGCCACTGCTACTGCAACTACCAAGACATCTAAGATTGGCTTACCTGCGTTTTCCAAACTTAATCAGATTGGCCAAATTCAAGGTTGGAAAGAATATGAGCTTGAATTAAATTAATTTTTCAAGTCAAAATGTCAAGTTGTGCATGTTGCATAGCACAGTCCTCTTGAAACCTCTGATATTTAGACTGGCACACAGAAGCAGGTACCCATTTGCTCACTTTTGAAAACTCAGCTTAGTGTCTCAAGAGATGTGGATTTGACAGTAACCTGAAAGAAATCGCCTGAAGAAGGCCTAGACCTCACATGAACTGAAGCAAGGATTCACTGAACCAATATAACATTATTCAAAATAATAATTTAATAATGCTAAAAAAAGTCAGCTAAAATATTTTGATTCCATTTCCAGCCCATTGCTGTAAGAAAAAATATCCTTCCCACTAATTCCCCAAAGTCACACGTGAACCAGTAACAGGGCTAGGAAAAGAATCCAATTCCTGCAACTAGTTAGTCACTGCTCACAATGTTTTCCCGTCTAAACCATTCCAACCAAAGACAGAACTATCATCCTTAGCTACTCTAGATCTGCGTCAACTTACTTACCTGCCAAGAGGAATTGCAAAGTAGAAAACAGACAGCATAAGGGTCCGTGTATTTTTGGTGAACAGGTCTCCTATGATGGTGGGAGCAATAGTGGAGTAACTTGCTTCACCAATGCCAACCAAGCCTCGGGACAGCACAAGTAGCCAGAAATACTGAGAAAAGAAATAAAACGCATTAATGGGTGTCCCTTTGGCTGTTTTGATTCAGGATGGACAACAGCAAAATCTAGGAAACAGGAAATCTAAACCCTTGTGACTGCAAAGTGATCCCATTGTACGCATTTCTTTTTTAAAACCTCAGACTCATTCTATTTGTCTCTTGCTGGGAGGAAAGAGATTATATTTTATGTGAGGATTTATAGGCATGAAAGAAAAGAAATAATACTACATGTTTAATCAGTGACACTCAAGGAGATACTTTAATGCACCTCAGTTTGTTCTCTGGATGCAGCTCACTTGTTAAGCCCAAGTGCAACACTGCACTGACAGAGGAAGGTTTGAAGAGGCAGGTGAGTGTAACAGATCCTGCTCTGGGATCCAGGAACAGCACAATTCCAGCCTCCCCAGCACACCAAAGGGCAGGTTAAGTCTAGTGAAATCCTAAACGCTCCTCAAAGCTGTGAGAGGTGAACCTGAAATCCCCCAAACTGTACATTTTCTCCTTCATTAGAAGCTACTCCACTTTCCTTGAACATGCCCCTATGCCCTCTCATAGCAGAGTAAGGCAAAGGCACGGGCTGCCAACAGGCATTAAGCTCCCCAGAGCCTCTTTAAATAAAAGGCAGTCCAACAGAAAACAGAGATGGACTTCGCATTCAGCACAGGACAGCCTAAAACGGACAAAAAGGAGTTGTTCATCTAACAGAATCTTCTGCATCTTCTCCCATTTCCCTCTTTCAGCCAACACTTTGTAAACTGCAAGGACCTGATTTTCAAGTCAACCTTTTTCACTACACTTGCGGTTTTCTGGGTGCTGCTGTGTGAAGGCATAAGGTACAATACTTTGATGCCTAAATACTTGATACATGAGCACAATCAAGTTCTCAGACTCTCTTAGCTTGAGCTACACCCTTCTTAAGATGGGAAGAAGCTGAGTTAAAGGGAAGCGACTGACTCTGTGCCCTACAACAAAGCTAAGCCAGAGTACAGAGCTCTCACCCATAAATGTGGAAAACGCCATGCAGCCATCAAGCCACGTGCCTCAGCCATAAACACATCCATCAGGAGACAAAAATCTACCCCCGACATGTTTGCTTTGTTTTCCTCACTGTAATCCCTTGCTAGAGAAGAATTTCTTGAGGATTCCTGTAGTCACACAAAACAAATACTTTTGTACACTCTTCACTTCCTCTTATTTTGATGTAAATTCTGCCCCAATACCTATTTTCTGAGTGTGTACAAGTTCCTGGTTTGCTGGCAGGGTGTTTGCAGTGCTGCTATCATTCATCTATCTCCCATAAGCTGCACATACGTAAGAGACCTGTGGGTGTATGCAGAAAGGCCAATACTGTGACTCAGACCATTTAATTTATGCCAATTACCCAATGCTAAACCACTCCACTGCAGAAATATGCTGACAATGATTGCTGCACAGGTAACCAATGCATTTGGAATGAGGAACAGTATTTCTAAAGTGCTGAACGACTTAAGTCATGCAGAATTAGAAAATGGGAACTGGAGGCTGATTTTGGTTTCTTAAGAGGTTCAGATCTGGATCCTGCCACCACCACAGAGAGGGTGACAGGCAAAACAGTCATCTGCCAGAGCTGGAATGAGTATGCAGACAGTGCTAGTTACACCTGTAGAATGACAAATTTGCAAGTGCACTGGATCTTCCTCAAATTTGAAATACCTACATAAAAATGACACAAGTTTGTGCTCACCAGGCTGCATCACCCCCAATGAATGCACCGGACAGGAATTTCCTCCAAATAATGCTGTTATAAGGTTCCTCTTACAATCCTTGCATAAAGCAGGAAAACTAAAGTCTTCCTATTGTGGTAAAGAGTGACTTGGTTTCATCAATACCACTGAATCAGAGCCCCAGTACAATGAAACCATCTGCAACAAGTAACATTCTCATTCTTCTTCCCCAGTTCCTCCCTGAATCCTCCTCCCTGGGTTGTCCCATGCTTACACACTCCAAATATCTGTTTAATATTTAAACTAAGTTCTCTAAAGCAGCAGTATCCAAATTTAAGTCATAAGATTCTGAGTTCTGTTGGCAATAAAAGCAGTCTTACAAAAGCATAATCTACATAAAAACATGAATGGTATTGCCCTTCTGAAATCATATATTAAGGACTATGGACAATGCAGCTATTTAGGTGTAACAACTAGGCAAAAAATACTAAAATCCAAAAGAATATTAAGGAATTACCTATAGTTGATCCTATGTTGCGCCTAGTTTTTGAGTTCTCTATCTACGATTCAAGAGCTAATGCCTCTTCTCCTGATGAAAGATCTCTTCTGGATCTCTGGCTAGCCTGCATCCTTTTGGAACCTATACAATAAAATCATGCAGTCCTTTGTTACAGTAAGGTAGGAGCCCAAATCTTCCATCTCAAATCAGTCAGTCAAAACTTGTCATCGGAGGGACAGCTGGATAGCTCCTTGAGACAAAAAGTGCTCCTTTCCAAGAGAGGCCCAATCTTTTCATCTTTCAAATGAGAAGAAAAAAATATCACAAACACCAAAACAACTCCAAAATTCTCATGCTGCTACTCATTTGGAGGACAGATATGCCATAAACCACTTACTTAGAAACTGGTCCCCAAACCATTATGTGTGCAATACAGACAACTACAGAGCCTACAAGAAATCTGGAGAGGGACTTTCTAAAAAGGCATATAGTGACAGGACAAGGGGGCATGGCTTCAAGCTGACAGAGGGGAGATTGAGATGAGCTCTTAGGCAGAAGCTCTTCCCTGTGAGGGTGCTGAGGCGCTGGCACAGGGTGCCCAGAGAAGCTGTGGCTGCCCCATCCCTGGCAGTGTTCAAGGCCAGGTTGGACACAGGGGCTTGAAGCAACCTGCTCTAGTGGGAGGTGTCACTGCCCGTGGCAGGGGTTGGGACTGGATGAGCTTTAAGGTCTCTTCCAACACAAACCAGTCTAGAATTCTATGAAAGTCAGAAATTACCCACTCAGAGGAAGCACCGTTCTCCTCTTGGCTGTAGCAGGACACTTCTACCATTTCCTCTGCACTAGGTTTTCTCCCAAATGCTATTTCCTCTCTGCCCTACCTGAAGTTCTCAGCAGTTCAGTGAGACAAAAAGGGCTGACCTCAGCCAAATTCTTCTCTACATTATCTGTGCTTAAAGGCAGTATGGGCAGCTAAGATTTAACTGAATTTCACTGTTCCCCAAGCTGAAATCGGTATATATTAAAGCAGCTTACTCCTTTCTACAGTACTTTGAACTCTTCTGTAATTTGTTCATCTGTGCAAATAGATCTCACTCCGGCAGGATAATTGCAAATATCCAAGTCAGCTTTCAGCACCTGAGCTTATTCCTTTTCCACAGGCTAAGCCCAGCAACCTCAATATTCCGTGTCTTTTTCTCTGGGTCAGTGCTTGCAACTAACATTTTTTCCAACAAAGAGCTATTACAATAAACAATTCCTGGGAATTTCCCTTCAAGAGATGCCATCACCAGAAACTAGTGCACAGAGAAAGCACTCCTATGTATATGAGGTAGCAAAGTTCAATGGACCTGTCCTCTTCTTCCCATCTCCTAACCATATGGAAAGAAAAATATGCTCTAGCTCTAAAGCTGAAGAATTTACTACTTTGTGATTTGAAGAATAACAACCCAAACAAGAAAGAAATTCAATTCCTCAGAATAGCTAGGAGTTTGGGAAGGGATAAAAACCCTTCTGCCTCCGACAATGTGTCGATTGCTAATAGAAATACTCTACCTATTAACATCTAAATTCCTTTAAGTATCAGCAAAGCATAGGCAACAACAGTGATAGATCACGGGGTCAGATGGACCTGGTCTGACTGCTGTTGCCAATGCCACTACCCACTAGAAGCTACAGGGGGGACACAATCCTGCCAGAATTTTCATCTGAAAAAACCTTTCCTGATTTGAGTTAAATATTTCTGCTGTGCCAAAAAATAGTGCATGTATTGTCCCTAGAAAGTATGACATGGTTTATATTCACATTTTCATACTGACTTTACTCTCAATCTCATGCACAGATAGATGTTTGATGGCCTAGGACACATGACTAGCTTTAATCATGTTTGGACAAACCTCCTAATTACACATTCATCCTAGCTGTATAGCCCATTGAGTAAATCATGGTTTAATGGGTCTAATTACAGCTTTAACTTCTTTTTCTTTTTTTAATTAGTTAACAAAAGGAATTAAGCCACAGTTCCTTAGAAGATTAGCTGCTAGAGATAAACCTATAATCTGCCAAGTATGTGTTCAACTCTGAACCACCAGATTTACTGTCTAAAGAATCATATGATCCTTAAGCTTGGGTTATTAAGTATTTGCATTTGAATGTGGAGTAGCTTGTAAGGGTCTCATAAAAGAAGCTGAATACATTCTCTTTCAACATAAGGAACACATGGACTGATGAAATCACACAGAGCCAATCTAGTGCAAATCACTAGTGTGTGTGCTGGGTGTGCACAGCACCAGTGCAAGCCATGTTTTGAACTGGTGTTGCTGGTCTAAAAGAAGGATCTTTCACACTGCTACAGGAACTGCACCTGCACCTATATGAGGATACTTACTTAACCTCCTACAGATTCTACATTTAGCTTCTGTAGAAGAGGGCTCAGGACCCTGAAATTCCATTTCTGCACTGCTGAGGTTTGCCTTCTTTATGCAACAAACAAGGATATAGAATCAGGGTTTGCATCCTTGTAAAGAAGATGTGCGGAAAGCCATTCCTGTCACTGGACAGCTAAGACTGCCACACAAAGCCCAAATTACATATGTGTGGCATGACAATAAACTCAGGAGAAAGCACTGGGACTGATTTAATTTCCCTGAGTTTCTAGAGCAAACTCAGTTGAACTGTACTGCAGTTACACTCTTGTATTTCTACAGTTGCAGAGTCTTGCACTGACACCATCCAGGGCTCCACATCAGTTAGATCAGCTGAAGACAGATAAATCTGATATACCACGGGAGTCAGCTCAGCAAAGTCAAACCCACAGGGCTCAAATGAGTGTTTAAGGGCTGCACAACAGTGGTCCCTTTTGACAGCTACACTCATGTGCAAGCATTTGCCTTTCCTGAGCAGAACCTGTATTTTCTGGCCAGAAAACCACCACACTCCATTAAGTTTTCCCAACCATATCAGTACTTTGCAGGGATCTAAGTGGTTAAAGAGGACACACCACACCCTTCACTGCAGGCACCAAAAGGTGCACCATTAATCATGATGCAAACCAAACTGGGAACATGCTTCTGAGTATCGGGTATTGTGACTAAGAGCATTGGCTCCTGTAAATTCACAGCTCAAACTCCAGCTCATTAGCAGAGAGTCACTAGAGGAGCTGAGCAATGGAATGACATTACAAATGCAGGTGGCATATTTGATTAACCACCCAACACTCCAATTCTCTTAGCTTTCCCAGTAATGAAGGGGTCACCTTTAAGAAGCTGAAAGTTTCCAGGCCAAACAGGGACACTGACATATGAAAGACGAGATGACTTTAAATGATGTGCCTGGATGGATGGCAAAGGCAACAGCAGAATAGACAAGCCTAAATACATCAACCCACCTCTGCGCATCCCTAAAAAAGCTTTACAGATTTTGAATACATATAACCAAGGTGCCTCGCTTGCATTGGTGGTTACAAGTCCTGGGTCCACACACTGGATAGGAATGCTGTGTCAAATACAGAGTCACGTGCCCTGCCTTTCAAAACATGAACGGTTCTAACTTTCCGCTAATAAAAGGAGAATAAATATTGTAAAGAGCTAGAGGGGGGTTACATTTTTAGTACTGGTGAATTGTTCTGTGCCAGTCCTGAAGACCATGTTTTCCTGTCAAGTCCAGCCCAGGCTTTTAAATAATTGAATATCCATGCCAAATTTTGGCCATTTGGTGTATTACTGTCTGGGAGATCTTTGTGCAGGAACAAAGGAAGATGAGTATCTACCTTCACCTACAAGTAATCTTACCTAATCCCCCATGGGGATTGCCAGCACAGAGACCAAAATACAAAAGAACACGGGGGCAGAACTGTTTGCTGTGATGTGGTGGTCAGTACTTTTCTCCCCATTAATGGGGTGCGTGAGCATTGTTTTCAGGATTTTCTCGAGCCAGAAGGAGTTGATTCTGTTTAATCTCTGGGTGGCACACATAATGACCAGCCACGGTTCATGCTTGTGTGGAGTGTGGTTGGTGACAGTTTGATGAGTTATCAGCTCTGATGCAATGCTGTGAGCTATCAGTATTTTATCTGTTTTCTGTAGATATAAGTGCACTTGTAAGCTCATGCTACACTTACCTGTCTGATAAATACAACTATAAACTTCTCACCTCCAATAAGATGTTCTTCCCTTATCAGACATGAATCATGCTGCAGGGTAGGCTGAGGGAGATTCACTGCAGTTGCTGGTGCCCGCTGCAGAGGAGTGATTGTGTTTAGACTCCTCTTTTCTTCCCTCTTTGGGTGTGTTATCACTTATCCATAACGACTTTTCACTTCCCACCTCTTTACAATCGCGGCTGCCTTTTAAGTCCTTACTTCAGATGACATTTCTCATAACTTCTATCACCACTGGATTCTATCTAAATTCTACAGGTCCCTCCCAGCAAACTGAACTCTTAAGGCCAAGTCCATCTTTCACCTCCCTTTCAAACCGCTCTTCTCCTTTGCATGCAAGTCACAGAATCAGAGAATAGCTGAGTCTGGAAGGGACTTCTAGAGATTGCCTAGTCCATGCCCCCTGCTCAAAGTGGGATCAACTACAATGAGTTGCTCAGGACCATTTCCAGTTGAGTTTTGAGTATCTCCAAGGATGGAGAACCCACAACCTTGCTGGACAACCTGTTCCAGTGTTTGACCATCCTCACAGTAAAGATGTTTCTTTTTATGTTTCAATGGAATTTCCTTTACTATAGTTTGTGCCCATTGCCTCATCTTCTCACTGGGTACCACTGAGAAGAGTTTGGCTCCAACTTTACTGCCTCCTCTCAGGCAATGATACACATCCTAGCAGCACTACAGGCTTTCTAGGGATAGAAGCACAGTTCTAGAGTGAGAATGCCACTTCAGCAAATGTAAGCTATTCAAAGTCTCAGTTAAACCCAGAGGGCAGACACCATCTCATCTACTGTGTCTCTATGGCATTCACCCTGAACAGGTTTTTCCTCCACTCTTTTTCCCTTAAGCCTACTTGGGCGCGGGCAGTTATACAAGCTTAACTATTTGTGTCCAACTAAGGATTACCCAAAGGTGTCCCCCTGAACTCTGCCAGGCAAGTCACTAACACAGAAGTGAAAATGCCCTGGGCCTTCCTTCAAGTATTCACACATTGACATTTGTTTTATCCACATATGCTTATTATATGCTGGCTAGAGGTTATAAACATGTTACAGATGAGACCACTACACCATACCGAGATTTAATAGCAAGCTACTTACTTAGTTACTGAAACTTTAGTACACTCGATTAATTATTTGCTTAAGGGTCAATATCTGAACGCTCTGCAATTAGGACGGACTTACAGTATAGCTTCTAAAGCAGGTCTGATTCTTCTACAGCATCCATTTACACTGTGTCAAGCACTGCAAAACTTCAGCTCATTTGGATGCATAAAGTATCCCATCAATTCTCAGCTCTGAGCACCTCACCTTTGAGCAACTCCCTTTTGGGAAAATTCAGTTGGTATTCAGAGCCCTGCAAGGAGAAGAGAGACTGCAGCAAGTAGAAAGAGAACAAAATACATATTTAAAACTAGGCATGAGCAAGGGAGATGAAGCAAAGTCCACTCACCTTCCCTTTGATTGGATTCTAGTATTTGTTAATGGCTTAGATCTCTGAGGTGACTTGTTCAGGCACATTTAATTGAATGTGGAAAGTTTGATTTGGAGATGTACTTAAGATTCTGGCTGATTAAAATATCCTTATTTTATGAGATTTGTATTGTTAACCAATGAAGTCTCCAAGATACTCCTGCTTCACTCATCACACCCTTCAACCAGCAACTAAAGTATTTAACAACTGGATACCTACAGATAGGCTCTGAAGCACTCTGGAGGGGAAAACAAAACCAGAACCACCTTGGAAGTAGCCAAGACTCCCGGGGCATTTGCCAGAATCAGCAGGGAGCTGTGTGCTTTGCAAGTACGAAAACCAGGGCCAAGATTTTCTTAGCAAATTTGGAATGTGAAATTCCCTTCCGACATTCAAATTGCAGCATCTGAAATGTAAGTTTCCACCAGTGCCCTCCCTGCAAGCCTGTGGCAGTCCTGAGAGACTCTTCTATTGCTTTTCAGTCATTTTTGGGTAGCGCAAATAAAAGGGGGAAAAGAGCAAGCCCAAATGCCATTCTCTATCCAATTAGGTAATGTAATTACAAGACACTGGGTGATGAAGCAGCACCACCAGGTCCTGACAACAGCCTCAGTTAAGACAAAGCAGCATTTTCAGCTTACTCACTGAAGGGTTTTCATCTGTGGCAGAATGACACTCAAATGGTGGGATTTATGTTCTCCTCAATTTAGCCTCTTGGTCATTAATATTGCATTAATGACAGGGGTCTGGAATGTAATTGGAAGGAATGTACCGGATAAGTTTGCTTGTTCACCAGAACACCATGCGGTGGAGTGCTACGTGCACAGAGACTTACAAAACAGACCTTAAAGAAAAAAGCTGATGCTTTCAAATACATCACAGGGATCATAAAGAGCCCCATGTTACCAGTGCCTGCTAGAACATTGAGTTAAAGCACTTCTTTTCATCCTTGTGGCTCTGGGGTAAGACACAGGAGCCAGTAGCATCTCACATGGCTGCAACAGTGGTCATTTATCCGTGTTACAAAAACACTACATGCAGCTCGGCCAGAATGTATCTTCCTAAACTGTTCCCCTGAGAACCTTAATAGTTCTGGGTTGGAAGCAAACTGTTTGCTTTTTGTTTCAGATCTGTCAGGTGGGACACACTTATCAGCACTTGCAACAAATATCTCTGGCATTAGGCACTATCACCATTCTCTTCCTGAGATGTGCAAAGGCTACCATAACATCATCACAAAAATAGGGATTGGGACAACTACAATGTGTTTTTGCAACTGTGAAAACAATGCAAAGCTCTTGACACACACACAAGTTTTGAAATGGTTACAGCTGGAATGTGGTCTGGTGTACGTAAAACTAAAGGATGCTCACAGACAGGAACAGGGTGCTGTGTAACAGCCACAGATGAGTCACAAGTGAAGACTGAACCCAAGCATCCCAGCTATAAACGGACAGCAGGCTTTCCAGAACAGATAGTGACAGGCATTGGTACATAACACTAAGAACACTTCCACCTGCAGTGATGGCTTATAGAGATGCGTGAGGTTTGACCGTAGGAATCTGATGGTTTGGTTCACACACTGTTTGGTTTGGATCAATTCTTACACTAATATTTAACCAAATCCAACAGACACATCTGGTTCTTGGAGAGCACAACTCCATGTTCCGGTCCCTTAACTGCAGAAACTATGATTCTCAGCACCCTTTGAAAAAGGCATCAGGCAACCGAGACGTCCGGGTGGGAATGTTTTGCCCTAACTATATGCAACTTCAAGTGTAGAACAAGTTCTGAGAGTCCGTGAAGGACATATTTTAATGTAATGCCTCAAGGTTTAAATACGAAATTACCACAAAGTTACAGTCCCAGCAACTTTCCCTATACTGTTGGTTCCACTGATTCTCTCATATTGACTTTGCATGTGCTAGAAGTTTAAATACACCAGCAGGTCAGACCTTTTGGGCAGCTTTGCTGAAAAAACATCCAAATGACTCCAAACTCTGAATGCTTTTTCTTCCTGCATTCTGTTTTCACACTTCCCTGGCTTGCTGACTCCATCAAGATGCAGGAGCACCCACATGCTGCGAGAAAGGCTGACCTTGCAGTATGTTTGGCCTACATCTGAGAGATGTCTCCTTTTTAGCATCAGATTTCCAGAGAGAAACATCTACCAATTCCTTCTTCCTAGCACCTTCTTATTCCTGATCATCTCTGAGCAGTTATTATACTGCTGGCTGAAGCATTATTAATCGACAAGGTTTTGTCATGCTGTAGCTTAACTTCATTGTCTAAATGCAGCCTATTTGACAAAATGACAATCCCACTGAACTATATTAAATGCATTTGCATGTTTTCTCACTATCTTCTCATGAGCCTTTGTCAATCACGTTTTCAGACATGATGATCAGCACCATTCCCAGGGATTTCCAGCTGAAAGTCTATTACATGGGGTTGAGATTAGTACTCTAATTCAATGCTATCTGAATTGCAAATGCAGTGTTTTGTGTAGCACATGAACTTTATGCATTTAAAAGAAATGTCAACACTTCAAAAGACTAATGTAGCACCTGAAACTGTAAGACATTTCCCATCTTCACACTATTGTGCATTACTCAGAACACCATGGTCCTTTTTTCAGCCTTTATTCATGATCCAGGAGGCCACACATTGTGTGTGCTGCTGAAGAAGCACTTACACTTCCTATAGTATAACTGATGCTTTTGTCCCAGCAGGCAACCAAGAGCTCAACCAAAAAAAGGCTCAAATCCATACTTCTGCATCTGAACACAAGCCAGAGGCTGAGTAACACTTTCTCCTGCATCCTGTTTTTCAGGACAACCTTTAAGAACCACCAAGGCCCTGCTAATACAAAGCTTCGATTTATTTCCAGGCCTCCTAATGAGCCTAAATCTGGGTTGAATGAATTGTTTTCTTTGTCTGTGAGGCACCATTAACCAAACTCTCCTGAAGAATCATGCTTCTTTCCAAGTCACAAACCTCAAGAACACAAGCCATAAGCTGCCTCATTTACATCCATGCCAAGCCCATGTCAGCTTACACCCTTAAACAAACAGTAATGTTTCTCCAGACCCATATTTGAACATCCCAGAGCAGCAAGAAGGACATGTTTTACACCACCAACTTGGCATCCTTTTGATACCCTCAATACACAATTACCTGGGAAGCTTATTTCTGAAGGAACAGGATCCTATGGTGCCATCAAGACCTTGCGTTAGTGACTTGCTTTGCCTTCTGACCTCCTCTGACCAAGCCAGACTTCCCCACTACTGAAGCACAGCAGGCAACCACGGAGTTGCATCGGGAATGGCTTGTGTTCCTCAGGTCACAACTACCACTGCAAGGATCATGTTGAGCTGATAGGAGGTTTTCTAATTCTTTACTCTATGTTTTAACATTTGCTTGGAAACTTACATGCAGCAGCATTTGTGTTTTCTGCCTCTTTTTAATTCCACCCCTCCCTCCCAGCTGATTCAATCCCAGTCTATTTAAGAAGCATTTTTCCCTTTCTTGAATTCCTAGGATGTTTTGAATGAGGCTGAGCTTAAGGTATTGTAATAATTATTTATAAAGCATAATGCTGAAGCGCTGTAGAGACTTCCAGTAAGACAGGGCTGACGGAGTAAGACATCCTCTTTGCGTTCCATCAGTATGCTCTGGGGTTAGGCCTTTGCTGCAGTATGACAAGCAGAACACACATTTTAAGAGACAACACTAGAAGAAGGAATGCTTCTAAGACACGCACAGCCTGGCAATGAAATAAATACTCCTTCTTCCCTCTGCCTGCTCAGCAAATTAACTGACCCAGGTGAGATTTCCTGCTCTGGCACAATAAAAGCAGGACAGGTGGGATGAGAGTTAGAGGCTGGCATTGCTTCCAACCCATCCATTAACTGACAGAGCAGCTGAACTTTCCTACTCTGCAACCTAGAGACTATAAATTCAGGTTTCTGCCTAAAAACGGGACAAAGTTGTGAAGGTCCTTGGCCTGTAAAGACCTTGCACGCTGGCACCATGGTCCCCAGCTGTTGTCTCGAGGCATTTTCATGATCTGATGAAACAGCATCAAAGGTAAGCATATTGGTTTAAAAAGATGTAGTCTGCCTCAATTCCCACAAAGACACACAAAACGTTCCCGCAGACTTCCAAAGGAGGAGCTGAATCAGAACCACAATCACAGACCCTATGACAATGATTTCAACATCCTCCAGTAACGCAGATAACAACCGGTCACTCAAAAAGGGGCAGGCAATTACAGGAAGCCCTCACTAGGACCCACTGCAAATTGGCACTAAGCCTCAAGCCTATTTCTTGATCTTCTCCCAGCACAAACCTCTGTCCACCTGCTCTAGAAAATGCCTGAGCTCTGAGGAGCAGCTCTGACATTTCAGTGCAAATTGCTGCCTTCATTTTAATGAACCGGCAAGAGAAGCCTCTGCAGCAGTCAGTTCAGGTGAATCATGAAACAGCAACAGAAACATCTCTTCTTCTCTCAGCATTCACAGTGTTTGATTCAGATATTTAATGATTTCAACCCATTAATGACTCAAGAGTAGATAGCAGAAGGCAGGAGATACGCTTAATGAACATAACAGCACATGACTGGGGTGACTGGAGAAGTCTAACAGGAGATGGTGTGAGATTGACCTGACCTAGGGAAGGTGTTATTTTGATTGCTCCCAGGTCCTGGAGGGGAGAGCAGAACTGCCCTGCTCCAGACACACTGCAGACAAGGAATGCAATGTATGGTAGAGATATTCTCTAGGACAGTTTCTTGAAGTTCATTTTTTTCATCACATGAATAAGCTTTCTGAGTAAGCTCTGGAACTACATTGCCTGTCTCCTGGCAGCCATCACCAGCCCTGTTTTCAATAACTCTTCCCAAATGCTTTACAGATACAGAGATGCAGATACGGGAGGGGAGAAAACAGCACTCACAGCAGAATGTACCCCACTTCCATTTCTGCTAACACCTATGAACAGCCTCCTCCTCTCACTGATTGTTTTTTTGGGGGCTGCTGCGCTGAGAACACCCTAACCTGTTTTTCATTTATAGTTTCCCTTGGAAGAGGGACAAGTAGAAAGGGACAAGGAATATAAAGCAGCTTGGAGACAAATACACAACAGCAATTCTGCACTCGATTTCAGCAAGCTGCAACTTGCTGCATCTATATATATCTTGCTGCATCTATACCAATGTTTTCCATCTCTTCTGTCCTAGGGTCAGCAAAACCTGAGGGATGGAGGACCCCAGATTCAAGAGTTCAAATCATTACATTTGTCTGTGCAAGAGATGCTGCTCATAAGAGCAGTTTCCCATACAGTATTTGGTATCAACTGTGTTGAAGATGCCACCAGACTTGACAAATGCCCAGATTTGACAAATGCCCAGCTCAGCCACTGCTTCATTATTGAAGGAATAAGCAATAGCATATTTCTTCCCTACAGTACACCTCACATTATCTATAGTAAGAAAAGAAAAGAAGCATGGTAGTAAAACTTATGAGTGCTGTGAATAGCACTGGGAAGAAGCAGGTGCATTCTTGCTGGAGAGGAATCTTTCAATTTGGTGCCTTCCAATTTCCATAAAGGCTCTCATACTTCGTTGTCCAGGAGCATGGATTTTGATATGTCTTGATCTAGTCCTAGCTAGAGCTGGAGAGTCAAGTAGCCATGAAAACAGAGGGAGTTTCTCACAGCAGAACTGCTGCAGGAACCTGCCAATTCCTACCTCCCAAGAGCTGCAGCTTTGGAGATCTTACCCCCATCTCCTGCAGCCATATAGGTGTAGCTACATATAACCAGACTTGAGGCAGGTTCATCTCGTCTGATGGTCAATGCCATCACCAGCACACTGCAGGACAAGTAAGCCTTTTGCACAGAAGGCTGCTGAGAGGGCAAGCAGATCTAAAGGGGGCTGTGGAAATTATCTTTCTTCAGCCCACCTCTTTCAGACATAGTGGAGAGGGAAAGTGAGGCAGAATTAGTCCATAAAGAATTTCACTCTGCAGTATAAAGCAGAGATGAGAGCCCTTAGCCTTTCCCTCTCTATTCTGGGACCTCAGAGCCAACTAAATCCAGGATGGCACCCATCTCCACCTGGCACCCACTGATTCCCCACAGCAGCTCTCCTGTGGTGAGGAGGGAGCCCAGATAGCTGGGGAGAAGACAACATGTACAAATTGCCATGTCTTGTCTTGACAGAACAGAGGCAAAGCAGGAGTAGCTCCAGCTCCCAGGCAGTGCAGCAGGGCACTGTACCAGCACTACACTCACAGCCATCACAGCAGCACTTAGTCACTGGAGTGTTGACACCACTGGCAGATAAAACAGTGACACTGTGGTAGTGTATTACCACCCTAATCTCTTCCTCTGTGTTAAGAGAGGACACAGTGGATGCTATTTTTCCTGAGCATCTAACAAAAGGATAAGCATGTAGCAATCCAAATGTCAACAGCATATGCTCAGCTGTGGGGCTCCAGTACCACATTAAAGGCTGACAAACACAGCAGGGCCAGCAACAGTCGTGAACACCCCATGTCAGTTTCAACACCAATTCCTGTACCAGCCACAAGAGCTGTCAAAATCACAAGTGAGGGAAAGGATTGAGTGTGTGTGCAGCAGACTTCACACTCGAGAATCTCTTTTGCCTTCTGTCTAAAGAGAGGTCTGATCAAAAAATAATAGGCTGGCACAGTGGGATGTACACATTCCACTAACTCATGGTGACTTCAAATACAACACTCAGTATCCTTCTTACATACAAAGCAATGGCTTGGGGCTTTTAGTTTTGTTTGTTTCTGGTTTTCAAACTGTAGATTTATGTTACCCAGTGGAGGCAAAGGAACAGAAGCTGTATGTTTTATAATACAACTTCTGTCAGAGTACATAAGACTAAAGGCTTTTTTTTCCTTGGAATGAATCATCCTGTGCAGGGAGGTGGGGCTGGTTTATGTTTTTAAAATTAACCCAGCTAACCATTTGTTCCATACTGCACATAATTTGTTGCTTCTCTTTCAGCACTCCTTGAAAAACAAGCTTTGGAAATAAATATATATCTGGCAAGTCTGAAAGACAGGACTTTAGCAAGCACTGCAGGCTAACTGCAATTCCACAGTGGACTATTTGCTTCCTCTTTCAGAGATAAATCAAAAGGACAGGAAAGGAAAAAAGGGAAGCACTAGTAGAAATACCTATCCTGATTAACTTGCAGTGGCAGCAAAAAGGTTTTAGCATGTTAGCTAGATCAACATTCAAACAGAAATATTTACCAAGAACTGGAGGATCCAAAAGCACATTCCTGGTTTACCTTGTTAATTATTTGCTTTTCTATTTCCAAACTTTCTCCCATCTGCAGCACTGATGTCTCCCAGCAAACCCACATTACCACAGCCTGGTCTAGTTGATTATTAGGTACACTTGGTCTCCCAGCCTAGCGGAGCCTAACTACTTAGCAGAACACTTTGCTCATCTGTAAAACAGCATCTCTTCTACACAGAACTATGCGTTATTCAAGATATTTACATGGGAAATAGCAGTATTTCACAAGACTGATAGATGTGGTACCCAAGTTGCCAGAAACAAACGCTCACCACTTGGCCTGACTACTCCTGATAACAAAGTTGCTTCACGTAAAACTGTTCAGAAAGAGAGAAATGGTGCAATTGGGATTACAGGCTCATCCCAATGACATCCTGGAGTATAAACCAGCTCAAGATGATCAGCCACAACCCAGGGAATCCGGCACGATGCTCATCGAAACACTATCTAGAGAAAAACCTGGCTACTTATTATATTGAAGTTCATATAGAGAGTTTATATTGAAGCAGAGGAAGAGACACACACATTCAGCTTTTTGTGTGGACGTAAACACATCTGGGTAAAGAAACTCCACGAAGATGGTGTGCTGTCATGGTTTGAGCCCAGCCAGTAACTCGGAACCACGCAGCCGCTCGCTCACTCCCCCTCTTTCTTCCTCCCCCCATTCCCGGAGGGATGGGGAGGAGAATCAAAAGAATGTAACTCCCATGGGTTGAGATAAGAGCAGTCCCGTAACTAAGGTATAATACAAACCACTACTGCTACCACCAATGATAATAATGATAAGGGAAATAACAAGGGGAGAGAATACAATCGCTCACCACCTGCCGACCGATACCCAGCCCGACCCGAGCAGTGATCCAGCCTTCCAGGTAACTCCCCCCAGTTTCTATACCGGGCATGACGTGCCATGGTACGGAATACCCCTTTGGCCAGTTCGGGTCAGGTGTCCTGTCTCTGCTTCCTCCCGGCTTCCCCTCCTCCCTGGCAAAGCATGAGACTGATAAAGTCCTTGGTCGGACTAAACATTACTTAGCAACAACTAAAAACATCGGTGTTATCAGCGTTGTTCCCAGGCTGAAAGTTAAAAAACACAGCACTGCACCAGCTACTAAGAAGGAGAAAAATGACTGCTACAGCTGAACCCAGGACATGTGCTCAGTGCATTTCTTTGGTACAGAGTTGATTAAAAGGCATGCAAAAAGGGAGCTAATTTCTGAGAGGTGTTCTTACTTAGAAAGTACAAATTAAGATACATACATACTTTGTTGAAGTTTCTCTAAATAGAGTTAATCTAGAGACATGTCTAAATATGGACCAACTTTAATTTTCCATTAATGAACAAGTTTGTTAATGATTATTTTATGCAACTTTCAGTTTAGTAAGTGCTAAACAATGTTTTAGAGCAGAACTGTGCAAGTACCTAAGGCAAAGTAGAAGACTCATTTCTTATTTTTCCATAGAGAAATTGTGCACTTATCTAAATTGTCAAGTCACATTATTTGACAGAGTAAAAAGTGACCTCACTATTATCTCAGGTCTTGTTACTTCTGATGATTTTCTTCAGTTAAAGTTACAATTTCTGTAACTATCACCTCCTATATACTCTGGAACTCTCCTTAAATTTTGGTTTGATGTTCTTTTTTCCTTGTGAGAGCCTATTATTTAGTTATTTAGTAGCTATTAGCAGCTGAGAGATTCATTCTTCATTTATTTGACTGTCATTATTCCATGTTAAAAGCCCAAAGATACTTGGTAATAACTAACTACGGATATTTTAAAAAGTGGTTACAAACCTTAATGCAGTGCTTTCTAGCAACTACATTTCTGCATGGCATATATATCCCATTCCCTGGTTTATCTGTCAGTTTTCAGTCACTATCTTTTTAAGCCAAAGAGCATGAAACAGCATTTAGATAGTATCTTAGACGAACTGCTTGGAGATGAGCTCCAAGCCTTTTGTGCTGGTTTTGCCTTGGATAGATTTAATTTTCTTCATAGTAGCTAGTGTGGGGCTATGATCTGGATTTGTGCTGGAAGCTGTTGACAATACAAAGATGCTTTCTTTACTGCTCAGCAATGCTTACACTAAGTCAAGGCCTTTTCTGTTCCTCACCTCACCCTACCAGTGAGGAGGCTGGGGAGCACAAGAAGCTCGGGGGACACAGCTGGGACAGCTGATCCCAACTGACCAAGGGATATCCCAGACCACATGGCATCATGCTCAGCATATAAACCAGGGGGAAGAAGAGGGAAGGGGAGAATGTCTGGAGTGATGGCATTCGCCTTCCCAAGTCACTATTACATGTGATGGAGTTCTGTTGCGCTGGGGATGGCTGAACTGCCTGACCATGGGAAGTGCTGAAGGAATTCCTTGTTCTGCTTTGCTTGTGCAGGGCTTTTGCTTTACCTGTTAAACTGCCTTTATCTCAACCCATGAGTTTCCTCACTTTTACCCTTCCAATTCTCTCCCCATCCCACCAGAGGGGAGTGAGTGAGTGAGCGGCCGCGTGAGGCTCAGTTGCTGGCTGGGGTGAATCCACGACATTGTTTTTGGTGCCCAACGTGGGGTCTGAAGGGTAATACGAGCATTTGGATTGTTTTCCTTTAAGGGTCTAAATTTTAGACAGGAACTAATATTACCAACACACTGCCAAGAACCTTTACAAATGAGGTGCCTTCAGAGTCCACCAGCAATGCAGCTGCATTCTGCCTTTGTTAAGCTGTCTCTTTCCATTTACACTCCAAATTTGAACTGTGCGGATGTGTACTCTCTTTAATTACACAGCGATAGCGTGCATGAGGCACTAGACACTGTTAAAATTTGAAGAAGGGCAATCCCTGAAGACACAGTTTGCTATTTCTACTGCCTGGCTATTGTTCCTCGCCTAGTTCAGTATTTTTGCTGTTGCCACAGAGTTTTCTGTACAGCTTTTCAATGGGCTCAGCCTCTGCGAACTTGTTCCTTCTAGCCCTGTGTTTTCATGTTGACTTGGATGTGAGTACTTATCTGCTTACAGTAGTCTTACTACTGCTTTTATTTGTGCCAGCAAAGAGGTTTTCCTATTTCTCCCAGCCTTCCTCCCTGACAAACACACAA
Organism: Strigops habroptila; assembly: GCF_004027225.2. Lineage (NCBI taxonomy): Eukaryota > Metazoa > Chordata > Aves > Psittaciformes > Psittacidae > Strigops > Strigops habroptila. The sequence goes on along the minus strand of NW_022651054.1, from coordinate 4,864,128 downwards.
ACTGTCTTCAAAGAAAGAAAGAAAAATGTTGAGAGAAGAGCCAGCGTTCTGCTCCTTAAGTGAATCCTAGAAGACAAAGATCACGAAAAATGTCTGGTTAGTCACTACATAAAGAAAAAGGTTGCATCAGCTCTTCTCTGACCTTTCTTCATTAGCACTTCAGGAATTCACCTTGTTCAATGTGGCATGTCTTCCCAATTAGAGTCTAGGGCTTCAAAAGGGATACTATGTGAAGTTGGGATTTTTCTTATGACCTGGCTCAAGTGCTGCAGCCACTGGGTAGAGCACATCCATACTGCAGCTGCAGAATTCTCCGTATCATCCTGGAGCTGGTAACAAGAGCTGGGCATGAGACCTCTGGCTTAAGAAATAAGTCTTCTGGCAGAGTTGTGGATCACAGTAAAATCAGGACACAGGATTTTCCTCAGCACTGGGTGTTTTTTGTCCTAGTGTGTAGTTTGGGTCCAGAGTCAGTACTCATGCCAATGCAGGAGGAGTTAGCACAGGTCTGGCTATTTTGATCTTGTCTCCCTTGTGACTTCCAAAACATTGGTGTTTGGATTCCAAACATAATCCAGCTTTATAAACATTATTCTCCCTTTCTTTGGATAACAATACTCCACTTCCAGTCTGAGCTCCTGTATACTTGACCATACTTATTAATCCCATGACTACTTCAGCAAATAAGCCTCAAATCCTTAAACTGAAAATCAACTCTGAGAACACAGATTACATCAATCCAGTTCCACTGTCGCATTACTTGCAACTACTAGGTCCATTGCAGAGAGATTGAAGAGAACCTGAGCATGAATGTGTGTTCATAACATGAAAAGTGATTTTAAGCAGTTAATTGGTTCCTTCATGAAATGCTTCCCTCTTTGGGCTCTGCTCACAGCTGCTTGTGCAGAAAGTTAGGAGAGATTAAAAATAAATACAATAAAAAAGAAAGAAACCCAAAAAAGCCTCTTTGTTTTGGATGGAAGATGTTCTTTTTCTCTGGAAAAGGCACTTCCCTGCCAATTATAAACCAGACCAATTCACTGAGTTAAAGGCTTCTACATTTGGCCATATGCATTTTCCTTTAGAAACACAGCAACAATCAACCCAACATGAAAGGCAGACAAACGTGTGACTGCCACTGCCCACTTTAGGTGGAAATTCTCTTTTATTAGAAACTGCAGAGCATGTGGGTGGGCAGGAGGGAGCAGGGTGGAGAGGTTCAGGCCCTGGTTGTCATTCTCTGGCATGACCACAATGTCGCAATCTCTGGAACGCAGCTGGACAGAGAGGATGAGGAATGCCCCTGCCTCCCTTGGGGAAATCAGTCTGATGACGCCAGGAGCCGTGATCTGTCTCTCCAGGAATGCTGCCACCTGCAGCAATTAAACCTCATCTCTAATATGATCGAAACAAGAGGATATTTTTTTCCCTAGAAACTGCCAGATCATTTCCTCCAAGTGTCTCTGACAGGCAAGAAAATGAATGCAATGAGGAGTCCTCAAAGTGGGGTTTTGTGGCTGCTCTGAAAGCAGGTGAGGGATGCTGTGCATTGCTTGACAAAATTAAGTGAGCCTGACAACTCCATCATGAGTTCCCCAGTCATATCCATCAGATGGTGTTAAAGGAGTTGAATCTGTGTCTAATCTCTATGCTATCATCCACCTTCACTGCCTTTGTTGGACAGGAAACTCAGCATATGCATAAACCCACTGCTGGATGCATTTTGTCATTCTACATACCACGAGCAGACTTCCCAACAAGTGCCAACGGCTTCTGTTAGATATCAGAAGACAGGAGAACCACTATGTAGCCATGGATTCTTTTTCTTCCCAAGTCTTTTTTAAAGCCTTTTAAATTTTCTTTATGATCTCTCTCACAACAAAGCCCTTATGTCAACAGAAGCTCTTGCTTTTCACCCAATATTTTTTATGAATCAAATGAATCAAAGAATAACAGCTTTCATAGTTAAGAAAACAGTTACACAGCTCACACTTCACCCACAGAAGGTCAGATAATGCAACATGCTATATGTTAAATATACATAAGAGGGATACACTCCTTTTGAGCACACTGCGATGCCTTTCCAAAGATCTTACCTGTTCAGTGATGAAGGAGCTTGAAAAAGTGACAGCTGACCAGAAGAAGATGCCACAGCTGAGAATGATCTTTCTGTTGAAACGGTCCCCAAGGTAGCCAAAGATCGGGGCTGCAACCATGAAACTGCAGATGAAAACTGCAAAGGAGGAAAGAAACGTTTAATAAACATCAGGCCAAGAACATGAAAACTAATTTTCTGCAAGCCGAATCCCCTAGAGAGCAGTTCTATTTAATTAGACATTCTGCAGCCCTGACTTACAAAGCTGCACATTCTGATGGGCTTTCAGAAGTCAGTGCCACTGAACTCGTATTACATTTGAAAGCACCAGCCCTCAAAGTCCACTGTGAGCTCAGATGGGCAAAACTAAGACAGAATATATTAAGAGCTTTTGCCTAAATGTCATTGGGAAAGTGAAGTAGAGGTTGGAAGGAGTTTTGAGCAAACAGAAAGCAAGGCAAGGGCTCATTGTTGGCTCTGACAGCAGAGACCAGAGAGATCCAGGGCACAGAGAGATCCAGGGCACAGAAACTGAAGTGCTTTCATCCTTCCTAGCAGTATTTTAAGGCAACCATAAAACAGTGAGGGAAAACCAGTAAACACTGATACTGTCCTACTGGCACCAGCCCTGTGGTTAGACAACTCCTGTCTCCATGTTAGGTCCATTCACCAGCACTGGACTTGTATTTAAACCCATCTCACTAAAAGAAAGAGTTTTAACCTACAAAGCCCTAACAGGCCAGGAATGTCCTCAGCTGAAAGACTACAAGTTCACCTTTTCCCTTTGCTTCACCCCCCAAAACTCCAAAGCATTAAACCAGGACCTTTTGTCATGTAGGAATGAGGCTCTGGATAGAATAAACTCTGCAAAATCTCTTAAGCTTCAGAGTTCACTCCTTTAGCCTAGCTCAAAACAATGTGGCCAGTGACACCACTGAGAACGCCTGAAATGAGGCACTCACACCATATTTATGATTAATTTGGAACTTGGCAGAAACTGCCAGATATTCAGCTGATTTATACCTGGCTTTGACTGCATGTAAGAGATTTGGATGAGAGCAACTACATTGATTTTACTGCCATGTCGTATGAGCTTTTTGACTTTCACTGTCTGTCTTTGGTTCAGCAAATGCAGAGGGATTTGGGTGGGACACCAGAATACCTGGAGACCCCTCTTCAGTCACAGAGTTATGACTGTAGTTATCGGGCAGCTCCTGGGTGGGCTTTTGGCATTGTCTAACCTCAACCTACTTTAATTGCGTAAAAGGGGGTGAGAGGAACAGAATAGGAAGGAAAAGGCAAGAGCACAGGACACACACCCCTTGGTTGGAATGCATGCATAAAATTAAGGTGATTAAGAACCAGGTTATTAATTTTTCATGGGTGATGATACACAATAGCTCAAAAATATGCACAAAGAATGCTGAACTATGAAATTCTCTAAATGCCTCTTCTTTTTTAGTACATTAAGATGTGAAAGCTGCTCTGTAAATAATACCTACCCATTTGCATCTGTATTTTGTGAGCGATATGACTGTTTGTATACCAATTTTGCACTGTGTTATTTGACTGGAATTACAGATTTACTCCTTTTCCATTGAGAGTAAAATAAATAGAGACAATACAAAAGCGTTGAGACATGAAAAGAAACACATGCAACATTATAGCACACATATTTCAATACAAATGGTATGAGCAATGTGGTCTTATGCTAGCACATAAACTGTATTGATAGAACCCTCAGTCCCTGCATCTATCTCCAAATTCCTGTGCAAACAAAACCTGTTGAGTAAAACTATTAGCATTTACCCAGTGTTTTCATCTCTTGTGTTCTACAGAGAAACTACTCAGCTACCCTGAGACCCCGCTTAGCACTTTGTCCCCAGGAAACCAGCCCCATGTCTATGGAGCTGATCCCATTTAGGAAGACCTCGTGCTCACCCACCCCAGCAGCACAGTCCAGCTCCCTTCGTCTCTGGTGAACTTGGCTCCAGCAGTCCAGAAATGCTTCACAAATCTCTGTTCTGCAAAGGTACATCTGCCCTGGCCCCAGTCCAACAAGGCACTTCAGCACATGCTTATACCAAGCGCTTTAAGGTCATCAATTCCATGATTAAGTGCTTTCCTGAATTAACACCCAAGTGCTCAGCACCTTGCAAAGCTGGTGTAGCAACCTGGCACGAAGGATACGTGACTGTGGATTGGGAATGAGAAGCAGAAAATGACTCTGACTCGTACAGAGTAGTGTGCCCATTGCAATTTGACCTTACCCTTGGAAGGACACTGAAATCCATTCATCTCAGAATCAGATATTCTGCCATTTTTATGCTGTAAAAAGACATGAAGCTAAAAAAGCTTCCGAGGGAAAATTAGAACCATCCAAGTCAGCATGCCACGATTTCAAATGCCAAATAACCTGATTAATTCAACTCTGAGACATGGAGGGGGTGATCCAAAATTCACATCAATCACTGGGATTATCAGCTTCAGCCGCCTCTGGATCACGAGCACAAAGTCTCATTTTGGAACATGGGCAAAAACAGGCAAAAAGCACAAACCTCTTCTTTCCAATAAAACAAACCAAGAAGAGAGAGTCCAATGCCTTTCCAACAACATACATCCTGCTGGTACTCAAATCCCTCTGGAGAATTTATTTTTGGAAGCTTTCGAACTGAGCTGTGCGCTTTGTCACCGGTAAGGAGCTGACTTGACAGCTCCACAAGGTGTAAAATGAAAAGACAGCAGAACCTAATAAATAATAGGTAATGGAACACAGCTGTCATTGTAATAAATGCAATTTATATCAAAGTATTTATGACCCAAATATGCATCAGAGCATTGACTGACTCAAACAAATGCACAATATGATGGCTGTGCTGGTCTGTCAAAAGGATCTGCCTGTTACAGGCATCTCCCATGAATCAATTTTGACGATTACTCCTGCAAATGACAGACAAGACTCCCGAACACCAGACTGGATTGGCAAAACAGAGGTGAATGAATCTAGGGCACGTTACCAGGTGGGATGCAAACCTAAGTTCCTCTAGTTGAGGTTCTGTTCGACTAAACACCACAAAGAAGAGAACTCATCCAGAAGACAGAACACTGTGAGCACATGCAGTTGGAGAGGGGCAGCAGAAACAGGATCGATCTGTGGAGGAAGATGGCTGCAGCATAAGGCAGAGGGATGCATTTCAGGAACGGAGCCTGGGCCCTTATGCCAGCCTCTTCCACAGCATTTCTGCTCCTTGCACTCACCCAGTTAATACTAAAGTGACACCACAGCAGCTGCTGCTTCAGCTCAGCCCACTGCCACAAATCTTTTCTATTAGGAGAGCGTGTGACAGAGGCTGGCATTTCATTTGCCTCTTCCCAATCAACAGCTCCTCTTCCCATTTACACTTAAAACCACCTCAGCTCTTGAAGAGATGTGCTTTGCAAGCCAGGGCCGAATTAGAGATCCATTGGGATTTGGGATGAGCTGGAAGTGACTGTGTTTGGAGCAGCTATGTGCAGGTGTAGCTATGTCAGTCACTATTATATGTGCCATACAGCTAACTCCTCTTGGTAAGTGATCTCCAGCAGTGTCAGCAGAGGTGGCTCAGTCCCAGCACTGGGTGGAGCTGAGACACATTTCTGCAGGAGCAAATTATCATGTGAGCCAAGGATGAATAACAGACACATAATGAATGCCATCCCAGGAGGGAGGTTCTTTTAAGTACAGGTATTTTCAACAGCAGATCCCATCTGTCTTTCTGCCTCCCTTTGTGGCTGAAATGCTGGCTGCGGTGAGAATGCAGGAAGAGTCTAATTGCCCAAACAGGATGGCTGGGTGGCTATTTCTGCCCTGGAATGCCTGTTGCACCCTGTACAGGTGCACAGGCAGCCAGGACTGCCCAGCTTTTCCATGCATGGCTGGAATTACAACAATGTGCAGCCTAAAAAAACCCTACAAACCTTACACTTCCCACCCAAACAGCCCCCAGAGCAGGAAAGCATCCTCCTCTGCTGCCCACTTCATGTACCTCCAGTCATCTTTCAGGGATTGTGGCCAGGGAGCTGCTACTCACCTTCCCCTCTCAGGAGCTGTCTGTGTAGCCATTGGAAAAGTAAACCCCCAGAGAGTGGAAGCAAAGGAGATGAAGTTAGAGGGAGAAACTGTAGACTCCAAGTCACAAAAAGCTCCTGCCTACTGGAACCAGACTTCATTGCTCTTACTGTTCTCTTCTTTCCCTGTAAACAAAAATTTACCAGCTTGACTCTACAACTGTTCCCTGAAGCGGCTCTGACCCATTAGCTTCCCACCCGTTGATTCCAAAGACACTGTTCCCTTTGTCTTCACTTGCTCTTTTCTTCTGTGGACTGATCAGCCCTTTGCATCTCCTGCTTCTCCTGCCAGCAGGTCATCCACATAGTATAAGCAAGAAGGAAGAAAGGCATTGACAGAGGCAAAAACAGACCTTGAATTTCCTCTGTTACTGGAAGGTTGATAGGATCACAGGCACCTCCAAGAAAAGATCCCTTCTTTCATTTTTCACTTCAAGTACACAGGGTTTATTTTTACCTGACACGAATAATGCTAGAAAGGTTCAGGTTCAGATAAAAATAACTCGCTCTCTACACAGGGATGCTCAACAAGAAAAATATAGTAGCTATCTTTGAGCTCTGAGTCAGCATGAAACCATATATACCCTTCTAATTGAGTGCTGACAATGTGTTTGGCTCTGTGGAAGGCAAACCCAGACAGCCTCTGCCTCAAGGGACTGGCAATCCACTTAGACATGGCAAAGAACTACGTGCTGTGAGGTTGTTAATATTTCCCCAACAACAAATTTCCGAACAATGAGAACACCTCAACACCCAGCTCGCTCTGGATGGGATGATTTATGGGTGTGTACAAGCACAATCCTGCTCTTGCTGCATGAGACGCTGCCCTGCTGGGGTGTCTTCGAGCGACCTCTACTCCAGGGACTTTCAGTTGTGGATATAGGGGTTTCTCAAGCTGCTGATGGGACCAGCTGCCATCTACCTGCAGCGGTGAATTAAGACTCTCCCAATAGCCCAATCAGCTCTTCCATTTCAAAGACATGTTTTTGCAATGCTTCTTTATTTCTATTTTCATTATAGTTTTATGCTTTAACACTACTACTCAACACATACATACACAGCACATTTAATCACAGTGAGGCCTGGGACAATTTAGAAAGGAAGTTAAACATCATTAATTTCTACTTCAGGGCTGAAGGAAGTTCAGATACAGCAAAGTGACCTGCCCAGGATGAACTACAGAAATCTCGAAGCTGTGCAGGCCTTCAGCTTCAGCAGTGTTCTGTTCACAGGACCATATCTATGCTAGAGGTATTTTTGAAGGTCTACAATTATGCTTGAAAGGGATTTTTTTTCTTATAGCACCATACAAGCTAAGCAAGAACAAAGATCCTTTCATGCTACTTAACCACTGAACCTGATAGCTCAGACACAGCATGGTGACATGGCCAAGGTAAAAGCGATACCTGACTGCAGGACAACCCAAGGCCCTGGGATCGAAAACATTCATCCTTGGATGAAGATGAATTCTTACAATACAATTGCTTGTACAAAATATCACCCTCTAAATCATCAGTATCACAAACTCTGCCATAGGTACATGCTGTTACATCACTCTCCACATGGACTTTGTTTTACTTCATTTCTAATTCAACAGCCAACAGATGGATCATGTTGCTGCGTTTTGGCAAGTGCAAAGCACAAGATCACTGGGTTCCAGACTATCATGCAGACTAGAAGTTTCTGACAAGTGTGAGGAGCTTTGAAACACACCATCAGTTCCGTATGTCGTGCAAAGCTGTCATATACTGACAGCATTGAACAGAGGCGCATTTAACACACCAAATCAATTGGACTTAAGTATTCAACTGTTTGGCTTGGATGTGGCCTGAAATGCTCTCCTAGAACAGCCCACAGTAGAAGATGAAATAGAGAATGTCATAAATGCTTTGTGTGCTTGTGTCCTCAGCAAATTAATGAGGAGAAAAGCAGTGCTTTAAAAGGTGTGGACCTAATTACTCACACTTTGCATTTCTCTGGTAGCTCTCTGTTTGGCAGGACACTCTAGATTGTGTTTCCCTTATTGTTGATGCTACTCATCAGTATCCAAGCTCCAATCTTGCCTTCTCTGCAGGGAGCACATTGCACCACGAGGTGCCAGGTTTTTCCTTAGAGCAAACTGATGTAAAATATAAACAACATGTTTAGGATGACTGTATACACCCAGAGCTGACATACACACCTACAGCGAGAAGGCAGCTGCTGTAGGATACCACTCAATTTCATTTGCTGTGACAAGGTCAGAACCCAGTTACAAAAACATCACTTATGAAGACAGACAAGCCCTGAACACAGCTTGCCTGGCAAGTCCATGATTGACTCAACAATACACAAGATGCAGCCTTGGGAAGAATCCAGTACTGATAATTCCACCCCTTTTCCTCATCAGATTCTTCCCAAAGTTAGCCCTTATATTCCCAGCAAAGCATATCCTGAAGGCTGGCTTTGTTCACCTTAGCCAACAAGAATAATTGCTTCAGTGGGAATTGCTGGGAAATCCACTCCTTGGAAACAGAAAATCATATAAGAATAGCCAGAAAACCAGCCCAATAACACACTAATGCCACCTGAGCTTTGAGAGGAACTGTACTGGGCAAAGAGAAACCACTGTGGTCAAATGTAAGTAATTGCTGTCAAAACTGCCATATATAGTAGAGTAGATCATTGATCCATTCCATGATGAGTATGGGATGTTATGGATGTGAGAGGTATTTCACTCACTCCGCACTGTCACATAGGGATGGGGATGTATTCCTCTCCAGTCCCAAATGCCTAGACAACAGCTATAAGAAGTAACTCTAAAAAAAGCAAAGGCTGAAAAGGGAAACAGCCCTTACACATGAGTGCTGTTGCCCACAGACTGGCAAAGATGAGAGGCCAGTGGCCATGGCAGTTCCTTGCATGAGCAGACTTACAGGCAAAATCACGGAAATACAAACCAAACCATGAGACATTCAACTCAACAAGTGCATCTGCAAGTACTGCTGCATGTTCAGTATGGAAGCAAAATCGCACCTCTCAGACATTAACTACTGTCATTCTGGTCTTCTAAAGGGCTCATTTTAAGGGCTGTTCAGAGGATATAGGGCAGTTTCATGACAACCAGTGAGAGGTGACTATAACCAGTGAGCTGACCACTGCCGACTCTGGCACTGCTACCGGCAGGTTGAGATTGGACGTGTCTGCAGCCAGTATAACAAGACAGAGAGAGACCCAGAAATGATCAAGTCCAACACACTGCAGAGAACACAAACCCTGCCATAATACATACTGCCTTCCACATAGACTTAAACACACAATGTCTCCAGGCTACTTTCTATGCACCTATGTCAGTATCTCTATAAACTGATCACTCTCTGGTCCTTACTCCTATGGTCCATAACATACCAGCACTCCCCAAAGAGCAATGATCCTCTGACTTACTCCCCCCAATACTGCTATAAGATTTCAAACTCTGAAATTAGACTTGGTTTCCTGATTCAGGCCATCAGTGTTTTGAAGGAGAGGGAAAAAAGCCAAGATCTAAAACAACATTAAAATTTTCCACTTTCTTAAATCTTAATTTCCAATATTATGTCAATTAAAGCTGCATTTAAAGATTCAGCCATTTATATCCTGCTTACTGCTAAAGCAAGTTATTATTTCACAACCATTTTCCACATCCAACTCTATTCATGCTCTACTTCAAAATTCTTTATGTAAGTGTACAGTGGCAAAGGTGGTGTTTTACTGTGCTGCTCAGTCTCTCTGGGTGTCCAGCAAATTGACTTGGAGCAGGAGCTAACTTGCTACAAGATTCAATTTTGAACAGCTCTACACAGACGACATAATGTAAAAAGAAACGAGGAAAAACCCAAACTCACCTCTGCTTTTCACTTTGGGAATTACAGTGATTACATTACCACTGTTTTAAAGGAATTTGGGCAACCTGAACATCAATAAACCAGTTACTGTGTTCCTAGAGATGTACTTCATAGCACAGTGCTGCAGGCAGCAATCCAAAGGAACGGTTCCAGTGTACGGCTTACAGTCCACTGCTTCCCTTGTGCCTAAACTGGTGCATGCCTGACTCTGCAGTGAGCTGGTTCTGGGTGACCAGCAGATAGCCAGGCCTCACTGAACATCTTTTACAATGAAATAAATCACAGAATCATAGAACCACAGAATGGTTGGGGTTGGAAAGGACACTAAAGACCATCTAGTTCCAACCCCCCGCCATGGGCAGGGACAAAATTCAGTTGTATTTCTAAACCCACAAGTGCCTTTGACCCTGCACATGCACACTCACAGGGTAAAGCAATGAAGTACCCAGGCAGGTAACAGAAGCTTGCCATTTCTTCTGCATTTCACTTAACTGGCTCTGACTCTTGGTTAACAGAGTGGGGTGAAAGAGGACATCATCCTTCCTGGCTGCGTGAGCTCACTGCTCACACAGTGCGTGACATGGGCCGGTTTGCTGATGTGCACTCGGTTGCAGGGAAACCTCATTAACTTAGCAGCCAATCAGCATGGATTTGTATCCATCCTGGTCAATCTGGAATTAAACGAGAGATCCCAGAGGTACTGCAATGGGTCAATGGCTTTGCAGCACTGCGACATCACGAGTGATGCTGCTACAAGGTTGGTTTTGCCTCAACATGACTAAAATGCACCTAAGCCAATCTTAGCTGCTGTGGCAGAAACAGCCAGTGATCACTCCTAGCACTCACGGAAGTCAGCATCAGGAAGAACAGCAGTTCTGCTTTTCCCTTTCTGTGCAGTTTTCCAGGACATCCTGCACACATGCCATCAATCTGAGAGCTTTGATCACAAACCAACCTCCAGCAGGGTATCTGCCAGGAGGATCTCTATACCAAGTGCTCAGGGCTAGATGAAAGGTGGCTTATTTAAATAACCACAAACCCAAAGGATCTTTACTGTATTCTACTCTCTTCCTCTACTTGAGATATGTCTTTTTCCATTGCAGTTGTGATACCAGGCGCACATTACAACCACATTCACAGGAGCCTTTGGAAACAGAGGTGGCATCTGTTACAAGAAATGGTTAGACTTTCCCTTATGCCACCTTGTGAGCTTGTCTGGCCACATGGGGAGAAAAATCAGGGGACTGTCGAGGAGTGAAAACTATCCTTCATAGACTTCTAGAATCATGGAATGGTTTGGGTTGGAAAGGGCCTTAAAGCTTGTCCGTTCCAACCCCCTGCCACAGGCAGGGACACCTTCCACTAGAGCAGGTTGCTCCAAGCCCCTGTGTCCAACCTGGCCTTGAACACTGCCAAGGATGGTGCATTGACCACTTCTTTGGGCAACCTGCGCCAGCGCCTCGCCACCCTCACAGTAAAGAACTTCTTATTTATATACAACCTGAACTTCCCCGGTTTCAGTTTAAACCCATCATCCCTTGCCCTATCACTACAGTCCCTGATGAAGAGTCCCTCTCCAACATCCTTGTAGGCCCCCTTCAGACTCTGGAAGCTGCTCTGAGGTCTCCACGCAGCTTCTCTTCTCCAGGCTGAACAGCCCCAACTCTCTCAGCCTGCCTCCATACGGGAGGTGCTCCAGCCCCTGATCAGCCTCGTGGCCTCCTCTGGACTTGCTCCAACAGCTCCATGTCCTTTTTATGCTGGGGACACCAGAACTGTACACAGTACTAGGGAGCTTCTTGTCAACCAACACCCTCAAGTTCTTCTCCTCAGGGCTGCTCTCAATCCAGTCTCTACCCAGCCTGTGTTTGTGTTTGGGATTGCCGCAACCCACATGAAGGACCAGTCCCAGTAAGGCAGCAGAGGCAGGAGACCAGAAGCAAGCCAGTTCCCCAGGGACAGGAACACTATGGGCACCTTTGCCCACAAAGGCTTTTCAATCACAGAGTGCACTTAAACACCAAGAAATGACAGCCTAAAGCTCATAATGCAGAATAATCTAAATCCTTTGATCCTTGAAACCTTCATTGAGTACCAGGAATTAGATTTAACTAGCAATAAAATACTTTCAATCTGTTATTCTCTTGATGGAACGATACATCATTTGTATCTCATATAAAGAGAAGTAATATTCCTTGTTTCTAATTTGAGACAGACGGGGAAGACTGTTTTTACCCTAACATGAGGTTTACCATCCTTCTTTACAACTGCGCCGCTAATCCTGCATCCTCCCTCAACTAACATTTTAATTTCAAATAACTAACTAGTGTGCATTAGAAGAAATCAATCTCAAAACCTGCTTTCTGTGGCAATAAAGAACAGGAGAGAGAGAAGACTCTCTGAAAGGTCAGTATGTTGCTATTAAATTCTTTGCTAACATGTAATTTACCAACAGAAGCAGCTTCCTAAGAAAAACAATGTGATAGGAAGTGCTTCCTCTTTAGAGGGGAATCAAGAGCTTCTCATGCCACAGTACTCATGGAAACTTGCTAAAAGAAATGTTCATCTGACATATGTTCATCAAATGTTCATCTTATCCCAGAGCTTTGTTTGGGTTTGTATTCCAGAGTAGGAATGCATTGCTGAGCTCTACACATGAGCTCCTAAGAGCTGCTGGTTGCATTTACAAGCAGGAGAAGCCCTGCAGTAACCACACATGCACTTCATGAACACGCCATACAACAGCGAGGGCACACGAGAGCTCACCCAGCTACAGCTCCATCACAGGGTGAGGGCTTTGGGGAAGGCTGGAGCACAGAGGCTGGGTTTTGGTAGTAGTCTCAGCCTGAAAGAGACCCTCAGCCACTGCCTTCCACCAGTGCACTGGCTCAGGGGGGATGTTGCAGCCATCAGCCCAGAGGGAACTGCAGGGATGCTGAGAGAGGCAAGGAAAAGCTACATCAAAGCCTTGCAAATCCTCACAGCTCTGCTTTGGGAACAGGGAGGGGGACACGGTTCTTCTCTGACATTCTCTGCAGGCAGCCTGTGGGACTGATTGATTTCTTTTTAATTACTATTACAGTTCTTTAGGGGGCTGTTGTACCATCTATAGCTGGCCTGGCAAAACACATGCTCCCTTTTTTGAAGGGAAAATGGCCATACTCTCATTTTAATTATGCAATGGGCTATCAACTCCCACAGCACTGACAGCCTCCTTAAAACATTCCCTACTCCAGCCAGGACAGAGGGACCAAATGAGACTTTGCTCTCAAGCTTTTAATGCCCGTCACTGACATCCACCAAAGTTGTCCTACTGGGAGTTAAATCTGAAGGCATAGCTGCAGCTTACGCGTTCCCGAAATCCCTGGGGAAAGCATGTAAACACATGGAAAAGGGACAGGAAACACTTTGGGGTTAATGAGAGACCTCCAGGGCACTCCAGATCCTGCTTGGTGTTATCAGTGAAGCGCAGGAGCACCGATGGCTGGACAGGGAAGGACAAGAAAGCGCATTCACAACGTGTGTTTGGACATGTGCAAGGAGAAGTGGTTTGGTAGCAAACTCCTTTCACCCTGTTCTTCTGCAAAATTGATACCCGTCCAACTCAAGCCATACACCTCCAAGAGTGCTTTTATAGCAGATCAGTAAACTGCCTGTTTCTAGGTACATGAACGAAGGCAAACATTTGTCAGATTAAGCTGAATTCTAAGGGATGAAAACATAGTACCTCTCATTACAAGAACTTCAAGAGGACAGCTGGAATACCTGATTCTTAGTCACTTGTTCTAAGATGCAGGCAGCATCAACAAGCTGGGTTGCTCTTAAAATCCTGCCATCTGCCACCTTATGCTAATTCACTTTTTTAGGAATAGGAATCACCATGGAATGGGAATATGCTAAAGTCCACAGAGAAGATGGATGTAAAAGCAATTGTGGGTAATTGCTTTTGTTTGATGTTAAACCAACAGCCTGGGATTGTCTTATTTTCCTCAAAGTTTTTCCTCCAACTTCCCCTACCTCCCAGGGATGTTAGTGCTTGGTATGGATAGTTCCACATTTAATTGTGGAGGAAACATACATTTTGTAACTCTGCCCACCAAACCCTTGCTCCTAAAAGCTGCCTGCTGGTCAGAGAGGGAATTTCAGTATTGTTCTGCTCAATTGCCTACTTTTTATTGAGATGCCTGTAAAATACAGCAGTGTCCAGTGCAATAATGCAATGACAGCTCTTGCTATATATCTACCACCCATTAGGGACCAAAACCACACTAATTTTACAGAGAAAATTTCTGTCCTGCTGACTGTGTTTCAATTAAAAGCAGCAACACAGAAGGAGAGAAAAGCATCTCTCGATGGAATCTCACAATTTCTCCTTAACGGCGATGTCCATCTTTCTGCCTAAGGCATTGGCAGTGAATAAATAATAATAACAAGTCCCCCAATCAAAGATCTTTCATGTAACCTCAGGAGACCACTTCATAAAGCCATCAGAACCATGGCAACAGATCAGAAAACCATGTAGCCTTGCATCCTGCCTGTGACAGTGACAGCTATCAGATCCTTCTGAGGAAAGTACACAAAATTCCCACACAGGCAGCTGAATTACTCAGAGGCTTTTTTGAAGCCCTCCAAAGAATTATAATATGTTATCCACATAAAGATCTGAGGTCTTTCAAGCTCTGGCCCTTGTGACATTCATTTCCACAAGCCAACTGTTCACTGCTAAGTTTTTGGAGTGCTTTCCAGCAAACTGACCTGATTGCACTGATTGTTTCTGCATTCCAAGGACAACAGAAGGAAAACACCTCTCTGCCTTTTCAAGATGTTGATCACTTTATGTGCTTTTACATTACGCCCCTTATTTTTAGGAAAGAATGAATCAGTAACACAGACTATCTTTAAAAGCACTCCTGCAAGAGGGAAGTGAAGGGCATGCATGTGAAGACAGAATGTGAGTACACTCAGGGGCTGGCTGCCTGAACTGGACTAGACACATTGGCCGAGAGTGTCGTGTGTAAATGCACTTGCTGTCTAGTTTCATTGTGAGTCATGAATACTCTAAAAGGCAAGGAAGGAACCAGTTGCACTCGCACTTACCCTGTACCCTGAGCTAAGTCTTATTTGGTTTATTACTCCTGTGCATTCACACAGTTCTCCAGTAGTTGCAAGGGCCAGGAAATAAATCCTTAAATCACTGACCTAGGCTGATACACAGTGCAGTGTGGGTCAGGATCTACCTTTGGCAGAAAGCAAGGCTCTAGCCCTGCAGCAGTTGCCATGCTGCTTTCTCTTACATATCAGGTAACTCCATCTATGCTTCTCTTTGGGACTGGCATCTAAACTCCAAGAGACAACCACCAAACCCCAGCACCCTAACAAGATCCACCAGTGAGCCAGAGGCATTAGGAACATGATATTCTGTCATGTGGAATTCCCTCAACTCCCACAGCAGTGAGTGTCCAGCATGCTTTAGAGGGAGTCTCAGCACCATTTAAGCAGCAGCAGTCTGTGAACAAAATAGGGGTCATAAATAACTTCCTACTTCCTATCCTGTTCCATACAATGTCCATCTGCACTTAACTCTGTGCCAGGGTACAGAACCACAGGCTTATCCATCTACTTTTTCATATGCCAACAATATTCCAATGGGCTTTTGTACCACAAAGTAAATACAAAGAAACATTGCTATTGACTGCAATTTGCAATTACATATTGACTAACAGGACAAGAGAGCTGAACAAACAGTAGGCCACAAATAAACACCTACAATGACAGGCAGTCTTCATCCTGCAATGAAGAGGGATCACGGAGTGTGTAATGAACCCTCACTCTCAACTAGAAGTGGCCAACGCTATTCCATAGGAATTATTTGCTGGTTCAATTTTACTGTCAGTATTCAGAAATGCTTTTGCCTCTTGCTGTTATAAATGGCAATTTAGACAAAGTGTTCCAGAGTGGCTGAGTGGCCTTCAAAAAGGGATAAATTCATTTAAAGAAATGGCTGAAATACTGACACACTCCAGTGTTTAATTTGCTATGGTTTGGAAAAGGAAAAGGAGAATGAATCAGGTTTCTGTCTGTCTTACAGATGTTATTTCTAAGATTATCACCCTCATGGGTTTCCAAAGTGCCATCCCAAAGCGGGTTTGCAAGTTGCAAACCGACTTTCACACCAAGTTGAACTGCAGCTGCAGGAGTGAGCTTTGCAACTAAACTTGCATCTGTGGATGAAAGAGCATGACCTCTGTAAGAGATGCCAGGGTTAACAGTAGTTTCAATATCCATGGTGCATGACTGGACCCTGTTTTCAATAATCACTCACTTGGAGTTTCTTCTGACTACTCTCTTTCTGGAAGAGCGAGTACTACTGGAGAGCAACGTACTGAAATGAATACTGCAGTGCACAAGGTTTGCAAATGCATCATCAATGACATTAATGGAAAATAGGAAAGGCAGATTTGCTGAATCCAGGGATTGTTAACATATTAGAAAAGCCCATTTCAATCAGGCCTGCATATGTATAAGGTGAGACTGATGACTGCCCAGTGGCCCATGTGAAGTCCGTTTGTGTTCACTGCCTATTCCATTCCGTTCCCTAGAGGCCACACCATCATAAACATCCCAAGGAGCCATGTGAGCTTCATTATGGGCAGTCCTACACAGCTGAAAACAGAACCCTGGGGGAAAACTTGTCATGGTGTCGCCAGAAGTTTATTTGTCTGGGGCCTAGACAATGGAGTCTAGTTTCTGGACTATGAATCATAGAATGGTTTGGGTTGGAAAGGACCTTAAGATCATCTAATTCCAACCCTCCTGCTATGAGCAAGGACTCCTCACACCAGACCAGGTTGCCCAAGGCTCTGTCCAACCTGGCCTTGAACACCGCCAGGGATGGAGCATTTACCACTTCTTTGGGCAACCTGCTCCAGTGCCTCACCACCCTCACAGTAAAGAACTTCTTCCTCATATCTAACCTGAACTTCCCCTATTTAAGTTTGAACCCATCACCCCTTGTCCTATCACTACAGTGATACAGTCAGTGACGAAGAGCCCCGCTCCGGCATCCTTATAGGCCCCCTTCAGACTCTGGAAGCTGCTCTGAGGTCTCCACGCAGCTTCTCTTCTCCAGGCTGAACAGCCCCAACTTTCTCAGCCTGTCTTTATACGGGAGGTGCTCCAGCCCCTGATCATCCTCGTGGCCTCCTCTGTCCAGACAAATAAAACATCCAGACAAACGAATCCTAGCCTGAAAATTTCAGCTGTCTCACAATCACTCAGCCAAAACTCTCCACAAAGTCAGTTTGAACAAGCACTTCATTACAAGTTTACAGGGTAAGGGATCACCTTGCCTCCACACACTGATGATCTAGAGAAGAAAGAGAACAGGGAAGAGACACAAAGAAGAGAGACCTTGGCCACTGCCATGAGAATTAGAAAACGCAATCAAAGCTCTAACTGCTTTATCTGTGCTGCCTCCCTCATTCACTTCCAAGTCTGACCAGTTAATAAATTAAGTATAAGTATAAATATATAAAGTATAGATATAAAAATATATAATGTATAAATAAAGTATAAATAAAGTATAATTTATTATAACCGTCCATTTAAAACTAGTGTAGCTCCAAATAAGCAAGTTAAAGTTATCATAAGTTCTTAGTTCTTTAAGGCAACTCTTTGCAGGAAAGGTATATTACTATTCATGTTCTCACTTCAACACTCCCACAAGAGAAAAAAAAATGAGAGTTGCCACATCTCCAATTCAGCTCATGTTCAAAGAGCAAGGAGAATGATGCAGGAAAATATGTAAAAGAAGTCTTGTTTCCGCAAACATTACTGGATGAAAAAGATGGAAGGAGGAAATGGTTAAAACTGTCCAAATGTTTAATTAGGAATAACCTGAGGTATAACTGAGTGGGGGAATAATAGAAGACAGAACTTAATTTTCCCTGGAAACATCCTTTCCACTGAAAACTAAAGCACCAACCTGCTTGCAACAGCAAAGAACACAGGAGGAATGTGTGTGAACCCCTCCTCCTCCTATTCATCCCAGTAAGAGTTTGTATTTCATCTGAGATTTAAAACCTAAACCATCTTCAATCATTGGACTAAAACTTGAAAACAACTACAGAGGTTTTTAGCAAAAAAATGTCTGTGTACATTAGATTTTTGTGAGAACTATATTTGACTTGGGCTAATGGACTATGGTCAGTAATATTTTCCTTCCAAAACCAGGTTCCCTGCAGAATCTGAGAAGAAAATTGGTCTTTGCTCTACAACCTTACATCAGCATACAGGAAGAATCTTGGAATGTGTGCACATACTGAAGGTAAGGGGAGAGCACTGAGAGATTTCTTTTGAATTGGTGCAACAATGCACCATTCATGCAATTGAGACTTGCTTGCATTAACCGGAATCTAGTTCTGCAGGCTGGTAACAGCACCGAATACCATGAGGAATGTGCACTTTTGACGTAACTGATGCCCTGGAATTCATTTTCAAAACCAGGCATCTGTGTGTCCAAATGAGTCACTCCTCCCCAAGTCTCTGTGAGTCTATACATGGGAATCGCTGCAGCCCATACTGGAATGTTGCTTCTGCCTGGAACACACCAGCTATTTCAGCAGCTTGGAATAGTTAAAGTCTATGGTTCCCAAAACTGTGTTCCACAAGGTAACAGCAAGTTGTCTGCAGCCAGCCACACAGCAATAGTAGTTTTATAGTGGTCTGATGATAAATCGCCATAAAAATTTGGTTGTAAGGATGCAGAGTGGTCTGGTACACAGCCAAAAAAGTTTGAGAAGCACTGGTTTGGAAAACAAGCCATCTGGAACTCAAGAGAGACTATTAGAGAAGCAAAATGATCACATGGACTGGTCTAGGATCCCAGCATTCTCACTACTGTGAAAACACCCTGGTACTTCCAGAGCGTACTACATGACTGCTGTACTACAACTAATACCTAGCTCTTTGCTTCATTGCAAGAGGGTGTCTTCAGTGCTTCCAAGTTCCCTCGCACTCTGCCAAGACCATTCGATTTATCCAGATGATCTCTCTCTCTCTCTCAAATTATCATAGACTCACAGAATGGTTTGGGTTGGAAGGGACCTTAAAGCTCATCCAGTTCCAACCCCTGCCATGGGCAGGGACACCTTCCACTAGAGCAGGTTGCTCCAAGCCCCTGTGTCCAACCTGGCCTTGAACACTGCCAGGGATGGGGCAGCCACAGCTTCTCTGGGCACCCTGTGCAGTGCCTCAGCATCCTCACAGGGAAGAACTTCTGCCTTAGATGTCATCTCTATCTCCTCCCTGGCAGGTTAAAGCCAATCCTCCTTGTGGTGTCCCTACAGGCCCTTGTCAAAAGTCTTTATTGTAGCCCCTTTAGGCACTGGGAGCTGCGCTAAGGTCTCCCCAGAGCCTTCTTTTCTCCAGGCTGAACAAGCCCAGCTCTCTCAGCCTGTCACACCTCCTCCAAAAGCAATGGTTCCAACCATACTGTATTAATTTAGAAAACTCTCAGTGGGCACAGACCAAACCTGACCTCTCCATCACCTGATCTCAGATCTCTGGATGAACATCACTGCTTGCATTTTCCACACCACAGTATGTTGCCCTGCAGAACTGGAGGTTTGTGCTCTAGGAAAATGAGAGTGCTTCAGGTGTGGGAGGCAAGACAAAACCAAAACAATCTTAAAATACATCTTTTATGAGAGAACACTTATGGCTCCCCTGGGATGAAGCATATTAAATATGAAAAATGTACTATAAAAGTTCGGGTTTTGCATTCCCAGTTCACAGAAGACCCTGATCCAACTTCCCTTAAAATCAACTCTCCCACTCTGGGCTAACACCTTTAAATTGGGCCCAATAGGCATCAGTGGCAACTGTATGCACAGACCTAGATCAGGGTACAGAGAAGACATACAGGGCTCCTTCTGATTTAGACCATATACAAACATTCTTCTGGCCACCATACTTGGAAATTAAAATGACAGGCTCAGTGAAAAGCACGAATTAAAGCTAAGCAGGTTTTCCACTTACTACCAAAAGCTTTCATTGTCACTGCAGAAGCAAGGAAAAAAAGTAAGCTACTCGTGAGGTATTGAATATAAGTACACACCTCTCTTCCAGCAACTGGCAGCCATTAGACATCTAATAATTGCATTAAAGAAACTGTTAATGTAACTCAGCTGTTCATCTCCCTCTTCCAACACCAATGTGGTGTTAATGAAAAAAGCAAAGGTGTCGAGACTCGCCCCTCTGAGCTACATGAGCATGAAACACACAGTGCAGATGCCTCTATGTGACACTGTGCAGCTGGTATTAAGAGGAAGCTGTTTTTTAAAAGAATTACACAATACCACCAAAAATCCCATCTTCCACTATAAAGAGCTTGAATGAAATTCTGAGGTTTGAGGAACATGTGCAGGGGAAGATGGACAGGCTGTGTGAAAAACTGTTAGGGCTCTGGGTGGAAGGATAACCACTTCTTTAAAATCTGTGGGAAATCTTTCCCCTCATTATTATAATAAATTACAGAAGCCAACACAACCTTGGCAAGAGGTGCTTGAACTACAGCCTAAGGGAAGAGAGGCCAATATCTACTTAGAGAACAGACTTGCCACAGGCAGCACAAGCTTAATTTTCTCTTGCAACAACCAGCCCGAGCACCTGCCCTGTCTGAAAGGGCAAGAGTTAGGACAAACCTTCCTTCCACAAAGCAGGAAGACAGGATGGGAAATGAATTGTTATGTTGTGGTAGTGGCCATGCAGTATCATACACTCAAGATGTTACTGAAGACAAGCCAGTCTGGAGAGATGCCCTGTTCTAGTGGCCTGCACTCACTTGCTGACATATGCAACAAAAAGCCAAAGCACGACACTAGCTCAGACCTTTCCCTCCCATCAGAAGACAAGGACACCTTCTCTCTCTTCCCTGCCCCTTCTCTCCCACCAGACATGATTTACTTTGCAGTCTAGGGCTGTCTGGTGGGAGTGCACACTGTAAACACCAGTTTTATGGGTCCTTGGTGCACGGGGGCACAAACACCTTTCCTGTAACCTGCTCACTGATTCAAGGAAGTACTTTCATTCTTGATTGCAGAGAGATTTCCACATAGGCTTAACTGCTGTCATGAATCAGCCCCTCGCACTGACATGGCTTCTTAGCACAGCAGATACCATTCTAGCACACAGGAAAAAAGGACTGCTGGAACCTGTAAAGGACTTAAGCAGGAAATAATCAGGCTCTTGGACTATCTTAACTTACTCCTTGATAAGTAAAAGACCTACTCGTGTCACAACATTAATCAGGGCATACTGAATGCAGAGCCCTGCTTTTTCATCTTTATTGCTTAAGCTGGAGCTATTCTACACAAACTCTTCAACCCCTAGATCAGTAGCATGCCGTAGAAGGCTGGAGGAGTTCAGAAAACATGATACAAAATCAGGTATAGGGAAAAAACGTTTTGCTCCTTGTTGATACAACTTAGGGGTCTCCTTCTGGCAAAAAGAGAGCTCCACCTTGTCCTGGCATGTCCCAGATTGCCAGAGAAGTAACCTGGATTTAAGAATGCTTAGCATGGTTGGGGGAAGGGAAGATGACAGTGGCATGACCTGCTCTGGGTAGGACATGGTGGTCCAAACCATTTGCAGTCAATCAATCAAGAAGAGCAACTACAAAGTATTCTGTCTTGCGTGCTGGGTTGGGCATGTGAGACACCAGGGCCTTGGGAGGTCTTCTTGTGTAAGAAGTCATTCACCTAAAATGAAAACCCATGAATTTTAAACCGGAAAGTGCCCAGAATATGAGCTCCTCTGTTCTAGCAAGTGGAGTAGGAAGTGAAAGATGAAGATCTGATTCAGTTATGCATAGCACAGATGAGGGGCAAGACAGGATCTATTCAGGTAGAAGCAGATGGTAGCAAAGAAACATGCAGCACCTGCAACTCATATAGTATACATATATTCAAGGTTGGCATCCAGAGCAGGTGATCTCTGTGTGGAATAAATAAGGAATGTCAGAGCACAGGCTGTCATTATGAACCAATGACAAGATGATGGGAATCAAAGGGAGTTGAAAGAAAACCCTTCAATTTAGCAAGTCTGATTTATCCCATCATTGCCCTCCACTATTTCAAGTTCCCTACTCACTGCATATGCTTAGAGCACACCGGAGCTGCTAACACTTCTGCAAGGTTGCAATATAGCGCAAGGTTACACTAGGTCAGCTCAAAAGGTAGAGGAACTCAGGTCGGTAAAGGTTTTGCTTCTCATATGAACAGAAGTTTTAGTTGGAATTGACCCTTCCAGGAAAAAGGAGCCCAAAACTAGACTTCAGAAAGTACCTGGGATTGCTAGGCTTCCGGGCAAGCAGGGGCTGAAAGGCGTTTGGGAGAATGCCAGTCTCTCTCCACGTGAGAAGACACAAGTTCTTTCAGAGCCCCAGTTATCTGTGATTATTCATCTTTAATGAGTCCTTCCGGATCTCTCACTTCCTTACACTTCCTTGCTTCCAGCCCTTATGGCATAAACCTGGTTACCAGGGTTTCCTCTAATGACATCCCTATACTCTTTCTGAAGACAGACAGTTTTCCCCTCTGCATTTCAATGGAATTCTTGCCATACTGTTCATTTGATGCCTCACACAGTTTCCACTTGCAGAAGTCCTCACTGGTTTATGCGCCTACCCTGGAGCTTGAGCATCTCAGGCTGGAAGATGAAGGTGCCCATTAGCAAGGACCAAACCTCTGGGTCTAAGCATTAACCCAGTTGAATGCTGTGTGTTCAGGAGCTGGACCAGCGTTCCTGTGCTGGCTCTGCCTCAGACCTGCTGAGTGACTTAGGGCAGGTCATTTCTCCCATCTGGTTCTCGTGGTTTCCCCATCTGTAGAATAGGGCAAGCCTCACGCCTCCCTGTATAAAACATCCTGAGATCTACAGAAGACAAACTGTATTGAAAGCCAGGCACTATCACAATTAGAGCTCTGGTGTGCTAAATAGACACTGGCAAGAGACACAAAGGCAAAATAAATCCAAGGGCAAGGAAAGCAGGCAGAGCAATAAAGCACAAAAATTGAAGAAAGAAGGAGAAAAAGAAATCTAGTGAAAACCAAAATACAGCCCTGGGCACTACTCCTATGGCCTGAGTATATATGGAAGGATAACTTTATTTTGAAGCAGTTCTACAAATCCAGCTGTTCATCTTCTCAGTCACTGTGGTTTTAGAGGCCTGGTGTTTTGGTGAGTCCAAATTGCTGCTCCTACCTAACTCCACACATGGGAAACACTTTTTGCATGGCTTGGCTTATAAATGTATTGACTGACTACAGCTGTACAGCTCGAGCAGGCAAGGAGATGCTCTATCACCTTTGGATAGAGCAAAGGTGTTATCCTTTCTCCAGCTGAGAAAAGCACAAGCTCGGGTGCAGACCTGCAGGACAGCTCAGTGGGCTTAACCAATATTGATCTAACTGCACATGTAGTGCTTTAAAAAGGAAGACCAGCACAAAATTATAGCATCATCCAGAGAGAACCAAGGTTCTGGAATTAACATAGTTATATGTCTGTTACCCTACAATAGCACTGAGCAAGCAGCAGTTGTGATCTGTCAGCGTGTCCTTTGCTGTCACAGGATCCTTGCTGCAGAGACTGCCCCATTCTGTTCCTTTCCATTATGGATGAGGCTGGAGTGTCCCTGTGATTTTTCCATACAGGGAGGTCACAGTGCCCCTCTAACCAGTTTTCATTATACCTCCTGGGCAAAGAGTAGCTTGTACCTTGGGATTAATAGAAAAGATGACAGAAATTCAAATCCTGTCTTTGCGATTCCTAAGAAAGCAGTCACCTTTGCTTTCAGAGAGCAGCAGAAGCTGAGAGTATATGAATTGGCTTTTGAATGTTTGAAGTGAGACGGCTGTGCCTACAAAGAAGGGGTTATGGTATGAATGCAGGATCATCCACTGCCTTTGGTGGGTTGCTTTTCCCCTTGCTGTTTGAATTTGCAGCACCACCTCTTCCTAAATTTGTGTGCAGCCTTGGTTTTTCTTATTTTTTTAAAGCCTGTTGAATACGTGATATGAACTGCCAGTGAATACTACATTTCACTCCCTGTCATTAACATTGTAAATTCATTTAGGACTCATTTAACTGCAGGATTAACAACCTGAGGACTAATCCACTCTTTATTCAGAGGACACAGTCAGGATGAGCAGCCTTTCGTCTCGCATCACTCAGTTAGTTTGCAGGACCATCTCTTGGGAAGAGAATGATATTTCTGTCTCTGCTCGCAAAGGAACTGTTCAAGGTTAAGGCAGAAGTCTGGGAGATACCAGTCCTGGTCCCAGGTCTACTGCAGGCTTCCTCTGCAACCTTGGTCAAATGCTTTTACTCTGCATCCATTACTCCAGATTTGCACATCCAGAGAGGTCAGGTTTAGAGAACAGACAAAAGATTAAAAAGGAGCATTTATATGGTGGTTTAAGGCACTCTGTTATTCCACCAGAGTTCAGGGTACCTGTGACATGGGCCAGTTGCCAACACGGAAACTTGATAAGCTGAAGTAATAAATTTAATAAGTTTCCAGTTATGTGCCCCTACCCCTACTTATGGGAAATGATGTTTGATTTCGTGAGCACTCTTTTCCTGTGATGCAAGTGGGATTAATACATCATTATCCATATTGCAGGAGCAAAATCAAGCCCTCAGTTTTCAGATGAGCAAAAAACAAAAACAAACCAAGAGAAAGTGTTGCTTTTCTTAAAGCAACAGTTACCAGTTTCTAAACACTCAGCACACTCAGAAGCAATCTCACAGCACCTCAGTGATGCTGTTTTCAGATGCCCCATATGTTTGCTAGAGAAATAAATCACATTTCTTGCAATTAACAAATGAAATGCCCTGTTGGAGCTTAGCTCTTACTTGCTGTCAGTAAATCATCTGCAAAAGGATTTTAATCCACTGAGGGGAATGAAGATTAAATATATGCTTTGGCAAGTGTCATTTTCCACCAGTATATTTTCTTGAAGGCACTTTGTGTCTAATGATACATTGAGGACTTGTTCCTCTGAGTACAATAAATAAATACAACTAATTGCTGTAGAAAAGAGGCTGACGGACAACCAGGGCCACTTTGGGCCTAACTGATTGATGCTCCTTATACTCAGTAACACTTCTAAAGCTCAAGCCTTATGTTCTGGACACGTGCAGCACACATCAGCTTACCTGAACTCTGCCATCCCCCAAGGAAAGCATTTTTAAAGCTCTAATATAAACTGTTATTAACCGCTTCTATTGCAGCATTACCAAGAAGCTGTAGCCACACAAGGACCCTGCTGTGACACAGGTTGCAGCAAATAAAAAGGAGGAGACACTGCAGTGGTTCACATAGTTTGAAATCAAAGGCCATGTGAACATTCAGAACATTCTCGCCTTTAGTGTGATCATAAAGAATGAATGATTATATACACTTTGTTGTTGGCTCCAGTTCCACAGACAAGCTCCTGACAGGCACTTGGTATCCACTGTGATAGCATAAGAAAAAAAGCATGGAAAAAATGTCTTTCTGGCACACTATTTCTAATCCTAGTTGAATTCTAACTTTTTTCAGAGATATAATTGTTCCAGTGTGGTTCCCTCAGACAGATGACAGTGACAAGACAACCACAGCACCACAGATCTATGACTCCAACTAATAATTCTGCAGGAAGTTTCCAAACCAGGGTTCTCTACTTAAAATCCTGCATTTGCTCTCTGGCTAGTTCTTTCAACTCTCCATTAACATCAAATGTGCTGCCACAACTACATGAGACTGCTGCTCAATGTCATCAAATCCAGCCTGTTGACAAAGGGACTCCTCTAAACCACCACAGGACTAGAGGCCAGAAAGCTGGGTTTGTCCTGGGGTTGTACAGCTCTGTCTGTAGATGTCTGCAACATTCAAATGGCTTCTATATTACAAGGACATCTCGATTGCAACAGTCTTTTCTTAAACACAAGGAGAGAAATGTCTGAAGCTAACAGCACCAAAATCATCGGGATATTGTTAATCCAGGAGCTCCATGAATGCAGTGATTGTGAGCCCGCCCTCCAGTTCTCATCCTCAGGTACTTGTCCTGATGAGTTTTACATTTCCATGCCACATTGTACTCCCAATTACTGTACATTCAGCAGATTCTCTCTAGAGCAATGAAGGGCATCATACACCACACTTCTTACCAACTACAGAAAGTTAGAAATGAGAATAACAGGATCCTGCTGTTGGTTTATCATGAGTTTTCTGACACAGAGGATGTAGTCGACTCCTATTTGAATGTAGCTGTCATAAATAGGTTGGTTTGCCATTGGGCCATTCTGATCCCTGATTTCCTGCCCACCAGCAAAAACCCCTCATGTTCATGCATCTTCCTCAGAGCATATTTCACAGCCTATGCACTCAAGGGCCGTAGCTGAAGAAATCTGAGAGCACCCTTCTGAGAAGAGGAAGGTTACAAAAACCAGGAAGAAAAAAAACCCCTCTTACCTGTTTGTAACAAGCCAGCCCCACTGTCTTTGACTCCAAAGTGCTGCTGGATGTCTAGTAGCACACCTACAAGGAAAACAGAAAGAAGCAGCTCAGTGCCTTCAGCCTTTGAAAAGCATACAACTTCTGTGAAGCATGAGCAAAGCTTCAAAGTCCAGTAGTTTGGACACATAACTTCTGAAGTTTGCACATTGGCTTCTTTTCTATCCATGCACACTCAATAATTGTGGGCTACTACAATAAAGGCAGATACAGCATCATGCAAAGAGTTTGAGAAGTAAATCCTGGTGCATAAGCAACTGGTCTTCCCTTTCTACTTAAGTTTTCTTTTGGTTTGTTTTCTGCAGAATCCAGATCCCTTCTGTTCTTTTACAGACATACAGAGAAACTGCTTCTGTCCTTTAGGTGCTTCAGATGGTTCCACAAAACAAATTGAATCCAATACAAGTTTTAACAGATCTCTGTTGGGAGGAGATATGACACAGCAATAGGAGCAATGATGGAAGTTTCACATTTAGGTAGTTCTGGGGGGTTCTCATTTTCAAAACAAATGTAGAAAATACATTTAAATAGCTTAGTAAAGGTGAGTGAGTGACCAAGTGTCACTTTTGGTTTAAAGTAGCTACCAGCAGAACCCAAACCAACCTTCCCTCTTCCCTGAACTCCCAATATATCAATTGGCACAAGCAAAACGAGCAGGTTTTGTAGTGTTTACATGTTCACCTAGATTTAGCACTGTGGTATCAGATATATTCATCCATATAATGTTATTTAGGCCACTGTATTCCCCAAAACACCAGAACCCCCATTCTCCAGCTCTACTGAGCATCTATAAAAGTTCACCTCCAGTTCAAAGCCTGATCCGAGGCTTTTTCCAAAGTGATCCTTCTCATCACTGCAGGTCACAGGGACCAACTAAGCAGTAACCTGAACTCACGCACCATAAATATCTTAGCTTTTGGGTCTGCTAGGATCACACTAAATGACAAACTCAAATAAATACAAGACCTTGAGATAACTATACCCAGAAGACACCTGGGACAATGCCAAGAAAACAGACGTAAATTAAAGGTACTTAAAACAGAGAAGGAAGGAAAAGCAAGAAAGCTCATTTGTCCTGTTCTGTACTGCTTGTACATCACCATTTACACAGGGCAGCATTCAGGTTGGCTTTAGACTACCAATGTCTGCCCAGTAAGTTAGTTCAACCTACAACAATTGCCAGAAGGCTCTGGGTGGGGAAGGGTGTGAATCTTATCAATGTGTGTCAATACCTGTCTGTAGCCACAAATGAAATACATTTAGGACACTGAAGTGCAGCCACCTTGGATTAAGCCTCCAACTTTATTCTGGTGGTGGCGAGGGAAGTGGGTTCTGTGGGTAGTCAATGCAACAGGACAATGTAGAACCACAATTACAAGTCCTGTGTGAGCTTGGAAGCAGGTCTCAGATGATTAAGGGAGATCTGCATGTCTAATTGGCACAGCTTTCCTACTCCCAGTCTAGTTTATAATCTCTTTGGTCTACAGGTGTTTTGATATGGGATTTAGAGCATTAAATTAGAGGCAGCAGCAAGCAGCTGATGCAACGCATCTCTGAAGTGATAGGAGTTTCTCTCTCCTGTGGCAGTTTTCCTGCTCAGCATGCTCACAGGGGAACATACTCCAGCCCTCTTATATTTGCTCACCTCTGTTTCCACCTCACCATAACAATGACTCAGCCCAAACTTCAATAAGATTTAAGGATACAATTAAGCAATGATAGACTAGGGGAGAGAATACAGGGAAATGATAGAGCTTTTGACTTTCCCTTCTGCTTCTAGATGATGGGAAGGCAGGAAGAGCTGGAGCCAGGCTCCAGACGATGATCATGCTGCTCGCAGACATGTGCTCCCAGGCGTCTCACAAAACTCATGCAACCCAAGAAAGAGAAGCCACCACATGTGGCTGACAAGGTCTTTCTCGGATTAAAGTTCATACCTGTGTTCCAGGAGGATCTCAAAATAGCCATGAGCAGCTAACAGGCACCACTGCTCTCGAGACAGCCTCTCAGCAGGGCTGGTGGCCATTTGGGATGTGTTCATGACTACACAGCACTCCTTAGTGCTATCACCTATTATTTCTTAAGCACATTTGGCATTTTCAGGACTGAACAAACACAAAGCAAACATGGTGCCAACCTTTCAAAGTATCTTCCCAGCTGAATCAGACAATGTTAATGCTGATGCAGAGCTTGAGATGAAACACAGGCAGCACCTAGCCAGGAATGCTGATCAAGATGGGCACGGAGACAGGGCTTATTGGGAAACCCAGACAGAGGAATGACTAGTTACTTCAGCCAACCCAGACAGAATGACTACTTACTTCAGCCCTATCTAGGTGACTTTACTAGGCCAGCCATGCTAGTGTCTAAGGACCTGACAAAGCCACCAAGGCAGTTATGGGATTTTTGAGGGCACTGGGCACAAAGAGTACTTTTAAGAGCAATTTGGAGGACAAAAGGTCTTTGGGTGTGGAGTGTTAGATAGGGAGGGAATGTCAAGTAAATGGGGATGAGGAACGTAGTTGACCTCATCCACTCACAGCATCAGAGGGTTTCTAGGATTTAGTGCAGGATCCAGCGCACTGTTGCCATTTTTAACAGCCATTTCACAAACAGTGAATATAAAAGACCTGATTCTGAGGCTTTTGGAATGCAGGTCCACATTTAATGGCCTAACGTAACTCTGATCTAGGGGAAATGCTTTGGGAAAGGCAAATTTTCCTGGAAGTGTGTGGTTCAGGCTTCAAACAGGGAGGTGGGTGCTTGCCTAGGTGGACTCTGTGTTCCTGACCAGAGCTACAACAAAACAACAGTAACAGGACTGAAAGGCCATCTGATATGGGGTAAAAAGATGCTCTGAACAGAAGGTCATCTTAGTACAGGTGTTTCTTGTGTTAACCATCATTTACAGAACTACACAGCAGATCTAGTGTGCAAAATGCCTTGGTTATCTTTTGGTTATCATATTTAAATGAAATGGGCTCTTCATCTATATGTATATATGAATAAAGAGTCACCATGGTAAGAAACAGTGTTCAGAAGCTCAGCCACAATGAAATCACTATTTCAAAGCAAAAAGACATTAGAGCTTCCCTGGGAGAGCCCCATTTTCCACTCAGCAAAACACCATGATTTGATTTCAAATATAGGGTTAGCCTGTGCATAGGGTGCAAAGCTACACAATCAAAGCCACAGGTTTCCAGCCTTGCAACATTAATGCCAGTGCACATTCATTAAATGCTGCAATACCACTGCCCAAGAGAACTACTTACTTAAAAAGCACATGCGTTTTTTATGGTATCTTTTAATGGGGAAAAACTATGGTGCTTGGAAAGAACCAGCACACAACTTTCTACATGCTGTAGGCTGGGCACTGACCACAATCATGTCTGCCCCCAGCACCCTCTCCACTGCCCCACTGCAGCCGTGGATTTGCACCTCTCTTTGGGGAATCCTCAAAGGAGATGGAGGACAACCCAGACTCGCACTCTCTTTGCTCCCAAAAAGCCAGAGTAAACTCTGTACCAACATCTCTTTTCCCTCTATTAACCTGTTGCTACCTACCTCTGTTCCTTGTCAAGGCATTTCCTTCCCAGGCTGTGCTCCCTGCCTCTTCCAGGACCAGCTCCCTCAGGTGGAGGTAACTAGCAGGGATAGCCAAGCCCTGGCCTCCTAGCCACTGAAGGCACAAGCCACCTTCCTACCATCAGGCTCTTCCTCATGCCTGCAGCCATATTCAACCTGCTTCAACTAATGCGTTAAGGAGGCAAAGGAGTGATGCACACACCTGTCTGTTCAGAGCCATGTGAAAAGATTAGGCGGAAAGAAGTTTATTCTGAGGTCTCTGTGGTCGTATCTTCGCTGTAACCCCAAGGTGTGACTGCAGTTCACACACAGCTCCCTGAGCTTCAAACGAGCTGGCTTCAGCTCAGCCACCCACTGGATCTTAAACACCAACTTCACAATTTGGACCCTATTTAAATACTCAGCTGCAGAAAACCACCATGGTAGCCCTGCTGATATTTGTACCTCAAGATAAATTCCCACTGCTACCAGAACTAGCAAGACTAGAACTAAAACACAGTGCTACCTTCTCTGGATTGTCATGAAAGCATTCCCTGTCTTACATGCAAAAAGAAGCAGGCCCTGCTCTTAAAATATTAATAAATTAGTGGTGATGTCTTGCTTGAAAACATTGACAAGAGCTTCCTTGGGACATAGACACTGACTTTCCTTCTGCAAAACTGATTTCCACTGTTGCATGACATGACAATAGGCACTGGTGAAACAGCCTTTGGTTTTGAAATAGCATTGCAGGAGTAAAACGAAACAAACAAAGCCGAACCAGCAACTAGACAAATCAAAACAAGGCTTTCCTAAGACCTCTCACCCTGGCACGCAAGAAACTCGTGACCTAGAAAATAGTGAAAAGAAACTGCCAACACCCACAGCGGCATGTTTAGAAAGAGGTTTCCCTGAGTAATGTTAAGAGAGAAATCCAGCACAGCCATTCCAGCCAAAGATGAGACTGAGCCAGGGTCTTGGTGCCCAGCACTGCAGCCATTTGCAGGCCATGAAACAGCTACTGAGAACACAGTACAGGTAAGTGTGAGTTCAAAGCCTTCACAGCCACCCAGAGCTGCCCACTACCTGCATACACAGAAAGGTGATGGGGTGCACGCTCATCTCAGCACACTCTGAAATGCAGAGCAAACCCATAACGCTGTACACATGTAGCTCTGACACAAGAGGACTTGCTGCCTACCACCAGTGGGCTTTCACTGGGGTAAGTAGGTGCTGTACCTACTGCTTGGAAATGAGAGAAAACCTTCTGTCTGCTTTGTCGTGACATTCCTATGCTGAATCAAACCCAGTGTTATCCTCAGAGACTGGCACCACCTCTCACACCCACTTTCTCTGTTCAATGTTTTTATCATTATTATAATATCACAGGGATGTATCTGAGCTGTTCAGCCATTCCCAACGGCTCTTGGCTTACCTGCATGGCAAGTAATTATGCATCAGGAAAAGAAAAATAAGGAATGCAATTAACCAAGGGCTTGGAGAAGAAAATATATTAAAACCCAACTTCTCTCTCTCTGGCAGGGGCTGGGTAGTAATAAATGACGGTTCTCGTAACATAGCTCAAACTCCACTGTAATGTTGTATGCAAAATCTTAGCACAGAATTGCCTGCGAGAGTGGGAGGAGGTGAAAAATGTTCATCAGGTGTAGAATCAATTAGCACAAGGCATCATTAGCACAGGGTCAGGGCGTCTGGGGAAGGCAGCACAGGACAGCGAGTCCTGCTCGGATTCAAAACACAATCAAAACAAATAGGAATGTGAATGCAGCCATGGCTGCCAAATGCTGGTGCCTCACTGGCAAAACCACACCCTCATCAAATCCTTCATCTCCATAATTACAGTGTGGGCCTGTTCCCAGGCCTATGGCTGGGAAGGAAGCCCTTGTCAAATGGGGAACATGGAATACTCAGCCAACAGGAGCCCAACAACGTAAATAAATTCCCAAACATGGAAGATTTTCCATTTATGATCCAATGCAATCAGCTCTCACCAGTAAAACTGCAAAATGCCATGGGACAAACTCGAGACAAAGCTCACAGTGTCACTTGGGTCTCCTTCCAGCCCCACCATACAGCTCCCTACACCGAGATCCCCAACCCCCCCACACCTCATCTCACACTGAGACTCCAGCTTTGGCCTGTCCTCGTCAGCCTGGCAATTCCCACAGGCTGAGGGAAGACTTCAGTTAAATGACATGATTTAGCTAAAAGCACAGGCTGAAATGAATTGGCACCTAGACCTGAACTTAAAAACATACTTATTCATGGAGACTTGGAAGGGTTCCTTGAGGTGGAATGGTAAAAATCAGAAGCTGTTACAACTTTAAACAACCAACAGCAACATAAGTAGCAGCTAAGGTTTGTATTAGTCATCTGAAATGACAGGAATCATTAGCAGCTTTCAGATGAAGCTGGCCAGACCTTTCTCCCATACCAGCATCTCTAGCTCAGGATCCAGATCAGACCCTCTTTCTAGTTTAACTTGCACAAACCCAGGCACACTTTGCACTGCAATACCTCTGCTCTAACGCAAGCGAAACACAACCCTTACTAAGGCAAAAGGCTGCTCCTGTGATGGTTTAGATCTAATCAGCAGCATTAACAGATGTTCAGATCAAAGAGGAGAGCCTCAAAAACTGAGAATATTATTATTTCACTCATTCAAATCTTAGAAAATGCAAAGACTCCCCCATTCATGCTCTCCTTACACATGCTACAGCAGAAAGAAGTGGGCCTGCCACTAAAGCTCTGGTCGTCTTCTGGCCTTCTAATCTATCCAGAAGACTAAGTCTAGCTAATTCATGCAATGAAACATATCTCAGAGACTTTGTATATGAACTAATTAAAATAAATAAAACCAGCATAGATAATGATAGAGCAAATCAAGTGCATATGAATTCAGCCAGTGACTCACCACTCCCTTGTTTTCCTTATTGGAAAACTTGGCATATCACTGTACCAGAGTGACAATGAGTCAGGAAACTGGCATGAGCCACAAACTGCAAGGAAATTAAAAGAAGTATCTACAAAATCTCTTTGGGGAGAGATCTGGGAGATTTTTGCTGGCTTGGTACAGATGTGGCCGTGGCCTTCACAGCTCTGTTCTCATAGCTTTCTGGCTACACAAAGCCATCAAAGGAAAGAGTCATTTACAAGTTCTCCTCCACACAATACAGAATGATTAGGCTCTTGCTCTCAGGAGCAATTTGATGCCTTTACTTTTATATCGTTTTGCTTATATTTTAATCAAACACATTCAAAGCACACTATCATATCCTACTGAATGCTTGATATCACCTTATCTAGTAAATAGGTGGATATTACTTGCTTAGCACCAGCCAAAGTACATACAAATATTTTAGCAGTACTAAACTGGGCACTAATGGCATGAGTGACATGACAATAACAGTTCCCAACCTAACTCTGTGCCAGCATAACCTCTGGCTGGTCACTTTGTTGCCTGCCTCAATCACACAGACCATGAGAACCTTCTGACGGAGATTTTAGGGCAGGTTGGGAACACAAAGCCCAGCAAAAAGCCTGTGCTATCAGCTGTACCTTCTCCACACAAGCAGCTCTGTCACTGGTGCTGCCAAGAGATCACACTTCACTGCAGTAAGATTCAATTCCAAATGTCAAAATAAAGAATTCTTTAGAGAGAAATAAACCACCACAGATATCAAAGTTGTGAAGCTAAGGCAAGAAAGCCTCTATGTTCTCTAGTGTCACAGGCTCCAGTGAGTGAGGATTTTTTACCTCTTTTATAGCCACACACACTTTTGTAACACAGAAGATGCAAGTGAACAAGAGGAGTAATCAGTGACTGATGACTTACAGCACATGACAGCTAATTTCTCCAGTTAAGAAGATTCCTATCAAATCTGTAGAAATACGCACTCAGATTGGACATAACTTCCAAGTGACTGCATCTCATCTCTCATTTACATTTTGCTTCTGCTTAGCAATGCCTCGAAGCTATTTCAGAACATCACAAGCTGTCCAGGGCATGTTGGTATATTTGTGTGTAATGTAAGGAGCTTTCTATCCTTTTTTACTATAAAGAATGCTTTATAAATGCAGGGGTGATGCAGATGCAGAGGTGCCCTGTGCAGAACTGCCTGTTTCCCAGTCAAAGCACAACACATCTATTGGCATGGTCCTGGGCTAAGGAAGATTTCTGGTAATCAACTTCATGCCAGCACAGGGGTAAAGAAGCGCATCTCTGCAATGTTAGTTCATGTCCACTACACAAATCTCCCTCTGCGACCTAGCTCTGGATAGAATCATGAGGATTTAAGTGCAAAAGCAGAAAAAGCTGGAATTGCCTATAGCATATCCTCCACAGGGACAGCTGACCCCAACAGACCAAAGGGATATCCCAGGCCACATGGCATCATGCTCAACATATAAACCAGAGGGAAGAAGAGGGAAGGGGGGGAATGTCTGGAGCAATGGCATTTCTCTTCCCAAGTCACCATTACACATGATGGAGGCTGTGCTGAGGATGGCTGAATCTGAACTGCCTGACCATGAGAAGTGCTGAAGGAATTCCTGATTCTGCTTTGCTTGCGCAGGGCTTCTGCTTTACCTGTTAAACTGTCTTTATCTCAACCCATGAGTTTTCTCACTTCTCTTCAGATTCTCTCCCCATCCCACCAGAGGAATGGAGTGAACGAGCGGCTGCATAGGGCTTTGTTGCTGGCTGGGGTTAAACCTTGGCAGAGATGAAAAAGCTTTTGACTGCAGATACAAATACCTACCCTAAGTTTAGTAATCCCAGAATGGCCCTTACTATTAAATACATGCTTTAAACATCCCTTAGACACTGCTGCTGAACTTGGCAAGTAGGTTTATGAGTCTGTCATCCTGCATAAAAAGGAGGATAAAACTACTCCAAGGCCACTCTTCCATCCCCATTTGATCCAGAGGGCACCATGATCCGTACAGCAGCTTCTCATACCCAATAAGTATACCCTTCCTCCTTCCTTCTCCCCATTCTTGTATTCACTTGGGGAACTCTCCCATCATAAGGGCATTGATCTACACAAGAATCCTATTACACGCACGATGTAAATAAACCAAAAGGTCCTATTTAGAGGAGCTGTTTTCACACCCTCACATGACCTGTGGGAGACATTTTTCCTGCAGATGAGGCTTGTGAGTATATGACTCCACATTCCCAATATGGGCTCCTGGAACCCTCTTGTGCTTTCCTCCATAACTACTTAGAGCATCCACTGCGATCCTCTGATCACAGGCATTTTTTAATCTGTGTACGAATGAAAATGCCCTTCTGTCATTGCCCGCACCAATATCTCCCGCTGACAAAGCAATGCAACACTCCTCCTCTGTGCACATACATACATAACACGTGCGTGTGCATGTACCTCCCACAGCAATGCATAAAGCATTTGTATTTTTTTCTGGGTCCTGGTCAAGCTGTTGTAGGAAGTCATTGAGCTTGGTGCCCAACTGTCAATGGCTGCATTAGTTACTCTGAGCAACACGTCTTTAAATGAATCTAGGTGGCAACAGAAGTGGCTTTGTACAGTTACTTAGTGAGGCACACAAGGTATTCAAAGATCTGTGTGGGGCACAAAAGCTTGTGAAGGAAGCCAGGGCTTACCCACAGCACCATTAGGGAAAAGAGAAAAGAAGCCAGCTTTGAGGTTATCAGAGGAGATACTTCAATGCATCAGTCTTCTTCTTAAATATGACCTATTAAAGAATTTACCATGTTCTACAATAGCTCCATGACTGATACAGCAGTAAAATCTGTGTATAAAAGCCCATACCTGCATGAGGGTGTGTGCTTAGATGAGAAGAGAGTGCACGAAAACGAGCATGAAAGCTAGGGCTTCTGTGTAACTGGAAGGGGTCACTGGTGTAGCTATGTGACTACAGCGATACCAGGAAATCCTCACAGCACAAACAGGGCTTGCCTCATTTTATTTATAGACTGTTTTATTCAGTGTGAGTTGTATCAATTTCTGAAGCTAAACCACCCTCCACAGCAATGTTTTGGGGTTTTGCCTAGCTCATTGCCACAGGAGCTCTATGACAAGGGCTATAGTAACAGAACAGTGATGCAGAGTCCTAAGCAACACAGCAAAACCTGAATTCAACCCAGGCTTAAGAGCCAGGACTGTTCTGTTCCCAGTCCTGACACTAGATCACTATTTAACCTTGGGTAAGCTATTTGATCATGCAGAATTTCAGAGTCTGCATTAACCTAATGAAGATAATAACAATAATCATGTGTCATAGATACAGCAGGGCTTGGTTATTATGTTCTTGTGAAGTGCGTAGAAGAGCCCCAGATGAAAGGGAAATTAGGAGAAGGAAGATTAATTATAAGACATGTGTATCCCAAATAAAAAACAGACAGGAACGTTTTTGTTGTTGCTACTATTAGGAGAGAGAGTCTCTCTGATTTAGGGCAGCTTTTATTTCTGGGTTGGTAAAGCAAACCCATGTAAACCACTTTCCATGTTCAAACTTTATTTGTAGATTGTGGGTAGGTGATAAAGGCTGCTGAGCCTCTGATACTGCAAACGAAAAGGCCTTTGATCAAAGGTCTGATTTCACAGTAACTGGTGTCTGTGAGATGACAAAGCTGACAGGCTTACCTGACTTTTAACTGTTGCAAGGCAAAATAAGGAATCAAAAATTCACAGCCACTCTGAAGGAATGACTAGGATTGAGAAAAAGGAAACACTTCCTGTGGATAAAGACACTATAGTGAGCAAACTCACTCATGAGAAATGTTGCAATGAAATGAGATTAACAAGTACCCAGGAATTTAAACAGAGTTGTGTGAACAGAAACATCTCATCTAGGAAGTACTGAGCATTTATCATTTAGGTCAGTACCATTACCTGGTTTAAATTCGGGGAAAGGGACACGGTGAGAGACGGAGTGACACATCTGAGATCACCTGTAATTCAGCAGCACAGAAAGCGGCCCAAGTTCCCTCCTTCTTCCCCAAGCCTCAGCCTAGACTTCTATCCAGCCAAGCAGACTCCCTCCTTTGCCAAAGATGAGCCCCAGTTCTTCCTGCATCATGCTTGGACTGTCAGATTCCACACTTCAATTCAACATCAGCCAGTGACGAATACAGTTCTAACTCTAACTTCATTACATGAATTTCAAAGTGATACTAAATTCCATGAACTATCCCCTTGGGGCATTTAGTTATGAATTGCTTAAAAAATAGATGAGTACAGGAACCTGCGAAAAAAAAAAATAATTGTACATCCTTTCCAGGACACAGAAAACCCTTCACCTTGCACAGAAAGCTTCATAAAATAAGGTGGTATTGAACCCTTCAGTTCTCAAGAGTCAGATTTTGACACAAGTGCTGTCAGGAAGTCACCTCCACTGTCATTTGTGATGATTAACAATGCAGTAGAAGAGAAAAAAGACACAGCCTGCAATACAGCTGCCTAAAGGAGGAGTTTGGGGTTCCCCCTTCACTAGAAACAGTAAAAGGTTCTAATTTATTAAGCTTCTGCTTACAGCCTGTGCATTGATTCCTTACTAACCAGTGCACCTTGGAGCCAGCTAAGCATGAGATCAAGAGTTAACCCCAGCACGTAGCTCAGAGAAGCCCACATCTTTTCCAAAGAAAAGCTTGGCAAGGCCCCACGCCAGTTCACAGCAAGTTTACACCAAAAAGTATAAATCTAACTAATAATCCCTGTTTTCCTACAGCTTCCTGTCTTGAGACAGCATTCTCCAAGCTTCTTCAGAGGTGGCAGATGTTCAAAATCTTTTGCTTTTGTGGTTTCTTTCCCATCTAATAAACATGAAGCTCCTGTTACAGGGACTCCCTCATTTCCCTGGCTCCAAGTTCTATGGACCTCAAGAAGCACTGTACTTCTGAGAAGTCTTCCTTCTTCAAGTGTGGATTAACACAGTAAGGGGAGAGGGGAATAAAATATAACCTTGAGAGAGACTGATGTACAAAGTACCCTCTGTTCAAATGAAACTGCTTCCATTGCAATTCATGGCTTCGTTTACTGGAATTGCTTTAGTTCTTTTATTTTGTTCCAGAGTGTCTTCTCTGTTTCAGAACAGCTATGTACATTCTAGAAGCTAGCTATAGTGGATCTTCCTCTCTACACAGCAGCACATCAGCAGTATTACTCCACTGTACCTATAAACTTGGAAACACGTGCACTATCCCATGCCAGTTACAACTCTCACTTCTGTTAATCAACATCTTCAGTCTTTTAGGAAGATAAAACACCACATGACTTTGGTGAAAACCAGCAAAATCTCTTGCAATGATGTTTAATAACCAGAAGTTTCTTCATGACATTTGGGCTAGTCCCTAACTCTCACTCCTTATCTCAGGATGGTTTTAGGTGTGAAGTGGAAAACTGTTAAGTCTTCAGGGATAATCAAGACCAGACACAGTCCATAAGGGACTATCATGAAAATAAAGCAAACAATATTTATCTTTCTCTCCCTACCCACACTCTACCTTTGCAGAGAAATATCTAACAGCTGAAGAGATGGGGTCACGAAGAATATGCTGAGCCACTGAACTTGTACAGAACATAAAAGGCAGAGCTTCCTTTGAAGAAACAGCCCGTTGGGGTCCTGTGAACATGCTTTCTCACAGAGAAGAAAAAGAGAAGACCCATTTTGAAATTAAAAGGCAACCCGTTCCTCAATATGGACTGTAATACATGTTCTTTGGTCCTGCACTTCAGTCACTGGTATTAAAGGCACTTCTTCTAGGACACATGTCAATCCTTTTGATCATTTATTCATGATTTAGATGCTGAGCAGAAAATAAAGCACCTCAGTTGTATGCCCATTAGAATGCTGCAAAATATAGAGGGGATGAAATTAAAAAAGCATCCAGTCTGAGACAAACAGGAAAAAAAAACCCCTCAGTGTTGTCTGATTATTGAAAGTAACTCACAAGAGTATTGTGAAGGGCCTGTGTGGTCAGTAAGTTTAAAGTAAATGAGGCTTCAGGAAGTACTGTAAACTCAGACACCAAAATCACTGCTATCAGCTAAAGTGATTGTCAGATAAAAGAAACTCCTTGTTGAGCTGCGGGGTATACATGTTGCAGGTGGAGAGCAGATTTGAGCTCTTGTATAAGCATGCCATGCCCCAAAGCCTTTATACCATCTGCTCACGACATTGGCTCAAATCACACATGATTCCAAGTACCCACATGGCGTGCAAGATATTTGCTGGGAAGCTGGGCTGTAGAGTACCTGCTGCCCACTGATTCTATTAGTCCCTCAGTGCTGAACCAAGAGAAGTTTGCTCTAATGTTAGTGCAGAATACACCATAGTATGGCTATAGATCACCACTGAACATGTTTTAGCGTATATAGATGGTAGGTAAATCCACAAGGACCTGACAAAGTAGATATGTGAGCTACCGTGGCACAAAGAAAAGCAAACACCAAACTAGTGAAGGTGCTTTCAAGTCAGTTCAACAGCCAGACACGAATGCCACCCAAACACCAGGAGATAGCTCCATGCAGGTCTGAACAAGCACTCCAGGTGTTCCCAGGAGGTACGCGCTTTACCAAGGGAGCTGCAGCATTCTTCACCAACCTCCATCACGGAATGGTTTTGAGATGGGGTCCCAGAAGTCATTTACTTTGTAAGACATCTCCCCCACAAGGTATTGGGGGTGATGGAAATGAATACAAGAGAAAATGAATCTTTTCATTAATTCAGAAAGATGCAATTCATGACTCATAGCAGCTTGCGTAAATAAATGGCATAGTTTAAATCTTATTTGTAATTATACTTCAAGCCAGAGACTTTCAAAGCTGCGCTGAGAATATGGCATCCAACTGTCTAATTTATTGTTATTTTAAGCAGGTACTGTATGCCCAAATTCCCTTGGCAGATTATATCTCATCTTAAGTGTTTTGCTAGAGGTAATTTTCATGTGTTCATGACAGCAGCAATGAGAGGAAGGAAATCAAACAAAAGAGAATTCCATCTATGCTGTCCAATTTCTTCCTCACTCTGTGGCAAGTTGAGAGAGATTCAGGCACCACTGCAAAGAGGTACACTTGCTGTGCTCTGCTGGTTTGGCACTGAAGAGGAAGTGGAAGTGAGGAAGGACCAAATGCAAGTAGATTGGGAAAGGAAACAAACCAGTAGGCTTTCTTTACCTGCCATGCATTTCTGAGGAATATGAAAAACTGCTCTTGGTGCTCCTGCTCACTGTACTACCCACCTGCTCATCACATTACAATAATTAACAAGGAACAAAAGATCAGAAGTAGATCACCTTGAAAGTCCTGTTCATACTCCATCAGGCTCCGGCAGGCCACAGCCACAGCCTTAAATTTTGTAATGAACAAAAATGTACAGAAAACCAGGAGTTACTGAGGAGGAAAAGTGTCTGTGCTAATGCATGTGTAAGTTTGGAACTCCAATCTGCCCAGGGAATGAGGCTTACCAACACCTCGCTTGAAATGGGCTGGGCATGCTTGGAAGGACCTGCTGATCCTCAAGGAAACGGATGCCATGTGGAGGAACTGTCACAATGCTGGTTGTTCTTCAACAGTCACAGAACAAAACTGCTGAGAAGTGCCTATCACGTATCTACTGCTTTTTACTACCTATCACAGTGCTGCAGCATTGCATGAAATCCCAGTCATGGAGCAAACACATGGAAAATGAGCAGCCTCCTAATATATATCCCTGCTAATAGCCACAGGGGTCACAGTCACCCATTTATTCACAACAGAGGTTGAGTTGGGAAAGAGTTACCATCTCTCCTTTTCTCAAGACACTGTTTTAACCAAGAGAGATCTCTATACGGAAGTATAATTAAATCCTGAAGTGCTGTATTTATTATAACTGTAAGATATAAATATAGATATATATTCAGAACAAAATGTTCCCTAAATCAGTTTAACTCTTTCTTTTTCTGCTGGTAGAATAATTGGACTGCACCTCCCTCAGTTAAAAAACTTGCCTTTCACACCAACTCAAATCCCCATCATCATCATGAGATAATTTTAGTTTCATCTCCTGCTCATTTTGCTCCCATTTGGAACAGACACTGAGGAACCAGAACTGCTCCATCACACTAAAACTGAACCCAAATACAGCAGGTTTTCCTTCTGTGCTCAGAAACACGATCAGCAGTTTGACTTTTATGTGACCGTTATTTACAAAGGCACACATAACCCTACCCAATCTTGAATTGACTTCAAACCTCTTTCTTTACTTGGCTGCATTCCTACCAACTCTATGCTAAAGGTAAGAAAATATAACTCGATATCTGAAATGGCACAGACTAAGAGAAGTCTCTTGCAAGCATTTTTAAATGACCTGTAATTTCAGGAACACCAGTGATTCATCTCCTTGTATGTGGGGTCATGAACTGCTGTTCCCCATCTTCTGATGCTCTAAGGGCCCAGAGGAGGACTGCAGACACTCAGATGTTAGAAGATGTAAGTGTTAGGAATGGCAAAGACATTTGTCAAATGCAAACATACTCCGTCCTACTCCTACCTTCTTTTTAGTGTAATTTCCTACATTTTATATTGCATTAATGCCACTTTTTGGGGCTGAGGAGAAAATTCACCTCAGGCAAACCACCCTAGGATACTGCAAAAAGAAAAGACTGCATAAAACATCTATAGACATAAGGATCCTGCTGTGTGCTAGAGGCATAATACATCTCCATTCAGCTAAACTGTGCAATAGAGAAGTGGAGAAAAACTGCAGAAACTGCTTTGAAAACAAAAACAAACCCGTTTTCCTGGAGCCATCAGCAGGTCTGCTTGTCAGATCAGCTGCCTTGTTTTGTGTGTGCTCCATTCAGATGCAAAGAAATTCTTGAAGAAAATTGCTAGTTCTGCTACTTACACCCTTCACATTCGCAGCTGGAGTGAGATTTCTGCTGTGGTGGAGCAACAGCATCAACAAAATAGTTTAAACCTAATGGCAAGAACTACTTAAACATATATGCAAAAGAATTCTTGATTCCCTGCTACATAAACTCCAGAATTCTGACATTCTTTTTACAGCAAGTTTTAGGGAAATGGACTAATTCAGGGTAAAGATTATGAACTTGAAAGTAGAACTGAAGGAAGGAGGTTAACAAAGGTAGATGGAGTCACAAGAAGCCCCTCACTTCAGCAAGGAAAGCAGAAGCTCCACAGAAGGCAAATCTTGGAGCCACCAGCAGACATTTGTCATGTTTTAGGTTCCCACCTGACAACAGCACACACACGGCCTCATGCTTTTTGAAGAAACACTTCCAGAATCAGTGCTAACTGTTGAACAAGTAGGATTTAAGAACTGCCATCTCCTGGTTGTTTATCCTTGTGATATTTGGCACTTTCCTTAAAATAGCTGTTCCTGCAGTTACTGAATCCTTTAACCTTATGGTTGTGCAGAAAATCCCCAAAACACACAAAAATCCAGGCTCCAAACTCAAAATACAAGTCAATCACACTAAAAAGGACTCATATTTCTAAGTTTCATGGCAAATGTGAAAGGCCCTGCTTGTTATGGTGGCAATTATTCACTGTAGGGTGAAACTTTCGATCACACACCACCAGCACCCTTTTACTTAGTTTTTGCAAACAGAACAATGATGATTCCTTATACAAAAAGCTTGCTCAGACAAAAGATAACAAGGACACATAAGGACAATGCAAGAAAACAACAAATCCCTCCAACAGGTATCCTCATAGGACAAGACGGAATGGCCTCAAGTTGTACCAGGGGAGGTTTAGATTGGATATTAGGAAAAATGTCTTGGCAAAAGGGTTGTCAAGCATTGGAACAGGCTGCCCAGGGCAGTGGTGGAGTCACCATCCCTGGAGGGACTTAACAGATGTGCAGATGTGGTGCCGAGGGACACGGTTTAGTGGTGGCCTTGGCAGTGCCGGGGTAACAGTTGAACTCTATGATCTTAATGGTCTTTTCCAACCCAAACAATGTGATGACTCTATCCTGACCAACTCAACACCCTCTTTTTCATGTAGCTGCTGTGAAACAAACCCTGCACCTGTGAAGCTAGAAGTAACTAAAATTCTCTGCCTGTGGCTTTGCTGCCAAAATACTACTATGGCCACCTGGCCTGGTAAAGGACAAATTATATGGCTGTGGTTCTACCCCCACAAGAATTTAATTGCTGTATCTTTCTTATCTGATCAGCAGTGTCCCGGTTCTTTGCTTATCAGCTGCTGATTCCCACCTCCCTGCCCTGCCCTGCCCCACTTACTGCTGCTCCCCAAGTCACCTGCCAAAGCAACCACTTGTGTGGCCACGGCCACAGTTAGAGGGGAGCAAAAGCACCTGCAAAGGAAAGAGGAGGGAAAAGGGAATGGGATTTTCCTTCACTTTCTCCTCCCTGCAGAAAACAATGACTAATTTGCCTTATAAGACAAAATTAACACTGCTAACGCCTACAAATAGTCAACTAAGCCTTCAGAAATGACCAGACACGTTATTTCAGCAGCAGCATGTCCTAATCCTCACCTCCACTGCTCCAGCTAGATACAGACTAGCTCTAGAGCCTCCTAAAGTGCTTTGAGTTGCATCTATCTCTGCTTTGAGTCCTTTGTACTAATTGATACACTGAATTACATCAATTTCTACAAAGTACAGGTATTTAAATGCCATCTATCATCATAGTTTTACTTAAAAGCCCTTTTCCTCTTTATCCCTTTCACACAGTTCACTCTCAGCATAACACAGGGAAAGCTTCATGTTTTCACACACACTAACATCAGCTGCAAACAAGAGGTGTGAAAGGGAATTAGGTATGCAAGTGAACTCATTCACAAATGAACTGCCTCTTCATTTGCAGGAGCATGTTGCTTTGCCACACTGGAAAGCACTTGCCAAACAGGAGGCAGTGAGGGGAACATCAGTGTTGTTCCAGCAGCTTGAAAACAACTGGAGTGGGTAAATGAAAAGATACTTTGTTTCTAGGTTGGATGGGGCTTGGAGCAACCTGGTCTAGTGGAAGGTGTTGGAATTGGGTGAGCTTTAAGGTGCCTTCCAATCCAACCCATTCTATGATTCTATGAGAAGCCATTTCAGGATTGACCTCTTCTAGTTGCTGTTATGTTTCCAAACTCAAGGCAGACATCAGCATCATTCCCAACATTATGATACTAACAATGAACAACTAACTTACAGGACCACTGGG
Source organism: Strigops habroptila (assembly GCF_004027225.2). Classification (NCBI taxonomy): domain Eukaryota; kingdom Metazoa; phylum Chordata; class Aves; order Psittaciformes; family Psittacidae; genus Strigops; species Strigops habroptila. The sequence goes on along the minus strand of NW_022651054.1, from coordinate 4,819,750 downwards.
AGTACTGATGATCTGGGAGGAGTTCTTACATGCCGGGCAGCCCTGCTATGCAAGGTGGGAAAGCAGAGTGAGAGACAAGCACTCAGCAGGTCTGCAGGGTGGTCACAGGGTGGAACATGGGCTGTCTGTGTTTCCCACATGTGCCTGCTGAAGTCCCCTTACACGATGGAGCCTTCCCCCTGCCTGCTTTCTCTCTGCTATCCTGCTTCCAGCACCCCTTACAGGGATGTAGCAGGGTTAACGAGCAAGGGGACTCCTGCAACAGGATCTACTCTTGTGGACCCTAGGACTCTGCAGTGATAGGAACAGCAATACTTTAGGGCACTGTCCAAAACCTAGCTTGAGCTCTCTGGTCCTCCTTCCATTTATCCTAACACAGGAAAATAAAGTAGTAAAATCTTTATCTCAGTTGTACAGTATAAACACTCTGCAACTGCCCTGTATTCACACTAACATGAAGAGACTTCAGCCCGGCTATTTTCTGTATAAGCTTCACATTATTCAACTTTGATCAAGATATGAATATCATTTCCTTTCTGAAACTTTTCAACCCAAAATAAACATTCCTCCTTCACAATCCAACATTTTTCTACAAAGCCACTACTAACATTTCACAGCACATTTGAAAAATAAATGCTTGCAGCCTATCAAGTAAAGCTTTCTGCTTAAATTACACACTCTTCTTTCATAAAATTACAGAATGTGGTTTTGCCTTCTTGCTGTAGCAGGGACTGCACAGAAGTGCACTGCAGTGCTGCTGCACCATGTCTGCAGCCTGCAAACTGCTTAGGCCCAGTCTTCTGCTTCATATTAAATGACATAGAACCCCATTAATTTGATCAGAAGCAGAGATAACAATATTGGGTCAGCCTTACTGGTTGAGGGCTGCCAGTGGAAGGGAGATCCTATCATACACAGGGAAAAGCCAGTGAAGGAATAGGTGCACACAGGTATGGCAAAGGTGACCCATAAGCAGAGAGCTCCAGTCCCCCAACAGTCAGTGTTGCTACTTGTCTGCACAGAACACAGCACGAGTGTCCTTAATTGCAATTCCTAACTGTAAATGGAAACAATACATCATTAGTCAGGTTAGATATAAGGCAGAAGTTCTTCCCTGTGAGGGTGGTGAGGCCCTGGCACAGGTTGCCCAAAGAAGTGGTAAATGCCCCATCCCTGGCAGTGTTCAAGGCCAGGATGGATAGGGCTTGGAGCAACCTCGTCTAGTGGAAGGTGTCCCTGCCCATGGCAGGGGGTTGGAACTGGATAAGCTTTAAGGTCCTTTCCAACCTAAACCATTCTGTGATTAGTGTATAACCAAAAAGTCTTCTCCAGGCATTTAAGACTTGTTTAAGAAGCACCCATGACTACTTTAGTAAACAGCAAAACTCCACTATGTTTTAGAGCTGGGCAGAAAAGTAAGAAGATCTGGAGCTTAAAGTATCTTTGTACTTCAAGACCGACCTCCATCCACTGGTTACATCATAAGCCCTTGAAGATCTGAATAGTTCAGTTAATTGCATTTACTTGTCATGTCCTCTTACTTGAGAAATCCATCTAAGGCTGTGAGCATAGTAACGGTTATAACAACAACAGGGGATACCCAGAGGATAAAACTGATGTAAAAAGCAAACAACAAAGAATAAGGTTTAATTTCTCAGGGGTCCTAAAACAAAACAAACAAAATAAACCCAACAAAACACCACCACGATGAAAAACAGATGAAAGTGCAACTCAGATCCATCTCTCCTTTCATCTCAGCATTTCAAGTTTTCAGACTTTATAATAAACGATACGTTCTTTCAGTTTATGACATGACATAATTAAACACAAGGCCTAAAATGAGATAGGGTGCTAGTTGAAACTCTGAGCATGTAGCTTTGATTTCAAACCAGCCAAAGGCTCACAGCAATATCTGACCCTTCCATCAGCTGACAGGACTTAAAGAACAGAGCATATTATTTGGGAGATTCTTGGACTTTGCACGGCAAACAGAATTTTTCCTGCCGCAGCTCCTGATCTCACATTTTGAGGTGTCCTAGAAGAGGTTCTGGTTCTCCAGCCTGGTTCTCTGAATGGTTACGCTGCTGCTGAATACAAACTTCTCTGTACAGCCAACACACAACTCAGGCACCTTCTTCACACATCCAGGAGGCAGCTCTGCACCCCAGCACCATGCTCACCACCTCTGCCTCATCAATGCTCTCTGTCATAGCACAGCAAACCTCTGCTCCGTCCTCCCTGAGGGGCAAGCGCCTTTTTCTTTTGAGAAAAAGAAAAAGACCATGCTGAGGAGTTTAAAACATTCAAAATTCCAGCTCAGAAAGAGAGAGCTGCCAGTGGCCAACATTTCTACGGGCAAAATTACAGCATGTGGGAATTACAGATCTGCAGACAAACCAGCAATCTGTGAGGAATTCAAGTCACCAGAAGCGACAAATGAGGACCACAATGCTAACAGAATTAGACACAGTCTCCTTTTAACCTCAGCTCTATTTTTAAGAGCCTCTTCTTTAAAAAAAAAAAAAAAAAAGAAAAAAAAAGTTTTGTATTTGTTTTGTTGTTAAAGTTTCCATGAAATTGGGCCAAGAGCAACTGTGTAGGAATGAAGTTTCCCCATAATTTACTCTCATTACCTTAGCATGTGTGAAGAGGCCCATGCCTGTACAAGGAGGTTTCTCTCAGCTGTTGAACAGTGACAGTCACCCAGCAAAGATAAAACTCAGTAGCAAAATGAGAATATCCATACTCTTTACAAATAGGCCCCTTGACTGGAGGCTGTCTACTGTAGGCTTTGGGGTTTTTTGAGGTTCCCTTGCATTCTTCAGTCTCCAGCTGGGGAGACTGCTAGAGTGAGCAGGCAGCTCTCTCTCAATGTGACTCCTGCTCATCTACATGTCAATAGGTTGAACTATGGAAACACAAAACAAGAACCAAGCTAATTCCCACCTCCCTCCAATCAATCACACAACAGCATCTTTAAAGCCATGCCTGTTCTATTTGATAATTACTCTAACAGTCCATCTAAGCATGGCCTCTCAGCCCCTATCTCCAAAGGAGAAACCAAAACCTGAAGGAGGAGGAGGAAACAGCTCATCTGCTGAATACAATGTTCGGAAATGTGAGGTGAACATTCCTCACCAAAGCAAGATGAATGTTCCCACCCGAGCACAAAGAATGGGTTCATATTTCATATATTTTCCATTGTTTGAGCTTGCTTGTACATTAGTAACTACATTTAGCAAACACCAATGAGGGGCATTTAGTAGCTAAAAGATTAATGTTTCTAACAGTGCAATAGCAGAAGCAACAACACACTGCACCCTGTTCAGTTCCACCAACATTCTCCACTTCTGACACAGTGATCCACCCTTCCATGGGCACAGTTATCTCTAACACCCACCAACGAGATGTGCAACATCCACGGCCCAAACGAAAACATCACATGAAAGCTATCCACAATGAGGGAGCAGCAGCAATGAACCCCAAAGGGAACGAAGTGACCCAGTTTGCTGCTTAGTCCAAGCAGGCAGGGCTCTCAGGAAGCTCCACTGCACAATGCTGTTTGAATGATTTTCAATGATAGAAAGAGAGTCAATAAAAAGCCAGTATGGAACCAAAGAATTCTGGGTTGAAACAAGTGAATACTTTGAAGTGTAAAATATTTAAATGAGGTGGCTTCATGACATAAGGAAATGTCCTGGTTTCAAATTTTCACATTAGAAAAGGGTTGGTTTGACTCCAAGGGGCTCATCAGACAGTGAAAAGCATGGTGGAAGGGCTTGTGCAGAGTAGGCAGATCTGGCAAGCCTCAGAGCCCAATGGCCATTTCACACTTGTGTGCTGCTGCTGCTTGATCCTACTGAACATGCAGCTGCTGGGGCAGGTGTGCCTGGCACACAGCACCCTGCCTGGGGAAAGGGCAGCAGCCCTGTACCCCAGAGAAGGCACAATGCCCAGAAGATCTGAACAGAAACAGCGAAAGAGGCTTTACCAACCTACAGCGGGTTTCGAATAGAAGTCTGCAGTGTTCCACAAGGGACTGCTACTGTCTCAAAACAGCCAGCATCCTCCCAGTTATCAGTTGGCACCAATCACTGGTGAGCTGTGTTGCTGCCCGTCTTTACGGATTTAACAGAAATCTCATAACACTGCCTGTTCTAGCTTTCATTACAAAGCCCTCTTCAATTGGACCCTGTAAAAATATAATGCAGAGTATTTAGGGACAAAGCCAAACTTTAGGAGACTGGCAAAGAATTAAGTGTCCTTAAAACTATTAATTGAGATAGGAGGAACAGGGAACACTTCTCAGTGCAGGCTGCTGGCACACGAGGTCACAGCAGCAGCCAGCAATGGCAGGTGCACATGAAGAAGTCTGTGTGCAGATTCCAGAGGGACATCTTTCTAACAGAGCAGCTCTTCTCCACTGGGGCTGGTGCCACTCTTTAATTTGATTACACACAATGAGAGCCTGGGGGAGGGACAGAAGGAAAGGAAAAGAAAAGAGTGATGACAATCTAAGCATCTATGCTGAACTTACAGGGCGCATGCAGCTGCAGTCTCAGCAGCAGGGGTACTGAGCAGTGGTCCATAGCAAAATTACAGGGGGATCAGACAGCTGACATGGCATGATCCTTTGGTAGACAAGAAATTACTTGCTTTTCCCTCAGCAAACCACATGCCACATAGCAATTTTGACTGGAAAGATGCTATCCCGGATTTAAAGGGAAACTAATCCACTAAAAGAAATCCATCACAGAGCAGGAGGGCCTGGACTCTGTGTGAACACAGCACCACGCACACAGACTGATGCTCCATCTGTAACTTTTGCAGTTACCAAGTCTTTCACCACCTGGCTTTTTAAGAGCTGCTGAGAGACTCTTTTCTAACCAGAACATGTAACCTAAAAGTACCCAAAACCTGCTCTTGCTTCCCTCCAGCCTTGAAATCTTAGAAAGGGATTATATCTTTAAAAGACAGAACAACCCAGTCTCTACTGCATTCTGGGTGGAAAGGGGAAAATAGAAACACAAAACCAACACCAGTCTAGGATCAAGTCCTCCAGACTAAGCCCAAGAATATCACTAAGGTATAAAATTGCTCTTGCTGAGATATTTAGGTACAATTTTTTTTAAGCCTACCTTAAAATTGCCATGGCACTACCTACCGGAATCTAAATTATACTTGCAAAATTCTATATATTAATATTTCAAGTGTGTAATTAGAAAGGAGAGGATACAGTTTAGAAACACCATACTTATAAACCTATTTCTTTAAAAATAGAAACTTTCTGCATGACTAAGATCTGTATTTTAGCTCTCCTGTCTTTATGCCTCAATACTAGCAGAGGCAACTGGAGTTCACATGTTTGAATAGAAGCTGCAGACAGGGATCTTCTATATTATGTCAATGGCATTGATAAAAAATAAAGAAAACTCAAACCTTACTCCTGCAGAGCAGAAGAAACCCCTGAAAACAGCAAAACAGTAGAAAAACTGTGCTGCTAGTAAGTGTTCTTCTTACCAGCTTCCTTCACTGCAGTCAAACTCATGCAAGCAAAAAGTTTTGTGTGTTTTAATCTACCAAGAAAACTGAAGCACTGAAAAATACTGGGTTTGCCAGGCAGAAGTGTGAGTAATGCCATTTACAAACAGCTTCATTATCAGATCAGTGATTTAGATCTACTAACAAGTGATGTCCACAGCATGACTGATCCTAACTGTTGTTCTCTGTCAGTCTCTGCAGAGACCTGAGGCCGAATGTTCAAAATTATGGAGATAAACCGAACGCTCCCACTGCTGGGCTTGTTCTGTATACACAAACCTCTTGCTACAGATAGCAACTGCATAGGAAATCTCTCCCATTCAGCACTGAAGCAGTTTGTTCTTCAGCGGCATAAAGTCTTTGAGTGAATAAACCCAAATATCATCAGGTTACAAAGTCCAGTAATTCCTAAATGGTGATAAACATATTTTCTATTCACATCAAAAATGCAAAAGGATGGTATAATAGAGCTTGACTAAGTATTTCAATCAAGGTTAAATTCTGATTGAGACTGTATTGCATGTGCTTACAGAGAAAACCCTCTATCCAGCCACTCACAGAACTTGTGCTTTTATTCAAACATCAGCTCTACTGCTAATTTATTCCGTTAAGTGGCTTTCAGCAATGCAAGCGATTTAAATGTACACTTCTGAGGCAAATGTAAGCTTGCAATGATGTACCAAGTTTGACATTTACACTGTTATATATTTTTGAGCATAGTATGACTACAGAAGCATTACTAATTTTAAGTCACTTCCAAATGAGAATACAGAGAAAAAGTGATTTACTTCGCTCTTCTTCAGCTACTGTTGCAATCTGTCTTGCTCCACAGTCCAAAACCAGGATAATTTTGGTAGCTTTATAATAACTTAAAGTACACCCACTGTGCCTTGAATAGCTAACAAAAATGTGTTTTAATAGCAGATGCATCTTTGCACACCTTTAAGGACAAACCTAATTTTAACCCTACTTGGAAAAGCATTTTAGCTTCCAAGAGCTTTACTGAAGCCTGACACGAGAGATAAAGAACCTCTGGAAGGGCACTCACTATGCAGTGACTCAACATATGTTTTTTCACTAAAAATATGCTCCATGAAGCACAGTTGTTCTCCCTGCACAGCATCTGTAAGTTCTGAGACGGACAGCTTCACAAAGAAGCCCACTTCTCCAGTGCCCCCAACATCAGCAACTTAAGTATGACCCAAAACTTAGTTACATAGTGAAAGATCTACCCAATTTCATGGATGTTAAAGCACATACAAAACAGTGCACTAGCTTCCAAAACTGGTCTAAGTGTACAAAATAACTGCAGTATCCATTTATGCCAAGCTGGAATTTGCCAACATTTAAGAGGTACAAATTATGACTACACAGAAACACATTTTCTGAAGGAAATACCACGCTGCTCTAAGTTTTAGCAGTTCTACCAAGACCCTGCTATAATGAAATGGGCAAGAGAAGAAACCTCATTAATTTTACTGCTTTTCTGGCACTTCTGTGCAGATGAAAGTACACCACAGAGCCGGCAAGCACACAGCAGTGCGGGCTAGGGAAGCGTTGTGAACGGGTCATGAGCATCCAGCATCTATATACATATAAAAAGTAGATTAAATGAACACAAAGAGAAATGAAATAAAGGTAGTTATTACCTTGACAGCTAGGAAATGCTGTTGGGGAGAAAGCAGGGAGGAAAGGGCAGAAGATATGCTCACTGTGTGAAGTACAAGTGGGCAAGTGCCCAACCTTTGGCCAGAATTAGCACCCAACAAGCCCACATTCTGATCAGTGACTCAAGGGGTTTTGTTAGGATTGTTTAATTGTCTGTGCAGTCTGTGTGCAAGCACAGATGAACAAAAATGCTGGGATTCCTCTCATGTAGAGAAAAAAAGTTATCTCCCTTGCTTTAATACCAGTTGGGAATAAAACACACACACTTTTTACTGTAGCTTAATTGATCATCCAAAGTCCAGGAATCTCAGCACACTGTTGTTCTAAGCCAAAAATCAATGACTAGAAACCAGCACCTTAGTAATTTCCATGTCTTGTTATAGGAGAGTCATAATGGAGAGATCAATGTTTGCCCCTCCAAGCACTCTTACTCAAGTAACTCAAGTAAACAAGTACCTTGTTTGGTTCTGCTGAGTCACAAACTCCTCAAAAAATTCAAAGAAAAAGAGTCTCATCTCCTAACACTATCGTATCATGTTGCTGTTGGTCCTTTCCCCCTTCTCTTCCCCATCAAGGAAAGACCCAACACATCTAAGACAGAGCTCCTCAGGAACTGTCAGTTTTAATCAGAGCGCTGTAGCTGTCAGTTACTGGGGGCCCTTGGGCATTTTGCTTCCTGAATATATTGTTATCCTGAAATCAGGCAGCATTTCTGGCTGCTAGACGGAAATAACAACATTATTACAAATGTTTTAATATTAGCATAGCTGCAGCAGTATTTGAGTCCTAATAGCCTAACACACAAACACAAGCAACCACTCTTTATGAGCCACATTGGTGCATTAGAAATAATTTTTCCTTATTGCACAGCTTGTTTCTTCACTTAAACAGTATTTATTAACAGTGTTGCAATTCTGTATTAATTATTATTTAGCAGTGACAGCATGCTTGGAACTGCACAAAATTAGTCCCTGCCCCAAAGTGCTTAAGCTGCCCTGATTCAGTGTCCCATAACCAACATTTCATACACCAACCTGCTCGATTACTACAGCTTGGATAGCAGTGTAACTTGGTCAGCTAATGTCACATCAAATTATTGAACTCGTGCTGCTTAGGACAGCCAAGCTGCAGTGGGTCTAGCTGGGATAAAGCTCACAAGCACAAGCCTGGTGGAGAAAACCACCCAACACTAAATCATTGAACAGTTTGGGTTGGAAGGGACCTTAAAGCTCATCCAGTTCCAACCCCCTGCCACAGGCAGGGACACCTTCCACTAGACCAGGCTGCTCCAAGCCCCGTCCAGCCTGGCCTTGAACACTGCCAGGGATGGGGCATCCATCCCTAGAACACAGAGGCAATGTAAAAATGAGAATAAATGCAAGTGTCACTGACGAGTATAGAGCAAAAGCACACAGTGGTTTGTAAACCTCCCAAACTACGCAGCTGGTAGCAAAACTGTGCTAAAGCAAATATATGCCAGTATAAATGCAAAACGTTCAAGGTCATCACTACCACACAGGCACAAATCATGAAATAGAGATGACACACAGAAGTGAAAATTGCAAATTAACAACAGGGGAAGACATCCCCCCCTTTCCGATCTGGACTGCTTTGTTGGTATACTCTCCCAAAGGATCACTTCTCTGAAATGAGAATATGCAGAGAGAGCAGATCATCAAATCATAGGACAGCCATATCAATCGAAGTTAACCTTTGGGTACTTTTTATTCAAGCCCTGCTGGCTTCACACAAACAGAAGTCCTGTTGACTGTCAGTTCACCCACTCTTGTTGTTTTCCATGTTGCCAAGAACACAGGGCTCACAGTCTAAGACAATAATGACATGTTTCTAACACAAATAAAATGGGAGGCTATGAAACAAATAATTAACTGTGTTCTGTTATTTACATAATCATTGGCAGAAGCCTGAACAAGGAGTAAAATGGATTACTGCAGTTTTGGTTCAATGCAGCCTTAAAACAAAAAAACCCCATCACATGCCAAGGCTGAAGGGATTTTCCTTCCAGCATGTGGTTCTCTCATTCTGCCAGCCAAGCTCCAAGCTGCTCCTGCAGCTTTTCTCCATAAAAACTCTGATCTTTTCCCTCTGCTGTTCTCTCAGCCACTGCAGTTGCTGACCACCAGCAGAAGCATAGGAAAGGCATTAAAAAAAGCAAGCCTATAGGAGGTAATACTGTCCAACAACATAACCCTGGTATGTTCATGTTGCTGAAGCCTGAATTTAGGTCTGGCAAGGCATAAAACTGAATTTTTCTTCTGTATTTCTCTCCCTTCTCTTCAGCTGGAACTGCTCTGTGATTTCAGTTGTGGCAGATCAACATCTTTGTGGAGAAAGATGATTTATTGCCTCAAAACCAGAAATACAGAATAGGTGGGAGCAGCAACACTGCTCTCATGACATGCTTCATCAATGTCTAGAAGGATCAACCTGACAGAAGAACTCAATGCCTTGTTGTATGTTCAGAGATAACATGGTGGTTCCCAGCCACATCTTGTGTGGAGGAAACACACAGCACCAGGAAGAGTGGAAAGAGACCACCAGAAGGTCCTGAACAGCTCATTCCAGAGCTTTCCAAAATAAACCTTCAGCCACTCCTGACTGGCAACAGGTCCAACGGAATGACCTCAGAAGTGAAGGCTTCTACATCCCTTCAGCCATCCAGGATCCCTTACATTCTCACTCTCCTGATTATTTATGCTGTTGTAAAACCAGAAGCATGGAAATTGCTGTTCCCTCCCTTTCACTTCCTTTCCCTGAAACCCTACAGAAATAGCTGGGTTACATAAGACAGAAACACCCACAAAATAACAATGAAAACAGATGTGTCAAAAAAAAAGAAGAAAAACAAATGCAGATGGGGTGCCTACTGTGTGTGCCAGTTCTAAGTGCTCATCCAGGTTATGAATAGCGCAGTGAACTACTGTAATAGTCCCAAACCCAAAGTGAGGGTCTGGTAGTTAAAGAGCTCAGATCTAAGGGTTTGGTGGTTTGGGACATATGTTGTTTGGGTGTTTATTTTGCCTATACCTGTCTCAGATTTGCTTCTTCCAGACTAAGAATTTCAGAGCAGTTCACAAAAAATGTAATTTTCAAGAAAGGTCCATGCTATGTTCTGCACCGAAACTTCTCTGGAAACTACCAGGAGTTGCTCACCTCACTTATACCTGTTTGGGCTCCGAGCCCAAGCCCATTTTGCTCAAGTTCTATTAACTTCCATGGTCCCTTAGGCGCTTCACAGGTCCTCTGTAGGACTCATTATACATTATTTTTGCCTAGAACACTCATCACCCTACATCCACAGTGCCAGTTTCCACAAAGCTCTCTCAACCAGCAGAAAGGTGTCATCCTCCATCACCCACTTCCAACAGACATCTTCCTGCTTTCTCCTGTGATGCCCATCATGTTTGGTAGATGCCGTCTGCAAATACTTGCTGAAAGCTACCACTGTCTTCCCTCAAATCCCTCCTCATTCTTTGGTGACTGTGACTACCAAATAAGTTATATCTGCTAATCTCCCAGGGCCCCTTACACTAACCAGTAGTGTCTCTTGTCTCCTTCAGACTCTCCCATCCATGGCCTACAGCTCTCTGATCTCTCTTGATACACATGGATTACAAGTACCTTAGGTGCACCATCAGATTCAGTAGAAGCTGAACAATAACATCTTGGTCTATAATATACATAAAGCAATGTCGATGCAAACAAAGAACTCAGCAGACTTCTGATTTCCAAATTTCCTAATTTTTATCTGTAAAATAAAACTATATATTCCCATTGAATCTCTTCAATAGGTACTATGAACCTTTATTAACAGTTACAAGGAACCATAAGACCTTTTATGAACCACATTTGATTCAGACAACACATTCTAGCACCTTCCAACCACAAGTTCTTCAGCACTTGAAAGCCCAAGCAATGGGCTTTCATATTAGGGGCAAAGCCACCAGCTTTTAACAACATCTATTGAACTTAGGAGCCCATCATGCTACCTAATCAGCAGCTTATTTGTTTCTGAATCAGCAGCTTATTTGTTTCTGATGTACAGTTTACTGGAAGCAATAAGGAATACATGTATAATAAATAGGAACAACTAAAACCAAGTTGACTGATGGAATTTAACCCTATTGCAGCTCTGAATCATATTTGAAAACTCTTGAACGAATGATTACAGAATTCCAGAGCAGCTTTTCCGCACACCTTCTGATATTGAGACTCAGAGATGAAGGGACTCGTAAGATCATCATATTATTCTTAAGAACACACTCAATATTTATGAGGTTCTTAACTCCATGTAATAAAAGCCACATTCACTGACTGTGATGACTTGGATGCTTTGGGGATAAAATTAATCAACATGCATGAAAGAGGATCTCAGAGTCAAACAGGAAAATCTGCACATAATAACAAAGATAGTTACTATCTGGCAAACCTACATCACAAGGAAGAAAGAATACTATGATTAAACATAATAAGAATTCACTTGAAATGTAAAATACTCTGGAACAAATCCTGCCAACTCACATAAGATCTGCAAAACAGGAAGCAGCTGACTATGCAATAGAGCCCATCACACGGAAAACACGATGTTAGAGAAACAGATGCTACTACACAGCCCTTGTCACTGTGCTGCAGAGGGCTTTGTGTCACCTGCTTTGGAAGTGCGTGAGGTTCCATCCTTGTGGCTTCTGCTCACAGTGCAGGACTTCTTGAGTTCTGAGGCAGGTACCTGCTGTCCAAGCAAAACATTGTGGTATTACTGCAGATTCTCACACACGTGAGCTAGTGGCACTGCTGGCTCAAGTAGGTTCTGCCAATAATTCTGTTCTAATGTTTTCCAACATTACACCCCTTCCACAGCTGAGTCCTAGGTTGCGATTAGCTCAACAGGAGACTAGTAATACAGAGCTTGCACTGCCACTTAATGGTTTCCTCCCTGAAACTATAAGCACTGAGCATAGCCTTTTTACAATGAGGGTAAGAGACTCTCTCTATTCCCGTTACATACATGAGATATCAGACTGCATGAAGAAAATTCAGTATGAAATATGCTATGAGGCAATATATTACTATCACAAATGTGAGCTCACAAGTAAAAAGCAGCATTTTTGGCTTATAACCTCTTGAGTATCTTTGCACTTGAGAGTTAGTGTTGAACCTTTCCTAACCCTTCAGTTATAGCTTGTACTGCATAGTTTTAAACTAGACTTTCAACTTTCAATAATCATTTGCATGTATGTATCTTCAAAGAACGGAATTTGATTTGCAACTATGTGTTGTAATGAGAGGCTAATTAACACAAATATGGTTATTAGCAAGTTACAGACATTTACAGGACAAACACAGCAGAGCAAAGCCTATGGCAGACTGCATCACAGGAGGAGAGAACCTCCAGGATGAACCAATACCAGCCAGGACTCTGCCACTAACTACATTACCACAGGCAAATCGCCGACACTCCACAACTCTGTTTCCCCTTCTGGAGCGGCATAGTAAGACTCGTTTACTTTGCTGGGTAGTTCTCCAGCTTAATTAAATCATTGCCATTAAATTAAAGGCACTCCAGCAATGCCAGGAAGTAGCGTCTGAATTAGAAGGTGGAGGTGACACCCTAATGAAGCAAGACTATTTTCATCGTCAACAGCAGGCATAGTAAAAGGTCATCCATGGCATAATTGTGAAACCACATTCCAAGCTTCTGAAGGTAAGATGACTTTTCCCAAAACTTCATTAAGGAAGAAGATATGTCCCAGCATCACCAGATGGCTGAACTGCTGTTGTTTCACAGGTAATCTACAACGTACAATGGTTTCATTACTGCTGCTTTTCCATACTCTTTGCTTTCCTAATAGCAGCAAAATACCACAGCTCTTGAAAGAATGCTTTTTCCACAGGCAACTGTTTTCAGTATGATCAAAGACCTATTAAGAAAATTGCAGAGGATCATTTCCCTTCGAGTTGGTAATGTTCAGCACAGAGTTTTCAATCTTTTCTTTAGAAGAGCCACAGTAAAGGCACTCCCACTTTTTTCTGGGACAGCTTCTCCCAAATAAGTAAAATAGGTATTTTAACATTCTCCATACACACTGGGAATTTCCATCTCTGCATAAAGATAAGGACAATATTGAAACATCCACTACTCCTGTGCAGGCTTTTAATTTTTAAAGTATTGAAAGAAACTTATTTTTTAGCCATAAGAAGCAGGCCAGTCCTCAGTGGAGGCCCAGTTTCATCACTGTGTTCCCAAAAGAGCTGCAACTTAATGTCAGGCGTGAAGATGTGTATGTCCTGTATCTCAGAAACTGCACTCCAGTTCTGTCATGGAACATCCTAAATACCAAAAGGCACATCCCATTCTAAACTCATTTAGTCCATACTGGGAAGTCCTTAAACCAAAACTAAGCAAGACAGGCAGCTACTTCTTTGGCTTTTGCACCTACTTCTTTGGGTTTTGCACCTGAAAAAAGATTATCCAATAACAACTCATTACATACAATGTCTTTGTATCCAGAGTATATACATCAAAATACGCCACATTTACTGTTTACTTTTAGCAAAAGCATTTGCTTTTTACTTTTAGGAGCAAGATGTGCTACAGGAGAAGTCAGCCTGCTTCCTTCTATTACGTAAGATCTCCTGTGCGACTGGATGCATGTTATCTGACATCCATGTGCTTATGCTAGAAAATAGTGGAAGATACCCACAGAATTACATTTGCAACTAAAAACTCCATGTATGATCTTTCTTTTCTAGTGACTAAATATATACTAAATACCTACTTGCATGTACTACCTACACACATACACTAAATATATACTTGCCTTTTTTATACTTGTATTTCTGACCATGAAAACCAAAATGATTGCAATCAAGTTTTCAAGTAAGGTGGAAGCTGTGCTTGTAGTATATCGTGCCCATACAACTGGATTCTCTGTTTGTTTATGTCCATCTGTCAGCTGCCTGCTCATCACTTTTGAGTCCACTGATCTGCTTTTGACTAAATTTGACAGCAGGAAGAAGTCCCCAAGCTCCAATCAATTTCATTAAAAAAAAAAAAAAAAAACAAAAAACAAAAACCCCTAAAAAATGGTTGGGTAGAGGAAAGACACTTGTAAGACAAGAAGAGAAAGGTTAATGACAAAGGTAAACTCTTATTTGACGTCAGAGAACCCATAGGATTGATCACCCTAGAGACACCAATACTCAGGGACCAGTTTCCATTGGCGCTGCTGCTCCTCTAACATTTGTTTCAAAAAGAGCTGAAACCCAAAATGAATTCCAGTTCTCACAACAGTTCACTGGCCTTCGGTAAATCATAACTTCTCATGCTACTTCCCCTGCCATACATGGCTAGTGTTAAACTCCCTTATTAGAGTTGCTGCAACAATTCATATTTGAAATGTACTTTGAAGGTCTGAAGAATTGTATTCACTAATTATTACCTGTCTTGAGACATGAGCTGAATATTCAAAGCGCTAGCTTGATTCATATGGAAGGGCACGTCACATAAGTATGTGGTATGCATGAAGACTCATAATACAAAAGCAAAGATCACTTTTAGAGAAGACATTATTATAAAGTCAGTTTTGAGCTCAAAACACAACATTTTTATTACCACACCTTTTCTGACTGGATTTAAATTATTCCTTGTTTTGGATTAGCGCTTTATAAAACACCAGTTTGAAAAATAAATACCAATTGACAGAAGACAACAAGATCATGCAAAACTTGATTTTGTCCCCAGAGGGAAGTCTGATGGCTGAGATCTTACACCTTTGATACCACGCTGCATGCTAACAGGTAAGTTCCACAGGGCAGTTATTGAGCACTGTGGAACCAGAGCTTATCCTAGAAATACACTGGCAATCCCAGCATTGGGACTGGCAATACTACATCTTAGCAGGCAGGCAGTTTTATCCTGTTTGGTCAGGCACTTTCCAGCCTTCCCAGAAATGATGCTGCTTCTCCCTCCCTTTGCCAGAGCATCCCAAGCCTTCTTGCAGGCAGAAAAATCAGATGACAAAGGTCTTGCTGAAAGTACCAGAGCAAACAGGTGAACAAGATAGTGCACAAGGGGGGGAATAGCTCCCTGAAAAGGAAACTTTCCATACATTAAAGAAAAATGGTGCTTTGCAGTATAACTCTCTACTAGAGAGATTCTTATTTGCGGGCGAGGGAGCAAACTACAATTTCCTTCAATAATAACAGATCAACGTTGCAACTTCAAGCTTCCTCCTGTAACACGCTGACTGCCAACCGAGCACTCAATCCTTCCCAATACTGGCTTTTACATTTCCTGAAAGAACAAGCCCTGTTTAAAAAAATAACAATAAAAAAGCCACAACAGTGTCAGCTAAATTTTGGTTCTAATCGTTCCTGTCTCACTACTGCAGACAAAACAAAGCCAACCTGGCCAACTTACTCTGACAACAGTGACTAGATTTATGTCCTTTGCACTCTATTACTGCCCTACAAACATATATTATTTTAATGTAGTATAAACAAATATCTGATTTGCTTAACACCACGCTGATTCCTAGTAATTAAAATATGTACATGCATAGAGCAAAATTTATACATGTGCAAACCCCCTTTATAAGCTCTGAAGATAAAATTATCAGTATTGCCAAACACAGAATATGTATTATATTTTAATTACATGAGACAGTTGAATACCAACAAGCCTACTTCATTTCTAATTAGCAAAAGTTCAGTAATCATCATCTTCCCTCCTGTTATTGCCTGACAAGAATAAATGAGGAGTCCCCTCTAGGGACTGTACAGTAAACGTCCTAACATTTCTTTCAGAACCAAGCTTCTTACTAGTAGTAATAACACAGGCATATAGTGCCTTTCACATAGTACAGCTGAGAAAATATATCGGTCAAGGAACGCATGGTTTTAAAGCGTTTACCTCAAGAAAAGAGGTGCCTTGTGAAGTGCAATGCAGCTGCCTCCTGCATCCCTGCAGAAACTACCGGGCAGCTCGGGAGTTCTGCAGAGAAGGGACCCTCCTTGGCCAAGCGCTGAAGGACAGCCTGGGTTTTCAGGCTGGAGGGACTCAGCAGGCACAAAGCAGAGGTGGTTTGCCTCAGTGGGATTTTCACCCATGGAAACACAAGCGATCGCATCCCCCCGTTTCACTGCAGACTAGTCAGCGACAGCGGCTGCACCTGTCACCCACAGCGTTTATACCAGTCAATGAGATCAGGAACGCTTCTCCATCACCCAGAAAATCATATAAAGTAACCTCCGCGCCTGCCAGCATCACTCCTTTCCGAAGAGCCCACCGAACACTTAACTCCGCCATCGAGCCCTGACAAACAAAGGCCACCTCCTTTGCTTTTACATAAAATTCGCACAAACTGGAGAACAATACCGGAGGGTCTGCACAATGGGCACCAGCCACAGCCGCCCATACCGCGTCCATACGACTCGCTCCAGCAGGAGCCCACGGCCCTGCCCGGCGGGGGAGCACCGCTGTGCCCCCCGCACTCGGACGGCGATAGGAAGGGCTGCGGCTGCGGCGGCTCCGCGCCCGGGCAGACGCTGTCCCTGAGGGGAGGAGATGGCTCCCGCCGCCGCGGGCCCGCGCCCCCTCACGGGGCGGGACGCCGAGCGCTGCCCTCACCTGCCACCGTGTACCGGTCCAGGTAGTTGAGCACGTTGCCCACGCTGAGGATGCCGGCGGCCGCCACCCGGGCCCGGCCGAGGCTCGGCGCCTTGTGGAGGGCGGCCGCACGCCCGGGGTGCTTGCCGGCCGCCGGCGGGTTCATCCTGCCCGACAGGGTCTGCACCTCGCCCTCCGCGCCCCGGCCACAGCAGCCCCGCTCGCCGTCCTCCTCTTCCTCTTCGTCACCAGCTCGCAGCCGCCCACCGCAGCCCGGGCTGCTGCCGGAGGAGCCGTCGCTTTCCAGGCACATCATGGGCTGCGGAGAGGCGACCGCGAAGCGACCGGCGGAGCGCGCCCAGCGCCGCAGCCCGCGGCCGCCGCCGCCTCTGACAGCTGCCGGGCGGGGCGGGGCCCGCGCAGCGCTCCGCCCGCGCGCCCCGCCTCGCCTCAGCGGCCGCGCGCGCCCCGCCCCGATGGCCACCGAGGCGGGAAGGGATCACCTCAGCGCCGCCAGGGGCCGCCTCAGCGTCGGGGGAGGTCGGGTCGTACCCGCTCGGCACCGCCAGCATGTGGGGCTGAGCCATCAGCTCCCTTTATTCTTTTGCAGCGCTGCGCGCCGGGGTTTGGACGCTTTTGTAGCAGAAGAGTGTGGTTAGCTGCAAAAAGTGTGCCAAACAAGGGCGCAAGCAGCGCTGGCTTGTATCAAACAGCCAACTCCACCCGGTCCACACAAGCTCGCCCGCAGATCTAGTTTTATGAACAAATCAACCCAAATTTGCCTGTTGTCGGAACTGTCTCTGGTCACAGATGCTGCCCAGGGAATGGCGATGGAGTGAGGCAGGGTAAGGGGGCGCTGCACTGCACTGCCAACCGTGCAGCTGCCCGCTCAGCCCGAGACGATTTTCTTATTGCACAGAAGTAGCTTCAGGAACAACGTGCATCTTCAAAGAGAGTAAAATTGCTCCAGAGTTCCTCCCCCCCCCCCCCCCCCCCCCATAGTTTCATCCCGCTCCCTTATAAAGTTACACCTTTGAGCTAAGAAAGGCCAGGAGAAATTTCATTTCAAAAGGAGTCGTCTTCAAAGAGATAAAAGTGTTCACAACCAGAGTGGCTCCAGCCTGTCGTACCTGTAGTAAAACTACAAAAGCTAAACAAACAAAAATAAGATGTCTGCTAGAGAGCTAATGCGCACTTGTCCAAGAACAGGGGGTTACAATTTCACATTTCTCTCAGTTTGTTGATCGAAACTGAATCATTATTAAAGCCTTTGTCTCCGGGACACGCAACTAAACAAAACCCCTGTCACCTACCTCCAGGGAAGCCGGAGTTGCCCACAGCACAATGCGGTCTGTGTGCACTCAGCATACCTGTCGCCTGTGGCACACCCTTCCCACACAGCTCCCACCCGGTGACATCAGGGCCGGGATATGCAGGAATCTGGTGATATACTGCAGAAGGAACCCCCAGGATGCTGCAGTGAAAGGGGCACTTCCTGGTGTGTCAGTGCAAGATTCAGTGCTCTTGGAGCAGCACGATGCTGAGGAAAGGAGCAAACACAATTTCTAATGACACACAACACTCCCAAATAGTGGTGACATTTTTATGTTGAGAATAGGTCTGCACTGATCTTCCAGAGCTAGCTTCAGTAACAGAAACAAGATATCTGGATTAACATAGGATAATGTTCTGTTTGACTTGTTGAAGTCTGGGGCATAATTTTTTTCTCCACAGCAGCATCTGCAGTTCAGCTGTGACTGACTGTATGGTAAAGGTTATACTAATAAAACTTCTTCACATTCCCACTGATTTCGGAATTCAAGTGGTGTGTGTAATGTGGTCAAATGACAGTGCTCACCCAGATTATTATATAGCCCAAAAGGAAAAGAAAAATAAAACAACAGGGTAGAATTGAAAGGAAGGAGGAGGAAATGAAGGAAGAGGGAAATGGCTTCACAAAGACCACAGAGCTTGCCCAGGAGTGGGGGCAAAACTGGTGCATTCTTTAGTTTAGACCTGTCAGGCACTAAACACAGCTACAGGTTCAAAGAGTTCCACAGACACCAGCCAAAGTATCCAGGAGCACTCAAATGTCTATGGTCTGCTCCAAAGTCTGTTCCACTCTTTTTATTTCACTGCTTGGACTACCCTTGGGCTTTGTGAACAAAACACAATGTTCAGATGTTAATGAGATTAAAAAGTAAGAGAAAATTAAAGACCTTAGTTTTATGGATCAAGTGGTTCCCCTGAAAGCAACTAAGAAAGTACAATTTTCTTAAGAAACTGAAGTTTAATTTAATTTCTTTAGTTTCATTTGTAACCAATACCAAGCACACAAACAGCTGATGCTGAAGCCAAGGTGGCTTACTGCACATTAAAGTAACTGCCTAAAAAAGCAGGGGAGTAACTTCTTTAAATCCCCTAGATCCAGAAAACCCCCAGGAAAAGAGAAACCAGCCCAAATAGCAATTTACTATTAAAAGTCAACGTACACGCTCCAAATTTCAGGCAGGCTTCTGATGGCTATCAAACACGGACCAATGCAGGACCAAGCTGAAGGGGCTTGCAAGAGCATCCTTCTATTTCTAACAGAGAGGGGTTTGAGACATCAGAGACATCTCAGAGACATCTACAGACACAGCACAAAGAGGCATTGATTAGGCAGTTAGTTACATGGTCTTACAGCCAATCCTAACACCTTCACTCACAGACAAGCAGAGCAGAAGCCATGCCATGAGATTTATGTAAAGGAAAAGCAGAGGGAACTGGAAAAAATTTGACGGAACTGGCGTTACTGACAGGATGATTCATATGACTGAACTGCTGAAATCACTGGTTACTAACTCTTAAGAGGAACAGAGTAGATTCTAGCTTAGAGATATTGCTGGATTTCGCTGTTACAGGTTGTTGAGAGGCAATTTTATTACAGTGTGCAATTTCTATCATGGGGAGAAAAACGCCAGTTCTAAAAGCTCTAATCAAGTGGGAAAAGGCACAGCAAGAACCAGAACAATGTCTGAGAGCTGGAATTAGAAAAATCCTAATGAATCATCTGGTTCACATTTGCTAGAGTGATTATCCTCTGGATCAAAATGCTAAAGAAGGGATGTATTCTCTATCCCTTTACATCCTTGGATCCAGGTTGATTGTCTTTCTAGGAGGTGCATTATTGAAATCAAACAGGAGCCAGTGCACACCATCAGAGAGACCTGGCTGTAGTTTGATGATACGGGAGGTCAGGCTAGAGGGGTTAAAGTCCCCGCCCTGAACATAAGAGTTCTTACTCCGCTTACCAAGTACACAACATTTTATGCACACACTTCAGTCTCCAGATTGACCTGAGTATAGCCCCTAGGAAAGCACATTACACCAACCTAATCTTGAAATGGTGATTGCAGAACTGTAGTGTTCTCAAAGCCCTCGTGATGAAGATGGAGAGCATCTTTCTAGATACTGGTTATACTGTGTACTGGCTAAAAGCTAGGAAGCTCCCTCACACTGGGAACACTACCAAAAGGTATGTAGATACAATTAAAAGCAAGTCTGAAGTTAGCTAGCTCATCCTTCTGCTTCTTCTGGTTATGCATGTTGTCTCTGTTCCAGAATGAGCTCTGGCCATGTGTAGATTCCAGCTAACAGATATTAGCTAGGGATAAGAGAATCAACAACCTTACCACAGAGAAGTAATGTAGCCTTGGGCATGTCTCTAAAAGCACCTCAGCCCATACTCCATTGCTAGCTTGTCCCAGTAGCCTCAGCCACAGATACGCTGCCAGGATGAGACGAACTGAAATCACGCACGGGTCCTTAACCATGCTGAACAGCACTTGCAGACATCTTCCTGACTGTTTAACCAGGAAAAGAACAAATTTGCTTGTTAGTAGCCCTGCTCTCTCCCAGTGCAGTCAGAGCTTAACCCTTCAGGGATTATTTTCTTCCTTTCATTATATTGTTATTATCTTAAAAGCTTGAAAATGTTGATTTTATTTTATCTTAGTTTGCACTTATTGATTTTTCCCCATCTCCAGAGTTCTAGAAGTGGTGAGTATGAGAAAAAGCACTTCTGCTTGATAACAGCTATAATTTCTCTTGGAGGAAACAAAACACTACTAGCCAGCACACCAATATTTACTATGGAATATAATGCAGTTGCTGGGCCATGGGCTAGACCTGGCATAGAGGAAGTCTAGGACCAGCTTCCCACCTCCTCTCCCACGTGGCGATGGCTGATTAAGTGCCTTCCCTCTCACCTCCTTCCCCTTGCCAGCTGCTGCTGTGAGGGAAAGGGAGAAAAGGAGCTGTTTGCAGAGTGGAATGTTGGGTTGGACCACTGTGGAAGGCAAAACCCAGACCAGAGCCCTGTTGATAAGCAGGTTGGACTTTACCTAATATAAGCAGTTGCTACAGCCTGAGGAACTAGGCATTAAGAGAACATCACATTGTTGTTCTGAAAATAATGAAAGCTAAAAGAAAATGCCTTTCCATCTCTAGCCCAGTTTACTTAGAATGCAGATTCCTTCGTCAGTTAAAAATCTTGGAAAAATTACTTTTTGTAGTTTGGAATGTCACAATAAACTCTGATTCACAAGTGTCAAAAGACTGGAGTCTTCCTGAAGTAACACTTTGCCAAAATGTACACCAGTCTAGCCACCACTGTTACCAGGAGCAGTAACTACCTACAATACTCTGACATGTTAGATTGTAAATAATTATGGCAAAACATGTCCTTTTCTCATGTTTTGCTCCATCTGGTTCATAATCAGAACCCGAACACAGGGACACACACAGTCTCTTAAGAAAAATCAAGCTATGCAGGACACCATACTACAGGATCACAAACCCCAGATTTTAGGTTATCCAGGCGTAAGTCTTAACCTGACCAAATTTTTTGAAAGGTCATGTTGTCAGGTGGTCATCAAGGCTGCAAGAGCCAAACACAGGACAATGACAACACTCTCTAACCCTGCCCATTCTTGGGCTTCAAAAGGACAAGAGCTCTGCAGAGCAACCCTGCAATTATACACCTACATTCCCATTATGCTTGCTGTATCTCCAAGCTTCTTTTTTCTTCAGAAACTTCTTAGCTGAATTAACTTGTTACTAAGAATTGATATTACACAGCTCATCCAGCTCAGGGGTTTCTTGTGGGACATGCTGTACCAGGGAGACCTGCTGAGCTTCAAGCAGGTCTTCCCAACCAGCGAAGGGGGATACACGTCAGCATACACCTCAATGTTTTCCTGCAGTCACTCTCTCAAACAGGCTCTCTACCATTAAGGTGTGCGTCCAATGCTCAGTGATGTGAATAACCCCCTGGTTATGCTTTTCCCTCCACACTCATATATGACATGTCTCACTGAAGAGAGCTTTGGGCACTGGTGTGCAGGTGCCGTATGCACAGAGCAACACAGCCAGACCATGACACATTCAGAACATTGTCATTAAGCAGAGAAGATATGAGCAGTGCCCCAAGAGGCACAGAAGTTTTAAAATCTCTCAGAAGGCAAGCTAGGCTTAATCTCAATGTTGAAAATGTAGTGGTGTCTTAATTCCTTGAATTCAACAGACACATGATGGAGGCAGAGGCAGTGAATCAAAGGGAAGATCTATGATCAGAAGCTAGCATCCCAAGGCCAAGTTCCTTTCTGACTCTCACGCTGTAGTGCTTGAAATCATAAATTGGATGCAGAAGAAGCTGTATTTCCATGAAAACACTCAGCTTTTGCAACAATATGAGCAGCTGCTCTCACCCTCCCCTACAATCCTATAAGTGCCTGAATATTTGTGAATTTTTCAGTTACAACACTTGTAGAGCACTCCAGCCTGCCTGGTACATATTATCTCATGCCAACCAAAACTAAAAAAAAAGCAGCAACAAGCCCCCCAAAGCCTCCAAACAACCCAAAACCACTCTCCCCTCCCCACAGCCAGCAAGAAAACACACATGCAAACCACAAACCAAAAATCTACAAGCACAGCAGAGTGTCTCAGTAGCCAGAGGCAACTGATGCAGTAGAGAACTACCACTGCTGTCCTCGGCAACTGGTACAGTAGAGAACTACCACTGCTGTCCTCAGCAACTGGTACAGTAGAGAACTACCACTGCTGTCCTCGGCAACTTCTTAGCGAATGGCCTTTGATGTTGAGGACTGTTGAATGTAGTGATCCATCTCCCGAAGCCCTGACCTTCATTATACTTAGAGAAGTCTCAGTGCTCCAAATAAATGGAGTTTGTGGTCTCACCTCAGCTCCCAGTGGGGACTACAATTACTAGTATGCCACATTTTTGGCAAGTTTTGTCCCATGTTTGAATGAAGGATGTTGAGCCTGAACCACTGCCTCCGCCCACTGGAGGGGTCAGATCTGCAGATGATAACATGCATGTTTGCCGTTAGCATCCCACTTCTCAGAACAGCCAAATACTTGAGGTTTGATTAACTAGCATTTAAGAATCCAGTGTGGAATAGATAGTTACAGAAATAGCATTCTTGCACTACCCCAGCATTTTAGGAAGGGACTGCCAGGTCCATGTGGGAGCAGAGGAATCCCAAAACAATAAGGACAGACCCAGAAGTTACCAATTTATGAACAGCTTCCTGGCATCTTACAAAAGGGCCCAAGCCATGAGAAGGGGATCCTCACAAAAACAACACCAACAGAAACGGTTCCACTGTTTGGTTTTGCCCACATGAGGACAGATAAAAGATGAGGTCACATAAAGTGGAACAGGCTGAAACTATAGCTCTAACTGCAGGATTTGCTCAGTCAAGTTGACTTAACTCATTTCATTTCAAGACCAAATTTCCTCGAGCAACTTTGAAAATTCCAGCTTCATGTTGGCAGCTGAGCATCCATTGTCCCAGACATTGTCCCCAAAATTACAATCCCAGTCTCCTAACCTTATGTGATTTATGTTAATACATGAGGGTTACTCGAAGCAAAAACCATCTATAGTCTGAGCACCTGAATGGCCAACCTGTGCTTTCAGAAGAGGGGTTTATTTTATTTCACACTGAGTAATTTTCACGCCTTTTCAGCACTTACAGTGAAGTCATTTGGTTTATAGTAGGATATTGGTATGCACTCATCTGGACTGACTTCTTGGACTGAATGTTTGCCTACAATTATATGGCACAGGATTTGACAACTAGGTATCTAGGATGGAAGGAACCAGCTATTATTCTTAGTGGTTCAACAGTTTCAAGCTCCAAAGCTCACACTGGTGACTGGTCCACTCGATCAAGCAGAACGTGCAGGGGTTGCTTCACTGGTGGATTTCCCTGCCCAGCTTGTAAAGAGACCAGGACTTTTAAAAGCTCTTTGTATCACAGCAAATCCTATACCATTAACATTAAAAAAAAAAGGCAAAGTAATTCTTCAAAGCCAAAGTACTGCTCAAAAATTAGAAAGCTGAGCTCAATAATGGTAGTTACAGGTACTAGAGAGATTCTTTGAAGGGATCACAGTTTAATATAGTCAAGATCAGGGAATTGAAGAGCAGTTTGAAGAAGATCCAAATTATTCATGTCAGAAAGAGGAAGAAGGAGGTTGTCAGTCCACTGCCTAGGTAAAGTAGCATAGAGTAGTGGATAGGTAGATTTGAACTTAAGTGTATCTTTTATGGGATGGAGAGCTAAGGGAGAGGGGAAAAAAAAGAGTGAGATAAATGCAGAGTAAAGGGACATGTGCTGCCAGTTACAAAGTTAACTGCAACTCTAAATTATTAGCAACTATGATTTCTTATTTCAAGCAATGTTGTATCCTAATCAGAGGAACTAATCCCAAAATAAGTGTTTGTTGTGATTCACATAGGTGTGCTTACACTTGGATCATGTTCCTGTCTGCAAACAGAAAATAGCCAGAGAGTAATTACCTGACCAATGTCTAGTGGTTGGTGTTTTAACAGGGACTGTTTCACAAAGCTGGAATAATCATGCATACAATTAGTCGAGGAAAATTACAGAATGATAACAATCTGGGAAGCCTCCCATTTACTGGGAAAGAGGCTATGAGGAACATACTAGTACCATAAAAAGGACAAATTTCAATAAATTGGAATCTAGAAATAAAACATTGATATGAAACAAAAGGACATGGTATATTTTGTAAGAAATAGTTTCATTTTCAAGTCTATTTTAACAGAAGAGTAGTGTTGACAGTATAGCACCTCAGCATTAGATAAAGGGGGAGAGCTGTCAACAACAGGTTATGCTGCAGCCTGAAAAGTGTCTAGGCTTTAGCAGCTGAAGTCAGACCTTCAGAGAATCTCAAAAGAGCAGGATGAGGGCACTCTGGTCTGCTGACAACTGTTAACAGAGAGAACTTCCAGGAGCCTGGAAGGATGCTCATGTTGTACCAGTATTTTATAAACATCAATATAGGTCTGCCAGCCTGGCAGCAGTCCTGGTAAAATAATGTAAGGGCTGACATGGGACTCAACAGAGAAAGAGGAGGGTCATGTAATTTGTACCAATGAACAGAATTTTATTAAAAGGTAGAACTTGCCAAATTAATTTGATTTTTATTTTAATGGTATCAAAAGTTTGCTTACCTGCTGAAAGGCAGCAATGTCACTGGACTTTTGCACAACACTGAACTTGGTACTGTGTGACATGCTCATTAGGGATCCATAACATTTTAGACTTGCCATACCACATTAAGTGAATTCAACCAGGCTGTATAACAAGTCACAAAAAGTAATTCAAGGTGGGGATATATTACTAAGCATATTTCCAAAGGAGTCCCTTGGGAACTTGAACTCTGTTTGTTGTAATGCATTGTTAGTGACAAGGAAGAAAGCAATCCTTGTTCCAGTTCTATAGCTTTTAGTAAATAAGGACAGCAGAGCTTACTGCTAGGATGATCTGGATTGCTTGGAATAATGTTGGTTTAACAAACTGGAATAATACGTTTTAACATGTAGGAACACAGACCATAGGTCTTACAGGACAAAGGATTTTTGGACAGCAGGCAGTTTGGAAAAGCAGCTAGTGAAAAGTCAATGAAACAGGAGTTCCCAGGGCAGTGCTGTAGGAAGAGAGCTGTGAACACTGCAGGAACCTGGGAGAGGAAGCAAGTGATATCACCTCTCACTTGTGTCATGTCTACTTCTGATGCAGCAAGTACAGTTTTGTTGGCTACCACTCAAGAAGGCTGTTGATAAATAGAAGAGCACGCAGGAAACAGCTGCAAGAAAGATGAAGGGACTGGAAATGATGGTTTATAACAACAGATTCGAGAAGCACAAATGAGTTCAGATCTTTAGGCCAAGGCCTGATTAGCACAGGTTTTTGTGCATATACATAGGAAAACTAATTCAATTCTTACAGTCACCTGTGTGACAACACTGTAAAAAAGCCCATTACAGCAAGAGTGGGAAGCTACAGAGATACAAGAGGTATGTTTATTAATAATTAATAATTCACCAGCTATTGTAGCAGTTCTGCTTTACCAAAAATTATTCAAGTTGAAACTAGTTCTTTTTCTAAAACCTTTGTAGTTCAAACAGGAAGTGATTTACAGACGTCTATAGCTATAACATACAGGCTATCGGATTAAACAGCCAGGGAAGGGCCCATCTGCTCTGATAATCTGTTTTTAAATATAGTCAAACTCAAATGTATATACTCATATGCATATAGATGTATATCTACATATACATACACATTTATATATAAATAAGAATAAAATTTAGGGCAAATGCTTCAATTTGCTCAAATGATTTTTTCCTTCTGAGCAAGTGCAAAGCAGAGTAAAAAGAGGCTTTAACTACAGTGGCAGTTGGTGCTACTGAAGAGCCTGAATGACAACTGTTCTTATCACTTCTCTATTTCTATGGTCATTGCTGCAAAACATAAGGAACCAGAATTGATACATGGCAAGAGGGCAAGTTTTGTAAGCTTTACTAAGTAACAGAGAATTACAAAGTCAGAACAAAGCTAGAGGGCATTGCCTAAGTGCTTAACTCTGAAGAATATAAAAAACTTCTTGGGACTACTGTTTCCAACTTTTCTTAGCAGCTAATTCTTCCAAGATACACACACCAGCACAACTACTGTTCATAACTACTACCTCATTTTGAAATGTAACCTGCAGCAAGACCCATGTGCAGCTCTACTTATATCCAGTTACATAACCATGCAAGCCAAGGCAAAAGGAAGAAGGTAATATTATGTCTACATGTGTAGTGCTGGAAACTCTGTCACTGTCCTGCTGTTCAGGGCTGTCTGCAAGAGTCCTACTTTCCTTCAAAGCACCAGATCCCAGACACAGCAAAGGTAATGAAGCCTCCACAGATCAATTCTTGCTACGTCCCAGTTTACCAGGAAACTCTGGTTGTAGATGGTCTCCTTTCTCTCTTTCTTTCTTTCAGAGCACTGAGCATTCATTGGCAGACTTCTTCACTGTAAGGAGGGCTGGGCTGCATACTGGAATAGCCCACTCGAGCAGGAAGAATATTGTAAGGTCTCCAACCTGCATCATTTCCTAACATGACTCAAGCAGCAATATTCACACAGATGTATCGTAAGTGTTATTTTATGGATTCCACATGTTCACCAGTATCACTGTAAAGAACATTAAAAATAAAACCTTTGCAAGTGAGGTCTGTGTCTTGCAGTAGAGGATCTGGTTGAATGCAACTGGAACTCATGTTTTCCTGCCATTCATAAGCTGCACAAACTGCCATCAGCAGGTCTTTTAATTGAATTAGAGCCTGGTTGTAGAATCAGGAAATAGGTTTTCTACTCCAAGGGGAAGGCAATGTAAAAGGAGAGGCTGGCACACGTTCTTTCAACATATATATGTTCAGCATCACTTCCCAGGCAGATCTGAAAGCATTGCAGCAAAATACATATCGGCCAGAAATTTGCCCAGTTTTCCCAAAAACCAGAGGTGAGTGGCATTTGGTAAACACTAATGGAGATGGCCAGACTCCACATTAATGCTGCTCCTAAAACAGTAGTTGAGTGTCCAGCCACCTTGAAAAACGTATTACCTCCTTATTGCACCTTGTACTTTTGACTTCAGTTGTATCTGCCTTATCCTGTGCATAAAACATGGGGCTGCAAAGGCCTTCTAGATCTCCATGTTGTAAAATAAGTTTCTTCTCCCCACAGCTCCAGTTTAGAGACTCTTTTAAAGCCTCCCTGTTCTGAGGATTAGAAATCTTTATCTTGTTTCCAGACTAAGTTTGTTTCTGACCCATTCATACCCTTTTGCTCTTTGACTAACATTATCCTTTGGTTTAAGTATGTTTCTCTTCCTGTTCATTCCTGGAGTGTATTCATAGATGCAGTCCTGTCCCTCACAAGGTAGGCTCTCTCTTTCTCATAAAACAGGTTCGTAGGATGACTAGGAAATGAATAATATTTTTCTGCACTTGTTTCAGAGCTGAGAACCTGATGCAGAACTCTAGGTAAGATTTCATTCCTGCTTTGTACAATGCATCAATACCTTTATCCTTTCCTGATTACTAGAACTGCAGTGTTATTTTCCCCATGTGGCAGGTCAGATCCATCCTTTGACTGGCCCTTACATTCATTCTTCTCCCTCACCTGGTTGTGCCTACATGTGCTTTTGTAGCAAATCCTTGTTGATCTGTAGGTTAATAACCATGCATTTTGTCTTGCTGAATTCTATCCATTTCAATTCCATTACATTTTAAAATTGTCAATAAATGTAACCCAACACAAATATTGACTAAGATCACACATATTTTTAGGAACACCCTTACTCACAACCCTCATTTCAACGGTGCCTGGTTTTGCCTCCTCTTCTCTACCCTGTTCTCAAAGGGCAGAACTTTCTGCTGCTGTATTCCAGTTCTTTCAGTATGCCGGAGTGGAGAGTCCTGTACTTAGGAGAGATCCTGGTAATATTTGTACAACAGCTAGCAAAGAAATTCCAAACCTTTTCAATATTCAACTATATTTGTTTCCCTAATCAGTTATCCCTTTGAAAGAGAAAATCTGAATCACAAACCTACTGTTGTTTATCCTTTCATTTCATTTAAATAGAATCAATTTACCATCACCCAAGCTAGGATAATGTTTTTCAGCAACTTCTTTATCATATCCTTAACACCTGCAAGAATCATATTTGAAGTCACATCATCTCTTGTTGATTCAGGCACATTTTTATGAGAAAAATCTATTAGATATTATATCCAGGACTATCTGACCTTACATTTAATAGCGTTTGTTCTCCAGTCTACTGTCTGAGAGGTTTGTCTTCACATGCTAGTTCCCAGTAATATAGAGCTCTTTCATAACACTACAAAGATTTTATGCAGATATGATTCTAATAAAAGAGAGAAACCTCCTAGCACCAACCTACAAAAACTTTTATCCACGCTGGCCCCTTCTGGTTCCTTACAGCACATCTTGTCATATGCACAAGACAGAGAGGGGAGTTACGCTTGGAATTTTCTGGGTAATGCAGATGGATTCCAGAGAAGTAATTCAGCCAACATCCGGGTGCAAGGAAGATGGAGAAGTTCGAAATCACACCATAAAAATCAACATTTTGTGCTAGAAAAAACAAGTGACACCGTGCCTGCCCTTAGTTGTGTTTGCAGGAGCATTAGGTTGCGCCACAGCCAAACAGCAGCTAGAAAATAAGAGCTATGAAAGCTTGTTTTATTATCTCTGTTGATTCCATCCACAAAACATTTTCTACCATTACAAAAAATAGGCTCAGTGATCTGAATCTTCAGCTTTTGCTTATAGAAGCAGAACTAAGGCCTTGGAAATATTACTGTTGAAAATGCTGCCAGATCTTTCTCTCTAAAGAAACCACAACTTGGTGAACCGTGAAGTCCTTCACAACACATAAGCTGCAGCGCTTTTATCACCACAAAGAAGCTGGCCCTTGATACCACATGAATGTGCTGTGGGTTTTCTTGTCCAGATAAATATTTCTATCCCATACAAATATTTTTTAGCATCTGGGTTTTCCTTGATTTTTGGGGAACTCCCTGAGGAATGGGTGGTAAAATACAATGAACTTTCTCACATCTGGGCACCCACAACATGGGAATAGACCTGCCCTTCTCCTCCTCCACCCCATGGAGAAGCATGCCATAAAAACAATGTCATTAAGTAACTGACTTCTTAAAAGGCAGCTTTCCTTCCTAGCACGTGAAAACATCCTTCTCCCACACAAACATGGGAGTTGATTTACAGCTTGTTTGGATCTCACAGGTAGGAGCTGATTTGCTTTTGTCAGTTATCACCGAGAGGGTGAGAAAAACTAGTTTTATAGGAGGCAAACCCCAAGCTGACTCCAGACCATAAGAATGCCCTGCTCCATCTAAGCAGCTCAGAGGTGTGGGTTTGGCACAGCCTCAGGAAAAATGATACCAGATAAATGGAGGCAGTTCTGACAGGCTCCATTGCTGTCCCTGGACAAGCCACTTCCCTTCTTTCTCCGTTCTGTAGTTGCCAAGTAAAAGTAAAGTCCCCCTGAAGAGATAAGAAAGTAATACCACTTAGGTGGAAAGATGGTAAAAAAGTGAGGCTAGCCAAGTGCGCGCAAGCTTTGCACAGAGAAACCCACAGACAGCTCACTTGTCCACAGCCCACATTAAAAAATAAAGGCCCTTACAAATACCCATAGGTTATACCTGTGCAACCTCCTCATGCTGACAATCTCCGGCTTATCCAGGAGCATTTCGAAGGGGAACTCAATGTCTGGAATCATCTTTGAAGTGATGTAGAAATACCCAAACATCCAGACAGTCCAAGTAAGACTCTAGGTGAGCGGTGAGTTACTCTCTGCTGAGCTCTGATGAGCAAGTAAGTAGGAAAGCTGTCACCACCAACCAGCAATAATGGCTGTGGAGCCATCTCAGTGGCATTTTACATGCCCACAGAGGAAATCCAAGACTAGAGGGCAAGTTCCAGAATCACCATCTAGCTTTGTAGATGTGGAACGAAAGGATCCCTTCAGAAAGGGCCTGGCTCATCCTTCTAGTCTTTAATAGTGGCAAAGAGCTCCAGGTCTAGTGTTCCACAATGGGAAGGTATCTACCCATCATGTGTCAGGTCTCAAACAAACATATACTTAGCACCAGCTGTGAGCCTATTTATTGAAAGGATCCTAAAAGCAGGAAGGTGAACACCACAAAAGGAGAGAAAGAGTAGCCAGCCCTCAAGGAGTAACTAGAACTGATTGCACTGCAAGACCTAGAACAAGGCTGTCAAATACAGCAGCCAGCACCTGACAGGTTCAGTGACAGCCTGCAGACAAGCCTCTGTCAGTCTGTCCTTGCTCGTATCTAGAAGAGGAGGGAATTCCCTCTGAACCAGCTCCCCACAGGCCATGTCCTACCTGCTGCTGCATGAGCTGGGATAAAGCACAGTACCCATGTGCCGCTTGCAGGGCACAGCCACCAGCCCACACTCCTTATACCTTCAAGGTGCACCACAGTTTTAATCCAGGCCTTTCATGTCCACATCTTTACTTTTACTTTTATTTTGCTGGTTTCTTTTGAAAAAGGTTATTTCTGTGTGAGGGGAGAAGCAGGGTCTGCATAGCAGAGAGGCCCCGAATCCTTTACCTTTGGGTGCCATGTGCTGCTTGTGGCACTAGGATTGCACAGCCTGCTCTGTGGGGAGGCTTTTGTCACAAAGCACCGTGAGACATAGTTGTTGCAAGGACAAAACATTGCATAGCTGCAGGTTTACATACAGGAGCAGAGAAGCAGCCAGGAGTTTTAGTTAAAGTATTTGAATATAAGACGTTTGATAAGAGAAACTGCAGAAGAGTCTCACAAAGCTTTGGATGAAGCAGTAACCTCTCAGGATACTAACTGTGGCAGCTACTCTGGGGTCCTAAGGGAGGAGTGCCACCGCCACAGAATGCACAGGAAGATGCAGCATCCCGCCCAGTGGGCCTTTGAGGTACAAGCCCAGGAACGCCAAACATTTCTGTCACTGCTGGATTTCTACCTCACTGAGCGACCTGGTAGCACTGCCAGTTTCTTGGAATTGCCTTGTTTGAGGCATCCATCTAATTTTCTATGCTCCTCCCATATGAATTCATACTGCCAGCCTGGAAATAGAGACTCCACCAGGCCAGTGGTTCCCAGGGTTAAGCCTTCTCACACCTCCCAGTATGCACATTACCAGAAAGCACAAGGATGTGCTCCCCTTTCCTAGTGGCAGCAGGACTTCAGTAGAGCTTGCAAAACACTTTGCAAGTCTCTGATGGAAGGTTCAATAGAAACATTATTTACTACTATATTTTCCTGGCGGCTTTCCTAGATCTTCCTTGGAGCAGATGGAGAATGAGCAGCATTAACACTGAAGCTGTGGGTGCAATCATTCACACATGCCTAATACTCCTCAGAGTAGCAATCATGTCTTTCAGAGCATGCTTACCATTGGTACTACAACAGCCAGAGTCCTTCCCTTACACACTAACCCAGAAGATGCTACTCACAAGTGTTCTCCTAGGCAGTTAGGAAGGAGCTCGTTGTTGTCACAAGCTGTAAGAGACCAGGGCTGAGAGTTACAGCAGAGGAGCAGTGATGAGGACAAATATGTGAAGTATTTTTCTCCACCCCCAGGGGACAGGTCACAATCCTATTATCACAGGGCAGGGGGAAGTGGGGAAGAAGCCTTTGAGTATTGTAATCAACCAACCTTGTGGGAACAAGGAAATACCCTTGTTTCTTGCAGAATAGTGTGAGCAACCAGGTGCATTAGGAATCCCAAATCCTCAGCACACATGACTCACCTTAAAATCCCCTCTGATACTTGCTCACCTTTCATTTCACAGCCCCTAACAGGCAGTGGGAACACGTGTGCTGTACCTGAGCCAGAGACACACTTTGCTCAGCCTGGGACGTCACAGCAGAAACCTTCCTGGAGAAGGTTTCTCTGGGTGTAACCACACACTGCCCTGCATGGCTGTGCTCAACCTGGAACAGAACTAGGAGCTTCCTGGATTAGCCCACCTTTCTTGTAAAAAGTGACAGAACAAATAGAAAAGGGGAAGAATGCTCAATTTGATAACAGTTGTATAGTGAAGGCTGTGGTTACAGCCATTTAAATGCATATCCATATGTGTATGCTAGCATTCCTTGCCCACAAGGACAAAGTTCCCAAAGCTAATACTCCGCAATATCCTGTACCTGCTGATTTTGTTGTGGCCATCCCAGCCAGGCAGGCAAGCAAAGTGTCAGCCACTTGCATTTGAGCCTCATTGTTTGGCTCTAAGGACAACGGTGGGAATAAACCCCTAACTCAGCCTTGAAAAAGGCCAGTGCAAGATCTGTTCATAGTCTCTGCTGCAGGTGACAAACTGTCCTTCTGCAGGAGGGGTGGGACAGGGCATTGCCCACGTCCTGCATTCCCCTGAGCCACATCACTGTGCCTGCTCCTTCCGAGGGCAGGCAGCTCCCTCTCCTGGTGGGTGACCTTCAGCTCGCCTATGGACACGGTTGTGCGAGGACCAAGCTCCCCAGTCCCGTCTCCTGCCCGTGGAAGGGTGGCAAGCACAGACCGAGTTCTCTGCATAGAACCAACATCCTCCAAGCAAAAATCAGAAATGGAAAAAGAAAATAGAAGATAACATCTGGTAAATGTCTTTCATGTATGTCAGACAGCCTTCACCTGCAGTTGAACTTCAAGCCAGGTTAGTCATTTCTAGGTGAAGGCAATGCTTGGAGATAAGAGAGGTGGTGAGCTATCTGCACTTCAATCAGCCCCAGTGGATGGGGGGGCTCACTCTTCCCTATTCCACCTCTCCCACATACAGTGAGAAACAATCACTGCCACACAGTGCTTTTTGTGAATCAAGAAAACAACGTGCAGAAGCCCTCACACAGCAGATAGGGTCTGTGGCACAGAGCAATTAGATGACTTGCTGAAGGTCTCACTGTAAGTCTGCAGCAAAGCAAAAGACTGGATAAAGATGGCAAATGTCAGGAATACTCCTGTGCTTTCCCCAGGGGACTCTCTAAAAACCCAGGCTATCAAAATTCACCTCCATGAGTTTTCCTAGGCATGGAAAAAAGATAGTTTCCTTGCTAAATTCTGTTCTTACCTCCACTTTTCCAAATGTCCATTCCTCCCCTGACCTCTAGTGGTTTAGGCTTTGTCTGAAGCAGGAGACTGAATGAGCTGAAGTGAAAAGTGACTATGATAGTTCTGGGCCAGTAAAATGAAGTCTCTCTTTAGTAAGAACAAGCACATGAACAGAAACTGAACCCTAACACCCTCCAAATGACACTTGGAACTGGTAGAGTTTGAACGGGACAAGCCCAGTTTGGGTTTACTATTTGTAAGCCTGTTTCTGTAGAAAACAAAGAAGGTTTTTTGGGAGGAAATATTAACCTTGGGTTAGCCCTTCCAAAGGTCAAGCACCTGCAGGTTTCTAAGGAATTGGGCTTCTCTTCTTGCAGATGAAACATGGAAGGGGGAAGAATTCAGGAGGTGCCTACAAACCTCAGGTAATACAGGGACATCAGAACTTGGGACAGTCTCCTCAAAGACATACATCAGCATAACAGTAGCCAGTTAACACCTGTAACATGTAAAATATCCTGTAACCCAGACGTGATGGCCTATAAAATATCTTCACATGGGTAAATGGATAGAACACATCATGCTTTAGTTCTGAGCTTTATGGGTGGAGGGTGCTGCTGCATTAAGTGCGTAGGATACTTTATAAAGACATAAGACTTGAACCAGAACATGCTGATATCCACTTTCTTTAATGAATTAATACAGTGCTTGTAAAGACAACTACAAGGTCATTGCACCTCAGCTCTAATTGCTATATGCCACAAATACAGATATGCCAGCAGAAAGCCAGGAACTTTTACCATCATAAGTTGGGCCAAAACATCTTCTTCCATTTCATCTCTATATCACAAAAATCCCTTCCTATACATCTGCCACTGCAGATAGAGCCCAGACAAAGGAAGAAGCCTGGCTTGCCTATCCAGATAACTTGCAAATAGTCAAAACATGCTGTTAGCTGCGTAATATTTTCCTATTGCCTTGGTCTTGAGGCCATTCAGGGAGTGACTGCACTGCTCTGTAAGGGATCCAATGCACATGAGGCCCTATATGCTAAATAATTAATGCTGAACATGTTTACAAATTGAATTTTCCTTCTGCTGTCTCCATGTATTTCACTCCTTGATGATGAGGGACCTTACTGGGCTGTTAAGTTCTAACACTTCACCCTGGCAGCTGACCTTGACAGCCCGCATTGTGAGGAGCTGGGGATACCACGCACAATAAGTCTTACAGGAATACTGGAATTGCTCCTACTACTGCTGCTACCTCAGAAGTTGTGCTAGATGGGCCCTGCCAGCACAGGAACTGGTAGTCCAGGAACCTGCTTTGGCCACTACTGTGGTGAAATACACCATTTCCTATCCAGTTTCCTTGGCAGACTCATTTCAGGGTAAAAAGCAAAGAGGATGCTTATCCTCTTCTAATTGGGAAATGGCAAGTGCCTTATAGATGCTGCTGGATGCACTGGTAAGTGCCATTTCTCTCCTGGGAGTGCTTCCTGCATGCCTGATATGGTCACTTAGATGGTGTAATTTGTTTTTTTGGAGCTGCCTTATACATACATACATATGTATGTATCTGTTATTTTGGATCAATACATCACAACAGATCAGGCAGAGCAAATAGAAGCATCTAGAAAAAGCAGTATGAGCAGATGTGGAATTCAAACTCAGTCCAATATGTAGTTCAGTGCCATATGAAACACTAGTATTCATGCATACATTTAACTTGAGACCTCTAGTGACCCTCAGTCTTCTGCATGAACAGGTATCTCCCCTAAAGTTCTCTGGATCTAAGGAAAGAAAATGTTAAAATGGCAAGATAGATGTAACTTGCTGTATTTGAAGCACCAGAAGATTCCTAACTGGGTTACTGGCCTTGTAAGAGTAACTCTTGCTCCTTGCAGAAACACTTGCAGGCCGAGCCTTCATTACCAGTGTTTTGGAGTAACACCACATGGGATGCTCTTACCCAAAGTCACCTTTTTTTCCTCCCCTCTATCAGTACCAGCAGAGACTCATTGCTCCACTAGCTAAAGCAGTCCTTGCAAGAGGAACAGGGATGTGGGAAAGATCATGGCAGAAACAGACTCTGCCTTTTCTAACCAGGACTAGTTCCAGGTGGTCAATGCCTTATAATTTGCTATTGACTTAGAAGTGGATTTCCCATATCTCCTTGTACTGAGGATGCAGTAAAAAGCAAGAGAAAGGTGGGCAAAGGAGCCTGGAAAAAGATGTTGTATTGCTCAGTAAGAGGCTAAGCCAGTCTTCCCTGTTATTTTTAACTCCAAGGACCTGCTCTCCTTCCCAGCTCCAAGTCTGGAGTTTCAGCCAAGAAACAGATCCCGGGCTGCCTTCTGAGCCCTTACAGGCAATGCCCAAAGCATTAGGATAGCAGCAGCAGTCTTTGCATGCTTGTCAGTGGTGCTAAGAATAAAACTGTTTGCAGGAAGGAGGACATTTATGAACTGAAAGAGCAAAAACTTTCACCTAACTTTCTCTGCAACCATCCTTCAAACTCTGTTCCTGCCATCACAAGATATTCCTTAAAGAAAGGAGAAATTCTCTTCCATTATAAAATATGTTTCCTGATGGCAGAATAAGAGACACATGTAGAAGCTGAGGTAACAGCCATTCAGTTTGCTTTGAGCTGCACATTAGTCATGTACCTAAAGAACATCCAAGTGTCATATAGGACTTGGCAGGTATCATTTAACACCAGATAGGTAACAAAATAAATCAGGCAGAGGGGTTGGGTGCATGGAGGAATACAAAACATGCCAGCTTTCCCACAGAAATCCTGCTACCTATTAGAAATAGCTTTACAACAATGCTTTTTTCCTAGTTTGCCTTCATCTATGGATGTTCCCAGAAGAGATTGATACTTTCAACTTCTACCTGAGCCATCCAGATGGGCAGCAGCCACCTTATTTCCCTAAAAGCTAAAGTTTCTTCCACACATCTTGATCCTCAGCCCAGGTTTGCGGGAGTGGAAACACAGCCAGATCCTTCCAGGCATTTCCAGATGACATTTTTCAGCTCTGTCCTTATGTTGTGACCATCCTGTAGTTCACTTTCCCTAGTTCTTGGATTCAGATGGACAGAAATTGCCAAATCCTCATCAGTCCCCACTGCCCCTCAGACAAGCCCCCCTGCATCACGTGCAGAAACCCCAGAGACACTTTGTTCCTAAACCATCTTATTCCTGCCCTGGTTTGTTACTGCAGGGCTGCCCTTAGCCATATGTGCCTTTGGAAAGGGACAGGATGATTCACACTTAGGGCTGAGTGAGATTTTCACATGCATTGATTTGTTTTTCTTGTTTTCTCATCTGCTATTTTTTCTTTTTTTTTTTTTCTCAAGACACTTCTTTGAGGCAACTAAAATGATTTGGTTTAAAAGTAACCTCAGTTAATTATATGTCTATCCCTGGCTTGAGTGAGGGACAGGTAGAAATGTCACCACTCTTAGAGCCACTCACAGCTTAGCAGCTGAAACAGAGCCAAACTGCTGCATCCAGTCCCTTGCCATGAGGGCTGACAGCCACCCACTACACATTCAGTCCAGAGGAATCCACAGCACTGACACCACACACCCCTCCAAGGCAGGCCCCACATTTGACAACAAGGCCATGTTCTGAAGACCACAGAAAAGGTCAGGTCACTGCAAGTGTCTTTGGTACCTGAGAGGGCATTTTGGAATAAGGAGCATCCTGACAGTCCTAGCAAATTGCTGTGCTATGGGGGAAACACAAGCTCCAGCAGTACCAGTTTATTGGGACATCGACTTTTGTTCCTATCCTGAAATGGATAACCAGTTCAACCTTGAATACCACAGGATACATCATCCAAACCTAAAAGATTTCAGCATCACAGCAGC
The DNA here is from genome assembly GCF_004027225.2 of Strigops habroptila. Lineage (NCBI taxonomy): Eukaryota > Metazoa > Chordata > Aves > Psittaciformes > Psittacidae > Strigops > Strigops habroptila. The sequence continues at coordinate 4,782,002 of NW_022651054.1, read as the reverse complement.
AGCCTTTGCAAGAGATTTAAGGTGGGTCTGTATGCATTTTACTAGCCAGCAGATATCTTGATTTCCAAGAGGATCTACAGAATTAGATCAGTTAATGCTGCCAGTAACATTTCACTGCTACACATTACCAGAGACCCAGACTCTGATCCAAACCTCACATCTACCAGAAGACACCCACTGGCCTTCTTTAAAGTCAGGCAGGTTCCCCAAGACTTGAGATTTTCTAAATGCACCTAATGGGAGCACATGCCTCAGTCATTCATGCTGTGGAAAACATCACTTCTCCCAGGCCACTGCATTTTGGTACTAGACCTCATTTTCTTGCTGTTATTTACAGGGGCTTCATTAGCTCAGCTGCTGTCCAGCTCATGCTCTTGGAGGTACTTCACTTCACAAACACTCAGTGACATGGGTGTCCCCACTGGCATCATGACCGTATCTCAGTGACATGGATGTCCCCACTGGCATCATGACTGTATCTCTGGTGCATTGGGGAAGGAGTGAAGTGCCTCAGTAACTTAGAATAACTCCTTATAAAAAAGAAATCTTGGAGGAGAGCCTACCGAGCCCATTGAGGAGTTTTCCAGGAGGAGACTGCTGTCAGCTTGGGCGTCACTGGGGGGATACTGCTGTCTATTTAACATGTACAGCTCATCAGCACAGAAACATAGGAGACCAAAACCAACAGCCAGAATTAAGAATGGAGAAACAATCTCTTTTCTTGCTTTTCATACTTCTGTGGGGCTCCTGTTCAGATCTATTTTGACATGATTGCTTTGGGGTTTAATGCTAACAAGGATAAATTTAATTGCAATCTTTCTATTCCCTCTGAAATCATAAGGGATGTAAATAATTTGAAGGGAATAATCTTTTTCACTGCACTTTCCCAGAAAGAAAACCAGTGAGGGAAGAACCATCCATACATTGGTGGTGATAAGACATCCTCCAGAGAGGTAAGCACTTTACACCAGAAGGCACTGAACTAGATCAGCAGCGTTCATTTACATGCAAGGCTCCCAAAGACTGGATTTGGGAAGTCTTCCAGCAAATGAAGAGATTCCCTGTGGTCACTTCAAAGTGGTACACAGTGATTATTTTCCTTTCTCTTTCCCTGTTTCCATGAGTCTGGGGTTACTGCAGGTATGCTGCCAATTCCCACTTATTTATCATTTTACCATCTGCTTCTGGGAACTTTTGTTTGTGTCAGACACTTTGGACTTTTATTACCCACAGTTAATGCAACTATCTGGGATTTTCTCCCTCTCTGTTCTCCCCTCCTTTTCTTCCAGTCCTGAGCAAGCAGTAGTGGAACAGGACAGAAAAGAATGATCCTGTATTCACAGGGTGCCTTTACTTACTGTCTCTTACTTAACAGAATCTGTATCAACACATCATGACATACCATAGCATCAGTTATTTACGTATCATGTGTGTATTTCAACAGGTTTCCCTGTTCATAAAGGATTTCTGATTACCCTTCAATTTTGTTGCTAAGAGCCATAATCCACAACCTTTCCACAACAAGTGGAACTTCTTCACATTTACAGGGAGATGCATAGACTGGTGTCATCATCATCATCAAGACAGGTTATCTTTGAGACAGAAATTAATCCCATGGCATGATTTTCTGTGCTATGAAGACATGGTTACAAGGACACACAGAGAGACACTTTTCTAGATAAAATTAGCCCAGCAGAAAAAGCATAATAGAAAACAATATGTGAGGTGAAACAGGGTTACTGGATCTATGCAGGTGGAAGGAGAAGAAACTAAAAGGTCAGGATATCCCAGTTCCAGATGGAGCAGCAGCCATGGAGGCTGCCAGCACTGGCAGGGCACATTTGGCAGCTCTGTTTTAACGCTTTGGATGGAGTCCACAGAGCAGCTCCTGCCTATGTGCTGGCTCTTCCCGTGCCCCAGTAAAGCAGCAGCCAGGGCCAGTAAGAGGCATCAAGGGTGAACTTTGAAAAAGAAATGCAAAATAAATATATGAAAAGCTTCTTCCTACATGTACTCTTACTGCCAGAGAGTTGCTAAAGCAGAGTTACCCGCTGCATGCCTGGCCTTTAGCTGGCAGACCGAGCACCCACATGCAGCCAGTAGAGTTGGTATGTTTTTTAAACAAAAAGAGATGAAAGATATAGATGCATTTACTGGTTGAGAACAGCCACATGGCAATTCAACTCTGGCTTCCCTTCACTCCAAGTTTACAAGCATGTTCTCACTATCCCTAAAGATAAATAGAAGTACTGCCATTACAGAGCTTTATCCTGAAACATCCTATCTACAAAGGGATGCTGGTAGAACAGTAGATTTCTCATGGCATTTTGTTTTGATGACCCTTCTATACTTAGTGACAGAGATGACAGCTCTTCCTCAAACTATACACAAAGCTTTCACATAATAATGCAGAAAGGTAAGAGTAAAGTTTACTGTCCATTACAGATTTTTGCTTGTTTTTAAACAACTCTGCTTACAATGAGAAGGTTCTTTCAAAACCAGTTGCAAGCTGTTGTCCTGGGTTCAGCTACAGCAGTCATTTTTTCTCCTTCTTAGTAGCTGGTTTTTGACTTTCAGCCTGGGAACAACGCTGATAACACTGATGTTTTTAGTTCTTGCTAAGTAATGTTTACTCTGACCAAGGACTTTCTCAGTCTCATGCTTTGCCAGGGAGGAGGGGAAGCCGGGAAGAAGCAGAGACAGGACACCTGATCCAAACTAGCCAAAGGGGTATTCCATACCACAGCACATCATGCCCAGTATATAAACTGAGGGGAGTTACCTGGACGGCCCAGATCACTGCTCGGGTCGGGCTCGGTATCGGTCAGCAAGTGGTGAGCAGTTGTATCCTCTCCCCGTGTTATTTTCCTGATCATTATTATTATTGGCAGTAATAGCAGCAGTAGTTTTGTATGGTACTTTAGTTACTGGACTGCTCTTATCTCAACCCGTGGGAGTTACGTTCTTACGATTCTCCTCCCCATCCCTCCGGGAGCGGGGGGAGGAAGAAGGGGGAGAGTGAGTGAGTGTCTGCGTGGTTCCGAGTTACCAGCTGGGCTCAAACCACAACAGCTGTGAAGTGCATGCATTTAACTCCAAAAAGCACAGCTTGTATTGCAGGGCTCTTCATTTGTGGGAAGTCATGGTGAGGATGCAACTGGCTTTTATAGGTGACAAGGATACCTTACCCTCAATAGCCACAAGCATTCCAGACTTCCAAATGCCTCACCACTGAGTTGCAGGGGAAAAAGGTCAGTGAAGAGAAGCTGCCTGGCAGACTACCCTCTAGACTCTGGGTGTAGGCATGGTTTCACAGCTAGCACTACACCCCTGCGCTTAACAGAAGTGAATTAGTAAAGGAATAGAAAGGGAACACATAGTTTGCCTGAAGGCTAAGGCAGCAACTCTCCTCTTTTGCTATACAGGAAGCACAGGGGCTAGCAGGAGCACTGCTCACAAGCATAAATCCAAGCCTGACAGATACATGCTGTGGGAGCTAATAAGGGGTTTGCTAAAATATGTATGTGCTCTAAATAAAATATCAAATGATATAAATACATCTCTGTCCCAATTTGCTCTGCTCTGTCGGGAAAGCACAGCGGTCTGTATAGCTTCACAAGGGCTTTCTTCTGCATGACACTGAACTTCAGTCTCAGCTGGTTTACTCCTGACAGCTACATGACAGGAGTTTTTTTTCTGACATGTATCCATCAGCTTAGGTGTTTCCGGCACATCTGTCCCCATTAAAGTCCTAGGGTTGCTTCTGAGCTTATACTGTCGTGCAGTTCTTTGCTTTTAAATGGACCATCATGAGCCAAACATGCAGGCTCTAACTTTAAAAATCCCTTCAACTCTCTGGTTCTACACAATGGAACTTCCTCAGTACACGATAATATAGATCTGCATGGGGGTTTTAGTGAGGTCTCTTACAAGGTAAAGGTCAGTGCACATCAAGTAACAGCAGGTACGAATGTCAGAGAGCTCCACTGGTCCATTTACACTGTACAAAGGCTTATGTCACCTCAGTCCCCGCACAAAAGGGGATTTGCAAAAGCAAATCCTGTAAGACACCAGGCAAAGTCTCATGGATCTGACCATTTACCAAAAGAGGGGGTGATGCAGCCAGGGCCTTTTTACCAGCTTTGAACACTGGGAAACATCAGAACACTGTTGACAGAAGTATTCACCCCCACAACTCACTTGATGTAACAGGGTCCTGTTCTCCTCTTCACGAATCCAGCTGCCTCAGCAGAACTTGGCTAACAGCAGACATGGCCCTCTATTCAATAGCAGATTCTCTGCTCTTCCTCTCATGCCTGGTCCCAAGGGCAATAACTGACATTTTCTGTTAAGCGTCTTTTCATCTTATGATTTGGCTCTCAGAGCTACACCTTTATAAAACTGAAATTTATCTGCCTTTTCAACCCCTCCAATATAGGGGCATGTTACAGTGTTTCACCTGATGTTTCCTGCCAGAAGTTACTCCTTTAAACTAGGGCTTTTGAGGGACTGATGAAGTCCAAGTTATCCGATGTTGACTGACAGGAAAGTGAGCTTCCCAATGTAATAAGAGGAGTGCCCTCGTATGCCATAAAGTTGAGAGGCAGAAGGATTCAGATACAGCTTTTCTGTGTCAGAACTGGGATTCTCAAGGCATCTCCAAAACTTTTGGCCTTCAAGTGCAGTTTGTGAAACCTCTAAGTGCAATGGAAGAACAGAGTTGTTCATATTTCTTTTTGTATTAGTACTTAGATAGGAAAATGTAGCAGGACTTGGACACTTTGCCTCTCAATGCTCAAAGGGAAGCAATTTGCTGAGTAAGAATATGTAGACTTTCTACAGTCTATTTTCATAGAAGAGTCAAAATGTAAGGAAAAAAGTCAAAATTCCAGGGATGAATCCTTTCCTGAAATTCTTTTTTAAATCTAGAAAAAAGCCTATTAAAAATTGGTCCTCCCCACAAGTAATATGCGGAAGTGATCTCTCTGCTCTGCCTGCAATTATCCTTCACTACTCCTACATACCACATGGACACACATATATCTAGTTGTCCCCAGAAATTCAAGGGACTCATTTCAAAATAAGCTGAGATCTGTAGAAAGTCTTTGTGCTGCCAAATTCCTTCAGTTTACTGAAAGGAATGCTCAGTTATCCCTGCCCCTGGAAAAGGCTTGCTAGCCTTGCCTCATCCAGGAGGAAAACCAGTTATTGAATCAGAGTAAAAGTGAGCAGGACTCCACTGAAGGGTCTGTCATGGCACTGTCAGCACAGCAACAGGAGTGTCCAGGTTACTCCTAGGCAGAGGTGGCTGAAGAACCCATACACAGAGTGCTGCAGCTGGAGTGCTGAGCCCAGCTTCATGTGTTTAATGAGGCTTTGCTGGCCACACATCGAGCACCTTCGGCTACACACAGTGTGTGCTCAAGCATCCCACACTCATTTCCACCTGTAATCCAGGCCAAGTGCACTGGTAACAAGAAGCAATTAACTGCCTTGCCCTCCCACATTCCCAAAGGAGCAAAGTCTCCATGCAAGCAGGAACGTAGTTGTGCAGGATACCCAGCAATGAAAAACAAATTCCTCTGGCCACCTTCCTCCCTAAATCCCAGTACCTGTGAGGAAAAGAAAGCTGCAACAACATTTGACATCTCAAAGATTCATGTGAAATAACTCCTGCTTACACTAAATCAGCTTTGCATGGTTCTTGTACACTCAGGCTAGGCAAGTATTACATTTACATGAGGTACATCTATCTCCAAAGCAGATCATTGCCCTTCACTTGCTGCATTGACAATAGCTTTAATATTTCTAGGCTGTGATGCCTCCTCGCTTTGTTCCACTCTCCCGCTAAGTAAATTGCAGAGAGAAGAACCTCTTGCTTTGATTTCTCTGTAGATGTGAGGCTGAACTGTTTTCATTATTGCCACTAAGTTATAAGCCCTGTAAAGTGGCTGCTGTGCCTTAAAGCATGGACACAAATTCTGTACTCACTTTTCTATCCAAATAAACTCCTTTCAGCTGTTACTGGTTCCAGCTAAATCAAAGTTAAGGTAAAAGCACCCACCCAGACTGCCATCCTGGCTCCGCTTCTGGGAGTACACCAACCCTGCAGCCAAAGTCCTTGATGCTCTGCTGTCAGAGATGCTGCAAGTGGTGCAAGGCAAGCCAGAGTCCAAGCCAAAACACTTCCTCGCTGGCTGTATGCACCCCCAGTCTCAGTGACTGAATAGCCATGGGAGATGCCATGCTGACAGCATAGGAGCATGACTGTTCCTGCAGCCGTGAGGCTATGGGAAACAAATTCAGCCTGTGAGAGCTGCTGAAGGCCTCGGATAGTGAACCAGATGGACAGACAGATGCGTACCACTGCTGCACAGCACCCGGGCAAGGGAAGCAAAAGCATTTCGCTGTGATTGGAATCAGCGTTAGCGATGATTTTCACAGATGCTGATGCCAAGTGGTTTAAAGATGTCCCACTCCCCCACCTCCATTTAGTCCAGTTGGAAGGCTATTTTATTTCTTTGCACTACTGTCCTTAAACATCTGAACTGAGCACCACAATGTGTGTTCTAGAAATGAAAAGGGTGCCTAGTGTTCATCAGTACTGGCTCAAGTTGGCTTTTAGCAGAGATTTAGATGGAGGCTCACTGTCAGACTGTCTGCTGCCCAGTTAAGTCCTCTTCTGAGCACATGTCTGAGCTATGAGGCTAATTTCTGAAGACACTGAGAGGATTTTACCCAGGGTCTCTCAGCCATCAAGCAGCAGGAGGTACGTTACCATGGACCAACTTGCAAGAAAATAGCTTAGATTTACAGTGCAACTGAATGAAGTGGGAAGTTCAGCAGCTCCAGGTGTGTAGCCTGAGTAAGCTCCTTGCAACAGGGAGCAAGAGCAAGTGAAAACTGAGAAGGAATGTCTCCAGGATTGTGTACGTGTGTGTCTCATTTTCCTAGAGATTTATTATCTATTTAATATTAAGGATAGTACATTTAATCTAAATTGTTATCATACTTCTATGAGTATAAAACAAATATGCTCTGACTCACTATATAAATGGAGAGAAATCTAAATCCATTTGCAACTAATCTTGTGCAGATACAGAAAATTACATTCCTGTAATCCTTTACCAAAATATTTATGTTCATGCTGTTGTTTGTATGTCTTTACTCATGTGAAATACTACTAAGTCTTCATGATGACATGATGCCAAATGCTCATATTGTGCTGAAAATTGAGTGAAGTGAGATGTCTGGTTTACACACTTCTAGAGCAAAAACCAACAGAAGAAAAGGGGGGGGTGGGGGAGGGGGGAACCAGACACCCAAAAGCTTTGCTGTAGCAGTCAAAATAAATAAAGCAAGGGAAAGATATCAGGCATGTACAGCACTGTGCACTAAAGATTGCATTACATGGTTGAGCACATACAGTGAATACTCCCAAGGGCTCTTTACCCTTCCTGTAGTTCAATCAGCATCCTTGAATAAGGTTCAGATACAGCTCCGCTACATGTGCTGCAAGGGAGAAGGCAGCTGGAGGCCAACCCTTTGTCCTGTGCAGGGGGTACCTATATTGTAATGCTGGTTGCAAGGTAAAGCATGATGGGGAGCTGCTGCTCCCAACCCATACAAGTAGGGAAAGCCTGTCCATGTTGATTCCACCTCACAGAGCTCACTGGCAACTCCTGAACTAGTGCAGATCTGTTAACAGCCTGCACTAGCAGGAGAGCCAGCATTGCTTACCTCCATCTGCAGCAAAGGATGATGAAACCACAGCATGATCCCTGCTGTGCCTCTGGGGCAGCAGAACTGGCACCTTTCATCTCACACTGGACATCCTAACACAGCTCTGCCAGACTGGCTGGGGAACATCCCTGCACACAATATCCCTAGTGGCATCTTTAACAATCATTTACAGGACAAAGAGGAAAAAGCATTCCACATTTGTCTTTTATGTGGAAATATGGCATAATTGGCTTGTCCATTTGCAGAAAAAGCTAACTGGTGTTTTACTGCCATGCTTCCCCTCCCCATGTTTTCCATTTCCACATACACTCACAGATATCAGATCACAGAACAACTGTACTAGTCCAAAACTCAGAGGCTTTTTGAACTCCTAAAACATTAGTTCTGCTTAAAGTATTAGGCTAAAAAACCCCCAAACCCAACAAAACTCCCCAGCAAAATTCAAGCAGCAGAATCAGCACTACTTCACTGCTTGCTAAGTTGTGTGGTAACTATTAGATTGCTGCACAGTACCAGAACAAGATTTGAGGGAGCATGGATGCTTCTCTCAGGTCAGAGGTGATGGGTGTATTAGCTTTGGCACATCTTTCTTACCCAAGAACTGGAGTATGCTGATCTAGAAGGGAAGGATGACAGGATTTACACACTTACACTGGGCCATTTTGTTCTCCTCTCACTGGTCACAGAACAATAAGAGTCCAGCATCCTCACAAAGCCCACCTCTAAGTGTCTGGTTTTGGCCATGCATGTTTGAAAGTGGCAGCCTGCAGGGAGAACATGTTGAGGAGTTTATTTTTCTCTTATTCAGAACCATACACTCGAACAGTTTTACAGCCATAACCAAAGACAGCAATCAATGGTCAGTTAATTTATGCATTTAATTCCAGGATTCGACCTGGAGATGGCAGGAACACAGAAATTCTGCCTCAATGTCTGGAGAAAAGCCATTCCAACACCTTAGCATGATCTAAGATCACTTAGAAGTCTTTCTACTGTACGACAAGTAGAAAGGGGCTGCAGCTATGAAAAAATACCCACCAGGACAAAGCAGACTGACTAAAATCCAGATTCTGGCTAGACAGGTGCATATAACTAAAGCACCTCACTGCAAAGGATTTATCCCTTGACTTCTTGGCATGAGGAAGAGTGTGGACTAAATGTGCCTCTAGAAAAAGGAAGCCTGGAAACTGTGCAAACTCACCCTTTTCGTCAGATGAGAGACACCCCATCAGGCCAGCGAAACCAGTCGATGAGACATGGTGTTTGTTCACTCAGAAATCAATGTTCTGCCATCAGGGATGGAGGTGTCCTCCGCAGGAAGCTACAGCTTCAAAACAACTAATGGTGTGAGTTGAAACCGTAGTAAGTGTGTGTTTGACTGCCAAAGAGGTCACATAAAGGTCCTCCAAAGCTGCCCTTCACATGATAGTGCATCTGGCGAGAGATGCAAGTTGAGGGATGCCGCAGTATCACACCTGCTTTAGCTCACAGGTTTTTCACCAGTGTATCTGCATTTCTAAAGCCAAGTTCCATAAACAAGCAAGTTTTTACTGTTCCTATTACCTTTTGATTTGCATACAAACCATTACAAACAAAACCATTATAAGCTATTTACATACATAATATATGAAATTCCTCCATTGCATCTTCATGACCTTGACTGTTATCTGTCCTGCTGCTCTTCTATAATTTGAATTTATAAAGCCATCATTTTCATCCTCCAACTATTTTGCCCTGCCTAACTCTCAAGTACCTCCTTTTCATTAAGGCATCAGGGGTCCTCACATGTGGTTGACATGTGCTCGAGGCACATTTACCCAAGGCAAAACTGAAAACTCCAATTTGCATGTCATGTAGCATCTCATCTGTAGTGCCAGGTACCTAAAGCTAAATACAATCAAGACATTTCTTTTCCAAGACTGTGTTCTAAACCTCACTGTTCCAATTCTCAGCTCTGTGGAAGGGAACAAGCAAAACCTCCACAATTAGCCTCTTGAAATAGGCTCATTTATATCAAGAGCATATGAAAGTACATCTGAGATGAGCACCCTTAGTTGAACAGAGGATCAATGCCTCAATGCATATCAGTAGTGAGACTAGTAGTTAAAAGAACACTGGTTTGTAATGTGGTTGTATTTATGACAACGCTTACTGCAAATGCTGCTTAAATGTGTTGTCCCCTTAAAGACAGTTCCTGACTTTCTGATGACAGTTCAGACTGGTAATATATCATGTTTAGACTGCTGGGAAATACTCAACAAATATAATCCAAGTTTTATGTCTTCTTACTGTACATTCCGTGTGCCTTCCACTAGCAAAGAAAACCTGGAGTGCCTCAGTGTGAGATCCTGCTACATCTCTGATGTTACAGTCCAGTAATGTCTTCCAGTGCACACATACAGCTGACCTGGCTGTGCTGAAGCTGAAAGGCTACTTTGGCGTCAAATAAAACACTTCTTTACATCATGTAATTTACCCAGGGAAATGAGGGTGGCAAAAGATTTAACAGGCATTAAGGAAAAGCTATAGATAGATATAGGTAAAATAAATTCCTGGTGACATAACCAGACAGTGTCTAGGTGAGACAAACCTGCCATAGTTCTCCTTTTTGGGGGCAAAATTAATCTCTCTTGCAGAACAGCTGAGCAAGTGTGTTCACCCCTTAGGATTACCTGAGAGATGGAATTGGTCTGCTGAAAATTCTGGCCTTTTGCTTGGATCCTGCCACTTGCAATTGTTCTTATGCTTCATAAGCTTCTCCAGCACAGAGCGTAGGAAGAACATCCCCATCTGTCACTAGGGCAAAACATTCTCCTGGAGAAATCCTACTTTGGGTGAGCTTTCAGAAGGGATTGTATTCCCATGGCATGCTGTAATGATCTGTAGTGATGCAAATACCTGTTACACAGGCACGGCTGCATCCTCACAAGACTAGTAAGAATATTGTGAGTTTATGCATAGAGAAGTCCCAGTTATCCTTTAGCAGAATTCCCCTGAGTGTCTATTGGGATTGTTTTACTCAAAACATGATATACCCCACAGTGTATCCTTGCCTCTGCCAGTGATGATCCACCAGGGATGCCAAAATTAAGAGCAATAGTCAACAGACAAAAAGCAGAAATCATAATTTAAAGAAATACCCCCAACGTATCACAAGAGTTTTACTCTCACCTCATTCTAGTGCTCTGTTGGAATCATTGCAACTCATCTTAAGTGTGGCTGAACCCCAGATCACTGTTTTCCAGCCAAAGTCACATACCCAGTTCCCTGTCCCCAGTACAATTCGGGTATCCTCCTCTTGCTCAAATGCTGGACACATGGGACACAGCAAGAAACCACAGAAACACTTCACCTGGGAACATATCTAGGAGAATACCTGGATATAGAATTAACTTTTCACAATGCAGAGCAGCACAACTCCAAAGAGAACCCCTCCTACAATACTGCTGCCATGAAAGCTTAAGTAAATCAGCCTCAGACACATCCTACCCAGGGTACAAGACATTTCTGACAGCAGCTCTCAAACCCACCTATTTTAATATCAGAAAATGAAGTTTTATTGAAGTCTTTTTCCATCGGTCTCTCCATGTGAGACTTTATCCTGTTTCAGGGCACTCCCTATTAGAAGAGCAGTTAAGCATTGCAAAAGTCACTTAGAAGACACAGGAGGAACTCCTTGGACCACATCTTTCAGATGTTTAAAACAACCTAGCATAGCATGGAATCAAATATTCACTATGCCCTGGAAGGATGCATGGGATCACTTGAAACCATCAAGAGGACAGCCTCTCTAGCATTTAAGTAATTACTTGATTTCTCTTGCTACTGTCTGGAAAACAAATCCTTCAACAAAGATGGACCTGAGTTTTGTGCTTTATCAGTCAGGACTAATTCTGTGGTTTTCTTGCTCAGACTTTACCTTGCTGGTCCGCATATCCCAGCCACCCTTTATCCCAGAGCTCACTGCATCTTTAATCAGCATTTCAAAATCCCTGTGCATGGAAAACACTACAGAAAGTGACAGGGCTTCTTTTCTGATTTTCTTTTAAATGAACTGCTGTTGTGTTTCTTTAATAGGTTTAGTTCTCACCAGTGCCCAATTCTTAGTGATTTGTTAAGTCTAATTAGGCAGTATTCAAATGTGCCATGCATTCATTTGGACATTGCCCAAATCCCACACAGATTTCACATGAAAATGGTTTATTTGAATTTTAAACACAGTCTGTTCCACCAATTCTGACATAGAATTGGTGGAACAAGCTCACAAGCCATTAAAGCCATAAAATGCCAGTTGACCTCACATCCCACAATGGTAGGGCATGAACAAAGCTATTTACTTTATTAACTGATGCTCAGAAGCAAGAGGTACATGCACACTCTGATTCTGTATCCTTTGATTGCTCCAAGATTTGGGTGAAGTCCAGATGCTTGACTGCTTTAGTCTGTACAGAACTGTTGGCCATTCCAGCACAGCAGCAGAGCCCGAGATTCCCCACTGCCAGAAAGCACTCCAGCTACAGAATACAAATGATCCTGCCTGCTTCACCTGTTTAATATGATAATAAAGTCACTTTAGCTAATGGGTTTTAAATACATCTTTCAGGGTAGTCTAGACAACTCGCAGACTACTCCTTAGCACTGCCTTCATAGCAACGAGGTACCTTTTCTAGTTCTGTGCCAATTCGTATTGGAGAAGCAGCACAGGCTGATCAGAGCTCAATGTAACCAGCTAAAGCCAAGCATCAACCTCACTCCTCCTCTCACTGATGCTACCTGTAGCCAAGGTTTTGCCTCCACTAGGATCTCTATGCTTAAAAAAATGTAAAGTCCCCTTTTTGAGGTGAAGGATCATTCAAATACACCAGCCTTTCTGGGATCACCCATTGCCTGTGGCACATAGATCTGTGGACATTAGCTCGTCTAGGCTAGGAATGTGTGGGATGGTAGCTGGCTATGGATGTTAGCATAGCAAAAGAAAAGTGCATTTTAACACATGCATTAAAGTATGCTCTACCTCTGCTAATGCATTTGAGCAATCTAGCACAGGCACTGCCTCTTTGAGTCAGTCTAGACAAGGCCATAGAGACTCTTCGGAATCTGGGCTGAGCACTCGACATTCATTTCCTAGGATTGCAATAGATTTTAATGGAGCATGACAGCACCTTCCAAACACAGCAACCTGGGAAGTAAATATCTTGGGGTTCATATCAGGGTTAGCCCAACTCCTCTAACAACACTTCCTCCTCCAAATAACTGCAGAAATCATAGGAGAACAAAACCACCCAGATGATGGCAACAATCCAGGACAAGAATGATTAGTAAGATTACCTTAAGGTGGAAAGAAATGCAGGACTGCCAAGATCTTGACAAATAACAAGTCCTGCAGTTCCACCATTGAAGCTTCCATTAGGCAGCAATATTCAGAAAGGTGACAGATTCCTCAAATTATGCAACAGTAAATGAAAGGGAAACTATTTCAGCTCTGTGTCTCCACACAGCATCAGGAAAAGCAAAGCAAAAGCTCCAGGGGAAGTTGGGCTGTTTAGGCATGGTATGGAGCTCTTGTCAAAATGGGCATGAGAGCAGGAAGGGGAGGGGGCTTGGCACATCACCACAACCTGCCCTGGCAGCAGGATTCATTATATGCATCAGAATGAGATGAAAATTGCTTCATTTCTTTAGGTCCTTTGGGCCAGGGATGAGCCAATACAGGATTTCTTCTTTACTTCAACAGCAGAATTGCACATACATTTGAATTTAGGGGGTGGCAGAGAGAAGTTTCCAGGTGGGGAGGTGGAGAGACAGATTTGCTCTGGGTAAGCAAGCAGACAAGGTGCACAGGAAAAAGCCCTTTGCTTGTGCGCAAAGAACATCTCTCCAGCCCAAATGAAGTATTTTATTTTGCCTTTTTAATATGTAAAACTTAAAGACTGGCATTTTTTCCATTTCAAATTTTACAAACTTTTCTAAGCAAAAGTCAGGTTTTCATCTGGAAGTCTTATAGCAAAATGCTTTGGTATTTTAAAAGTGCTGTCCTTTTCCCTTCTGTCATTTTTAGCTAAACTTGTTTGCAAGCTGCTTCACTCCCTCCTCAGTGCGTTTGAAAGAACACAGCAGGGCAGGCATTTGGTGCTGAGCACAGCAGTGGTGTTTCTTATTGCAACTGTTCCCTGGGATTAATGCACGCTATAGTATGGACACATCCTCAGGAATCACTTCTGGTAACAGTTTTTTAAGCTACCAAGTATTACCCTGTATTGACACTCTATATCCTATCAGCCCCTTGCAATTCCTTCTTAAGTCTGTCTGAAATCCTCAGCACAACAGGATTAAGCCACCTGTACATAAGAGGAATGACAGAACAGCTAAAGCTCCCTGTATTTGAATGCACCTAATTGTGTCTTTATCATTCACATTTCTTCCACAACAACTGTCCTCCCAGCATAGTCTTTATCTGGATAGAATTAGGCTGGTAAGTGACAAAGAAGAAACTGAAGAGCTCAGTCTGGAGATGAAGCAAAAGCTATCATATAGCAGGAGCAGATGAGCAAGTTTTCTTCATGCAGGTGCCAGCTGTGAACACTCCCTACCAGGGAAGGGCCCAACTTCTGTGCACAAGGAGAGACAACACTCCTTGAGGGGCTGTCAATTTTTCCCCAAGAAATGGGCAGTGACAAGACAGCAGAGATCTCACTTTGTTGGGCTGATCACCCCTCAGGGTAGCTTCGCACTGTGCACTGACTCAGAAGATGACAGGTCAAGTCATCACCAAGTCCTGTGCCTTCTAGAGCATCATGCTAACTCATCTGTGCACTGCTGAGGCACCATCCACAGCATTCCTCTCAGTGCTACTCCAAGCTGCTCGAGGATCAGTTTCCCCATGAACTGCAGGAAAACACACACTTTTCTGGACAGAGGGAAGGGTAAATGCTCCATCCCTGGCAGTGCTCAAGGCCAGGCTGGACAGAGCCTCGGGCAACATGGTCTAGTGTGAGGAGAACACCTGATTGCTCTGGGGCCAACTTCTCTGTGGCCGAGGAGCAGCACATCAGAATCATAATCACAAGGAAGATCTTAAAAAAATACTGATTTTTCCCTTCACTCTCTGCATATTACTGAGGCATTTGGGAATGCTGATATCACAAGCAGAAGGGAAAAATCTTTCCCTTCAGAACAATCACAGCAGGAGCGTTCTATGTCTCCCTGTGAGAAAAATTGCTTTTATATTATACTTAATGACTGAGCTACCACACAGGCAATGTAACAGGCAAGAGGCATCTGTTGAGCTAACAGCAACGCTCTCCACTCATTTAGATTCTCCCCATCTCACGTAAATGTGAGCTTTCATGCCACTCCCAGTGCTGCAGAGGATCTGCCTCTCCTGGCATTCACCATCCCACTCCCAGCTGAAAAGCCTGTGGGAAGCAAAGGCAGAAGGTGAGTTTGAGTCTCTCACTCACATAAACCAGTGCCAAAAGGAGCCTAGAAGTTTAGATTTCTCATCTGATTTCTCAGCCTTCACCAAAACCACCTTTGCAGGCAAGCCTTGCCAAGGCTTCAAATCTTACCCAAACTAATCAATAAAAATTATGAAATCAGAAAAAATAGAAGCTGAAGAGAGATTAAAAAGCACAAAGCTGCTGCACCACACACACAGATGAGGCCACATGGATAAGAAAAATGCTTTGCTGTCTGGATGGAAAAAAATGAGGAAGTAATGGGATGTTTTGCAATGGAAGACCAAGTTTCTATGCCCCTTGCCATTTGTAGGTCAAGATCATCAAAACTCACTAAAGCAAAAAGGAAAGATGCACCAATGCTACTGGGAACAGGAGATGAAGACAAGGAAATAGAAATAGAGGTGGGGAGGCCTTTGACATTAGTCAGGAGAGAAAGGCCCTTTCTGTGGATTTAAATTAAAGCTGTGTAAAGAGGGATGGCTGTCAGTGCATGAAGAAGCCTGTCTGATACATTATGTCTGCAGCCCTTCGCTGGACCAGGGAAGGCAGAACTTTGCCAGACTATTGTGGCTAAATAATAATAACAATAACAACCACCACCAGAATAATTGTGAAATTAACTCACTTCCCAGGAAGTGAGTGAAGGAAGAATGAAGTGAGAGAAAAGGGGTTTAAAATTTGGGTTTGTTTCTCATTGTCCTACTCTGATTTGATTCATAATAATTTAAATTGATTTCCCCAAGTGAAGTGTGTTTTGCCCATGACACCACTTGGTGAGTGGTCTCTGCCTGACCTTATATCAACCCATGAGCCTTTTGTTGTATTTTCTCTCCCCTGTCCAGTTGAGGAGGACAGTGACAGAGAGGCTTTGGGGGGCACCCGGTGTCCAGACCCTGATATAACTGGTACCACACTTTTCTGGTACCAGTTATAGGCATGTTCTGTCTCCATTATTGAGCATAGACTGCCTCAGACGCAGGCAGGGAACAGCAGGACTACTTAAAACTAGGATATACCACTAGAACTGGGTCAAACCCAACCCATCAGTAGTGGAAACCCATTTAAAATGAGAAACAAATTTCAACTGCAGTGGGAGTAGCAGAAAACAGCATATTTGCACAACAGTGTTACATTCAGCATGGTATTTTATCCAATATTTTATCCAATTTGATGCCAACAAAGGGATCTGATGTCTCTGATCCATTTTGCCTCATCACTAGATGACCTTTGAAGGTCCCTTCCAATCCATACTTTTCTATGATTCTATGCTTCCACAGTGGAACTGCAGAGCAGGCAAAAGCAGGTCTAGTTTGGGTGCATGCCTGACCAGATAAACCAGACTTCCCTGCACTTCCCATGACCTTCTCAGCCTCTGGACTCCACCATGGCTGCAGACTGAGGATGCCAGCTACAGCCAGTGAGTGAACACTGTCAGGTACTAGAAGGATTTGCACTCTCAAAGGTAGTTGCTTCTCTCTTCCATAGCAAAAGCAAGTTTATTTCACGCCTGAGCACAGGCATACGTTTGTGTAGCAATCCAGACTGGATCTAACACTGTACCCAGCATGCAGCTATATCACTGTGTTGCCAAAGCCTCTCCAAGCCCCTCAGGTGTTGCTAATGATGAATGAAGCACTAAACTGTGTGTTCTTTTTGGCAGATATTGGACCACAATAGAGATGTATTTAACTTGTACCAGGCCACATCCTTCCCCTATTTACAAGGCACAACGTAGATAGAGGCAGCCAGCACAGAATGATTTTGTTTGCTGGCCAATAGTGACAGAATGTGAGTTTACAGCAGAGTGGTGCAGCCCTTCCCACAGAGGAGGGAGTGGAGGCAGCTCAGATAAGCCCCTGTCAGGAGGGACCAGAAGGTGTTTCCGCCTAACTTTGCTCTATGAACATGTTTGAAGGAGATGTGCTCAGGAGCAGGGGGGTAGCCCTCCTCCCGTGGCTGGGCTGGCTGTTCGTTACTCAGCAGCAGCCCTCCAAAGCACATCTTGAGCTTTCAGGCTGCGTCCTGCTGCGCCGTCTGCTTCAGTTAGCTGTTACTGTGTTCCCTTCAGGACAGCACTCTCTCTTACTCCCTCTGAAAGCAGCCCGCGTGCCATGAGCACAAGCACTTGATAAAGGCCTGAGCCCAACAAGCACCATCTGCTGGAGAGCCGGAAGCACCCAAAGACAGGAGCTTTCCTAGAGAACGGCCTGACATTCAGTATCAAAGTCTCATGCAAACCCCTGAGGCTCACACACAGATTGGAAGTAAGCCAGAAGTTTACCGGTAATGGGAGAAAAGCTCAGGAGTATCTGAACGTTCCAGCATGCTAGAAGCCATAAAGATGAAAGAAAACACTTGTGAGAGGAAGGGTTACTTAGCCCAGCTCTTCTGTGAGACCAAAGCCAATGTCACTGTTAGCATTCCAGCAATTCCAGATTGTTAATGCTTCTAAAGATCCCAAATTTTCCAGGGCTGATAGGGACAAACGCACCACCTTCCAAACCCCCCACAGAGGTTAGAGATGCTTTCAAGGTCATTTTCCAGAGAGCTCAATATTCCATGTTTCACACTACTGACCACCTGGCATGTATTTAGGGTAATGGAAGAGACATCTTCATAACGCTGATGCCAAATGCAGCTGCTACACTCCTGGTAGCGTGGCTCCTACACCTTGCTGTGAAAACACAGGCAGCAGCAGGTTTGTAAACAGTAGGTCAGACCTATAAGCTGCTGAAGTCCCGATGCTCAGCAGAGCCACCCCTGCAGTGGATAGGTGATAATACAGCCCTTGAGAAAGGTGGGGTTTCTCTCCAAACCACATTTAGAGAGGCAGGCATAAGACCTCTCTCCCCTAAATTGCTGTTATTGACTTTATTAAAAATGACACAAGTGTGCCTGGATGGGCAGCATTCAACCCCTTTGTGCACAGAAGGCTTCCTGCTATACAATCACCATGAACTGGAGGTGCAATAAAGCCACGGCACAATTAATGCTCTATCAGACGGGTATAAATCTCTTCTTGGTTAGTGCAAACACTTCACAGCACACACATTCCACAGAGGGGAAAGTCTCCTGTTAACTATTTGGATACCTCCTCCTGCTAGTGCAAGGTATTAAATCTGGTGCTAGTGGTTCTCTATTACCACGGATCTGACCATACATTTTTAACTCTCTTTATTCTACTTAAATAAGTCCACTCCAGCAGTCAGTAACATTTGCCTCTAAGCAGGGACTCAACATTAACTACAGGAGTTCAGCTTCACAAGTACCAAGATTTGCATGTTTGCTTCCATCCTGATCTGAAGTAAAACAAATGCTTTTCAATGGGGCAAAGCAGCCTCAACCCAAGGCAGCCACTTAGCCACCAGCTAGGGTAGTAGCCAGAAAATCCTGGTTCAAACTCACACTATTTTTCTTCTTGACCATAAACTTGACCCTAGATCCACTTTAGGCAGGGACTGAGACAAGCTTTCAGCCATGAGTTCATCTCAGAAATGAAAAACAAACAACAAAAATCAAGAAAAAGGTCTTGGCTAAATCCAAAAGACAAACCCACAAGAATGATGTGCTGAACCGTGCTCCAGGATGGCAGACCCTCCCCTGAGCACAGCTGCTGAATAGCACTGAAGATTCCCGAAATCTAATTTTATTTTAGTTTTAAAATTACTCAGATGTTATCCAGGAAATAACATTTAAAGCTGATGTCAGACAATGGAATTGCTTGGATGCTTCAGAAGCAGCCTCATGGAGCAGCATCCAACATGATGTCAGTGAGCAGCAGTAGGTATTACAGGAGAGCTCGGGACAGAAAGCAGTTCTCTTTCATGCCATCTCAGTACTCTGATGAACAAAACATTTGCAGTGAGTTCAGCCCTGCAGCAGCACCACTGACCTCCTGTGTCACTCACCAGGAGCTGCTGCAGCATGAACGAGTCAATGACAGGAAGAGGAAGCAGCACCATAATCTATCAGAGAGATCGTGTGATTACAACAGAGTTAAATCACGAGATTGATCCAATTCTCACGTGCACCGTTTGCCACCGACAGCTTATGCACAACACAAACTCTCCTCACTTTTTAACCAGAGTCTGAAATGCAAATTCAGGTTTTATTTTCTCTTTTCAGGGCTCAGCCTAACATTAGAGGAAAACTGCAGAAGTAACTGTCACAGTTCATTCACTGCCGCTACCCTTTCCCTAGGGGTATCCCGAGTCACCAGCCTGGGTTAGAGACCCTGCAGTCCAGATGCGCTCTTACAAGCAAGGCAGTGCCACTTTGCTTCCCAAAACAGCTTCTACACCAACAGACAGGCCCCCAGTCACCTTCTGTGTGCACAGATCACTACAGGACACTCCACTCCCTCCACCAGCCAGAGGACTGACAGCAGCAGTGAATTTCTAGCAAACAACAGAGAAAGCTGGATAAACACACCTCACTGAGCACTTCTGCTTTGGCCATAACTCTTCACACACAGCAGTTAGAGTGAGCCCAGACTCATCCCACATTGCTCAGTGCTGTTCTTTCAGCTTGTTTCAAAGCGTTTATGGAATTCAAAGAAAAGCCTGATAAGGAAGAAGCAGTCTACACACTGACAGCTCAGTCACAGCATGCTTTGCAATGGTGTGAGCTCAGGGAGAGAGGTACCAGCAACCTTCACCCCAGCCTGAATTAATACACCATCACAGCCTTCCACCAAGTAAAGGTGCCCAGCTTATGTCAGCAGCCATCAGCTGAACAAGAAGCACATGTTCTGCCCTTTTTGAAACCAGTGCAGATGTGACCAGCAGGGAGCTGTCAAATCTCCAATACTTAATTTAGGGCACTATGATAAGAGTCAAAATTAAGCTGGATCTAGGGCAAAGCAATTACAAGCGTGAACAGGGAATGCTCCTACTTATGTCTGCCTCAGGCACCTTTATCTGCTTCAGAGACCCGTTAGTGTTATCCCTGCAGGATTCAGAGGACCGGTGACCCACCTCAGCAATGCCCGATGAGAGACTGAAGCTGCAAAAGCTACACAAGCGCTAAAGGGAATCCTGATGGCATTCACTGCAGGGATTAGTGCTGGAAACACAATTTCAATCTATACAGTTGTTAAAATTCACTTTTCAGCATTTACCTGACATAAGTTTTAGTAGAAGCTTGGGTTTGTCACAACTAGCTGGTGTATGTGAAGATGAAAGGTGGCAATGGAGAGGCACCAAGGTCAAAGCAGTAGTGCTGTGGCCTCCTGCACAAAATGATCTTTCTGTTCAATGCACTGAACAACGTGTAGAATATTCATGTAGGGTGTCCATGGCAGAACTAAAAATGGAAATCCATGTCTGATAATTCCATCAGGAGAGAACTAGCCCTACATAAACCATAGAAGGCTACACAGCTGAAATCCTTTGTACTAAAGCTGTGTCTCAAACCTCTTTGCAAGCACCAGGCAGGTGTAATGCCTCTGAACAGGACATGTTGTCCTTCTCCAGTAGGAGGGAAAAACACAATAAACTTGGTAACTTGTCTTAAAAAATCTGGGAATCCTGGATTCTAGTGCATTTCCCCAGGCAGCAGCACCATCTTCCCTCCTGTTGTTGGGTGAGAGCACGCACAGAGCAGCATGCATCAGCTGGCATAGGGGGAATTGCTGGGGAAAAGCTGGTTTCAAGTCCTTTTTCAAGATGAAGCAGAAAATGCATCACTTCCAATTCTCTATTATTATTCATTATTAGGGGAAGAAGAGACTCACAGCGATTGCTTGCAGAGACATACAACAACAGTAGTTGTCATGCCACAGCTATTTCAATTCATCCTCCTCAACCTGCTCTGGCAGCACACCTCAGCACAGCAGCGTACAGACACCAGCCACTTCAAGGTGCTCCACAATGGACACACAAGCTGCATGTGCTGCTGCTCCAGCCCTCATGCGCAGCTGCTCAGCGGATCCAGAGGTAGGAAATGTTCTTTCTATGTTATTCCATTCATGACCTGACATTCAAGGACCTCACTGTCACTCATAAGCAAAAGCATTTTGATGTGCGTATGCTTAGTTATAGAAAATTATGCTCAGAGCAAGTCTCTGGTAAATCACGTGATAAAGATAAAATGATCTCCATGTGCAGAGATACCCAAAGCACCCCAACCAGCCCTTCAGTTATTAGAGAAGTACTTTGGGGAGGAGACAGAGTTAAACAAAGGCTGTGTCATACATAGTGTGCAGTGCTCTCAGTTGCACGACGTACCCTCATTTAGATCATGTCACTCACAGCACAAGTTAAACAAGATGTTACAGAACAGGGGCTTGTCAGACAGACAAGGATTCCAGGCAATATCCTCATTCCTGAGCGCAGGCTCCTGACAGTGATCTGTGTATGATAGGAAAGCTCCCCAGCAGATGGGAAAGTGGCAGGCTGTTTTGATAGCTGCAGTGCAAGGAAGATTGCCACCAAAAACTCTGAAGGTTCCATAGCAGCACAGACAAAGTAAATACATGAGCTATAAATACCATTAGAAGGATGTGAGGGATTGGTTATCAGGGGAGAGCTAGGAGGGTTTGAAAGGTGTATGTGGAAATATTTAGGCTAACACATAGGATTTCTATGACAACATTAAAATACGAGAATTATGAATATCAGGAAAAGAGTAAGTTTATAGGAAATCCACATATCTGTTTACTAAAGCAACAGATACACTTCACTAACATAATTAAGAGCTATAAGCACACATGTTGTTTAAGGAAAAAAGATTATAAAGAAACAATCTGGCATCAGCCAAGAATAAGTGATTTGGTATAATAACACTCCTGGGGATGAAGATTGTACAGGAACCAGGGCACTTTTCTTGTGTAAACCCCAGCAAGATCACCTGACAAATATACCACAGACAGTTGCACATTTCATCTTCAGGGTTTTTATTCCAGTTGAAGTAGCCACAGGCCAACAGCTCATTCAAACTACAGCTAACAAACACTTACCAGCACCACTGCTGAGGTTCCCTTCTGCAGTCAGTCAGCAGTCTTCTTTCTGCTAGAGAGATACTTTTCCTGAAGGATGCTTCAGTTTTCTTCCCTCTCAGGGCTGTTCTTTGTTCCATAATGCTTCTTACACCTTCTATCTCATGCATTCTGTCTAAGACCTTGAAGCTCTTGAACTTTCTATTTCTCTAAAGATACAGAAATCTCCCCCAATACTTCATAGTTTTTGGTATATGTAAAACCAGCCTTGAGCTTCCCAACACATACCTGTAGCTGGACACTCTAGTTAGTGATATCCTGAGCACGACAAAGCAGCATTAGCTCCATTAAAGTATTTGTCATTTACAATAAATCACTTACTGCTAAGGGAGACAAACAGAAAACTGAGGAGCCTGGCTAAACACCCCAAGTTCTTACAAGGCTTAGAAAACTACCTGCACCCGGGACAAGACTGAAGTAAGCTTGCAGAGGTCTTATTTAAGATGAGAGAGAACACATGGTTGCTATTAAAGGAGTAATCAGCAGAACCAAAGTCACCTGTAACAATTAGAGCATTTGTAATCTAGAAAATAAGGCTGTCTGAGCACCATGTACCTGTATAAAACACAAAGGTAATATGGGACAAGATTGTATGTTTGATAGTTTTATAAGAGGAGTAATGTAAGTGCAACATGAAGTGATTGATGAAGGTACACTAAACATGGGCAAAATACACAGCCCAAGGTATAGTTTACAAGTATGTGGAATATGTAGTTTATGTATGAAAACCTACACTGGTGGTTTCAGCAGTTTTCCTGCAAAGATCAATGCTGAATACCCATTCCTGCTGCTCCCCTGCTAAGTCAGAGAGATTAAGATTCTGAAGTGGTTTGATGTTAGCACCAGTTTAACACCCCTCTTCTGTTTTCTGCTGTACAAACGTAATGTGACATTATTAATTTTCATGGAACTTTTTGGAGGTGAAATGTAACCAAATGACACATTTAACAGCGTTGTCTAGCAGCACTCTGAATGACTGCTTTAAGGAGAAGTGGCATAGTACTCCTGCCCTTGAGTTTGCCTTTCAGTAGGAGCTTCTCAGTACACAGAATTTGGAATTGCTGAGCCAGCATTGCTAGGCCAGGAGTTACACCAGGACTTTATCACACTGGTGAGTAATTCCTACCCTGGAGACACACAGACTCACACAGCAGTGTTAAAATAACACTGCCCTGGGCTAGGAGTGTGTAGCTCCTTCATTCCCTTACAGCCAAGGTTAGTGTCTTCTTTTTAAAAGCAGGTGGATATAGTTTTCCTTTGCCTCTTTTCAGCACAAGTCTTTTCACTGCAAAGCACATCAAGACTCTTTCTTGTTTTTTAAGCCAGGGTGTTCAGTGAACCCTCTGCTGGGTTTGCCAAGTCTCCCTGCATGTGAGAGGGTTTGTTCTTGACAGACTGAGACACGCTCCAGCCACCCATGGAAAGGAATCTTCATTGATATTTCCTCTTCCCTCCCAAGTAATTCTCTTTCTACTTCAGGTCACTATATTTATTTTTAAAAGTAATCAACACGTGTCCTTTAGTGTGTGCTTTATCCTGTAATACAGATAATGGGCTTGTTGCCACTGAAGCTCTACAAAAATACTTCTAAAGCTGATTTTCCCCAGATTACATTTTTTAGAAGCAGGAGCTGTGTCTGGCCAATAGAGATTTTTCTGTGTTCCCTAAATCCCTTCTGCTGTCACAGAAAGACAGATGCCCTTCTGAGCACCATGTGAAACTCAAATAAGAGTACACATCTCTGAAGCTCCAACTGCTTGGAAGCAACAGGCAAGACTCAGTTTCCTCTGCCTCCCCCCCCCCCCGATTTTCCAGACTACTCTGTACAGTATATCCATCCTGTGGGAATGCTGGCCACAAGTGCAGCAAATCTCAGCTGAAGATAGAAAAGATTTTGGAAAACTCAGCATGTCTTTAGGTAGCTCCCAGGGATTTTATGAACAGACCTAAATTGTCTCCAAACTTACTGCACTGTTATAAAAAAAGGAGTGTCACAGCTATCATGCTTTTAAAAAGACAAACACAGCCTGGGGTTATCACAAGGTGTGAAGGAAAACAATGTTTAGATAGCAATTATAACATTCTTCACTCTTACATATAAGTATTAGAGGAATACAAATTACTTTGACCTATGGAAGAGGCAGTGCAGTATTCCAGGTAGAATTTAGCAGGAATTTATTTCATGAGAAGCTTCATTAGCCTGTCTCATTTTACATCACATGAGCTTCAGACACTCCAGTTTACTGTACGTTCACTTCCCTCCACTGATATTTCAAAGCCTTTAGAACAGTCTTATCCCCAACTCCACCCTGAGTGAAGGCAGCAGGTAAATGTGGTGAGGTGGTCTCACAAAGCAATCTGTGAGGAAGACATGTGGCTTCACTCACCCCCCTGTGAGGCTGATGGGTTTCAGGTTCCTCAGGCGGCTGGCTTGTATGTTCAGATTTGTCAGAACAAACTTACTATAAAGATGAAAAAGAGACAGAAGAAATCTGGACTTAAATGCTAGGAAATAAGCATGGCTTAGATACTCCATCTTACCTCTCTGCAGGACATTGTTCTAGTTCTAAAAGGAGTAGCACGATAATTGAAATCTCACCTGGTCTGGCAACACTATCAGTGAATACCATTGGGAACATTTTTAATTAGCATTTTAATTATCAGATCTACTTTGGAGCCCTCCTAAAATCTTTCTGAAAAGATTTGTGCAAAGAGCACTCTGCTATCACCTGACAATGCAGGGCTGGATGATAGTTTATTTGGGATTCCAGCCCTAGTGATGCATCAGTCAATTTCCTGTAGTAACGCTCAGTTACTCTTATCATCTATGTTAGGAGCAGGGCTGTAAATCCAAGGGCATAACTGCAGTGTACAAGCCTAAAGGACACTGTAAAACCCATTTGTGGTTGCTGCAACAATGTGAGCTCTGGACACTCGTCAGAGAGAAAAGCACTAAGCACTAGCAAGGAGTGTAGTGGCATAAGTGTTAAGAAAGTCAGGTTTAAATCCCAGCTGTACCTTCTCTGGGCTTTATTGCCATTAAAAAAACACAGATGAGACTGATCCATCTTAGCGAAATACTGCTCAGTTGGGGGTCTTTTGGCTATTTACAAGTGAACTGATTGTTATATCCTTCCCTCCTTCCCTCCTTCCCATTTCATTCTTTTTTAAACAGACAAGATCTCATAAGATGGGAGGAAACTACCACACTGGTGCCAAAGTCCTCTTGTGGGTCTCTTTGGAAGCTGAGAGCACTACTGGTAGTAGCCCAGGAAACACAACAAAGAACAGTACAAGTTTGGACAGCAGCTAGAGTTGCAGACCTAAGAGCAATGCCAAGTAAAGCAAACACAAGATAGAGCCGGAATGATGATTGGCAGAAATGTGATGTCTCTACTGCTGGAAATGAAAGTGCTATGAATAATTAGCCACCTCTGACCCGGGAAAACATTGACTTCATTTGCAGCACAAAACTGATTGCAGATGGTATTGGGGAGGGAGAATCAAGCTATTCACTGTGCTTTCCCCTATCAGAAAAATTCATTTCCTCTCTACTGTTGAGCAATGAAATATACCTGATTGGATCTGCTGAGACAGCTTCACATAGAAGATTTGCAATGAAGAGTGAAAAAGCCCATGGGGTGATGCCAAAGGTAATCCTATTAAAACAGTAGGCTAGAGGGGGAAATGCACATCTATCTCCTAATTTAATAAGGAATTAAAAGAAATCCCTTAAAGGAACAAATTTATTTGGACCTTGCTTTGAAATCTTACCATCTTTGTTGCTGAATGGGATGCTGGATACCAGTGCATGACCAGGGACATTTCTCATCCCCTACAGCTCCTCCTGTTCGTTTCCATTACTCCTCACTTCTTCCCACTCTGCCAGCTGCTTCCTACCTTCTTACTCCACTGCTTCCTCCACACATCTGCAGCCCCCTCTCCTCTGACTCACGTCCTTGCTGAGTGCCAGCTCTCGTCCAGCCCTGCCTACTGAAGGGTCTCACCTTCACACGGATGACAGCTTCATTTGGGGCTCTCAGCATGCCCTGGCTACTGTAATTCATTTCCTACAGCCATGACTTCAAGGCTTAAGAGGGAGAAAAAGCAAAGACAGTAGGCTGAGATACCTGTCTGCTGTGTGCTCTTCTCAAACACCTTTACCTGTCATCAGCTGACATCAGAAGAGTGAGGCATCTCCAACAGGAGAGAAGTCTATTTGAAGATAAAGAACAATGTTAGCAGCCCCCCTGTTGAATGCTGCCTTGGAACAAATGAAGTTAACACTGGCTTTCCAGGGCCATTAGAAATAAAGTCTGAAGACTAGGAGGAGGCATTTGGATCCTGTTCTTGCACTACCTCAGCATTGCTGGAGGGCAGGCATTTCTCCCATCAGGAAGAAAAAGAGGCACCTTGTAGTAGGCAGCTCAGTTTCATTTTAAGGCAAGCTTGCAATGCTCAAGAAGCTGAATGTGCTTACTTGTGGTTAAAGAAGTCTGCTCTAGAATTGTTGGGATCACAAAAGCTGGTCACTGGTGGAAGCAGGCCCCTCCCATGGCTGCACCTCTCCTCTAGGCAGGTACAAGCTCCCTGCTAGGTATTTCTTCAGTTAAACAAGCTATTCCTCATGGAACATGGGAAAATGTAAATCTTTCCCCTTTCCTCCCGTACCTTGCCCTTCAAAAAAGAGAAAAGTTCCTTAATAAAGTTGGCAACTCCAGGCAATCCCCATAAGCATGATACATTTTCTTCTCCCCCAGACACAGATGACTGATTTCTTTCAAAGCCACCTGCTTCAGTCCATTGTTTCTGTCAGTCTCACCCCTTCCAGCAGCACTTAGAGCCTCTGGAAAAGGGAGGCAAAGAACATTAGTCATCCCATTAAAGCAGGAGACACAGACCCCCTAAGACAACAAGCCAGTGTTTAACAATACAAACTAAATGTGCAGGAGAAAGCAGCTGGTATGAGAGTAATGGCATCTGCTTCGCCACCAACGTTCTGCCACTTGCATGTGCTTAGCGGGGATGAGGATGAATCATGTTTAATCACATGCTGGTAGAGCAGGTTTAGGCCATGCAGTGTGACCAGGTTGGTAGGTCAGAGATGGGCACATCTGATGCTGCATTAGAACTGTTCTGAAAACAGAACTGCAATTTTCTTTAGGAGCTATGGCTCCTCCCTTTACAGGTGAGGCAAGCAGCTCTGTCCTCCACCACTTCCAGCAAACAAGGGGACAAAGAATTCCCTTGCTGAGGAGCTTACTATGCAATTCCCATTGAATTACCTGAGGTTACCCAGATTAACTAAAAGGATGGCTAAGAGAGACTGCTTGCAGAGGCTTTAGTGGTGAAAATCAGATCACAAACAGTTTTCTAGGGTATGATACTGCTTGAAGACTATCAAGCTTCAATTAACCATCCTCTGGGTGAACCATCTGTCATCACCACTAACACAAAAACCAGACTGCTATGTTTACTACAAAAAGAACTGTATTTTTCATCAATCAATCACCTCTTCACCTCTGTGCTCATACCCACATACCCTCTTCCATCATACCACAAGGCTGCCTTCCTGCAATGCTCTTAGAGTCCAGAGATGGGGAGTCCTTTTCTCTGCATTGTGATCCACATTTTATTCCACTATCGGATTCATCCACTGAGTTATCCAGATGGGCTGAAGAAACATCTTTTCGCTTGGTTTTACTGAGGAAATATTTCCAGCAAGAACTCAGGTGTCCTTTTGTGTTTCACATTCACATTTTGCTACAGCACTGACTGCTCCCAGGTCTGACACACCAGTTCCAGTGACACCTGCTCAGTCTGGGTTCTCAATACACACAGAGAACACATTCAGTCACTGAAAATATAAAGTGTAAAGGCAAAAAGCCATGAAGAAGTTCACAGCTGCAGTATCTCCCAGACTGAAGATTAAACAGTGCTCGCAGACGTGCATTAAAGTGATGTTTTCATACAGCAGCAGAGAGAGATTCCTGGAAAAAGTGCCTACAATCAAGATTTCAAAGCTGAGGTGCCTAAGGTGAAGCTCCTATACCCAGAATTAAGTCTTTTAGTAAGGGGACTGATTTTCTTGAGTGTTGAACACACGGCTGCTGAGCCCACCTTTGCCAGCAACAGAGGGGTGCAAGGCTCTTTCAAAAAAGGAATGAAGAAAGGAAAAGGTCAGGCCACTTCCTAGAGCACGTTATGATGGCATTCCATAGCTACCTTGAAGTTAGTGCTTTCAAAAATGGTTACCTTCAGCCTCTTTACATCAGTTTCAAGCCTGCTGCCCAACACATTAAATACTGAAAACTATACATGCATACATTATTGCATTCATTTACTTTTCAATTCCATTTAAAAGCATTTTTCATAATATAGAAAAATATTAGCTGTAGGAAAAAGCCACCACAGTACACGAGCAGATAAAGCCAGATCTCAGTACCACAGTATGAGCTGTCCAGGTGGGATTTGCTCATTGCTACGGAGGCAGCGCGTTTCCCACTGCAGCTCCATGGCAGCACCATGCCCACTGGGACTTGGGCACATTGCAAACCTGCATACATCTAACAGTGCTCTTGCAAAGGACCTTCCCACAGTGGTCCTAGCACTTCCATCAATCTCTCACAATTACAGTCATTTGAGTCCTGCAGGATACACAGTGAGTTTACATACTAATAACAGAACTGGTATGAAAACATTACACAAATGCAAGAGCAACACAATTCTGGTCAGCTCTACAGCATTGGGATCAAGAGTCTTTTCATATCAACCTCTGTTTCCCTTCTAAACAAACAGCTTTCTAAGAACCTTTCCAGGGCTTTATTGGATTACAATGAGGATAATTACAGAACTGAGATGAATCCAGTGGCTCGCTCGTGATGGAGTACAGCCTGTTCCAGCTACTTGGCTGCCAGCACAACTTGGCAGCAGCCCACAGACATTGTTCTTCCATCGCTTTATTTGCCTGTCTCAAGGGAGGAGGTGGCTTCTCTCCAGGTCTCAGGCACCCTTGGGTAGCAGTACTCCAGCGTAGGAGAACCCAGCACTCAAAGGAGGTCTGAAGGGTGAACAATGTTTGCAAAACAGCCAAAGAACAAAACTTTTGCCAGAAAGGTTTTCGGCTAATGGAAGATTTTTAGGTTTCTTAGTTATTTCAGAATTTATTTCAACAGACACTGCATCTGCATTTTAATGTGAGGAGGGGAAGATAAAAAGCAGAGATGATGGATCTACTGCTAAGAAAAAACTAACGTCAGCTACCGCATAAATTTGGCTGATCTGGCCTTTCTGTACTCATGTTATGCCACTGCCAGGTGGACGGTGCCTACTTCTTTCAGCTTTACAAAGAGGAATCAGTTAATTACTCTACAGACTCTAAGTTAAGAGGACATACACACCCATTGGTAAAGGCACCAGGTGAATCTCTAGTCACTAGACAATGGACGGAGGAGAAGGGAAGGCAAGTGCAGGGGAGATGAGCAAGACACTATTCAGCCAATTATTCTGCAACAGAATAGTTAGAATCATAGAACCGCAGACTGGTTTGGGTTGGAAGGGACCTTAAAGCTCATCCAGTTCCAACCCTCTGCCATGGGCAGGGACACCTTCCACTAGAGCAGGTTGCTCCAAGCCCTGTCCAACCTGGCCTTGAGCACTGCCAGGGATGGGGCAACCACAGCTTCTCCGGGCAACCTGTGTCAGCGCCTCATCACCCTCACAGGGGAGAATGTCTGCCTAAAATCTAACCTGAATTTCCCCTATTTAAGTTTGAACCCATTATCCCTTGTCCTGTCACTCCAGCCCCTGATGAAGAGAAACATAGTTAGCGGGAAACTGCTGGTTTTTCATTGATGGAGTACTGACACAGGCCACCTCTGAAGGTGCTGAATTTTCTCCAGTGCAAGACAGGAATTAGGTAGTAAAAATCCAGCCATGAGGGCTGATCCTGTCATTGCTGATCCAGTTTCAGCACAGGTCCCTCAGAATGACAGCAGCAACCCTGAGTCTAAACAATACTTCTGACAGTACATCAGTAGCGTTATACAGGATCACAGCTGCTCTGCACAAGACAATTCAGCTGCACAAGTGCTGAGGGCAAAAAGGAATAAACCACAAGATCTTCTTAGGACAGAGCAGCCTAGGTGGAACATTCAAATCTGTAGCCTGGATAGCTGTGCTCTGCCATCTGCACACCTTCAGCCACAGCACAGGAAGATCTCTTTGGTTCTGTGAAACCCCGTTCAGGAGCAGTGCACAGGCTTGGGAAGGAGATGGGGAGGGAGTAAAAAGTGACATGAAACATCTTTGACAAAATTCTGCTGATAGCAATCTCACACAACATCACTGGTGGAAGGAATTGCTCTAGAGAAGCGTTATACATGGTGGTACTGTTGTATCTTAGGCATGTCCTGCCCACCTGATGCCTTTCCAGGCAGAAGCTAGAAATAATCACGACTCTGAAGGCAATAAAAAAAATGCCAAGCAGAGTTCTAAAACTTGATTAAAAAATGTGCACACAAACAGCACTAAAGGTCAGTCTCCATCACCTGTCCCTGCGCTGCGCAGTGAGGGAAGGAGAGGAAAAGATCAAAATCATCACCTGAAAGGACCCACAA
The DNA here is from genome assembly GCF_004027225.2 of Strigops habroptila. NCBI lineage: Eukaryota > Metazoa > Chordata > Aves > Psittaciformes > Psittacidae > Strigops > Strigops habroptila. Next base: position 4,751,184 of record NW_022651054.1, on the reverse strand, counting down.
AATCACACCTGCTGGAACTGTTCCAAAGCGCCTCTTGCCCGCTGTTCTGGTTGGGAAGAGCAAAGAGGAAATGTGAAAGGTAGAGGAGAATATATGAACTGTTACAGAAAATACGAGTTTTGTCAACTTGTTTGATTGTTTTTCATTTGATACAAGAGACACAGATTTGAAGCAGCTCAGATGCTGCAGAACAAACAAACCATCTCAGTAACCAGCAGCAGCTCTTTCCAATCTAAATAAAGCAGCAAATTTAGTAAGGTCTTTAAGCCCTCCATTTTTTTCTTCCATCTACCCATTTGAAACCAGAGAAAACAACTGGTATTTCAACTGATGCCTAAAGAGAACTTCTGTTCCTTCGCTAGCCGTGTGACAGGACTCTGACTTTCTCTGACAGGTTTTTGGTGTCATGCACAAGGTGTAACGGCTCAAACAGCAGCAATGCCCAACAGCCCCCCTCCAGCACTGAGAAACCTCTGTATTAACCCCCCAGTGCAGAATCTGGTGCTACCTGCCAAGAGGACATGCAGAAAGTTCTAAGACCTTCTACTCCTTTTACAGATCCTAGGGAGGACGTTTTGTCTTTATTAAAGCCAAACAGGTTAAACAGCTGATGGAAACAGTTTTCCTGCTTCAGAGGCAGAGCCTCCCCAGGCTGTTTCACACAGGCACTGCACCTTTGCATCACCTCTAAGTCAGCAGCTCTCAGTGAGAAAGGACAGTGCAGCTCCAGGGCACAGCTCAGCATCCAACCTCTTGGCTTGGATATTAGTCTTGCTAAAATGCAGAAAAATAACAGAAATAAAAGGCCTCTCCCCTTACATTATAAGGAAAAGCATTTGAAAAGATGGAATTGAACTAGTCAGCATGATCCTGCTAAGATCTAGGCACTGACTTTCACAAATGAGATAAGAGTAGGAGTAGGAATGAGTTTGTCACGGACTTCATGTACATCTACAGAACACCATTTGGCAGCTCTTGCTCATATGTCAAATGTGTATCTCTGCAGTATTCCAGAGACAGTTTCTGATTATTATTTTTGTTAAGAATAATTTAATGCTGACTTAACAAAAGTGATAAACAGATCATCTGTTTGCAGGGAAAATCATGAACATAGCCATACAGAAGTGCTAGCAAGCTGCTTAAATCTTACCACAGCTGAATGATGGGAAACATGAGTCTCAAGATCTTGGCCTGTCTGCCTGTGTTTCAAGCAATCAGCTGTGGTGTTGGGGGCATCTGGTTTGCAGCTGTCAATGATTTTAGCAATCACAAACTTTATTTCTAGAGTTTAGCAACAGGGGTAGAATCTTTTGATTCTGTTACTAAGCCTCAGAGCTTGGTAAATCCAAGCTCAACACCTTTCTTAGTATCAGGTTACCCTATAAAATGAATTCTTTACCAAAACCAAATCATAACCTAATGCCAATATTCCCAGACAATTTCAGAATTAGGCTGCACATAATACACATGTCTACAGACTGGGTACAAGAGCTTGAAGCACAATGGTTCTCTCACATGTAGCTTCTGAGAAATTCTGATAAAAGACTAAGGAAGGATCTGGTGCTGCTGTTACCAGCAAATACCATAGAATTCAACACAATCAAATAATGTTATGGCCTCAAATACTGATGTGCACTTGTCACAAAACTTTTCCATCAGTTTCTAGGCATGGAGGAAGGTAACTGTAAATGGTATGTAGTGAAGGTGCTGCTGGACAATATATTGTGTTGGTGAATTACACTTCATCTCAGAATTCAACTTCTTGACAAACTAGCTGTGTGCCAGAGCCACGTGGGTACCTCAGACACACACGTGGCACGGTACTGGCGTACCAGATCAACCCCAGGCTCCTGCGAGTCCGACCTCAAGTGTGCAGTGAGTTGAGAAGGCCTTGAAGAATGTTTTTGGTGCTCTCAAATTATCTTTATAATCAGGCAAAGTGAATTGTTCTCCTTCTAGCTGGAAGACAAATGCTACCAATTTCACCAGCTCTGCTGAATATAAGCAAGAGGTTTTAATCCAGACATTGCTACCAGCCTAAAAAATAGCCTAAAAAATGTTAAGACTTAGCACCTCTACAAGCTGATGTGTCCATATCCAACAGCAAAAATCCCTTGTTGGACATGGGTTCTCTGGCAACACATGAATTTCCAAAAAGTCAGTGGTATAATGGCTTTGGTAAGTTTTTACAAGCAGAAAAAGTTGCTCAGTCTTTCAGAACACCAACTTTTCTTTTTCAGACGAGTCTTGCACTCTTACTGAGTATCACTACAAAGTTGCTCTGTTATTTCCCATACTGGCATGAGCTCTGGCCAAATTTCACTACCTGGGTTTAAGTCCAGTTTCAGAACAGATTATTTTAAAATGATGGAGAGAGAGGAAGAAACAAAATCCTGCAGTTGCTAAATTCCATTCACAGTTGTGACAGGAATATTGTGCTTCATGATCTTTATGGTTCACTGGGAAAATCAGACAAGATTCAGAACACTTCACAATTCACTTGCTAATATCTTCCTCAAGCTTTGGCTTTAAGGTGCTGCTGGGAACATCAAACAATGGAAGTTGACTACACTAATCATATCCTGTCAAGCAGCTGGTGTGATACTATGATAATAGATACCACATCCCAAGTCTTCTACACTTTAGAAATGAGAGCTCAAATGCATAGTTATATTTAAGTGGTGTTACAGCTACTACTGTTCACCCATAAGAGGAGATACTTACCCAAGACCTGAGGATACTCTGAAGAGCCTCAAAGGATTAGAAAGAGGCTGTTAACATATTACATATATGATCACAACCCTCCCCTCTGGAATCTGACACTGACTTTGATAGTTTCTGCTTCTCTTATTTCAAAGAACTGAAACACTTTTTGTACTCTCTACATTTTCTAAATTCTACCGGCAGATCTTATGCTCCTGAGAATTCATAGGCTTCCAAATCCCTGCAAGACATTCTGCCTTAAACACCACTGGCTTGTTTGGGTCAGGAGTCATGCCTGTGACAACTCTATCACTGCCTTCTGGAGCTCCCAGCTCCCCAGCATGCTCGTGCGTGCTTTGCAGATGGGGGAGGGTAGCCATATGCCAATGCAGTAGCAATTTCTGACTCACAGTCAAAAGCATCCAAAAAAAGTCAGTATGCAGGATTTTCTGCCATATGGAGGAATTATTATTTGGATTTTTCCTCTAGCTGTATCTCATTAAGCAAAAGAGAAAGAGAAAGGGGAGGACATTCTTTTCTTCTTTACAAATCTTGTCCCAGAGTTCATCTTCATTTGATAGACAGTGTCCATTCCTGGTACCTAGAGCAGAAGGAAGTTGTAAGAATCCAGGTGATTGAGGACAGTGTTCTGTCCAATTCAACAGGTTTTCGTTAAGTCTTTTATACTTTGAATATGGCTTCTTTCAGGGAAGAGGGAGAAGTATTCAGAGAGCTGGGACTGGTTCTACTTGGCTTGGGAAGACCACAGTAGAAGTAGAACCACACGTTCCATGAAGTCTGTAATGCTGTGTTCCAGTAAAGCGATTTTATTGCCTCCGCACACTGCAGCCTTTTGAAGGTGTCACTCAGAGCACTTCCCTGGTCCTTCTGTGTTCTGCAGTCTGGTTTTTTTCAATATGGGAGGTTTGTTTAATCTGAGACTTCACTGAGATTTTGCCTTTATTTTTTTATAGAAACTAATGTGGCATTAACATAACACAGGCATTTGAGCTTTAACTTGACAGAGCTGATTACCGTGACTAGGGTACAAATGGGAAAGCAATCAGATACATGTTTAAAAGTTATAAAGGTATAGAAACCTCAAAGCTGCTCCGCTTCTTTACGGTCTTCTTCAATGTATAAAGATGTTAGGAGGAAAAAGCCTCCTCCAAAGACACCCACAAAAGCACAGACAATGAAGCTGTACTGCATGCTCCAGAAACTCCACTGGAATGAGTGAGCATTCTTGGCCTGGATTGCATTGGAGATCTGGGGGGATAAACACAGCTGACATTAGTCTGGGAGAACACCATCATCCTCTCTTGGTTTAATAAGTGTGTTCCTTGAAAAGCATAAAACTAAGCAGATAAGGATGACAAACCTGCTACCAGCATGAGCAAACCCAGATCCCGATGTACATCACTGCTGTTTGGCTTCCATTTGGTCAGGTAATCTCATGTTCTTTTATCCCTCCAGTGCCTCTAGTCACAAGCGTAGGAAATACTGCAACCAGTGTTTATAATGTTTGGTAAACACCAATTCATTTTGCTATTTTCTAGCCCACCTTCAGGTAACTAGCACAGGACAGACATTTGGCAATGACCTTTAGCATTTCTTTATGTAACTCACTAACTTTCTATCTCCCTAATCAGCATCAAAGGAGTAGAACCAGGGGGTTAGCATAATACAGGCACAAGCAGCAACACTCATTATAAAGGGAAGAGCTGGAAATGACTTTGAGGCAAGGGTGGAGTCTGCTTTTGAGCCAAAAGGCATTTGAGGAGTCATGGGGTGAGATGGTGAGGAAAGGGAAGAAAAAGCTACCAGCAACTGCTTTTTGCACTGGCTGGAGGATGAGGTTGTAAAAGCTATAAATGATACACATGGGTTTTGTTTTTGTAGACACAAAGAAAAGCTGATTGCAAGCAACTCAGTAACTCTTAAGCCTAAACAAAAGGATGAATGTTGAATGCAGTCATTTTTATTCCCACATTTGTTCTTGATGGTTCGAATATGCTGTGAGACTTGAAATACACAAATATGAGACTCTTCAACCTTTGCTGGGTTTAGTATGATTATTTATGACAGTTTAGGTAGATAAGAGCAAGATCAACTGTAAATGGGCACCTAGGGACTACAGCAAACATAACAGCCAAACTACACACCTAATGCATTTGATTTTAAAATGCTTAGTAAGAAAATTGCTGGAGCACAGAGGGAAGAAAAACAGCCTCTGAAGAAGTCTACTCCTTGGCTCTCCAGGCAGTTTTCAAGCTAAAGGGTTAGCTGAAGCGCCTTAGTAAACAATAGCAAGATGCGAATGCAGAAGATTTAGTGTTTAATCACCAGCTGACATGGCAGAAGCATTCCAGAAGACAATGTTGCGCTCATTGCACAGGACCCTGCTTGGACAGACAGCAGGCTGATTCCTGGATTTCTTGTCTCTGTTCTTTGCAAAGTTGCAAGGTTGCCTGAGGTTAATCTCATCGGGATAAGCTTTTTTTGTCTTCACACTTTTTAATTAGCTACTTAAGGCAAGTGCACACAAGGTACTGCATGAGACGTGTTCTGCACAGTTATCGGGGCATGCAGCAGCACCTGAACAGGAAGCCCCAGTTCTGCCCGTGCCTCAAAGATGGCAAAGAACAGCGGAGAGGAGATACAAACATTTTAATCTTTCAGGCAGGAAGCATAAATCAATGCAGTAGTATTTCAGCTTTTAAGGTCCCTCCCATTTTTGCATATCGTTTCAACCATTTTTCATGACACAGGGATGTCAGATATTACATTTCCCTGTGCATACAGGCAAATCCATGCCAATAGTTTCCTAATACATATCCAAGAGCAAAGTGGTCTCTTCATTTGCCAAAAAGAAAACAGCCAGAGGAGGAATCTCTTGGGGAGGGAGGGCTCTTCTCTGCAAGGCAGATTACACAGTTGAGATTCCAGTTTTCACCCACCTGAGGGCAAGGGGAATCTCCTGGCTGGCTGGAGCTGCAGCTCACTTAGGCATTTCTGTCTGGCCCTAACACTAGCACTGTGAGCATGGGGCAAAGAAAGAACAAGTATTCCTGAGGTGAACTTGTTAAAACCAACTTCCATATTAAAAAAAACCTTTTAAACAACAATGACTCTCTCTCCCATGTCCAGTAAAGCAGAAAAATCATGGTCAGTGATCAGTTGGCTACTGTGTGCGGAGTTACTGTGTCCTGAATCAAAAATAATGAAGGAAGGAAATGACACTGGCAGACACCATCCACTGGAATGAAAACCAAATGCAGTGCAAGAAGAAAACAGTTCTACACTGCTTTGTCCAGAAGCTTTGTCTTTACTAACATCATGTAAATGTAGGAAGGGCAGAGAAATCAGGTCTCAAGCAATATCAGAATCCAAGGTGAAGGTAATTTGAGATCAGAGCTTTGAATGCCAAGTACTATCGAAAGGCAGCTGTTGCAGTCACTCTTGTTCTGATTTTCAAGAGACCATTGACCAGTTGCAAGATTTCAAACTTCAAGATTTGAACTAAGAGTCTTTGGCTTTATGGTATTTGATTAATTTCCATGAAACACCTCAAGAACTTAGCAGAAAGTGCTGAAATCCAAGTACAATACCCATGACACTGTCTTGGCAAAAATGTGTGTTTCCGAAAATGGTTGGGTTTCTACACACCACATAGAACTACTCACACCTATAGGTATAGGATAATATTCTACACACCTGCAGTATCTCAGGAACAGAAGTCTCATGCAAGTAGAAATGTTTAGAGAAAATGTTTCTGTATTCTAGTATCAAGGCCACCAATTTGAGTAATATCTAGTTTTGGACCAGGAAGTGCCTACAATTCTGTGAGTGTCTGTCTTCCAGTTTGTACAAGTGTTACCCTAAGGAAAGTTCAATAAGCAGAGAATTCACTTACAATGCCAATGAGGTATGGGCTGCCTGCATCTCCCAGCAAATGGCTCACCAAAATCTGCAGGGCAATAGCTGTAGACTGCCGTCTTGGTGTCACAACATACTGCAACAAAACACAGCCCATGAGAGAGTGGATGTTAACAGAGTGAATCTCATGAATGCCCAATATCCTAGAGATGAATATACTTGGTTTTATGTATTTCATATTCAAACACTGTTTAACAGTTTGGAGACAGAGAAGTTATTCTGAGCAAAAGAGATTTGGATGTTTTGTTGAGGAATAAAAATAACATTCAAGAAAGCAACGTGAGGGGGAATGACAATAAAGCAGAAAAAACCTGACTCCCTGCCTCCCTTTGTAGTCTCACAGCAGCTTGTATGGGTTCACTTGGCCATGCAACTAACAGCAACCTTCAGCCAGTAACCCTTGCAGCCATACTGATCTACTCATAAGGAGATTCAGCCTCTGAGAAGAACCTCTTATGACACTGCACCAACAGGCATGGGGGAAATGGGGGTACCTGGAACCTGAAGGAGCTGCCATGACTATAAGGAATGTTGGCTGAGACCTTGCACATGAAGACAGAGGCAGGGGACCCAGCCTGTCAGACCAAGAGGCAGCTGATGGTGCTTTGATGACAGCAGTTTGCTGCTTGCCATTGGATAGCAGCTGAGATGTAGCCACTCTAGTAACAATCCCTCAGACTGATCACCTTCTCCCAAACCCCTAAAAGAGAGGGTCCCATTACTTCACACATGGCAAACATGTTTCATAAGGACACTGCAAGTATAACCTCCCAGTAAGCAAGGCAGCCACAGCACTTCACTGCATATTATGCAGTTGCACAGTAGATACCTTCATGTTTACAGCTGAATGAGAGGCACAAAGGTTGCTATGAGCAATGCATCCTGATGTATTAGCCACAAAGGAAGAAAGTCCTTATCATTCAGTGAGCATCTTGCTTTGTCTTCAGCTCCACAGGTTGCAGGATAAATGAATTCCTAGCTACATTGTCTGGCTAGTAGTGCCACATGGCAAGAAAGAAAAGTCATTTTCATGGGGAAATAAGAACATGCACGAGCAAATCCAGGCACGTTATCAGAAATCCTGCTAGCTAACACGGGAAAAAAGGCAAAAAAAGAAATTACTGTTGTTATCTACAGCATCCTTCAGTCAATGCAATAGCAGCAGTACACTGAACCCACGGGCTTTCAGCAGGATGAAACACAACTCCCAAATAAGATTGCCGCTGAATGAGCAGACGAATTCACAAATTCACCTGAATTCCATCATTTTCCCGATAAAACAATTAATAACATTAAGAATTCAACAGATCCAACCCAAAGCAAACCCATGGCAGGGTCTGCTTTCAGGAGGAACACACCACTACAGAGCTCTGTTCCACCACGCCACTTGCTGCCAGTTGATGTGATACTGCTTGTACCTAAACCCAAAAGATTCTAAAATGAATTCAAATGAGGAGTGCCAGTCACTCAGGAGACAAGAACTTCCTCCTCTCTGGATTTACATGGATCCAGAGCATGGCAATGACATTCACAATTGATTTGTTGCAGGCTGCAGTATGATAAGGCATTCCCTAAGCAAGGTGAGACCTGAGTGACTGAACTGCATGAAAGCTCCTTGCAGAATTTGCAGTTGTGTTCAGCAAGGAACTGAAGGGACATGCTGATAGGAATCACCTGCCTTCCTTTCCCCATCACATATCAACAGTATCTAACTCAGGCATGTCACCTTCCTCTTAAACAATGACAGAGGAGACAAATCAAATGCAGATGTAAGAGTTCAAAGAAAAGCGAATTGAGAAATTCGAATGAGTGTTGTCTGAACTGATGAAAAAAAGAGTGTTAATTGTAATAGTGCTTGGATCTGTTGGGAAAACCCAGTGATTTCAAAACAAACTGAAACAGAAGCTAATAAAACATTTCAGTTTGGAGCAGTGGTAGTTTTTCTGCACCTGGTCACTGCTTCAAGAACAGCTCTAGTCTCACAAGGTAATTGTTTCTGACCATTCTTGGAGAGTCAAAGAAGAAACAAATGCCTCTTGCTCCTGGCTGGGTGTTTCAGCAAGCAACCACTCATGCTGACTGCAATGTTCTTCACTGGAATTCCAGAGTGCAGGAAATGGACATGTAGAGAGCAGCGCCAGGAAAGAGTAATTTGAGAACATAACACAATAGGCAATATCAGCAGTGCTTTGCTGGAGAACCATGAAATAGAAATTGTTTCATTCCTTCATCTCAATCAGAATGTAAGGAAAGGTTCTTCAAGCTATGAAGTGTGAGGCTAAACAGGCTCACGGCAAGAAGGCAAAATCAAGCCAGTGAAGGGAGAGCTCTGTAGTGCTTCACTAGTACATTTTGTCACTAGACAGTGCTATATACTCTCACTTCCTTTTACATGGAAGACTGTAATAGAGGTACGAATTTCATCTGAATCAATACATCTCCTTTCTGGGTTTACAATGAGCTTGGACTACAGCACCACCACACCAATATTGTCACTGGAATTTTGGCACAACAGTTCATTGCAGCAGGGATCACATCGCTAACGTTAGCACGATACCAGTAAGGGTACTCTTTCTAAGAGTTTGTTCATTTCTTTCTAGAAGCTGGAGATGCAAGGTTATGAACAATATTATGTTGATAAAAGCTGAAAACCCTAAAATATATGGAAATAGTTTCACAAGCACTTACCAACAGTATGTCTGTCACAACAGCCCAGTTTACAGATAAAAACAGCTCTCCAAATGCAATAAAGATCTGCAAAAAGAAGAAAGCAGTGACTATACACACTGCACTGACCTTCTTTGTTGTGAAGACGAAAGCAGGCTTACTGACTATGCTTACCTCTGTATGAGCTGTTGTACATACCCACCTACTTCCATACGTCTCTCTCTATACTTACAAACACTAACTTCATCTTAAACTGGGGAGAGGAGCCAGAGAAGGTATATGGGTTGCTCACAAATCCTCAGCAGAAAAGCCAAAATAGGAAACATACAGCACCCTCCTAAATAAACTATAATGAAGTGCTGAACCCCAGAAGAGGAAAGCAAGAGCCTGTAAAGAGAAACATTCAGCACAGGGTTTAAAAATGCTCGAAGATCTCCCTTTGGTTGGATTTCAAATGAAACTAGTAGAACACCTCCACGCCAGTGCAAGTACTCTTAAAGGCTCCTTCAGAGACAGAGCCTCAAAGCCCTGGTGCTCTGTGAGAATTCCCTAATTCAGCATAGGTGGAGACCCAGCCATCAGGAAAAGAGGCAGGGCCCCCAACAGTTCTTACAGCTGTGGTCTGAGAAAAGATTAACCCTTTCAGCCGGCCCTAGACATCCACTTGAGCAGGCTATACAGACTAATCAATGCCTGAGGAAAATATTAAAGCTGCACTATTGAGCTGGAGCAGTTCTAGAAAGCAGAATCTATTCAGTGACACAGGCCACAGAGTCAGATGGCACCTAGGAAATAAAAACCATTATAGCAGCAGGTGCCAGCATCTCATTTGGAATGGTCTTGGTAAGATGTTGTATCTGGTTGATGAAAAGGCACAGCAGCAAACCATCGGATGCTTTCAGAGGGGTGGCTTACACTCTCCTAAGAACCAGACCTGTTGTACAGCTTCCTGTGATACCCCTACCTCTCCTGTGTTTCTTGCCTGTACTGTTCATGGGGTTTCTTCTCCAACCAGCCTGGAGAAAAAGTTCCTCAAAGTCCAGAGATATTTAATATAGACCCTTACCCAGACACCTTTTCCTAAAAAATGCTTTATATAGATTTTCTAATGGGCAGCTGAACCTATTCCTCCATCCATGATTACTTTTCTTTAAGTTTTATAAGAAATGTCACTGGTTTCATATACTCCATTACTGTCTTAGTTCTTGGATTTATGCATCCCACTATCACAGCCTTTCCACTGGTACAACCTTCGCAGACATTGCCTTTGAAGAGACAGAAAGCAATCATTCTTCTGCAGTTCCATGACTGCTGCAATAACAGTCTAGAAACCACAGAAGCAATGCTGCATGCCAGCTGCATGGAAAGCAAGTGACACACCTTTTATTAGGAAACTTTGGGCCAAACACAGACATTGCCTTTGAAGAGACAGAAAGCAATCATTCTTCTGCAGTTCCATGACTGCTGCAATAACAGTCTAGAAACCACAGAAGCAATGCTGCATGCCAGCTGCATGGAAAGCAAGTGACACACCTTTTATTAGGAAACTTTGGGCCAAACACAGACATTGCCTTTGAAGAGACAGAAAGCAATCATTCTTCTGCAGTTCCATGACTGCTGCAATAACAGTCTAGAAACCACAGAAGCAATGCTGCATGCCAGCTGCATGGAAAGCAAGTGACACACCTTTTATTAGGAAACTTTGGGCCAAACACAGAATGAAATGTGTCCGTTAACATGGGTTGCAGTATCACACAGCTCTGCTTTTTGCCAAGCCACGTGGCAGTAAGGACCAACAATGTCAAATCTTGCAGCCATCAGAAAATATTTGCCCTTCATCCTCTTATTTCAAGCTCATACTCTCTGAACTATCTCAGAAGGCCCAAATTCATCAAGGACCTTCCTTTCTTTTAGCCCTACTTTTAGCCCTGCTTTTAGCCCTGTGCTTCCATACAAACAAACGTTCAATGTGCTATTGCCGCACTCAGAATTACAGCCTGTGAAGCATTTGAAGCAGCAAAGCTAGCAAGAGATAGTGTGGCTCAAAGTGAAACAGGAAGGAGACAAAGAACAAAGAGATCTACTTAAATCCTGGCTGATACTTTAGATGCAACAAGATGCAAATATGACAGGTAGAGCAGAGGTTCTGAAGACTTCCAAACTGTCCCTAGACACCACCAACAAAACAGATGACTACCTGCCCCCATACATCAAATGAGAGGTTGGCCTATCTCCCTTATAGGAATCTTGTGATGTTTATCTCTTTTATAAAGTGTCTCCAGTTTTCCTTTCTCTTTAAGCTTTTTTCCAAGTTATTTATTCTCCACAAGCCCCTAAGAACAAGAGCATGTCATGCCTAGTGCAAGAAAAGAAAGTAAAATTCGTCTTTAGGAAATAAGTTATGTTTTGAATCTAGAGATTGAAGGAATAGGAATTAATGAAAAGTTATCCATTATAAGAAATGCGCCTCAGAGCCCAGACAGAATTGTGTTATTTATTCCATACAGAATTGTGTTAACATTAGAGACACCACTTTGTTAGCTTGTCTTGTGTGGATTGCAGTTGTTGGGTCACCAGAAAAATTTAATCCAAACAGTTTTGGAAGGTAATAAATCATTCTACAGATTGTACCAAGATATTCTTTTTAAAACCAATACCAATTTTATACTTTCTCCTGCAGAAGAAATGCAATAGGGTTGAATAGCTGGTATTCTAAGCCATCCAACTGCAAAACAACTGCAATCAGTACAGAGGAGAGAGCTGTATGTTCTTTTCTCCAAAACAGTTGGAGACATCCTGGAAGTACTGTGCTTGATTAGGGAGAAGGGCTGAGGATGGCAGGAAAACAACACAGGAATGCTCTATTTAAAGTCTATCCTTCTGTTCCTACCATCTCTCAGTATTCCTCATGCCATCTCAAGCTCTTATTTTAAATTAATATAGAAAAAATTAATATAGAAAAGGTATCCATTAAATTTGTGCAATCATGTTTGTGGCGTGTCCATTCCAATCAGCTAATTGTACCTAGAAAAGACTGAAACATATTCTATTGCTGTCACCTTCACTAGGATCCCCAACTTTAACAGACAACACTTAGTTGGTCTCCAAGTGGATAGAACCACTCTCCACACAAGTTGGTCTCCAAAGGACACAACCAGAACAATGGCCTGTGATTTTGCTTTGTACATGACAGTTTACATTCATACCTAAAGCTAATAAGAGGAGAATTAGATTGTAATCACTGTCAGTGCCAAACACACATTCTGCTTTTAAACTGTCACACATCTCAACAACAAAACAGGCAATCAGTATGGCTGGACCATATATGATCAGCAATTTCTGTCTCCTCAAAAAGAACCACACCAGGCAGAGACAATAGCTGCAGAATGCCTCCTTCAAAGGCAAGCTGCAGGTCAAGACTGCGTCCTGATACAGCATTACCATCAAAGGTGAGCCTGTTTAAATCTAAGTTACCACAACGCAAAATACCCACCCAGTCCCAGGGTTCAGTCACAACTTCCCAAAGCATCTGCTGCACTGCAGAGAGCACGTCTTTAATCTTGTTTCGGAGACAGGAACAGATTTAGACTGAGATAACAAAGCCAGGTAATTTTTCTCTGTCTTATCAAAAGTAGTCTTTAAAATCAAGAACTGGGTGTCCAGAAAGAGGAGAGGAATCTCATGGCCTTTCAGTCCATCTACGCCAACATGTTTCCATGTTAACTTGAGAATTCTCGTGCTTTGAAACATTTCTTCCAGCTTTGGCCATAGCTGATTAAACCTGTCTTGTTCCCTTTCATTATCCACCCAAGCCAGTGGAAAGCACCACACAGAAACCCTTGTAATTGCACACTGACGCACGTAAGCTTTTTTGCTTCAGCAGCTTCCGTGCAGTGAAGTGATGGAGACAGGTTTGCTAACGTCAGTGTGCCTGAATAGACACACTGACTGTGTGTGTGAGACTACTGCCTGAGTAGACAGGGACTGGGGAGCCAGATTCCTGCTCGTGTCCTACACAAATGGAACATTTGTTTCAGTGGGACCTTCAGATAGACACACCAGCTGGCATGCCACTCCAATTCTCACAGCAGCCTGACTAGTGTCAGGTCTTGTTTAGAAAGCAAGGAGAGACATGGCTGGTGCCACAGAAGGCAGTGGTTAAACAGCTGTAGTGTAAAAGTGCTACAAGAATCAGACACTTAGATTATGTACAGTTTATTACCACTGCACATTGGTGACATTATGTCTTGCAACACCTGAATCAAGCATATCAAACAAAAGACAAAATGGCAAAGTCTCTGGTTAAAAGACCAACTGGTGTGTCCATGGGAAGAGACTTAAGGAACACAGTTATCCATGTCCCAGTTCAGAATTTCCTTTCAGATAACACCCTGCTTGAAAACAGAATGCTGTTTGCAAGGAGAGAACCATTTCAAACAAACTGCTTTTTATCACTCCTAATAAAAGGCATGTTTTGGTAATTCAAACCCAATATACTGATTCCCTCATCTAACACTGGAAAATGAAACTGTTGTTCCCCACCTTTAATGACAAAAAAAGAATTGAACAACATAGTCTGAGCTGACAATGCTCCGAGAAGCAGCAGAAAATGGCTAATTCTTTTGGCACTGGGATCTCCACTCTTGAATCTAACAGTAATCTTCAATTTCACATTTTGCTTTGTGCACACACACTCAGACATGCAAATACATTTGTTTTTTCCCTTGGTTTAAAGGTGTTTTACCAGAGGAATACACATTCCTAAGGAGTCAAAAGGAAAACCTCTGTGAGTAAGTGTTATTCTTAGAAGCAAAAAACCCTGCAAAGTACCTTTTTGCAGAGAACTGCTAATTACTGTAATTAACTTTACTTGGATCCCTCTTATTTATGTTAATCATGGTAATTGTGGCTATGCAGTCACAGGAAAAAACCTTGGAGTCTTTCCCTCACTGTTACAAGATTATAGTTAAAATAAGGTTTACAGTCAGCTCCCCCTCACAGGGATCTTTTGGAACTATTTGTCATTCCCAGCAAGTTTCTGTTTTTCCCTTTTTAGTAAGAACAGAATTTAAGTGATTTATACTTCACTTTGCATTGCCAAAAGCTTGACTTTGAAGATCAGCTGGTGATTTAGCCCTTTGAAGGGGATGGCTAAATTATTCTTAGCAAGAACTGTGTGTACTGTACAGTCACAAGTACACTAATCTTTAAGTATTCAGAGAGCAAAAATAAATAAGAATACTAAATTAGGCACATAGCATTAAAAATTAACATAAGACTGAGGCTTCCTCTAACTACATTTTTGGATAAGGGACACTTGCTTCATGCAGGTAACTACAGAGGCTTACTATTCTCTTCTGTAGTGTGGGCAGACTGTAGGTCCTGAGGCCAGTTTACAATGCTGTGCCTGCCCCCAGGATCCCAGAAGACATTTTGCTAATGACAGACAGATCGGCACTTACAAAAGTGGCAAGGATGCTCGTCTGGGCCACCATCAGAGCTACGTAGAGGCACAGAGCAGAAATGAACATGCTTGTGGCACAAATCAGAGGGTCAGCTTTATTGTTTATCTTCCTTAGTCTTCTTGCTGCTTCTGCCCCAGCAATGACACCCAATATTCCTGTCCCAATGGTGATGCCTCCAAATATCAGGCTGGTGACAAAGCAAAGGATGCAGTTGACACAGTAAGACCATACTGTGGGGGAAAAAAATGGTGTTAGCTTATACCTGTAGTTACAGAGGAATCTTTAGTGGGGAACTTGAATTTCATTCCATTTGATGATCTAACCCTCCCACTCCTTCTAAATGGATTTCATCCCAGGCCTCAGTTGAAGCTATGCCTCTGCAACTGAGGCTCTATCCTGTGAAGCAGACATTTTCCCAATTCTAGAGTAGCTGTTATGCACCCACGCTCAAGGAGGACTCTTCTCAGTATGACCTGGCTTGGACATCCAGTGATTTAGGAGACACAGTCATCTTGGTTACCCTGTGAACCAACCTACTCAGTCATCCCTAAAACACAGATGGAATAACTCTGTATCACAATCTGCTGTCTTGGAAGAGATCCTATCACGTGGAATTATATACATCAAAATTATAACCCTTTAGTTAGCTCAGCTGAGATGAGTCACTTCTCTGACTATGGGAAACACCTACCACTTCCCAAAAGAGTTCAAAGAGTATGGAATAGTTAACTAGTGGGAGGTCCACCTAGTATTTTCTAGATGCAGAATTAGAGATGTCATTCAGCTTTGTGTGTCTGCAAATGCAAATGTTCTCCAACAATGACAAGTTCATGTTTTAGAAGTATGTGTTTGAACAGCTTAGAAGATTCTGCTTCCAAAGGGACTTCCACGGATGCTTTTCTCTCTGTCTCAAATCAGATCCTAATGACAAAGCAAGTCTCTTGCATCAAGACCAGCAGTGCCACTGGTTGTTTAATGCATCATAATTCTCCTGAGGCAAACAGGGACAGGAGAACTGTGTTCTGAGCACAAGTGCTTCTAAATATTTCAGAGTGCTACATGATAAGATCTGTACATTTTCCTAAGCTTTCTTTGACTGCAAAGCAAAGCAACCAGCTAGGATGTGATCTATTCCTTTAAACTACACTGCATCTACTTTTTAATTTCTTTGTGGCTGATTAGGAAGAATTCGGTAATTCTATAAGAAACAAAAAATATTGCTATACAACATAACAAACTTTAAGCATATTTGTACTGTCCCTGTAAGTTCTTCAGGATTCTGATCCATCACTCACTATAGCTTAGTAGTGAATATATAGATTGTCATGAGAATTTGTCTTAGAGGTTTGTCCAGGAGAGGCAAGTTCCAAGGTGACATTAATTGATTGAAGCATTCGTGGAATGCTGTCTGATCTCTTCAAAACTGTCTGCACAAAGACCTGTATAAAAACTTCCTACTGCCTATTTATCTACCTTGAATGGATTGAGACCCAAGTCAGCTGTGGTGTCATTTGAATTTGTCTTTCCAGGGAGTCTAAGTGACACAGCCCTGATCCTTAAACAAAGCCTGCAACTGCTGAACAGCCAGAGGGGGAAACGTCCTTAAAGTATACCTGAGCAGTCTGGGACTATGCAGCTTAGTTCTTCCAGCACCATCAGCTGCAGGTCTGACATGGTTGGTTATATTATGTTTCTTTACATCCCCCTGGAATAAGAGTCTAAAATCAGCCTTCTGCTGCTTCTGGCACTAGTTTATGCCAAGGTTATTTTTAAAGCATCCTGTAAGAAGCAGTACATGAGGTTAAACTATCAGGTGCTCCATGAAGCCCATGTCTGCTCTAGCAACGCTACTGTGGAATAATAATTCAGAAGGTGGATTAGAAAACAAAACATAGACTAATAACTTCAGCTTAATAAAGGAAGTATTTAAACTATATCTGTTAAGAGAAACAGCCAAACAGATTAAACTGTTCAGCTTCCCTTCTCTGCCTACCCTCCGCCAGACTCCTGAGTTCCCTCCCTGCCTCAGCATTATTCACTATGAAGTAACATGCCAATGGTGGCATCCGTGGAAGGACAATTATATTCCCATTGAAGGAGCTGTGGACGACTGTTCAATCCATCTGGTTACACTACAACTCAGAAACCACTTTTGAGCTGAGTCAGTTATTCCACTGTAGAAAAGCAGAAGAACACCATTCCCAAAGGACACACTCAAGATATGATTACTGCTTTTCTCCTTAATTGTCTTAACAATAAAGAGAATGAAACCTGAAAAGACAATGTAGTAAGCAGTTAGTTCTTGGAAATCCATCATGAAGGCAGAGAATGTAACCAAATTTGTGATACCTCCAGGAGAAAGGTAGAGACACTTCTATGGAGGCCACTGGTAGGAAGTCAGCACATAGAAGCATCCCAGTGCTCACTGTTATTGAGGGTAGCCATGAAGACTCAAGAGGAAGACCAAATACATGTTTCTACTGTGGATAACACACTGTAAGGAAAAAAATTCTCTTCCTAGCTGAGGAAAAGGAATCTCAAAAAAACTGTATTATGATTACTTTAAAGTCCTCTCCTGTTGTGAATTCCCCTTGCCCATTGAACACTTTATACTTATTCATGAATCTTCCTTGATCTGGACAGCGTCTGTAAGCAGAGCTCTACTGGCAGTTACTCACAAGACCATATTATCCTGTTTTGATGTAGTGATGTGATACTACATCAAATTCATCAAGCTGCTTTATGCTGGGAGTCACAATGACCTGGCCAACACAGCAGGAGTTGTAAACATGCACTAACAAGAACATAATAGGAAAGCTACAAAACCATAGAACCTAAGCATAGCTAAATGGGTATTTAAGTAGCTTGGGGTGCACAGTCCATTGTCAACTGGAGTCTCCTTGCTAAAGCTGCCCCTATTTTCCCCTCAAGAGTTCGTGTTACTGCTTCTTTCCACTTTATTAAATAGGGCTGGTGACATCTTTCCAGTTAACTGAGTGATTGTAAACAAGCAAACAGAGTGTCTCAGCGTCCCTGGAAGCAATGTAGTATAACATTCACACCCAACTGCCTTCACAAGAAGTGTTCACAGTCACATCCTACCTTTACATCTACCGTCTTTGAAACAAACTGGGATTTAGCCCTGTGAAGTGTTCCCAAGTGTGTTTCCACAGCCGTGTGCACCTCACCTGTTAGATGAATTGCATATTTCTCGGAGGCACGGTGACACAGTGCCCTGGATAAGCTGAGCCCTGTAAAGAAACAGCGGTACCCACATTCCCAGGGCTCCAGTAACAAAGGCCATGGCAGTCAGACCCAGCGAGGACCAGACAAAACTCCAGCTGAAAGGCAAAGAAAGAAACGAGAGATATTAGAAATAACAGGGTGTGAGGTATAGAGACAGCCTACCTCATTCAGACCTCTTATAATCAAAATGCAGTCCCTTGAAGATAAGAACTTTGATGAGGCTTTATCTGTGAACAGGGAAATCCTAATTAGAGTGAAGAGTATGACCTACTGATTTAATGTTAAATCCCAGTCCTGGTCTGCTGCAGATTTCATTGCCAACTTTTGCTGAAACAATTGCTGTGAAATTTTTGATAGTAGAACTACAACAGCTGAGAGTGGGCAAAAATGTAGTGGCTTAGCAGGTAAATGGAAGTGTTCTATGTGCAAGTCTAAATGCCTCAGGATGGTTTTGTTTGTGTAACCAGTACAAATGAGAGTAATATCTGGGTTTTCCAAACTGTCCAGACACAGCAGCTGAAGCGCTCCTTAACTCTGCCCGAGCCTAAAACCAGACTCTTAGGCTACACAGCAAGTTAGCAGACAAAAGTTCTCCTTTTTTAAAACTGTCCAAATCTTGCCTCTTTCCCACCCTGCTCTAGGAGAGAATTAACTTTTTACTGGCCTCTTTCTGGTTAATAGTTTAGGAGAAAGTCCCCTTTGAGGTCAATAGGGAAGTATGAAATCTTAAAACTAAGGTGCTACACATCACCAGATGACCATCAAACTAGTGTATTCGTTAAGATATGAACCTAGTTCTTCATTTTCTAGAGATAAAGGGCCCTTGGACTTGATTTGAAGTGGAACCATCTGGGTTTTGGCAGTATGTTCTTATGCTTTGGAAATCCATTGCTAAAGAAAAATTAAAATCTGTTTTTACTACATTGCAGGAGGTTGTAAGGAACATCTTTGTAGGAGAGCAACTTTGACGATAGTCTAGTTGTTGAAATGTCAGAAATGTTCATTTATGATTCAGGAAACTTCATTTTTACTCACTTCAGCCTGTACTGCCTACAAATTGTGATCCAACAAACTGCACCTCCAGTGTACTTGCTGTTCTGGCTGCAAGCAGGATGCAAATCTAATTGTCAATTAGAATCCCCTACAAGAAGAACACTCCGCAGACAGCCAAGGTCCCAGGAAAGCAAGTGTTTAAACCAAAAGCGTTTGAAGGGGAGCCCGTGGAGCAGCCTGCGGGCACCGGCAGTGCAGGGCCGGGTCTGGCGCAGCTGCACAGCGGCACCTGCTGTTCCCAAACCGGATCCAGCTCTCCCTCCCTGGCCCTGGCCAGGCATTTCCCGGACTGCAGGGTAACCGGAGAGGGAAACCTGCTGCAATCTGTATTTTACTTTGTCCTGCAGGTCAGCTGATGTTGATTTTAATTTTCCTATGGTTAAAAGCAAGAGGCCATCTGCCAACCACAGGTTAGCTGCTCAAAACACACATACAACTACTTCATAAACCAGATTAGGGTCCTACAGACCCTGAGCTCTTTTATCAGAGGCACAGAAGGCTCATAAATACCATAGGAAGACTGCTTGAACCATGCTGATCCAACCTTCCTCGGGCACTAAGAATTACAGATAAAGTCACACTGCAAATTGTGCACTTTTACTAATCTAGCTTACCCCAATGTGTTAAAGCAAGAGGGAAGGCAAAACTTAGTAGAAAGTAGAGCTGGATTTAAACAGGAGCACACTCCCATCATAACTCTGCCTCCTTCCCTCTCCTCAAAATATCCTCTTATCTTCTCCTCAAAATAGGAGAATAGCAGAAGCGAAGAAATTTTTGATCTCCTGTGTAGTATTCCTGTAAAAGAGTGGATGGTGTTTCAAGCATCTTGTACACAACATGCGACACAAAGGAGCTGAGTGGGATTTGATGACCGTATTTCTAATAAGGGAATGGTCATTCTTCAATGGAGGGGACCTTTGTTGCTAAAATCACTTACTTCTTGGCAAGTGAGATGACATCCTGACACCAAGTAGTCTTGGCAGTTCTGTGTACTCCTGGCTTCTCAGCTGCTACTTTTATTGTGCCAGAGATGCTCAGTGCTCTGTGTGCTGCTGTCCTTCTCTGGGTCCTGTGAGGGACCAGCAGAATCAGAAGAACCAGTGCTAGACCTCCCATGCAAGGAGTTATCTGTAGACACAAGCAAGGCTGGTTAGATCAAGGATACCTGTGGAGTGGAAAGTCCACAGAACTTCAAATTCAGCATTAGAATTACAGATTAGAGAATTGCAGCTATACTCAGAAATAGATGTGACTTGCTGTTTGTAGTTCATATTTGTAAAGAAGAGTGGCTTTGGTGATGTATGGTGACTTTGGAGGAAGAAAGATCTATTAGATCCTCCCTCTGCATCATACAGATACATGATTGCTCCCTCTGATTTTGGAGAAAAACATGTGAAGAAAGAAAATTGTACTGTAATATTCCAGCCACAAAAGCAAGAATCAGTGATGCAGCCATCGGTGTTATCCAAATAACTTCAGACTGTTATTCCGGAAAACATTCTTCCCCCCTCATCATGTATCTGCTAGTTAATTTTATAGATAACTTTGGAGGATCTGGCAGAGTACTTCCAAAGCACTAGGTGTTCTCTATGGAGAAACATCATGATGACATGACCAGAACAGAAGATACCTTCACATTCCTCTATTTGAGGAGGTCTTGATGCACAGACAACCATTCCAAGTGTGTCCTCAGGTAAGAGGCACATCAGCACCTGCCTTGGCTGCTGTACGATTTAACCTATGCCTCTTTCATTCTGCAAGAACTAGGCTAAAATCTTTCCCTTGTCCTGCAGGAACAAGAGAAAACACCAAACTCATGACCAAGTCCTCTAAAACACCAAGTTCATGACCAGGCAGACAGTAGAAGGTCCTTCCACTGTTCATCTTTAACATGATGAACATAAGTAATCCCAACCCCAGGGATGATGCTGATTTTACAGTGAATGGCTCAGCCCCACAAGTGACAGTGAGTAACTCACCCTGAAAGCCCAGTGCCAGTCACCAGTGAGACCTGCCATGCCAGCTGCTAGGGCATAGCCAAGACCACTGTAAGCAACAAAAAGGAGTAATCAGTAGGCACCAAGGAATTCTTGCTGGCTGAAATGACATGTCTCGCCAGCTAAGGAGAGCACAGAGAAGTAGTCTGTCAGAGTTTTCAGAACAGATAAACAGAAAAAAGCTCATGGTCTGTGGTAAACTACTTGCCAGCCAGTATTAATAAGAGAGTCTAACCTTCTGAGAGCAGACTTGAGCTGGTGGCAGTAATGTCCCAGATTCCACTTGGAATAAATATTCTGTAGAATGACACTGCAAACCCAGACCAGACAACCCATAAAGCAGTTTATTATTGGCTCTTTTCTGTGCTAGCCACATGAATAAAACCCTGCAGGAATTCCTGTAGTTTTAATCTGCCTTTTGGGCTCAGCTTTGGCTGCCTGCTTTAATAAAGAGTATGTGTCCAAGCCACTTAAAAAGCCCTTCTCCTCTTCATCAGACACTGTCAATTTAACTAAAAGAGAAGAGGGAAGGGCCAATTCTTCCTTGTGAGGCATTTAATGGGGGGTTCTTGACAAATTTGTCAAGTAAACAAATATCTGAAAGCTTTTGTCTTCCGAAAGCCAGAAATAAATCACCTATCCCCAGCCACATATTTCTTTCAGAGTTGATTCAATAGTTTATTCAAAGACTACAGGTTTTCAGAGTTTAGATTCTCTCTAAAACATGTTGGGGGAAAAAAAGCTATTTTTTCTTCAAAGTAAATAGAGAAATAAGCCTAACCAGATCTATTTAAACATGCTAAGCAAGGGACAAATCCTTTTGCAAGAGCCAATCTACATATACATCAAAATACATCTAATAAAGGCTCAGGCTATATTGAATGGCTGGTGTGGTCAGTCAGAATTTCAAAAGGCAGGTCAGTTACTAGCAAGAAAACCAACCTTCCCACTGGAATGAAGATGTAGAAGACAGACAGCATTGTGGTCCTTTTTCCTTCCTCAAACAGGTCTGCAATGATGGTAGGTGCTATTGTGGAATAACTGGCTGTGCCAATGCCAACTAGTCCTCGTGAAAGAAAGAATATCCAGTAATACTGCAGGGAAAAGACATATCACAGTCCAAAAAAGCCCATGCAAAAAAGAACATTTACTCTTAAAGAGGTGCAATTTAGTGAATCAAATGTACCAGAGGAAACAAGAATTCAACTGCCTTTTGCATGTCTGCATTCCCTCCACTCATGCCTGCTTCTCACAGCACTGGGACAGCACCCCACTGCTGTCCTTTCTACTTTCTGCACAGCAGTGATTCCTTAGAGGGACACCCAGAGGGAACGACAAGATGTGGTCAATGGAACACAAGGTTGCTGAACAAGCTGCTACACTGTAAGGTCATGGTCAACAAATATTCAGGACAAAACTAAGATCCCATCAACTGCAATAGTAATGGGTGGGTTCTCCATTGCCTAGGCTGAACTCCAGCATCCCATAAAGCTTTCCTGCATGAAGCCTCTTTAGTCCAGGCTTGGGGAGCAAGCGCTCATTGATAGATTTTCCACATGTAATTAGATAAAGACTATTGACTCCTGCAAGACATATGCAGATTATTTTCATAGGACTCTAAAAAAGCAACATACCAATTCACTGATGAATGAACTGCTTAATGTGACACCAGACCAGAAGAAAATACCAGCTCCAAGGATGATTTTCCTATTGTACCGGTCACCAAGGTACCCAAAGACGGGGGCAGCCAGCATGTAACACAGGATGAAGACTGAAAATCCAAGAAGGACCAAAGACAACATGGGTCAAATTATTTCCCTTGTATGTACTCCTCACCCCTCAGACACACTCAGGTTATTTGGGGGGCAGAGGTTAAAGGCTGAGTTTGTAGAACTAGTAGGTAGATTGATATTTAGAAAAAGATGAATGTAGATTACAATATATATATACAAAAATAAAACATGTGGAAATTGCTCAAGTTCTGTATTTCTTGAGAAATTTGTACATCTTTAATTATTCACATAGTGTGGGATTCCTGAAGTACTCAACTCCAGTCTTCCCTGAACCAAAGACTTCCAGGTTTGCATTACGGTCAGCCTGCCCACAACTGGAAGTGAGCAACACCACACACAAGTAGGAACTAGAAGAAATGAGTAAGTAGACTGTGTTTTAGGAACAGGCCACATAGATGCAAGGCACAGCAAACTATCCAAACTGAAGAGATTTTATTACCTGTTTGCAGCAGACCTGTATCCCCATCACTGAGCTTGAAGTATTTCTGTATGTCTAACAGGATCCCTGCAACAGAGTCAAACACTGAATGATCCTGCTCATTCCTTGTAATTCCCTTCATCTGCCAACTCAAAGATTTATTTCAAGAACAGGGCTTGCAAGAGCTGCTGCACATTTAGCTTGCTAGTATAGATGTAAACCATGACTCTACCACAAGTACAGATACACAGAGAATTAAAAATCTTTACCACTAGAGATAAAAGTCATGATCTTCCACTACAGAGGTCTTACAAGAGTCAGTTTACCCACTGTTTCAATTGCAGCTGTTCTGTTTCTTTTGTACCATGAGTACATAAGCACAGAAACAACTTCCAGTTCAAACCTTAATGGACACAAGTGGAACAAAGCAGTAGCAAAGTTTTGCAGCCAGCTATCACCATACAGCTAATCCTAAAACATTATTATTGACCTTAAAATGTTAAGATTAATTGAAATTCCTTTTGTTAAGAATAACTGTTAATATTTTCTGTATATACAGTATTCAAATTAGTGCGTGTTGGATTTTTCAGGATGCAAATGTCTACAGCCTTCATTAGCCAAGGGTGGCTGAATCAGCCCATAGCCAGGGAAATACTACTGGAATTCACATTGTGGTCCCAGTTGGGCAATTCTGTTCATATTTCCATGACAATTTTGCAGAGATCAGGTGAGATATAGATAACTGGAATTACCCAGTAACATTTTTAGTGGTGACAATGACAGAGAAACATCACTAAAAGCAATCATTTCTATTGGTGATAAAAGGCTGACAGAAACTCCATCTTGATTTCTAACCATTCAGTAGCTGTGGAAAAAGGTTGGAAGAGTTGTCCAAAGCCAGAAGTCTCTCAGAAGAGAGTCACACAAGCAACAAACTGAGGGAACATCCATGGGTCTGGCACTAATGGATGCATGAATGCTCTTGAGACAAAAAGGTCATTTTCATCTCTACATCATGCCAAGGCTGCAGATCTACCATCTCACCTAGCTTCCATTTCTGCATTATAATCCTAAAACCAAATAAAATAGCAGAAGAAACTGATGTGAATAAGTGTAGTCCTACTCTGATATTGAACAATATAAATTAAAAAAGAAACTTCTCATGCAGCTTCAGTTTTGACAAAATAGTCAAAATCAAAACATTTTTAAAAGGATGAAGCCACTCCTTAAGAAAACAAGTTGTGTGTAAATTGTCTGCTTTGTTCCCTACAGCTGATCTGCACACAACAGAGCTCAGGGGGAGGTTAGCAGGAGGTCCCTACTCTGTTCCTACAGTGTATTTTACACTCAACTCCAGCAGACAAGTAGCTTGTTTTCTGTTTGAAGATTGATGCAAACTCTGTCAAAGCCTGTGAGCAAAACTGCCCGGAAACCACAAGTTCGTAACTGCCACCAGCTTACTCTTTAACAAATACTCAAGCCTCTCCCTCACTTCCCTGTTCACTTACATTTTAAGAATGTACTCATCCACATGGACAGCCAAGGCCTGGGCGCTATCCCCACCTCTGCTCTTGAGTGAGGTACCTGTCCCTGAAGGTACCTCACTCAAGAAACTGAGCATATTAACAAGTAGGCACTTAATAAGCCTTCTTGAAAACTCTAAGCTCTTAGCATGTACAGGGACTAAAGAATAGTTCAAAGCTTGGAATGAGCCATATGACAGCTTGCACTTAATACTTCCTCCCAGCAAACCTGTTCTTGCTTGAAGATATTTTCATCCTCTCCTGTCCCCTACCCTTCACAAAGTCACTTGACAACAGAACTCGTACACTGAAGTTTCTCACTAACAGTCCTATAGTATCATTCAGCATGCACTCCTACTTGTTTCCTTCTCTCTTACATGTGTGGTTAAGAAGTATTCAAAAGAAAATAAGCTTAAACTCCTAAACCCACCAGCCTCTCAATGTATAGAGATACTGAGTGAATATCTTATGTTTCTGAATGGTCTTAGTAGTAAAAATAATGAGCTACTGTATTGTCACTACATATTAATTCCAAATTTAACAATCCATCCATTGGGTTTTCTCCAAAGTTTTGAAACATTTATGATTTGCAGGCCACTCAGAAGTAAGATACAGCAAGCTCACAACAAGTGTTTCCTCTTAATTTACAAATCAGATCCCTGGAAGCATGGTAGATGCTTAGGAGTGATGCTAAATGTAAGAATTGACACAGGCCACAGTTTACATAGAATCCTAGACTTGTTTGGGTTGAAAGGAACCTTAAAGCTCATCCAGGTCCAACCCCCTGCCATGGGCAGGGACACTTTCCGATAGACCAGGTTGCTCCAAGACCCATCCGTGGGAGGAAAAACTCATTGATTCGCCACCAGTTTACTAGGAGCAATGCTCTGCTGTTATGGCTAGGTTTAAAAAAAAAAAATAATTAAAAATCACATTTTGGAAGAAGGATATTATTTATTAGAAAACAAGATGTAAGTTTAGTAGGCGATGCTTAAGGAAGTGGGTCTCCATCCTCTTTACACTCTTCATTGCAGAAATCACACCACTGTCAGGTCATGAGGAAGTTAAGCTTCCTCTCAACAAAATTGCACAAAGACAACACAATTTTTGTACTTTTAATGGGGAGAATGGCATCACTATTCTTCACATAAAGGAATGCCATATCTAATCTAGTAGAGCAAAAGAATTCCTGGTAAGCTGCTGTATGCAATAAGGGGAAGCTTCTTAGTCAAATCTCTGTAGAATCCAGACGCAAAAATAGACTAGTTGCTCTCTATGCTAAAGTCTGTTTATAAGAGACTAAGATTTAAAAATACAAATCTTAAGCATTTAACAGATGTGATGTTTATAAGCATTCTACTAACCATTAGAAACCAAACCATCATTCATTGGTCTTTCTAGATTTATAATTGCACATTTAATTCAAAGTATGACCAAAAGGCTAATGCAGATAAGTGAAAAAGATTAAAGACAGAATGCATATCCTTACTTTAGAAAACATTTGTAACTATGGCATAAGTAGAGCTGTTGAAAATTTACATTTCTTTTTCCTCAGAAGCAGAAAACAGGCTCTCACCTGGTACAAGGAACCAGTCCATGAAGTTGATTAAATTTGTGTAGCACAGCACAGCAGCTATCAGGTAATCTCTCTTTGCTGGACCCTTCCTTGACACAGACACAATTGGACCTTGTCTCCCATGTGCTGCAGTAGCTCCGTAATTCTGCTCCTCAGGAGGTGGCTGGGACTGTAAGCTTGTGCTTTCATGTGCGCTGGGGTTGTGCATATTTCCCCGTGCAGAAAGCCACCATAGATGAAGTATCTCCTTAGCAAACCAAGCTATGAGTCAGTTGTGCTTTGGGGCTATGAGGAACTTCAATCACTACGGTCATTTCCGGCTATGAAGCCCGACCACTAAATACTGAAAGGAAATGTTCCTTGCAGTACGAAGGACTTTACAGAGAAAAAAGTTGCAGTCCTGTGTTTTTGCAAAAGCAAAAGTGCTGAAGTGCTATACCCTGAGGACAAGGAAAAGTAAATGTAAACAGCAGCAAAATATTCCATTGCATGTCCAAGAACTAAAAATGCACAACTTTACAATGATCTCACAGGAATTATATATGCAAAATTAATAATAATCTTCACTAATGTCTCTGTGAGTTGCCAGAGCTAAACATGGCCTTTCTAGAGAAGAGAGGTTTGCTAGACCAGGTACCTTTGACAGTCATTTGCTTACACACACTACTTAGCTACCTAGCTTTGTCCTTGTCCACAACCAGTCACTTCTCCCTGTTATCACCCATCTGCTTTGCACTGACCAGATCTACCCGAGAACAAAATCCTTTCCAACAAGGTCCTGAGTTTTTAGGTCAAACCAGCAGTTTAAGCAGGAGACTTACACTCCAGACTATTTGCTGGTTTGGGGTTTTTAATGGAGGGAATATTAAAAAAAAAAAACAACAAACCAAACCCCAACCAAAAAACCAACACAGAATGTTACAGTAAGAGATGGAAACAAAACCACCTTTCTTCATGCGTGCTGGAACTGTGCACATTCCACAGTTCTGAATTGGGCAGCAGGATTTCTTCCCCTTTCTCCCCAAAAAGGGCCCTGAAAGGGGAAGAAAGGAGGATGCAGGAAGTCATTCTTGTTCTTTCAGGGTGTGTAGATACCTTTATTCCTTGCCTTTCTTCAGGCCACTCAGATTTGAACAAGTATTCTTACTTGATTCTTCCAGCATCAGTTTTCCTATTATATTCATTATTTTTTTAGACACAGAACTAGTCACATGTCTTTTGAGCCCTTTTGTGGATTGAAAACTTCAGAAGGTAATTTATTTTTTTGCATCCTGTTAAGAAAGTTTAAAGAGAAAATTAAGAGTAAACTAATAGCTTAAGAGTGAGGCAGCTAATAGGAATGAGTACTGATTGCAGCTTGTGACTCATACACGAAGACAAGAGTCTATGGTTGGGGTTTCTTTTAAAGAACTGTGTTTCACACTTCAGACTAAACTGAAAACCAAAATAGCACCTACTGTTCTTGGCCGTTTTGTAAAATCCTTCACTTTTGCATGCTCAACACTGTAGTATTTCATTCTATCTTCATTTCATGAACATCTAGTTCCTCATGAACCAGCAGGCATGTTTAATTTCATCACAGGTAAGTCTATACAAATTTTATTTCGAGATAGGTCTTATTTTTAGTAACATCTTAGCCCTCAACTTTCTAAGGGATGATTTAGAGACAGATAATGGGCATCTCTCCCCACTCCTGCTCATGGGAGCTCCACTTGGAGAGATTCAGGCTGGTTGTGAGGAAAAACATCTTTACAATGGTGTGGTAAAATACTTGCACAGGCTGCCCAGGGAGGTGATAGACGCACCATCTCTGAAGACATTTAAGACCAGGCTGGATGTGGTTCTGGGCAACTTGATTTAGTTGAAGATCACCCTGCTCATTTCAGGGGGGTTGGACTAAATGAGTTTTGAAGGTCTCTTCCAACCCAAACTATTCATGGTAAGCCTGCTAGAGTCTGAAAACATTTCAGAGTGTGTCAACTTACTATTAGGAAACAATTTGTTGGTCATTATTCAATATTATCACTACTGCCTTTTGCTCTATAATAGACCATAGAACCTTCACTGAGTAAATATCACATTGGATGCACATATGCATCCCACTGCTGTATTAACCCAATGAAGTCAAGAGGTGACTACACTCACAATAAAGAGTGAGTACAATTTTGTAGAGATTAAAAACTTTACCTACACCCACAACGGTGGATAAATAAGTCTGAAAAGAATATTTAAAATTACTTTGAAGAATTACAGCGGGCTTTGCAGGGGGGAAGGCGAACGTGCGCGCTGCTTTAACTCTACCCCTAAAGCAAGAGCCGAGGGGAAGCGGCGGCTCCAGGTGCCACGGCTCGCCGCTGGGTGGCGCTCAAGCACTGGCAGCGAGTAGAGCCTCCGCGCACACACACCCCCCTCGTGTGCTGAGCTCCAGCAGCGCTCCGGCTCCCGGCTCAACCCGCCCGCTCACCGAAACGGAATGCCATGGAAAAGAAAGCCCGGCAGCAAGAAGCAGCAGCAGAGCCTAAACAAGCTGTGGGAGATTCAAACTGAGACGTCTCCACTGCTTGCGCAGGGAGGTTCATCAGCAATAGGAAGTGAAACAGGCCAAGCTGTACTATTGTTTTTCATCTCTGTTCTCCTTGGAAGCTAGGAGATCTGCTCTCTCTGTCCTTCAGTAGGAATATCTGCCATATTTGATGCCCAGACACATCTCAAACCTTGTAAGGAGTCCCCACAGGGCAGCTCGTCAGGATTTAACTCTCACTCTGGATAGCTTAAACATCTCTTGGTCTAAATGTCCACTGAATTCCTGGGGCACAGCTCATGTTGTTCTCAACTCTGGAGACCTACTGCTAGGCTTGATGTTTACAGACAAAAGCAGATTTCTAACTATAGCTATTGTGACAAGAACTTAACTCTGCTTTCCTACAATGGAATTTCCATATTTTGCAGAGTTAGAGTCAGTTTAAACAGAAAACATCCCTCACAAACACCAAACCACCACTCTAAACTCTTCTTAAACTTTTTATTTCATTTTTGCCCTTCATTAAAGCTTCCAGACATCACTTGCACTTAATGCTTTTTGGTGCTGTACTAGCTGGCCATATTTCAGTCAGCAGCACCAAATTTGTGAGCCAGGTTGTTACGTGGGACCTCAGTGCCAAATCATACCACAACTCTGGCCCCACCACCCTCTCCTCACACCACTTCCTGCTCCCTCACCTCAGTGCCACAAGCCGTATCCATCCATCTCCTCCACATTCCACTGCTGGGTACAAGTCTGCAGTCACTCCTATAAGGCCTCTGTGACTTAGCCTTATTCTGTCAGCTTTTATCACCATCACTCCTCAGTAGCTATCCTGCCTGGAACTGCCTGTTTGTCCTTCTCTCCAGTTAGGATTTTTGTCTTTGGGCCATACCGAAATTCCTGCAAAACTTAGTGACAATCCACTTCTGCTGTGTGGGCAACATATGCCACTATACAATTCAACTTGCGCTAGGCAAGACTACAGCTCCTTGCTTTATAGCCAAATATTTTATCTTTTGCCTTATTTGTCCATTTCAGTCAGAATATGGACTGTCTTGGAACAAGGGGTGGTGTTTGCCTACACTTAGCTTACGTTGGGGTGCCAGGTGCCAATGCAACATGAAAAGTAGGTTTTTTACCCCTTTCATACTCCCTTCCCAAGCTCTATTCTCCTGATTGTTCATTTTAGCATGAGATCCCATAGTTGTGTTATGCAGCTAAATCCTTCTATAGCAGCAGCAAGCCAGAATTTGCTTATTTGAGGCATTTGGCACTAGGCCACAAACACAGCAACATATTTTCTTACACCATTCTGAATCTGGCTGTGGTACTAAAAGTTGTTTTGATGGCTGAACCTGACAGCTGAACCTGACAAATGCAACTGAGGGTCCCCAGATAAACATGCACATTTGGCTACAACTGGTTGGCTGATACTCAGCAGGCCAAGCCATGGGAGTTCTACATGTTTCGAAAGCCAGCTTGTTTCAACAGGACTATTCAGTAAGTCCTCCTTGGCTGTTCCTCACCTCTGAGTGTCCTGTCTATGTAGATGCCCACTCAGCGTCTGGGCAGCAGTGCTGTTGGGTCTTTGCTCTGGGCTACGTGTTACCCCCAGGACACTGAGGAACTGCCCTTTCCTGGCCACAGCCCCACCATGTGCTGCCATGTTATTAGTAGAAACCAGGCAGCAGTGGGAGGAGGAGGCAGCTGATGAAGAGATGCCTTGTGTGCTCCCTGCAGGGCTTCCTTAATGAACTAGGACTGGTGGAAGCAGCCACTGGTGCATTCCTGTCAGTTTAACTAAACCCAGGTGAGAGCTGTCAACAAACATGCCATATCTGCAATCCAGACAGGACTGTTTACAGACAGCTCATGTGGGAGCTTCTGGTTTTCTCTGGAAGCATTTCCAGGTATTTACTACAAAATGCCTTTGAATGCATTGATTTATCCAAATACGCTTTCATGGTGGATGCTGCTGCATCCATGAACAGCTTTGGAGGTTTTGCCAGAGCTTTCCCAGAAAGCTGCAGCAGGAGGAGCATTAACAGTCAACCAAGATGTCAGAAAGATATAAACTGAAAATATATTATTATCTGATTAACTCTGAACCATTTCTACACATGTGATGGGAAGAAGCTTGTTAACTCACCGAATAGGTAGACTTAGATCACGTATTAGGAAGAAGTTCTTCCCTGTGAGGTAGTGAGTCACTGGCACAGGGTGCCCAGAGAAGCTGTGGCTGCCCCATCCCTGGCAGTGTTCAAGGCCAGGCTGGACACAGGGGCTTGGAGCAACCTGCTCTAGTGGAAGGTGTCCCTGCCCGTGGCAGGGGGTTGGAACTGGATGAGCTTTAAGGTCCCTTCCTATCCAAACAATCCTGTGATTCTATGATTCTATGAATAGCAAACAGCAACCAAATACACGAAAGAATTGAATACAGAAGTCATATTCACTGTAGACTAGATCTACCAATACTGGTTTTAAAAATAACTGCTTTTGGTATCTTACCTCTCTTGTGCATCACCCGGACAGAGAACATTAAGCGGGTAAAAGAAAATACATGCTTGTGTGTATTTGCAAGCATATATGGGAATGGTCTGCATTTTGAGATGTACATATTTTAAACCTATTGTGATGGAAGCAAATTCATAAATGATGGGATTCTGCAAGTAACTGAAATATGGATCGCTGCAAGACTTAATAATTTTGGTGTCTGACAAGATCAGAAAACTGAAATTCAATGGAATTCAGGTGGACAGACAGCTTAATAACTGCGTGTCTGGGCCTACCTGAAATATTCTGCTACAAGTTGATTTAAAGACAATGATAATGACTATGAAAGAGCTGCAGTGACAGAGACTTAGGTAAGAGGCTGTGGGGGTTTTAAGGTTTGTCACTATGGTCCCTATTTGAACCAAGGCTGTACAATGAATCACTTTTGGTTTTGAACCCAGTCTACAATGATAAAAGCTAAAGACAAACTTGGACCTAGACTTTAATATTTGGATTGCATGTCTGGAGGGAGGCAGTTTGACCTATAGTTTAAACCACACAGTGACCAACCTGACAGCAGAGCAGGCTACACAAGTAATATAATCACATGTAAAATTCAGCATGATTTTCAGTTTCAGATGTATTCCAGAGTCAATAGTCTTATCATGTTCTCCTAAAAGACCATGTTGCAAAATTCCAGGGATAACCAACGTATATATTTTTCTTGCATTTCAGTCCTCCAGATTGATGTACCTTTCCCAAATTGTTATTACCTTGGAATATGCAGTCTGTAGTGGCTGAAAGGGAGAAAACCCAAGTGCTCTCCTTCTGGTGGCAGGTTGAGAAATTCTTCACCTGCAATTTGTTGAGTCTGCTCTCAGTGTATTTATTGCCTGTGGCCACATTTAGTCATGTTATCATTTAGGTAGCAGCTGCTAATGACTTAAAATACCGTTATGAAATATTTAGTATTTTAGAATATATTTCAGTAGCTAAATAATCCAGACTAGATTACCTACAGTTTTTCCCCAAACCTCTGCAAGCAAAACTAGCATCGCTCCATTTGTATCTCTTGCCCTTGCATGCATCTTGTAGAGCAAATATGTAGCAAGGGACTGAACCATCCAGATTAACCATCTTTATGAGTCCAGAACACTTCATGAGTAGTCTTCTGTCACCAAAAACCTTCAAGCAAAGCAGCTGGACCACCTCTTCCACTATACACTTCATTGGAAAATATCTGCTTGGAGGATTATCATTCTGCAAGTTTCCATGAATGCTATATTTTTAGTTACTGCATCCTTTTTACTTCCTCAGCCTGAATTTCCTTTTAATCTGCTTTATTTCTCATTGCCTGGGTAATATCTTAAAACACAGTATGGATCCAGCATAAGCATAATTTAGCCTTGTGATAGCAGCAAATAAAATTTACACACTCTAAACTATAAAATCCATTTTTTTCATTATTGCTGACAAATAAACTATATATAATTTCAAACTTTCTGCAATGCAGATCATGCTTTTTGTTTGACAGGGAGGATCATTCAGACTCTTCTACACCTTTTTAATTAGGAAACAAACTGCAACTTTGTGAAAAATTTCTTGGGGTGCTTACCTAAATAACTCATTTCACAAGTAACATTCTCTTGAGTTGTATCCATATAATTCTGCCTTAAAAGGTATAACAGAAGAAATTACAGTTCCAGCACATAGTCACAGAGCAGTAGAAGATGAACACACTCCAATTCTATCAACTGTTCCCTCCTTCTTTTCTGGAAAAGAAGAAAAGAAAAAACCTTTGCACTTTGCAAGTGAGAACATATTGCATTAACATCAGACAAAGGAGTAAGCTTCGCATCACTGGAACAGAGCTTCCTCTTCCAGCTGAGATTTATGCCAGCACTGAAGAGCTCATGGAGGTCAAGAGAAGTGAGGTATTCCAGTTACTGTGCACAGAAGATACTGTTTTGCTAACCCATTTAACTGCTTTTACCTCTAACATCTTTTTTTTAGCTCAAGCTTACTTTTGTTGGTGTATCTGATAACTACAATTCTTGCATTTTAGGATTCTGGATGCTCCTGCCACAATTATAGAAGAAAAGGGCTGTGAAAACCTGCGTGGATTCGGGAAGAAAACTGTGGAATTAAACGTCTGTTTAACCTATGTTTTGACCTTTCTATCGCAATGAAACATCCATCCCCAGAAGAACCAGTAGTTGACCACTGCAGTCTTCACTTTTATACACCAGAGCCCTCTTAATTAAGAAGACATCAAAAGAGATAAGGAGACATTTCTTATGAGCAATGCCAAACAGACAAGCATTGACAGAACAAAAATAGAGGCCTTTCCCTACGGGGCCTTTTTCTTCCCAGCCTTGCTAGCTCCCGACTGAAAGAATCTGCAAACGACCATAGTATTTTAATCACAATCAAGAATGCTAAGGTTAGGGTTAACTAAAAACTTGAATCAATATAGATTTAAATTAAGAATAGTCTAATTTAGTATTGAGAATGTCTTTACTTCCTGGTTTGGTTGTCCTGCACAGAAAAAGAAAAGTCAATACTTACTTTTAATCATGTTCCCTTGTTATGTTTGACTGTGTTAAGATAAAAATACACATAACAGAAAGTAATACTCAACTAATGTTACCCTTCTTATCAATAAGAGCATTAATGTCAACTTAGCTGGTATATTTACTTGAAAGAAAAATGTTATGAGAAATGATTATTTGTAAATCTCTAAGTTCAATGAAGCTCAGAACTTTTTTTCAAAGTCTAGAACAGTTGCAGGAGTTTAAGAAGCTTTAAGAACTGCAGTCACTCAGGTTTCCAAACTGTAAACAACCGATCTTCTCTGCCTCACAACAAGGCAGAATGATTTCTGAGTTCATTAAGATGCTTCCTTAAGAAAGAATTAAAAAGTACAGAATACGGATGGTGTAAATCATCAAAGTTATTAATCTGATCAAAAAAAGCTAAATATAACTCAAGCCACCAAGTTTTCACTACTTCCGTTCTGCCTCCCCACTTTTCTCCTCCTCCGAGTTCATAGTGTACTCCTAACAGAAAAACAAACCAGTCATACACAGCAAGACATTAAGATCAGAAAAAAACAGCACTGTAGCAGGACCACAGCAAGAAGTTACCAGACTCCACAGGTCAGAGGCATTCATCTCTTTCATCCACTCACCTGTTTCCAGCCACAGGCCTGCTTGGTATTTCCTTGTCCGCCTCAAAGCGCAGTTTTTCCTTGGGCTTCTGTTGAAATTCAACTCAATGCCAGACTACCTGTGCATATTATAAGAATTATGTTAGTATAATTTTCCAGTACAGGCAAATCATACAATCCCAGACTGTTTTGGGTTGGAAGCGACCTTAAAGCTCACCCAGTTCCAACTCCCTGCCATGGACAGGGACACCTTCCACTAGAGCAGGTTGCTCCAAGCCCCTGTGTCCAGCCTGGCCTTGAACACTGCCAGGGATGGGGCAGCCACAGCTTCTCTGGGCAACCTGTGACAATACCTCATCACCCTCAGAGGGAAGAATATTTTCCTCGTATCTAGTCTATGTCTCCCCTCTGTCAGGTTAAAACCATTCCCCCTTGTCCTGTCCCTACAGGCCCTTGCCCAAAGCCCCTCTCCAGGTTTCTTGTAGCCCCTTTAGGCACGGGAAGCTGCTCTAAGATCTCCCCGGACCCTTCTCTTTTCCAGGCTGAACAAGCCCAGCTCCTTCATCCTGTCTCCAGAGCAGAGCTGCTCCAGCCCTCACAGCATCTCCATGGCCTCCTCTGGACTCACTCCAACAGCTCCACATCCTTCTCCCGTTAGGGGCCCAGAGCTGGATGCAGGACCGCAGGTGTGGTCCCATGAGAGCTGAGTAGAGGGGGAGAATCCCCTCCCTCGACCTGCTGGTCACGCTTCTTGTGTTGCAGCCCAGCACACGGTTGGCTGACCGCCCGTTGATGGCTGTAGTTACACTCTTAACCTATTTTGCTTCCCATACAGAACTAATCCTCATATATTGTCTAAGTGCATTCATGTTAAGGCATTTGCCATTTGAACTATACCTGTATAGGTCATGTTGCTCATGTACAGCCCTTATGCTAGTTACAATTACATCCATTGCTCTGTTACTCTCTATGGCAATTTGCTATGAAATACCAACCCACCATGAATACATTTTTTCTTCCCTTTTGTGCATTGTACTAATTTTGTACCATCAAAGGTGCTAGAACATGTCACATACAAATATGCATGTATCTCTAAGTGCAAGTTTCCTGTTCCAGGAAAAAACTAACTTTGTTGCCAAGTATTTTCTATACCTCCAAATCAATAGTTCTCAGCAATTTGAGGTAATTGTTATCAACTAGGATACATTTTGCCAAATGTGAGCAAAATCAAAGAGTTTACCAGTTTAAAATGTTAAAAAATTTTAAAAATGTAATTATTTTAAACCAAGCATGTCTGTCCTTTTAAAAACAGCCCTGTTTAAAATAAGATGTGAAATAAGGGCAGCCTACACGACAGTGAAATCAAGCATCACGAAGTACAAAATATACCAGCAGGCCAGGCTTGCTGCAAGAATTTCAGAGAAAGTCAAAACACCCAACTGGCGGGTGTCACTGAGTAAGTGGTTAGAAATAGTACAGTGAGTGCTGAACCAGCTTTTTACAACACCAGCTTCATCTGCAGGTGCAGAAAGAAAGTGAATTCTTCATCTCAGTTTATTCAACAAGTTCATTTTGATGACTGGTTCATTCAGAGATGAGAACTAAACTGGGATCAGGAAAAGGAAGCCAGCCTGGTTTTCCCTTTACCAGACTATACGCAAAATCAAGGTGCAGGATGATCAGCTCTAACATGTGGGAGGATAAGATCTGGCAGTATTAATATCCTGGAAGGTGGGGGGAGCTAAAAACTAATTTTCATCTCTCAATAATGATTCCTTGGGGTCTGTGATGCACTTTTAATATAGTACGATTGTAATCATGAAATTAGCCTCCGTGACAGAAGTGTTTGGTGATTCTGCATAAGAAGCAGCAATCCGGCCATTAACAAGGCAGAATCCAAGCAGCCCTGGAGGTACCATGCTTTGAGTATTACTGTTGGGATGACCCAGAGCAGACTTTCTCTCTCTGCACTGGCCTTTCCAGCACATCTGTGCAGTCTTGCCCTGAAATTGCCACTGCTCGAAGCAGAGGCAAAGTGGAGGAAAACCAGTGAAATAGTAATAAGAAATAGTAATAATAATACTAACTGTTATTCAACCACACAAGTACCCACAAGCAGAGGGTGCTGGAAAGGGGCCCCCTGTGCCCTGCCCCAGGAATAAAACAAGGGCAAGGCAGATGTGAACACAGTCTATTTATTTTAAGTAACAAAAAAAACAGGGGATGGGGAGCATTGGGGGTTGGGGGGGGAGGGAGGAAATTGCATAGAAACAGTTAAACAATAAAACCACAAAACAACTACAGTATAACAACAAAAAAACTACAGCGTAACAACAAAAGAACAACAGTATAACAACTATATTAGAACAAACGTAGAACAAACATAGAACAATAAAAATCTTCAAAAAATATCATAGCCGCCGACGTTTTCCTGCTGGTGGCCCAAAAGGCCACTTGGCATCGGAGCGGTCCTCCTCCTTGGGGAAGAACAAAAAACCAAACAGAACAGGTTTAGTCACATCCATGTACATCACATTTTAGAAGGAAGGAGATGCTGTAACAGCTTCAGTGTAAAAATAAAGTCTTATTTCATTAAAGAACATTGCAATATTTGTGCTTTTTCCTGTAATTCAGACTCCACCCGACACAGAGAGTTAAAGACAAAGCAGCGAAGCCCTCCTGAGGGTGGTGGGGACCCCGCAGGCGGGGGGGAGCAGCTCGCAGGTGAGCCCTGGCTCCGGCAGCCTCTGCCCTGCTCCCACTGAATGGCACCAGGGGAGACAGCACCGCAGCTCCTGGGAGCTGGTAAACCCCAAACACGTGGGGATGAGCCACAAATGAGAAATGATTTGGATTTGGGAGGGGGAGGACCCCCATCCGCTCTGGACTCCGCTAGTGGCTCCAGAGCACCCCGACATGGGGAGGGGACACCAGCACAGAGAAGAAGGGAGGGGAGACTGCCAGGGCTGGAGCAAAAGTTTACAGCTTAGGAAACATGGCAAAATAAAGCCAGGAAGGAAATGCTGCAGAGATACACAGAGGTTCATCCAGCCTTGGCTGTGGAACTGTTCCAGGAGGAAGAGTTCGGTTCACCCCGTCCCACCCCGGGCGCTGCCACCCAGGACGGTTTCTTGTCGGCAGCAGGGACGGGCCTGGCCCCATCACTCCAGTCCCGCCTTGGGGCTGCTCTGGACCAGAGCCCCTGCAGCTGGGGGGCCAGCAGCACTGGCTGTTACTTATTGCAAGAATGCTTGATCCGTGCCTTTATCCGCTTACGAGTTCCCTCAATCCTGGATCTTGGTCGGGTCGAAGAGGCAGGGGTGGACGAACCTGGAAGCACAAAGGTTTGCTCAGGTCTCTGCAGCCGTGCTCCGAGCTGGCACAGGGGTTACCACAGTCCCTGTCCCAGGTGGAACGGAAGGTTTTGCATCCCCAGAACCCAGCAGCTACCACCCGAGCCGGCTCCTACAGCACAGCCTGGCCCTTCCGCCATCCCCCAGCCCAAGGGGTCAACACGACCCATCAGCTCCTCCAGGCTGAAGCATAAACTCCCTCTCTACCAGAGGAAGCGCCGTCTCCTCCAAGGCCTGAGGGGCGCTGGCCACAGAAGGGCGCAGGAGTTCCTGGAAAGCAACACACCACTGTGAGCCGGGGTCAGCAAAGGAGGAAGAGCCTGCCTTTAGGGAGCTGGCAGCATGCACAGGAACCGACGCATCCATTGCATCCAGAGGGGACAAGGAGCGGCATTTCAGATTCCCCTCCACCCCCCAGGGCTGGGGACTGGGGCAGAGAGTGACGGAAGCACCTTCCCTTCACACGGCAAGGCTCTGCACAGCCCAAGCACCAGCCCCTCAGGGCTGCTGAGCCTGGGAAGCTCAGCCAGGCCCAGCAGGAAAGCTGCTGCCTAGACCTAGCCCTGCTCTTCACCCCTGCAGAAGGCCCATCTACCTTGACTCACCTCCCAGCACGGGCACGCTCCTGCTTCTGGGCTGGCTGGTGTGTGTAAGGCCGGTGGTGGTAAAAGCGGCTAGCCCAGAAACGACTGATGTTGTGGGTGCAAACGCTGCCTGTGTGCGGTTGGTGCCTGAGGAGCCCTGTGCGATGACTGTGTCCAGGGACATACCTTCCCCACTGGTGCTGGGGACCGCATCTGCTGGGAGGGAGCACGAAATCAGGACCCGCAACTTGCTGTATAGGACTACCCCCTAGCAGAGCCTCCCAGCGTGAGCAGCTCACAGCTCCGGCCCTGGGGAACCTCCCCATCACCCTGGGCACTGCGGAGCATGAGGTCTCCCGCCCGAGCCTTCACAAGTCTCTAATAGCTTCAGACCCGAGAAGCTGCCAGGAGCTTCCTCAGCCTGCACTAAACAGAGACCCCACTGCCCTGCCAGCCCGGGCCCTGCCTTTCTCCTCCTTGCCGTGCCCTTTGCGTTCCCAGTCTGCCCTTACCAGCCTTGGGCCCCAACAGCCGGCAAAAGCGCTGCCACGCTGCCTCCCTCTCCTTCTCTAGGATCGCCTCTGTGGAGGGGTAGCCCGGGATGAGCTCAGGGAACTGCCAAGAGAGAGCAGTAGCTTAGTTCCTTCTCAAGGAAGCCGGCAGAGCCGCTCTGAAGGAGGTGTAGAAGCAGGCCGGCACCACAGCTGTGAAGCCCGTGGTTCTGCCACAGCCACCGCAGAGATCCGGTCCCCATTCGTTTTGGCCCCCAGCTTGGCGCTGAGGGCACAGCAGCCTTGCCCGGCCCAGTCGCTGCTCCGGCAGCGGGCAGCACGGTCACGCACAGCCCAGCACACACTGGGGCAGGGGAGAGCGTCACTTCCCACTCAGCCAAGGACGAGACCTCCTGCCCCAAGGCAGGCAGGTCAGCCTGCCCCCAGCCCTGCAGGAATTGCACTGAGCACATTCTATGCCCACAGGAGGCCAAAAGAGGCTGCGAGACAGCGACGTACCTGCACCAGTGGGTGGGTCTCGCAAGGCACCAGCAGGCAGATGCTCCTCCTGCGCAGCCTTCTGTTCCCCGGCGATGGTGATGGGCTCGGGGACTGCCGCCGCTTCTCCTCAGGCCTCTCGACAGCTACGGGAGGAGAGAAGTCAGGAGCAGCTCCCAGCAGAGGCGTTTGTCCTGTACCAAGGGGGTTGTCCCTTCTCACTCCTCTCTGGATGACCATCTTGGAGGGCAGTGCCAGGGACACGGCCTTAAGCCACAGACAAGGCTGCGATGCCCTGGGGCAGCAGCTGGCCACAAGGGATCCGTGGGGAAGCTGTCACAAGAGCCTGCTGGGGCTCCACGGGCCAGCGGTCCCTTCCCACCTCCACAGACGGTCCTTGCATGCTGCCCACCCAAACCACAAACCACACAAACTGCCACACGTGGGCCTAGCACTGTGCCACGGGACCCTCTCTGCGATGGGCACATGGGATTTCCTCTCTCTTTTAGCTGAGGAAGCACTGGAATGAGCTCAGCCTGGAAGTTGAGCAGGGTGCTACTTGTACTGCAACAGATCTTGCTCTAGGGCTGACACCTGGGCCCATGCTGGCATGGAGGCTGGTGTTCCCCCTTGCAGACCAGCTCCCAGGCATCTGTCAGTGCCCCTCAATTAGCACCAGGAAATCCCTTCTAGGGCAGTTGCTGAGGCCAGCACAAACGTCACTGTCTCAGGACCAGCACGTTCCTAGTTTCCAGGGGACACCTCAAGCTGATCCCACCTGCAGACCTGAGCTACCTGCTGTCCTGCTGCTGGCCCGCACCAGTGGCCCTTCCAAGCCCAGCACAGAGCTGGGCCCCATCTACACTCACCTTCCTCCGTCTGCACAGCCTTGTCCGCCATTCCGGGCGTGCAGGTCCTTGGTCGCTGCACGTCCTGCTCCCTGCGCAAGTGGGAGAGAGCCAGTTAGGGTCAGCCCCAGGCTTGGCTGACTCCACTGGGAGCAGGACGAGACCCAACACTCCAAGGACTCCCACAAGCATTCCTGCTGAGTTTCTTTGCCATCTTTGCTAAACAGCTGAGCTCAGGTGAGCAACAGCCTTGAGTCACTGCAGCAGCCTGACCGTGGCTCCAGGCAGAGGAGCTGCTCCGCTCCACTTCCCAGGGCCTGGCTCGGGCAGCCTCAGGGCAGCAGCTGGGGATCCTGGGTGGGAGCCACTGCCTGGCTTGGACCCAGCCTGTCAGCAGGGCAGCAGCTCTGTTGCTTTTAGTCAGGACAAGCTCAGGTCCTTCTCTGAGCCAGCAGAGAGGAGAACAAGGGCCTGCGCGCCCAGGCGGGTGCTACATTACAGCCCTACTGGAGCTCCCATGAATTGCTTTTGAGGAGACGGCAAAAACCAGGCGCCATCTCTTTGCAGCGTTTCAGCAACCAGCCGGACCCAGGACATGCCAGTGCCACATGGCAATGTCACCGCTGCAGCAATCTGAGCCCTTCAAGCTCTAAGCCGGCCCGAGAGCAGGGCAGGGATGGTGCAGGTCAGCACTGATGCCAGGACCGCAGTGGAACAAGGCAGCAGGGATGCTGATGGACACAACAACAGGGCTTCCCCACAGCTGGGTGACCCAGGGTGACCCACTCTCCAGTGGAGAGTAGGACTTGGGCACCGGGACAGCTGGGAAGGTGACTGCTTTCTCCCGGCTGGCATCAACAAGCAGGCACTCGCCGGATGAGCAGTACATTACCTTCCTTTCCACTCTGACACAGCACAGCAGGATCTTGTGCTGGACTGTGTGGACGCCCTCATGCACATCCTCTTCTCCTGGAGCATAGAAAGAGACCAGGAGTAACTAATTTGGTTCAGGGGAGCACAGCCTCCCATTCACCTGCTCACCACAGAGTAAATCCCATCTCCCAGGTGCTGGCTTCTGAGCCCAGAGCCTCTCTTGCTTCAACACTGCTCATCTCTCCTCCAGAATGTCCATGGAGGGCAAAGTCTGAACATCCCAAACCTAACCCGCTCCGGGAGCAAGTGGCCTCCAGGCTCTTTACTGGCCGAGGCGACGGGGAGGGAGGGCGCTGCTGGCCCAGCCAGAGCAAACCCTTCCCTACTGATCCATCCTGCAGAAAACCTTTCCCTGCACAGATGCAGAGCTCCATTAGCCACGACTACATCCCACTCTCACATCTGCAAGCCCAGCCCAGGATGTGAGCAGTGTTTTATTCCAGCTCAGCAAGTGCTGAGGAGACGCACGTCAAAGTGGGAACACAGGCCTCCCACACGTGCTGCTGCCTCCAGCTGAAAAGGTGTCAGCACAGCAAAGAGATTTTGTCTTTCCCTTTCCCCTGGATGTATTCCCCCAGCAGACTGGCCACGGCAGAGTGGGGAGAGGAAAAGAGCTCTGTGCTGGGCTGAGGAGCGGGGCTGGGCGATGGGCCCATAGAGAGCCCTTGGGAATCTGACTGTCCCAGCGTACTGGTGGGAAATCCATCTCAGGGCTCTGATCCGGTGGCAGCGGGTCCTGACGGTGCATGGTCTGCGGCGGGTCTCTGGGGGGACACAATGGTCAGCACCACCATTAGTGGCTGGAGGGTCCAATCCCATCCTCTCCTCGTGCTCAACCAAGGCAATAGCAGCGGGACGGGTGCTCTCAGCACGGACGGTGTCTGCAGCTGGGCCACCGTTAGAGGCTGTTTTGCCGTGCAGCTGACATGGGGGCAGGAGCCTTTGCTGTGCCACCCATGTCCTTATCCCACCCGTATCCGTGTGCCACCTGCATCCCTGACAACCAGTGCCCCTGTGCCAGCCATATCCTTATCCCACCCATGTCCCTGTGCCACCTGCATCCCTCACAACCAGTGTCCCTGTGCCATCTGTATCCCTTTTCCACCCCTGTTCCTGTGCCACCTGCATCCCTCACAACCAGTGTCCCTGTGCCACCTGTGTCCCTGACAACCAGTGTCCCTGTGCCACCCGTGTCCTTATCCCACCTGCATCCCTGTGCCATCAGTGTCCTTGTCCCACACACATCCTACCCCTGCGCTCACCCGAAGCAGTTGGTGTGGGACAGCCTGCTCTCATTGTGGCCGATGGCTGTGGCCGGGCCGCCGTTACCGGCCCTTTTGCCCCTCGGGAGCTGGACGGCCTGGAGCCACGGGGATGGGAAGCGGGCTACCAGGCTCGGCCTGCAGGGGGGCAGGAGCCGTCGGGGAGGGCGCCGTGGGGGCAGGAACCGTGCGGGCGGGCGCGGGGCCGGAGGGCGCCTGGCGGGCGGGCGGGACCGCAGCGCACACCAGGCACCCCCCGCGCCCAGCGCCGCTCCCAGCAGCGATCCCTGCGCTAGGCAGGTCAGCGCCACGAACAGCGCCAGGGGCAGCGCCGACGGCCAGCGCCAGGGGCAGCGCCATGGGCCCGGCAGCGCCATCGCTAACGACCGCCGCAGCAACGGCCACCGGCCCGGAACGCGCTGCCGGAGCCGCGCGGTGGAACCTCGACAGCTGCCGCGTTCTAGAGCTCGTGTCCCTGGTCCACCGGCATCGCCGTTCCCCCGCCTTCTAGTGACAACCGTGAGCCACCCGCGTCCCTGGCAGCCAGTGTCCCTGTGGTACCCCTGTCCATATCCCACCCTTGTCCCTTTGCCTGCAGCTTCCACCGCCCTGCTGTGTCCTGCCAGGCAGCCACCATGGCAGGGACGATGGCACGGACCACACAGAACACGGTTCCCCTGAGCATCTGTCTGACCACGGTTGTGCTGAGGGGACCCTGCAGCCCAGCTGAGCAGGTCAAGGCTCTCTGCACGGCATCACCTCCCCAGAGATGGAGAGGGCTGGTGGGGAGGCCAAAGCCACCCCTGCTCCTCAGGGCTGAGCAGGGACCATGTCATGGTTGCCCGCACCACCACACAACAGAGGCGATGTGCAGGGTGGCCCCGTGCACCCAGCCCTGCAATAAAGAATGCCCGCTTGCTAAAATTCCACATCGAGTCTTAGAGAGTTCTTTTAGCCAGACTTTCAGTCACAGAGCACCAGGTGTCAGCGAGGAGGAACAAGTGCTGCTGCCCAGGGCTGAACCGGTGGAGCCCGCGAGCTGTCTTGACAC
The DNA here is from genome assembly GCF_004027225.2 of Strigops habroptila. Taxonomy (NCBI): domain Eukaryota; kingdom Metazoa; phylum Chordata; class Aves; order Psittaciformes; family Psittacidae; genus Strigops; species Strigops habroptila. The sequence continues at coordinate 4,707,598 of NW_022651054.1, read as the reverse complement.
ACATGTCACCCCCAGAGCAGGGCAGGGCAGGGCAGGGCAGGGCAGAGCAGGGGCACCAAACTCCCCGGGAGGAAGTGGGGACACAGGGAATCCCTGTGGAAAATAACAAGCCGAATGCAAATGACCAGATTTCTGATCTCAGCAGCTGCCAAGCACCGCACTTGAGATTCAGGGGAAAGCTGTCTTGTAACATTGTGTGTAACATTGATTTTTTAAAATATGATATTGGATGGAAAATTGAGTTTGAATGGACACATCCTTGAAATGTCTGATTTCTCTAGAATAGTCCAAGAAATCTTTTTCCAACAAGAAAATTTCAGCCCAGAATTCCTGAAGTTTTTGGCCAAAATCTTTCAGGCTGTAATTTTAAAAGGAAAAAAAAAAAAAAAAAAGCACACAGAAATCCAGATTTTCTGATAACTGTTGCTGTCCACTGAGCCAACATTGCCAAACCCAAATCGCTACTTAGAGTTCAGAGTATTGAGATACCCTTCAGCTTTTGCACTGTGGGTTAGAGGAAGAGTATTGGGAGGATTCTGTGCTTGTGAGGAGCAGATCAAATGTGATCTCTGCCTTCATGTCTGAGTCTTGGGCCCATAAAGTCTCAGTCAGCTCACAGAGAGGATAACATTGCTTTGGCATGTTGAATTCCCTTTTAAAGACTAAAGAGCAGAAATTGCAGTAGACGCTTGCAAAGCTTTGTCCGGTCAGATGCCCAGTTTTTCATGAGGCATTTTCCTATGATAGACCCTTTGATTAGCGCAAGTATCACCGGGAAGGCAGGTTAGAACTACCCAGAGTCCAAATCCTAACACTAATGTATTTATCGTGTTCAAGCTGGTGAAGGGTTTGGATTGCTGTTTAAATGTGGAGTTACAGCACTGAGAGTTTCATAGCTTGGATCCTGAGGGCTGGATAAGGATGAAATTATGAAGTAAAAGGCTGTGTTGTTCTTGTGCATGCTGTTTTTGCATGGATCAGCTCATTCTTAGGGTTTTAAACATGGGAATTTTGAGATGCTGTGCTTGTCCATGACAGTCGTATGACAGCTAAAGTGTAACCTGACAAGTTTAGGACATTTTCAGTATTTCTTTTTTTTTTTTTGGGGGGGGGGAGGTGTGTCAAAACTGTTCAATGCATGAAATGTAGAGAGCTGTCTACATCAAATAGTTATGGGTGCAGGTGAATTTAAGAATGTTTATTTGGAAATGAAGCCCTACAGTTTATCTACTTGGTACCCTCACAAACACAGCAGGTGCTCAGGTAGTTCAAGTCTTTCCTTACACATTTTCTTGAGTCACTCTGATCTGTTCCTTCAGACATCACAGGCCTGATGTTTTCTGTTCTGTTACTCAGAAAATTATCCCCAGCTGCTTTTGGAACATATTAGTTATATACGAAACCATAAACTAGAGTCTTGACCATTGTCTGTGCAATTTGCTTCTTGCAAAAGGTGGATGCAGTCCCAGTGAATCGTAAGCTGATCTAACATCACAGCTTGAATGTGTTGCTGTGAAAATTCCTGTACAAAGGAAGTCTTCATATTGTAAATATTTCAGCTACAATCCTTTTGATGGACCTAATGAAAATCCAGAGGCAGCGCTTCCACCGACTGCTGGAGAATATATTTACATCTATGGAGAAGTGGATGAAGATGGCTTCTTTGAACATGTGTTTTGGTGGTCTGAAATGTGACCAAACTGCTGTGGAGATGATTTCTCTTAAAAAAAACCTAAACAAACCAAACAAGAGAGAAATGTAGTGAATCTCGAAGCCTCAAGATAAAGGTTTTCTGCCCAAAGTTCGTTTGTTAGAGGGCAGAGCAGATTCTGTTTAAGGGTTTATTTATTATTTATTTATTTATAATATATATATTTTTATATATATAATATATATTTAATACAAATATAATATATATTATATATAATATATATTATAAATATATATATTTATAATATATATAATAAATATAATATATTTATTATTATTAGATTCTGAAAAAGGGTTTATTTATGTCATGATTAAATGAAGTCTAAAACATGAAATCCTGGTCTGGTGGGTTCAGTGGGAATTTTGCCCCTGCTTTCAGCAGAGCTCCAGGTTTCATCCCCATATGGTCCCTCCCTAGCCACAGAGAGGAACAGGTTCAGCCCTGGGCACCTGCTGCAGATGGTGTGTTTCCCTCTTTCCAGTGACTGCATAGTGAGCCAGAGACTGTAGACAGCTGATGGGCTCCATTACCTCTTGTTCTTTTGGCAGACTTAGGGTCCAAACTATACTTGTTATCCTGTTCAGTGACACACAGTGTGTTTCTCTTTTGGCACCTTTGAAAACATGATCCGACGAATAGGCAGATGGAATTGAAACCGAGCATTGTGGACTGTAAATTTGTAATGGAGCTGGCTTACTCAATGGGATGAAGGCTCCTAATTTACTGAGGTGCTTTGCAAGGTCTGAGGCAAATGCATGCTATGTTGCGCTGCTGGCTCTTTGATGTTGTGGCTCGCTCTTTCTTTCTATTTCCAAGCTTCTCATGTACTCTGTTTGTTTGTTTGTTTGTTGTTTAAAGAATAAAAAGGTTATTCTTTACTAACATTTTCTGCTTTCCCTGCTTTCAATTGATTTGCTGTAGGGAGAGTTTGAAAAGAGAAAGCAAGAGCTCATTTGACAGTCATTGGTGGTTCTTGCACGTACCAAGAGTGCTGTGGCATCAGTCACCGCCATAGGTCCTTTTGGGACATTTTTGTTACAGAAGCTAGTATAACAAATAGATGACAAAGTATAACCATGCAATCCTGCCTTTGTCGAGCTGGCCTGGAGTCGGAAGGAAGCCAACTGGAACTGTGGCTACCAGGAGAATGATCCGAAGTCTGGGACTGGGGCAAGTCCTGCTTGGAGAAAGAAGAAGGCAAGTAATTATCAAGAGAAGACCCAGAATCAGCCTGAGATGGGTAGGAATACACAGAATGATTTAACAGAGCACTGCAGTTGTCTGCTGGGCAACTGCAGTTAGATGGGAGGCGGGTTATACAGAGCTCCTAACTTCAGGGAAGAGCTGAACATTGTGGGCAGTGCTGGTGGTGAGGAGGGGTTTGATACGTACAGTCGTGCCAGACAAGGCACCCTACAAAAAAACCACATGAAAGCAGTGGTTTCAAGGTTTGCAGAATCTGCTGTGATGGCAACGCAATACTCCAGCCCCAGGAGCCTGGACATAGACATTGAATATGACTCTGGAGATGATGAGGATTCGACCTGTGCTTCCCACCCCGAGAGGAGGCTGTGGCCAGAAAGGTCCCAGAGCTGTCAGGGGCACTGGAGTGATTGCTCCAGTCAATCCTAGGTTGCCCACATGGATGGCAGAAGGGACCCGACCAGACTGGAGATGATGGAAGAGCAGGGGGTGGAGTGGGCTGGGTCTCCAAACCACCGCCTGTGATTCTTCTGCCAGGAGAAGGAAGCGCTGAGATGTGAGAGCAGTTCTGAGGAGCAGGGCTGGGAGCTGGACTGTAAGTCACCTGGCTGGAGAAGGAGGCTTGAACATCCTTCACAGGGGATACGTAGCACCTCCTTGCACAAAAGGCTTGGGTGACTTTTCCTATTCTGGCTTTGAAGCAGCTTGCAGTGGTGTTCGCTTCCCTCTGCTTCCCTGGCCTGCCTGTATCTTGCTTTGTTCAGTGTTGTCCAGAGAAAGGACCCTCCTCTGGATTTCTGGAAGAGTATCTGAGAGATTCTGTAGTTCTGTGCTGCTCCGTGGCTTTTCTTGTGTTAGCTGCTTCTGCTTTTCCTGCTAACTGACCGAGTGTCACCGATGCAGTGTTCCTTTTCACACTGGGTCTTCCTCCCATGCCAGGAGGCTGTGGCACCCAAATGAAAATCCCTGGTTATTTCATAAGCTGATCTGGGAAAGCTTTGTGTAGATGATGGTGGTAATGTCAGTGCCGCAACCCCCAGCCCCTCGAAATGCCCTGTCCAGTGTCCTCATCCTCACCAAGGGGATTGTCACTAGTGCCTGGCAGGCTGCCTGCCTGTGCTTAGTTCTGTTCTCCAACTCCCTTGGCACTTTCAGCTCCAGAGTGTCCCTGAAGAGGAATGTTGCATTTGGATGCGCCGCTCTTTGTGGAGTGCGTTTGGGCTGAGCGCTGTTGATGTGAGTTGGAAGGCAGGGGCTGCTACTAACTCTCTGCTGGTTCCTGTTGCAGGCGGCCGGTAGCAGATCCTAGGGGCCAGGAGCTGCCTGGCACTGCCTGGCAGGCTCACAGCAGGAGAGGGAACAGGAGCATAAGAAGCAGTCAAATGCAGAAGCCTGTGCTCTCCAGTCCAGGGGAGTGGGCAAGGGGAGAAATTGTGTAAGGTTTTGGGCCACTTCAGATGATCACTAAAACTCTCCCACCTTTGCCAGATAAAATGGTTTCCAGTGGTGATGGGCACCTGCCTGCACAGAGGCCTTTACATCACTCCCACATCCTTTGGGTCTCCTAAGCCAGAGAGCCCGAGGCTGGAGCTTCATAGTGGAGATCATTCGCTGTGTGTTGGTGAGGCCCCTTCTGATGTGAGCCCAAATTTTTGTGCATTTTATCCATTTTAGTGAAGAGAGGTGGAGAGGAGTTCCATCTCCGTCCCTGTAGCCAGAGACACTAGTTCAGGTAAGAGTCTGATGGCACTGTGACTCGGGACATTTTAAGTCTGTAAAGACTTAAAAACTGCAAGACTGCCTCAAGACTGTAGTTCACTCTCAACTTTCTGGAGCTCTCTAGAAGCCTTGGCTCCCGGCTGCTCAGGACTGACTCGATAGGTGTTGCACGTACTGAGTCCGACTCCCGAGAAGAGGTTTCTGCTCATCTTGTATCAGAAGTGCTTTCTTCCTGGAGCAGAGTGAAGCGTCTGGAATACAGCAGCATGACTGCAGCCTGCGAGGGCAGGAGAGGTCACAGCTGCTTCTTGTGCTGTTTGTCACACAGGAGGCAGGGTGATGGAGCAGTGCTGCTTTTGCTTTTTCCCCAGGAAAGTTTAAATAAAGTGGCCCACAGCACATAAAGTATAATTGTGCTGTGGCTCTGGCAGTCACATTCTGCCTGTGCATCACTCCAGGCAGTGCACTGCAAGCAGCTGCTGGGATTCTCCCTCATTGCCTGTGCAGGAATAATGTCTGCGCTCTAGGAATGCTTCCGCCCCAGGCAGAGCATCCTGCTGCGCTGTCACTAACTCATCTTCCCTGTTGGTGCTGTGGCTGCTAGCAGACCCTCCAGGAACATGCACTTGACTCTCCCCAAACAGAGTGATGATGAGGGCAGGATGTTTCATGAGGAAGGCTATTCCTTGGAACAGCTCCAGCCACTGTCCTGTTGTGTTTTGGGTAACACCGAGATAGGATGTACAGCTGGGAGCTTGGAAGATGCTGATTTGTGAAAGCTGTGTGGGACAGAAGGCAGTGGGACAAGCGGTCTCCCAGGCCTCAGAAAGCCAGAGCCTCTTTCCTGCTGAACTTTGCAGCTTCTTGAGAAAGTTTGTCCTGCCGGATCAGAAATGGTCCCTGTGCAGACACTTAAACCCAGCAGGAGGAGATCATGCTGCTGGAACTGACCTGCCATTTGTGTTTTGTGAAGAGGAAGCTGAGCCCAGGAGCAGGGCACTTTCTGATTTCTAAAAGCCCTTTCCAAAAGGAGCAGCGTACAGCTTGCCATTTGTTACTGTGGAGTCCAGTTAACACTCCCAAGTGCTCAGGTGACTTAGGAACACATGTCATTTGCTGCATGCCACTTGATCCAAGACTTCTCCATGTCCTGCTCCATCACCAACTTCTTCTCTGTTACTGGTGCCACTGCAAGCACCAGACTTTGCTCGCTGCCTCTCCTGCGACTAGATCTGATGGATGTCCTGCAAGGTACTGAATTTCTCTTCATGGCCACCGCTGAAGAAGCCTCCCAGCTTAGCGAGTCTCCTTGAACTTCTGAAGGTCTTGCACAGCCCTTGTTCTTATTAGGTTGTTTTTAATGCCCTGCCTTCTGCCGCAGAGTGTGCTGGGAGTCCACCAGGACCCCTGGCCCAGGGAGCCATATGTGGATGCATCAGGATCCATTCATCCGTGCTCTCAGGAGATGCGTCTTTTATAGCATCTTTCGCCATGTCCTCAGTGGGGCTTTTCTGCTGTCCTGTCCTTGGCCCAAAGTGAAGGCATTTCAGAATGCCTGAGCTCAGGCAGTGTCTGGCTCATGGGCACAAGAAAGTTTAAATCCACTGGAAACTTCCTAACTGGATCTGCAGCTGCATAGAGGAGCTGAGCCGTGCAGGGTGAGGGGCAGCTGGTGGGGAGAAGGCAGGTTCTCTGGCTGAGGCGTCTGTTGGTGTGATGCCTTTCATCAGCTCTAACTTGTGCTTTTTTCTCTTGTTTTCTCTTTTCCCCACTCAGTTAAATCCAGATGGGTCTGTTGAGCAGAGCAACTCCTCGCCAACTCCTCCTATTCTACCACCCTCCTGCCTTGGCATCCAGAGCAGGCATCGCTGGCCATTCTCAAATGCGGTCACGTAGCTGGTCAGAGTAAAAAGAAGAGGGGCTTTTTCTTCAGAGGAGAAGAGCTCTTCAAAAATCTTGGGTCCAGTAAGAACAATTAGTAAGGGATTTGTTGTTCTGTAAAGATTGCCTGTGCAGTCCCCACAGAGACTGCCAATCCAGGAGGAGCCCTTTGCAGTAAGCTGACTAGAGTGTTTTCACAGGGGAAAAGTGTACGTTGAAGAGAGAAAACTCTTCAGTGGGTCTGCGAGCTGTGGTCTCTGCTGAGAGCGCGGCCATGGGTGCCCACCCAGTGCGGGCAGTGGCTCTGAACACAGCGTCATGGCACTGGGGTGTGTGAGGCCTCAGCTCTAGGACACAGCTACCTCCACAGGAGAGTGTCCTGCCCCGGGCAGCCCTCAGTGCACCAGTTGCCTGTAAATATTTTAATTTAAAACTTACATTCTGGCTGTAAGTTTGCTAAATGGCTTTCCCCAGCAAAGCCCCAGCCCTTGTCCTCCACACCCTGGTATTTCTCTGGTCCAAAGGAGGTTGTGTCAACTCCTTCGCTTCCTGCAAAGAAAATTTGCACTTCTCTGTTCCTGTGAATCCCCTTTGCTGTCTCTGAGCTGAGGAGTGAGTTCTTTGTTCTGTCAACCTGTAGATATGCAGCTGTGCCTAGGAGCATCCCACACTGCCTCAGTCCTGTTCGGCACCACGATTCCCGTGCAGGAAGGAGCAATACCCTGAAGGGGTCCATACTTCTGCCTGTGGGCTGGGCTGCTGGAAGCTGCTCCTGTGGTTCACCTTGACCACACACTGGCTGGGGACCCCACCGTATTTAGTTCTTTATTATTTCTCTCATTTATTTGTGTATTTGGTTGGTTGGATGGTGTCTGCCTCTTTCACAGTTTTCTTTGGCTATTTCAATGGGCTGCTCCCAAGTTGGAGCATTTGGAAAGCAGAGCTGGGGTAGGAGAGATTGCAGCTGTTTTCGTATGAGATGATGTATTCCTTGAGTTCAGACACATTCCTTTCTAAGCCACGGAGAGTTTTGTACTACATGGTTTCTATCCTTTTCAATGTTTCTTTCTTCGCCTGTTTCGGAGGGGTACTTGTTTTGAGAAGGACAGTTCCCTGAGGTACAGGAATGATGCCAGCACAGTGTCCAGAGTGTTGGTGATGTGGTATGTTTTTATTTAATATCAAATTTTATTATAATAAAGTCTATTTTCACAAAAATACATTTTTCTTGCAAAAGCAAAAGATTCAGTGATGCTTATTCGGGGTGGGGGACAGAGAGGGGAAAATGATCCCAATCACTTGAACCTTGAAGATGCTCCAAGCACTTCATTTTCCTGTGCTCCTGGGGGGAGCTGCCTTCTCTGGGAGTCCCTAGAAGCTTGGCGCTTGTTTCCCCAGTGAGGCCAAAGCCTCCGCGGGGGTGCCCGTGCCGGGCAGGGGGGTCCCCGCTGCCGTGGAGCCGCCCCCAGTGCGGATGGGCATCTGGGTGCATGCTGCAGGCAGCGTCGGAGACCTGGAGGAGCCCGGCTGGGCAGGGAGAGGGGCTGCAGCCCCCCAGGAGCTGCACGGGACTCTGCCAAACCCCAGACACCCAGGATACGCCATCCCCGGCACTGTTCCCCTCCTCACCTTCAGCGTTCAGCAGCTTGCGCACTCTGTACATGTCTGTCAGGAAAAGGCTATTGGCCAGGGTGGACTTAGCCCAAGTTTATCTGGGGACCAAGGGAGCAGGTGACACCAGCGCTGGCAGTGCCACCCAAAGGTGGCATCACCCGGCTTGGCAAAATGAGCCAATAGGCTGCAGCAGCCACAAACACGCACCTAAGGATGGCAGGGATGGGAGGAGAAGGGGGACACAGCCATTGCCATGGGGGCAGCCCTGATGCACCATCAGTGGAACGATCCCCGATGCACCCAGCGCTGCAATAAAGAATGCTCGCTTGCTAAAAGTCTACATTGAGTCTTAGAGAGATTCTGGGGAAGCTGGAGGTGGCTGAAAATAAAAGGTGATGCAAAGGCAGGAGCTCTTGCACGTGCAGCCTGTGGCTGCCCCATCCTGACTGTGCCTTGCCCCCAGCTTGCCCACTTGCCCTCTCCCAGACATACAGAGGATGCTGCTGCCATCCCTGGGCATGGGGAGTGCCATAGGTGCTTCGTTCAGCCCATCCACCTCTGCTCCAGAGCATAAAGACTCCTCTGGTTGCCGTTGCCAAGGCACTTGTCTGTCCTTGACCCTCTGCAAACCAGGTGCTGCAGCACCATGGGGAGCATCTGCAGTCAGAGGGGGCACTTGGTGAGGGGGCAGCTAACCTGGCCCTGGCTGTTCACTGTCCTCTGATCTCAGAGGTGCCTCCAGAGCATCCCCAAGGGCTCCCTGCTGCCTGCCCCTAGCCTGGACTGGGCTGGGCTGGAGGACTCCCCAACAGGAAACACAGACTCAATACAAATCCACAGTGTGTCCATCTGACAGCCACCGGAAAGGTCTCCAGCTCTCAAAAATCAAGGTCCCTGCATTTGGAAAGCCAAACATGAATCAGCTCCCAAACTCCACCAGCTCAGCTTGGTTATCAGATGGGTCATTGCTCCTCCTTGAACTTCAGTTCTGAAAGGTAAGCTTCTTGACACCCTAATGAACCGTGGACAGTTGCTGGGGAAACACCAAGCAGTGCATCGTACACCCACTTGACAGGTTGGGTCTCACTGAACTAACCAACCCCCAGGAGGCCGGCCAGCGGAATCTACAAGTTAACCATTTTCATTTCTCACATCACAAGATGAGGAGGGGGGGAAGCCAGGAACGAAACCAGTGTGAACTATAGTAGTTCCAGCATGGCTGCCCTGTCTGTGAAGCACTTTTAATATAGGTACAATTGTTGAATCAATGAAAGATTAGCCTCCCGTGGACCCAGAAGTGTTTGGTGGATTTGCTGTGGAGGTAGCGAGGCAATCCCGGCCATTAACAAGGCAGAATCCAAGCAGCCCTGGAGGTACCATGCTTGAGTATTACTGTTGGGATGACCCAGAGCAGACTTTCTCTCTCTGCACTGGCCTTTGCAGCACATCTGTGCAGTCTTGCCCTGAAATTGCTACTGCTCGAAGCAAAGGCAAAGTGGAGGAAAACTAGTGAAATAGTCATAAGAAATAGTAATACTACTAATAACTGTTGTACAACCACACAAGTACCCACAAGCAGAGAGTGCTGGAAAGGGG